>NC_091438.1:6587300-7187300 GCF_964237555.1 Oryctolagus cuniculus | reverse complement strand
TTCCTGAGAACACACAAGCATCAGATACATTCTATTTGGTCAGCCTCAACACATAGGACAAAAAAAAAAAAAAAAGGTATGGAGTGCTTATAATTGTTGAGGGTCCTTCGAAAGGTTTGTGGGAAAATGGGATGAAAAGACAAGCTTACTCTGGTGCAAAACCCGTTTTGAAATCCATGCATAGTTTTTTCACGATGCATACTTCCATGGTCTTTTTGGCGCTCCCTCAAATCTGCTGCATTAAAGTGATATTCCTGATGAGAGAGCCTTACCCAGAGAAAGCAAACCGGAGGAGCCATTAACGAGAATCAGCGCTGCCTTTTACAATGACAAAGTACTGCTCCCAAATGAGCTTCCCATTCTACCAAGTTTCGAACCAGGTTTCAATTAGGCGGCCCACCTACTTCCGGTCCCGTGTCAAAGGTCACATTCGCATCACAACACAACCTTGGATCCTAAGTCTCCCTGGTGGTGGGCGGACAGAAATGACAGAAAGTCCAGACAAAATGAAACAAGTTGGCTTTTCCGGGGGATTCTTGACTCAGGCCACCCATAGAGGCCGCACAGGTTCAGAGAACTCGGGGCGGCCGTGTGATCAGACAACAGAACCCGCCCCAGGTTCCAGCTGCCCTTGCTTGATTGGAGTCACCTGGCCACTCAGGACCCCAGACTCAGCCATTGGTTAGGAGAGCGCCTCTCCCCCCACCCCCACCCCATCGCCCCAGCTTCCCTTCTGCACCCAGGTGGGCCGCGACTTGTCACAGAAGGGACCCCAGGCCAGAGGCAGCCTCCGGCCTAATTTCAGTTACTTAGCGGAAGTCTCTGCACATCCATCGATCATTGCACACCCTCAAATCAATCTCCCTTTAGCCAGATCCTAAAAACACTCACAGCAGTGCCAAACACCAGCGGGCAGGGAAGGATGTCGGCGTGGGAAAGACTGAAGTCCTTATTTAATGCAAGGGAGCTTCTGAAAGCTTGAGAAGGGGCCGGCGCTGTGGCATTGAAGGTTCAGCCTCCACCTGCAGTGCCGGCATCCCATACGCATGCTGGCTTGAGTCCCAGCTGCTCCACTTCCAATCCGGCTCCCTGCTACTGCGCCTGGGAAAGCAGCGGATGGCCCAAGTGCTTGGACCCCTGCACCCACATGGAGACCCGCAAGAAACCGCTCTCCTGGCTTCGGCCTGGCCCAGCCCCAGCTGTGTGGCCACTGAGGGAGTGGACCAGCAGATGGAAGACCTCTACCATTTGTCTGTCTGTCTGTCTCTCTCTCCTTCTCTGTAGCTCTGACTTTTAAATAGATAAGTAAGTCTTTAGAAAAAGCAAAAAGATTGTGAAAAATGCATATTATAAAAAACTATGCATGGATTTCCATTTTTTGCACTAAAATAGACATAATTCTATTTCTCCATGAACTCTTTGAAGGACCCCCCTACATTATGCTTTCCCAACTTTAACCCGGGTGCTGGGGTCTCTCCCAGGACCCTGGAAGGGTCCTTGCCAGGGAGGCTCCTGAGGCTTAGGCTTCCTTAGCTGCTCGCCAGGCCCGCCCCTGCTGGGCCCCAGCATGCCCCGTCCACTGCCCTCCTGGGACGGGCCTGCCTTCCGCATCCTCTGCCCTGGGGATGCTTCTGCCCCGTGCCAACGGAAGCCGGAGCCACGCTCAGTCCTCAGCCCTCCCGCACTTTCTGCTGGTTCCACAGCCAGAACCAGAGGGACAGGGGCTACAGCAGGTTCTTCAGACGTGCCTCTCCCTGCCTTCCACCGGGTGCTGTCGCAGAGCAGTTACCCGCAGATGTAGGTGGTCTTTTTTTAGCTGCGGCCAGGGCTGACATGAGCCCTCGTGTTTCACAGGAAACAGGTTTGGATTCGCTGGGCCTCTCATCCCGGGCATCGGGTCTGAAGCTGCAGGCTGACGAAGCCGAGGCTGGAGTCTGTCTCTCTCCCCATCGGTCCCGCCAGATCCCTCCTAGGTTGTTCCTTGGATGGGGCACCATCTGCTGGGGACGTGGGTTGTGTCTTATCCATCTCCATGTGCCCTACACCTAGCTTAGTTCTTGGTACACAGCTGCTGTTCCATGAGTGCTGGGTTTGAAGAGCAGAATGGGGTCCAAGGGACCGGCTACTCCCAGGAGGCCCCTGGTGGAAGAATTTCTGGCCGCATGGTGCCTGGATGGCTGGGAGTGTTTGAGGGCTTGGAGACGGTCCCCGGCTGGCAGCAGCCAGCGCCACACCCACAATCCCTTGCATGCTCTGTTTTGGGGCTGCTCTACTGCTTAACACGATTCTTCCTCGAGCAGTCAAAGACCAACAGCAGCCTAGCATTTCATGCAGGAATTTCTATCATGAATGTGTTTGTGGCAGTATCTAGTGCTCTGAGTTACTATCGCAAATCTAATAAACAGGTTTATATGTGTACACTTTTTACAAGCCCTATGAATGGTAGTCCAAGAAATAACAAGTTTTGAAAGCAAAAACAAGCCCCTAAATTGACAATTCCATGATTCTGTGTAGTGCAGGTCAGCTTGTCAAAGATCTGAACATTACATTACCCAAATGCCACCCAACAACTTTTACTAGTTTTCTAGTGTTCAGGTATCTCTATGGGCAGTTGTTCTTTGTAATTGTCACTGAACATTTCTTATACATTAATCAAGATTAAGATGTACATGATGAGGGGAAGGCGCTGTGGCATAGTGGATAAAGCCACTGCCTACAGTGCCAGCATCCCATATGGGTGCCAGTTCGAGTCCCTGCTGCTCCACTTCCAATCCAGCTCCCTGCTAATGCACCTGGGAAAGCAGCAGAGGATGGCCCAAGTGCTTGGACCCCTGCACCCCCATGGGAGACCCGGAGGAAGCTCCTGGATCCTGGCTTTGGATTGGTCAAGCTCTGGCCATTGCAGCCATCTGGGGAGTGAACCAGCAGATGGAAGATTCTCTCTCTCTCTCTCTGCCTCTGCCTCTCTGTAACTCTGCCTTTCAAATAATGAATCTATTAAAAAAGAAAAAGGTGTGTATGATGAGTAGAGAGTATAAAGAATGTGTGAATTATTTCGGGAATAACTTATAACTTGAGGAAAATTTTTTAAAGAAGACATTTATTTACTTGAGAGGCAGAGTTACATACAGAGGGAGAGACAGACAGGTCTTCCACCTGCTGGTTCACTCCACAAATGGCTGTGATGGCCAGAGCTGGGCCAATCTGAAGCCAGGAGCCAGGAGCTTCTTCTGGGTCTCCCACACGGGTGCAGGGGCCCAAGGACTTGGACCATCTTCCACTGCTTTCCCAGGCCATAGCAGAGAGCTGGATCGGAAGAGGAGCAGCCGGGACAGGAACTGGTGCCCATATGGGATGCTGGCACCACAGGTGGAGGCTTAGCCTACTGTACCACAGCGCCGGCCTGACTTGGGGAATCCCTAAGAACTCCCAGGAATTTCCATTTCGTGTTCCCGAATCCCAAAGGCAAACATCTGTCAGGAATCTGGAAACATGACTCCAGCCTGGAGAAGCCCTGACTCTGAATCAGGGTTTTCAGGCTGGGGGACGGCGAGGCTGCGCCAGGGTCTCCTGGAGGGAATTCAAGGCCGACACCTCAGCGCCAAGTGCACGTGGGCATTTGGGTTGGTGGCGACAAGGTCACTGCGTTAGGGAATTCTGAACGGGAAGACGTCGTGGTGGTCATCTGGTGGCCTCGACATCTAGGGGATGTCCAGAGCCCCCATGAGCGGGGATCGCACAGCCGCTGCTTCCTTCCCCCCGGCCCCAGCTTCCCCGCCACCCTCGCGGGGAACCTGGGCTCCTCGGCTCTGAGCACCCCAGCTGCTTCCCTCCAGCTGGGAGCTGGATGGGTTTTTCTCTGTAAAACCTAGACAGCCCAGGGCAAAATCCTACAGCCGCTGGCACTTGGATTCTTCCCAGAGAACAAGCAGGTCACCCAACCTCCCTCACTTAAGGGCCACAGGACCCCCAGGACTTCCTCCCCTTTTGCTGAGACCCTCGGTGCAGGAACCAAGCTCAACCTCCCCCGGACTCTTTGTAAGCAGCTGGCAAAACAGAGAAGCCACACTGGGCAGCTGGTGAAACAGGAAAGAGGAAGTTTCTAGCGGCTTCTAAAAGCCCCCCACGCCCTACTTCCTGCCATCTGTAAGCCCCCCATCTCCCCACCTGCAGCCGGGTAAAAACCCAGCCCTGCAGTGCCCCGTGCACAGTCTGTTCCCAACAACAGACTGTTGTCCCCTCTTTGCTGTCTGTTGAGGTCGGTCTCCCTTTTCTGGGGGTACGAAGGGCCAGAACCCCGAGTTTATTTGAACCTAACACTCTGTCCCCAGGCTCAGAGCAATCTCACGCGACCACTCAGCAGCGTGGGAGAAAAGCCTTAGTAAAGAAACAGGCAGACACACCCTTTGCCTTGTGTCCAGGTTCCAGGGGAAGTGTTCCGAATCACCGTCTAAACCACCAGCACTCTGCGGCCCTCGACGGAGGAGAAGCAGAGTCGCCGCCATCCACTAGGGGGCGTGCACTGAACCCCGGGAACCGCGCTCTCCAGGACGTGCGATTCATTGAATTATTCAAATGAGGTTTCAGAAACCTGGTAACTAATTCAAGAACAGGGCTGTTTCCTATGTGTCTCTCATCTTAAATTTTAATGCCAATGAAGTTTCTTACTTACTATCCCCTGGGGTTCAGGAGTTTCTCAGAAAATACAGTTTAGAGCAAAAATGCACATTGATTCAAGACTTTTAATTTTATATTTATGAATTTACCTGACAAAGCATTTTTCTGGGGAAATAAAGACTTACTGTTTTTTCATTAAAGGGGGAGCTTAAATATCTTTTTAAAAAAGATTTATTTACTTTTTTGAAAGGCAGAGTGAGAGAGAGAGAGAGAAGGGGGGAGAGAGAGAGGGCTCGACAGCCAGATTTGAGTCAGGTGGAAGCCAGGAGCCCTATCAGGGTCTCCCCCGCGGGTGACAGGGGCCTAAGAACCTGGGTCATTATCGGACCTTCACAGGGGCTGGATCAGAAGTGGAGTAGCTGGGATGCCAGCATTGCAAGCAGTTATTTTTTATATTTTTCTAAAGGAAAGCTTACTTATACTTTGGTTTTGTTTTGGTTTATGTATTTTTCATCCATATCAGACAATCCTTAATATTAAATACAGTAACCAAAACAACAAGTAAAAAACAGAAAAAAAAAAAAAAAACAGAAATACTGGAAACAAAACTAATGGAAGGCCCAGGAGAAAATTTTAAATCATTCACGGTGATCCTCAGAGAGATCAAAAGCCATAAAAAGAGATGCGATTTTTTACACAAGGGACATTCAGAGAACAAGGTAGACCTCTTAGAATTAAAACTACAAGAGTGTAAATTCAGTGGTGGGGGGGGCTGGTGCTGTGCTGTAGCGGGTAAAGCCATTGCCTACAGCGCCATCATCCCACATGGACGCCAGTTCTAGTCCCGCTGCTTCTCTTCCGATCCAGCTCTCTGCTGTGGCCTGGGAAAGCAGTAGAAGATGGCCCAAGTGCTTGGGCCCCTGCCTCCACATGGGAGACCCAGAAGAAGCTCCTGGCTTTGGATTGGCTCAGCTCTGGCTGTCGTGGCCATTTGGGGATTGAACCAGAGGGTGGAAAACTTCTCTTTCACCTCTACTTCTTTGTAACTTTGCCTTTCAAATAAATAAATAAATAAATCTTTAAAAAATATCCAGTAGGAGAGTTGAAATATAAATTTGTGCAAATCTCCCAGGAAGTAGAAACGACACAGAACGGTCACAGTGCTACTCTGAGACCCACAGCCCATGTCAGAATGCCTGGGTTTGAGTCCCGGGCCTGCTTCCAACTCCAGCCTCCTGCTAGCGTGCACCTCGGGAGGCAGCAGGTGATGGCTCAAGTACTTGGGTCCCTGCCACCCACACGGATGACATCTTTCAAATAAATATTTAAAAAAAAGAGATAGAAAATAAGATCAAATTCATAGTAAAAGAAGTTTTGATATGGGCCTGTGTATCTTAATTTTTACTCCAGGTCCTTGCCCCCACAGAGGTAAGAACGCAAAGCAGAGGCATCGGGGCTGGTGCTGTGGCTTAGCTGGTAAAGCCGCCCCTGAATTGCCAGCATCCATATGGGTGCCGGTTCGAGTTCCAGCTGCTCCTCTTCCAGTCCAGCTCTCTGCTGTGGCCTGGGAAAGCAGTGGAGGATGGCCCAAGTGCTTGGGCCCCTGCACCCGCGTGGGAGACCTGGAGGAAGCTCCTGGCTTCAGCCTGGCCATTGAGGCTATCTGAGGAGTGAGCCAGTGGATGGATGGTCTCTATCTGTAATTCTAACTTTCAAATATATAAATAAATATTTTTTAAAAAATAAAAAAATCAAAGCAGAGGCATCTACTGCACAAGTGAGAGCAGGATTTACTTAACAGTGAGAGAACAAATGCATTCACAAGTGAGTGTGGGCCAACCCATATGGAGAAACACCCGCCATGAGTGGGCCAGAGGGTTGTCCGTGAAAGAGGAAAAGCGAGCACCACCTCCAAGCGCGGTCCGTGGCCCAAAGAGACCTCTCCCTACTCTCAGTCTCTGTA
This sequence comes from Oryctolagus cuniculus, assembly GCF_964237555.1. Taxonomy (NCBI): domain Eukaryota; kingdom Metazoa; phylum Chordata; class Mammalia; order Lagomorpha; family Leporidae; genus Oryctolagus; species Oryctolagus cuniculus. Next base: position 7,180,720 of record NC_091438.1, on the reverse strand, counting down.
CGAGGTGTGTATGGAGGGTGGAGCCTTCATGAGACAAACAAACCAGGTCGGGTCTTAGCATAGGTCCCTGTCCCGGATGAGACAGGTGCATCCCATGACGACGGGCGTGGGAAGCTGACAGTTAAAGACATGAGGTTATACCGCAGCCGTGCAAGAATTCCAGCCTGCCTAGACTCAACTAACTGCCTAGACACACAGTATCAGGTTCAGCGGGAGAGACCAGGCAATGTGAAGTGAGGACATTGTTAAAAAAGCAACAGGAGAAACACTTCCAGCGCTGAAGGTTCATTACCAGTTTGGAAGGACCCAGGGTATCCAGCGAGGATGGTGAAAAACCGCACACTGAAGCCCTTAATCTCCAACTGTTTGCACGGACAGAGAGGCGGTACTTACAGCTTGGGGAGGTCAGGGCAAGTCCCAGGCACCGAGCAGGAGGGAGGCCAGTGCCAGGTTCCCACCTGCAGCGCTGGCGGCTGGAAGACAGGGAACAGAGCCTTCAACATGATGGGAGAAACCTCTTCTGACACAGACAGGAGAAGGAAACCCAGGAGAGGGCCAGGAACCTCCAGGAACAGGGGAAAGGGCAATCCTGGAATCCTGGGACAGCAGCCGTCTCGGGCCCTGTAAGGGCGGGAGGCTGGGGTGGGGTGGGGTGGGGAGGAGCAGTGTCTCAGAGGAGACACAAAGGCACCCACTGCCTGGCGTGGGGTCACAGGTGGCAGGGGAGGCTTGGAGAAAGATGAGTGATAGGCACAGAGAGAATAAAGCAACCCACTCCCCTGAGGTTATTCTGGGGCTGGGGAAGGGCTCTGGATGGGAAAGGAAATGTAATCTAACAAGACTCAGCTAGGGAGCAGGGGCTGGTGCTGTGGTGCCGTGGGTAACGTCACCACACAAGTGCAGGTTCAAGTCCCGGCTGCTCCACTTCCAGTCAGCTCCCTGCTAATGCAGCTGGGAAAGCAGTGGAAGATGACCCAAGTGCTTGGGCCCCTGCGCCCACCTGGGAGACCCGAGTGGATTTCTCTCTCTGTGTCTTTGCCTCTGTGTCACTCTGCCTTTCAAATAAATAAAAAGGGCCGGCGCCGCGGCTCACTAGGCTAATCCTCCACCTTGCAGCGCCGGCACACCGGGTTCTAGTCCTGGTCGGGGTGCCGGATTCTGTCCCGGTTGCCCCTCTTCCAGGCCAGCTCTCTGCTGTGGCCAGGGAGTGCAGTGGAGGATGGCCCAAGTGCTTGGGCCCTGCACCCCATGGGAGACCAGGAGAAGCACCTGGCTCCTGCCATCGGATCAGCGTGGTGCGCTGGCCACGGTGGCCATTGGAGAGTGAACCAACGGCAAAGGAAGACCTTTCTCTCTGTCTCTCTCTCTCACTGTCCACTCTGCCTGTTAAAAAAAATTAAAAATAAAATCCTTTAAAACAATTAATTTTATTTTTAAAAGATTCAGAATAGTATTTCCGACTCAGGAATAAGAAAAACACTGAGCACTGACTTTAAAAATATATTATTTATTTGGAAGGCAGAGTGAGAGAGAGATCTTTCATCCAGTGGTTCACTCCCCAAATGACCACAATGGCCGGGTTTGGTGCGGTCAGGAGCTCCGTCCCATTCTCCCAGGTGGGTGGCAGCGGCCCAAGCACTTGGGCCATCACCTGCTGGCTTCGCAGGTGCACGTATTAGCAGGAACCTGGATTGGAAAGAGTCGCTGGACTGAGCCTGCGCTCAGATAAGGGAACGCTGGTGTCAGAGGGAGCAGCTACAAGCACCGACATTTCAATACTGCCCTACAACTTGCTGTGACGAGGGAGGGAAGGTGTTTGTGAGGGAAACACCCTTATCTTCCGTCAAGAACCAGAACCGGCCCTTTCAAGATGGAGGTGACACTTTGTAAATCGCTGGGCACAGACACAGGTTGCGCCCAGGGCTGGGCTGGGCTGGGCAAGGCCGGTTGGTTTGCTTCTAGGCCCAGAGGTCGTATTTAGCTTTGAAAAAGTTGGAAGGGGGGCTGGTGCCGTGGCTCGCTTGGTTAATCCTCCGCCTGCGGCGCTGGCATGCCATATGGGCGTCCCGGTTGCTCCTCTTCCAGGCCAGCTCTCTGCTGTGGCCCGGGAGTGCATGGAGGATGGCCCAGGTCCTTGGGCCCTGCACCCGCATGGGAGACCAGGAGGAAGCACCTGGCTCCTGGCTTCAGACTGGCGTAGCTACGGCCATAGCGGCCACTTGGGGAGTGAATCCACAGAAGGAAGACCTTTCTGTCTCTCTCCCTCACTATCTAACTCTATCTGTCAAATTAAAAAAAAAAAAAAAAAGTTGGAAGGGTCCTGTGTTATTATGCTAAAAAACAAAAAAGGAGCGGAAGTCCTTCTAAATTCTGCCTGCTCCATTCTAGAGGCACCGGACTCAGAAACCAGGCCCTCGGCGTCTAAGGAAGCCTCCAACCCCCAGAGCCACCCACCCTAGAGCCCCCGGGGGACGGGAAGCAGCCCCTATACTCCCTTGTAAGACAGAGCAGGCCAATAGCTCACCCCCGAGTCAAACTCAGCACCTATTCCCTCACTTTCCTCCTAAACGCCAGGGCTCCTGCGAGGCTCGGTTCTCTCCTAAATCAAAGCCGCAAACCTCCCATCTCCTGCCTCACTCCCGCCCCCAGCCGCAGCCCCAGCTCATTCACACCAGAGCAGCCCACGGAGTGGAGGTGCACGCATACCCCTCACACCGCGAGGCGTCTTGCCTCGCTCTTGTCCTCTGGAGAGGCGCTGGACAGACGGGCAGCCCTGGGAGAGCGCGCAGATGGGAAGCTCATTAGAGACCTGAGCTGCAGAGGCAGAGGGACCCGCGGAGACCCACACGTGGCAGGCGTTTGGGGGTATTCACAGGTTGCCTGGAAACCAGAGCCCAAATACCAAACAGGAAGCCCCGGGAGAGAGAGGCTGAAATATTTGAGCAGAGAGAGGGTGAGGCTGCTCGCCAGGCCCCGTGAGCAGCTCCAGTCCTTTCTCCCTCCAGCCTCAGCTCTCACAGCCCCTGCCCCCACCGCACTGTGCACCTCGCAGAAATGGAGGCAGGCTGCACACGCACACAGACTCAGGCACGCGCGCACACGCAACTAACGCTCCAACAGAAGCGTCTCTCACCTGCAGGTTCCCTGCGGCTGCCGTGGCTGCCTGCACAGGGCACCGGTGCACTGATTCCCCTGCGTCCCCGGGGCGAGGCTGGGTGTGCCTGGGCACCCGGGGAGCCCCGAGCAGGAGGCTTGAATGACCTCCACCCTGGGAGCCCTCCCTGGAATGGACCGTGGCGTCTTGTTCCAGGGCACGTGCAGGCCTGCCCACACAAGTTCCCCTCAGTAGCTCCTCTGGGTCCCTGCCCCTCACACCCTTGTCGGAGTCTCTCTCGGTCACTCCAAACCCACACAGAGGCCCTGCTTCCCACTGGAGACCTCCGGGGTCCTGGGCTCACCGTCCCTGCACACCCTGCACCTGTGCCCTAGATCACCTGGAGGTGTGTGTGGCATGAACGTCAAGGTTAGATGTTGCTTTCCATCGCCGGCTGGAGTTGGGGCAACTCTAGCCTAGCCTTTGTCAGTGTCTTCATCTAGAAAAACTTGAGCAATTCTTTCTTCTCCAGGTCTCCCACGCGGGTGCAGGGGCCCAAGGACTTGGGCCATCTTCCACTGCTCTCCCAGGACATAGCAGAGAGCTGGATCGGAAGTGGATAAGCCAGGACTCGAACCAGCACCCACATGGATGCTGGCACTGCGGGCGGTGGCCCCAACCACCATGCCACAGTGCTGGCCCCATTTTTTTTTTTTTAAGATTTATTTATTTGAAAGGGAGAGTTAGAGAGAGAGGAAGATACAGAGAAAAAAAAACAGAGACAGAGAGACAGAGATCTAACCACTGTCCACTACCCAAATGCCTGCAGTGGCTGCGTCTAGGCCAGGAGCCTGGAACTTGATGCAGGTCTCCCACACGGGTGCAGGGACTCAAGGACTTGGGCCATCTTCCACTGCTTTCCCAGGCACATCAGCAGGGAGCTGGATCAGAAGTGGAGCAGCTGGGACTCGAACCAGTGCCAACATGGGATGGCAGCGTGGCAGGCAGCAGCTTAACCTGCTGTGCCACAATGTCAGCACCAAGATTTCATCACACTACCCAGAACAGCAGCTAATTTAAAACTTAGGAATTGGGGGCCTGTGTTGTAGCTTAGCAGGTTAAGCTGTGGCATCCCATATGGGAGCTGGTGTTTGTCCCAGCTGCTCCACTTCCAGTCCAGCTCCCTGCTGATGTTCCTGGGAAAGCAGTGGAAGATGGCCCACGTAGCTGGGCCCCTGAACCCACTTGGGAGACCCAGAGGATGCTCCCCATCCTGGCTTTGGCCTGGCCCAGTCCTGGCTCATGCGGCCATTTGGGAAGTGGACCAGAGGGTGGAAGATCTCTGTCTCTGCCTCTCTCTGTAACTCTGGTTTTCAAGTAAATAAATAAAATTTTTAAAAGATTAATTTATTTTATTTGAAAGTCAGAGTTACAGAGAGAGAGAAGGAGAGTCAGAGAGAGAGAAGGAGAGTCAGAGAGAGAGAAGGAGAGGCAGAGAGAGAGAGAGAGAGGGCTTCCATCCGCTGGTTCACTCCCCACATGGCCACAACAGCCAGAGCTGTGCCGATCCGAAGCCAGGAACTTCTTCTGGGTCTCCCACACGGATGCAGGGGCCCAAGGACTTGGACCATCTCCCACGGCTTTCCCAGGCCATAGCAGAGAGCTGGATTGGAAGTGGAGTATCTGGGACTCGAACCAGCACCCACATGGGATGCTGGCACTGCAGATAGCAGCTTTACCTGCTATACCACAGTGCCAGTCCCAGTAAATAAATCTTTAAAAAGAAATTTATAGGGACTGGCACTGTGGTGCAACAGGTAAAGCTGCCACCTGCGGTGCCGGCATCCTATATGGGTGCCTGATTGAGTCCCGACTGCTCCACTTCTGATCCAACTCCCTGCTATGGTCTGGGAAAGCAGTGGAAGATGGCCCAAGTCCTTGGGCCCCTGCACCCGCATGGGAGACCTGGAAGAAGCACCTGGCTCCTGGCTTCAGATCGGCCCAGCTCCGAGAGTTGTGGCCATCTGGGGAGTAAACCAGCAGATGCAAGACCTCTCTCTCTCTCTCTCTCTCTCTCTCTCTCTCTCTCTGCCTCTCCTTCTCTCTCTGTGTAACTCTTTCAAGTAAATAAATAAATCTTAAAAGAGAGAGAGAGAGAGAGAGTACCCGGGTTTTCCTAAAAGCTCTGTTTTCAGAGGTGATGGTCCAAGCACGTGGGAGATACAGATTGGGTTCCAGGCTCTGGGTTACAGTTGTTGTGGACATCTGGGGAGAACCAGCAGATGGAAGATCTCTCGGTCTCTCTGCTTTTCAAATACATTTCCAAAAATAATATTTGAAACAAGAATGCAAGGACTAAAAGAGGCATTTATATGCCCGTTCCCAGCTGCTCATTCATAACCAAAAGGCAGAAGTAGCCAAGTGACTGTTGACAGAGGAATGACAGACAAAATGTGGTCCACACAGACGGTGGAATACTATCCAGCCTTCAAAAGGAAGGTTCCAACACACACTACAACGTGGATGGACCTGGAGGACATCATGTTGACTGAAACAGGCCAGTCACAAAAGGACAAGCACTGAGTGGCTCCACTTACACAAGACTGCCTCAGGAAGCTCACGGAGGGGCCAGCGCTGTGGCATAGTGGGCTAAACCTCCGCCTGCAGTGCCGGCATCCCATATGGGCGCCAGCTCAAGTCCCGGCTGCTCCTCTTTCAACTCCTTGCTATGACCTGGGAAGGCAGTGGAAGATGGCCCAAGTCCTTGGGCCCCTGCACCCGCGTGGGAGACCCAGAAGAAGCTCCTGGCTCCTGGTTCTCCAGGGAGACCCAGGCCTAGCCTGGATTTAAGGGGCGAGGACTACACAGGCCAGAATCCTGGGAGGTGGGAGTCGTTGGGGCCATTTCTGTAGATGGCTCTCGTGCTCAGCCTTCACGTCCTGGGGACTGTAACCTCCTCTCTTCTCCTACACCCAGCCGCTCCCTCTTCATGGGTGACTCACATTGTAGGGTGGCACAGCCCCGATCCCCTACCGATGAGCCCCTCCCCCTCCCTGTACTTCCTCCCCCACCTCTCAGTCACCAGAAGTCTCGTGTGCCTGGCATCCTAAACTCCTCCACTCGTCCACAGCCCCCTGTTTCCATCCTACTCAAGGCTACCGTGGCCCCAGTGTGGGCCACCACAAGCACCCCCTCCAGCCAGCTGCCCCCTTATGGACACTTTCACCCTCGGTGGGTTCAGCCCAAAAAGTGAAATGGAAAATTCTAGAAGTCAACAATTCGGAAGGTGTAAACGTTGTTTACTACAGTCTACCTTCTGGCTGTTCTATTTTCCTGTTGGTTATTAATCTCCACCATGCCTGCTGTGTAAACCTTAAGTACGTTCAGAGAAAAGTTGCATTTAACAATGGATTGCACCTGTGACGGCTGTCCCATAAGGTCCCCACGTTCGGTGATGGCACTGTGTTTAGGATAAGCACACGCTGTGATGTCCACACAACAATAAAATCACTTCGAGAGGCACTGCCCAGCACATGCCCGTCTTCCGTGACACACGTGTCACACACATGACTCTATGAGTGTACTTCTAAAAGTTCGTAGAAAAAACAAAATTAAAGGATAGGTTTACTTTGGAGCAAAAGTTTGAAACTCATGCACAGTTTTTCCATAACACATGTTTTCCATGAATCTTTTTAATTTTTAAAATATGCATGCATTTCAAATGGATGCCTGTCCTTCCCCAACTGGTAGGCGTGTGGGCGTGGCACACGGGTCACCGCCTCCCAGACGCCTTCCCTGCCTACTCGCGCTAAGGTGGCCCCCGGGAGGGCCCCACGTGAGGAGTCTGGGGTCTGTGGTCCCCTCACGGCTTCTCATCACTCCCGACCTCCCTATTGCGCGTGCCCGTCCCACGACCCGTCCTCTCCTGGTGCTGCCCTGCTGTGCACGCCTCAGACTGGAGCGATTCTCAGGGCGCCCCTCTCCCGGGGCTGAACGGGCACGGAGTGACCGACACCCGACTTCAAGATCAAGGCAATGCGACTGCCGCTGGAGGGTCGCCGTCTCGGCCAAGTCCCGGCATGGGGTCTTCCCCGGTGGGTCACGTGCAGCCAGGATTGGGACAGGGTTTCAGAGGCGCTGCAGGGTCCCCAGGGCCAGCGAAGCCGTGGCCACCAGGGGCAGTCACAGCGCTCCTCCCTGGCTCCTCACGCAGGGGAGCTGGCATCAACAAGGTGTGGGCGCAGCCGGCCTCTCCCGGGCTCTAGGGGAGAAGGTGCGTCCCCGCCTCTCCCGCAGCCCGGGCTCGTGGCCCCGCCCCATCTCCTAGGCCAGGGGTGGCCGCGTCTTCCCGTGCGCCCTCCTTGCTCCCCCCTTCAGGACCCTTGGGGTGACCCCCGGCCCCCGGGATGACCCCTGCTTTTCCAGGGCAGCTGATGAGGACCCCTATTTCCAGCTGCAGCTTCGCGAATCGCGCGACCCCAGCCACGCACAGCACGTTCACCCTTGGATTCCGAGAAGCGAGATGCGGACGCCTCGGGGGACCCGTTCTGTCCACCCCAGTTTGGTCTGGAGGAAGAGTAGGGAGAAGCGTGAGTGAGGAAGGGGCGGACGCACTGCTAGGGGAAGGTGGCGATGGCCTTAGCCGCTGGCACCTGCACAGACAGGACGGCCAGTCCTGCCCACTCCCACTCAGATGAGCGACCACTGCTTTCCTTTCCCTGGCTCTGCTTTTTGAAATTAGCTCCCGGGGCGGGGGGGACTTCCGCCTCTTTTGCAGCTGTCATTTAACATACTTATCACCAAGGGTGGGCGTCTGAGCTGGCAGCGAAGGCACCTGTTAGGGTGCCCACGTCCCACCTTGGAGGACCTGGTGGACCCCAGCTCCTGACCCCAGCTTCCTGGGCATGTAGGCCCCGGGAGGTAGCAGTGATGGCTCAAGTAGTCGGGTTCCTGCCGCCCCTCAGGGAAGGCTGGGATTGAGCTCTGAGCTCGCAGCTTCAGCCCAGCATCGCGGGCATTGGGGGAGTGAACCGATGGGTGCAAGCACTGGCTCTTGGGAACACAGAGTGAGGACTCAGCCGCCCACACCAGTCTGGGGAGCAGGGCACCTCAGTGACAAAACGCGCCTGTCCCCCAGGGAGGGACGTACCCTGCCCTGTTCAGCTGGCTAAGAAGCATACCCAAGTAAGCACCTGGGACCTGCACAGACCACGCCCCGGCTCCGCAAGGCAGGAATCAAACTTCTAAGAATGGAAAAAGAGGTCGATCCCCAAACCAACAGAGGCAAACCTTGGCAAAGCCCTTTGCAGGGATGACTGCACGCTCAAGAGGGGAACCCTTCCTGGGCGGGGCGGGGGGGGGCAGCTTCCCCTAGCATGAGCCGGGCCACCACTGGAGAATTGGCGGGAAGTTACAGCCCAGGAAGCTCCGGGCTGGAGCTGGGACCTCAGCAGCCCCGCGTTCTGCCCCCCGGCTCACAGGGGAGCAAGGTCCCCGGATGACGTCCGTCTGCTGGGTCTTCGCTGGCTGGGCAGGAGTTCTTGGAGAGCGTTTGTTATGGGGTGGGCTGGGGTCAGGGCGTAGAGGGTGGCGGTGGCCTGGCCTTGTCACATTCAACATGAACGAGCCTACGATGAGGCCGGAGGCTCGTGGGTGACAGTGCAGCTCCCACGCCAGGCTGGGAGGGGACAAGGATGGCTCCCCAGCTGGATAATGGACCCCCAGCACCCAACCAGGCCTGTGAGGGGAGCTCAAGAAACACACCCCTCTCCCCACTGTGTGTCTCGGGTTAATGTCTTTGAAGTCACCATTTCCTCGGCCTGCAATGGGGAGAGTTAAGGGCTCCTTGCGGAAGGAGGGCCAGGGCCACTTTGTGACTTGCCATCCTGCAGGCGGGTGACGCCCCACGGGGTGCCGGGACTTTGGCGGCTCTCAGCGAGAGCCAGGTGGAACGGAGACCCTGCTGCCAAGGGTGGACACAAGAGCCCTGGATGGGAAAGGAGCCATGTTGCTTTGACTTGTGTGTGGTTGGCTATGCCTGTCACTGCCTAGCTTATCCTGACCTACACAGGAGGCCCTCAGTAAATGTTTGTTGAGTGACTAGCCAATGGATCCTTGGGTCATCTTCATAAAGAACCCGTACTAGTTACTGATACCGTATCATGTAGAATTACCACCGCAAGTGTTGCTGTCTGCGTGCCGTGCACTTAGAAGTTTTACATGCTCTTATTCACTCTCTCCATAACGCTAATTCTCTCCACAGCTCTCCATAATCCCAGTGCTATCATTAGTCCCATTTTTCAGATAAGGGAACTGTTGCCTCGAGAAGTTCAGAGTTTACGTCACATCCACTGCACTCCACTTGACTTAAAAAAATTATTTGCGAGAAAAGAAAAAAAAAATCCTATGGAGGCAGCAGTTCAAGTCCTGGCTGACCTGCTTCTGATCCAGCTCCCTGCTAATGCAGCTGGGAAAAAGCAGTGGAAGATGACCCAAGGGCTTGGGCCCCTGCACTCACATAGGAGTCCTGGATTGGAGCTCCTGGCTCCTGGCCTTGGCCTGGCCCAGTCCGGGGCTGTTGTGGCCATTTGAGGAGTGAACCAATGGATGGAAGATTGACATCTATTTCACCTGTCTCTAATTCTGCCTTTCAAATAAATTTTTTTTTTTTAAAGAAAGAAACAAAGAGGGAGGGAGGGAAGGAGAAGGAGGAGAAAAGAGAGGAAGACAGAAACAGCGAGATGCCATTCGCCAGTTCGCTTCCCAGGGCTGGGCCGGGCAGAACCAGGAGCTGAGAGCTCAGCTCAGGTCTCGCACGTGGGTGGCAGGGACCCCACTACTTGGGCCGTCACCTGCTGCCTCCCAGGGTCTGCATCAGCAGGAAGCGGGAGTCAGGAATTAAACCCAGGCCCTCTGACGTGTGGGATGTGGGCATCTTCACTGTTAGGCTGCATGTTCCCTCCTCCATTTGACATTTAAACATTTTTTTTAGAATTTACTTGACTCTTAACATTCTGGAGCTCACAGTGGGCAAGCAGCGCCCCCCAGAGCCCTGCACTGGCGGTGTCTGCCACCCTCGGGTCCTCAGCGGCTCCACACTCAAGTCGCTGGGTGCGGAGCCAGCAGGAATGCGTGTTCCCGCGCCGGAGGGGCAGACCTGGGGGGCTCCGCATCTGCTCAGCATCTCAGGATGCTCTGCGTGTTTTGGCTGCCAGCAAAGTTCCCCACAATGCTCTTTGGGGGAAAAACACCCCATCAGCAGCAGAGCCCCCAACCCCTACCCTCGCCCTTACATTGTTAAATCCTTGTGCATTCTTCGGGCAAATTCAATCCATATGCTTCCTGGTCTTTCGTACATTTGAAGTATTTCCTAGGGACTATCTGACTTCCAACCCACCCCCTTCTTTCCCTCTCTGTGTCTGCGGCCAGACCCGTCTCTCCCAACACTTTGGAAGCAGGAATTCGCATTCTGGCAACAGCAACGCTTGGGGGCAATGCTCAGGCTGCAGCTGAATGGCTCCGAGCCCCCCGGGGTGCTGATGGGCACCCCCACGCCGCTGGGAGCCGTGATTGACCCGGCACGCACCCCGTTCCTTCGGCACTACCCTTGGAGCAGCCGATGCAGCTTGCAGGACCGTGTCCTTATGTACTTGGAGTCCAGACAGCTGGACAACACGAAGATACACGAGCCTACTTCAAATGTTGCGTGGAAAACTGGACTAAAAAGATAAGCACAACATTTTAAACTGCAATGCATAGCTGCTTCTTCGGGCGCATTTTCCACGCACTTTTCGAAGTCTCCTGTGTGAAACTGGGTGAGGATTCATCCACATTTTGTGGGCGACTGGCCGAAGCTCCACCCTGCTGGTGGCTCTTCCCGCAGGCTGCACAGGGGCTTCCAGCCAAGCCCCAGGAGGTAGAAATATTACCAACGCCCGACATTTGCGCAACACTTCATAGGTCTAAGCGTGCTGTCAGCAGCCAGTGTGGCGAGCCAGAAAACTTGGAGAGTTCATTGTCTTCGCTCCCCACCTTGGGGGCATCCTCACCACTTCTGAGCCTCAGTGGATTCATCTGGGAGGTGGGGACAATCGCATCTCCTGCCGCACAGGCCAGGCACTACTGCTGTCACACCTTGGAAGTGGAGCAGCCGGGACTTGAACCGGCGCCCATATGGGATGCCAGCACTGTAGGCGGCGGCTTTGCCTGCTATGCCACAGCGCCGGCCCCTTACATTTTTCTTTATTCATTTGAAAGGCAAAGACAAACAGAGAGAGAGGGAGAGAGAGAAATCTTTCATCTGCTGGTTTACTCCCTGAACGCCAGGGCTGAGGGCTGGGTGGGGCTGAAGCTGGAGCCCAGAACCCAGTCTGGACCTTCTACTTCGGTCGCAGGGACCCAGGTACTGGAACCATCACCTGCTGTCTTCTGGGGTGTGCATTAGCAGGGAGCTGGAAAAACCAGAACTTTGACCCAAATCCAGGCAACTCTGACACCGGGTGTAGATGGCCCACAGCTCAACTGTTGAGTCAAAACACCTGCACTCCTAAAAAGCAAAGGGAGGGGGGTGTGGCCAGCACTGTGGCATAGTGGGTAAAGCCACTGCCTGCAGTTCTGGCATCCCACATGGGCGCTGGTTCGAGTCCTGGCTGCTCCTCTTCCCATCCAGCTCTCTGCTATGGCCTGGGAAAGCAGTGGAAGATGGCCCACGTCCTTGGGCCCCTGTACCCAAGTGGGAGACCCGGAAAAAGATCCTGGCCCAGCTCCAGCCGTTGCGGCCATCTGGAGTGTGAACCAGCAGATGGAAGACCTCTCTGCCTCTGCCTCTCTGTGACTGCCTTTCAAATAAATAAATAAATAAATAAATATCTTTATAAAAAAAAAGGCAAAGGGACAGTGTCACTCTCTGCTTCATCTCTCCTGGGTGTTTCCACGTGTGGGTCCCAGGACTCTGGAGGCTGGGGCCCATTTCTCTTTTTTAAAATTTTATTTAAGTTACCCAAGTGTCATGTATTTCATATATACAGATTGAGGAACATAGTGATTCTTTTTCTCCTACCCTCCCTCCCATATTCCCCACTCTTCATTTTTACCAACATCTATTTTCAGTTTACTTAATGATTGGATAGCTAACCCCACACTAAGTAAATACATCACCCTTTCCTGATGAGCAAACTGGGTACAGAAGGGCCATTCCTCAACACAATCAAGGCAATTCATGACAAACCCATGGCCAGCATCCTGCTGAATGGGAAAAAGCTGGAGGCACTCCCACGGAGATCCAGAACCAGACAAGGATGCCCACTCTCACCACTGCTATGTATATATCCTGGAAGTTTTAGCCAGAGCCATTAGGCAAGAAAAAGAAACCAACGGATACAAATTGGGAAGGACGAAGTCAAACTATCCCTATTTGCAGATGACATGATCTATATATATACCGGATCCAAAAGATTCCACCAAGAGACTATTGGAACTCATGAAAGAGTTTGGTCAAGTGGCCGCAAATAAAATCAACACAGAAAAATCAATAGTCTTTGTATACTCAGACAATGCCATGGCTGAGAAAGAGCTTTTAAGATCAGTCCCATTCACAATAGCTCCAAAAAGAATTAAATACCTTGGAATAAATTTAACCAAGGACATCAAAGTTCTCTATGATGAAAATTACAAAGCACTAAATAAAGAAATAGAAGGTATTAAAAATGAAAAAAATATTTAATGTTTGGATTGGAAGAATCAACATCATCAAAAAGTCCATATTACCAAAAGCAATTTATAGATTCAATGTGATCCCAAGCAAAATACCGATGACATTCTTCTCAGATCTAGAGAAAAAAAAATGATGCTAGAATTCATATGAAACACAAGAGACCCCGAATAGCTAAAGCAATCTTGTATAAGGAAAACAAAGCCGGAGGCATCACAATACCTGATTTCAAGACGTACTACAGGGCAGTTATAACCAAGACAGCCTGGTACTGGCACAAAAACAGACGTGTAGACCAACGGAACAGGATAGAAACTCAAGAAATCAATCCGCGCATATACAACCAACCAGTGTTTGACAAGGAGACTGGCGCCCACTTCCAGCACATGCTGGGGGCAGAGAGGGCATAGGGCGGGGCTTGGGCTGTTGTCCCAAACAGAGCCCCATTGAGAGGCCTTGCAGGAAGGCTTTCCTGAGCACTCAGCAGGCACCCCCAGGGCGCACGGGGTGGCCCAGCGCAGAGCCCACGGAGCGCCACCGCCCGCGACGCCTCAGCGGCCGTGTGCAGGAGCAGCCCGGGGTCCCTTCCTCGGCTCCAGGAAGCACTTGGCCAAGGCCACCTCTGTGGCCAGCAGCCGGAAGGCGGCGCGACGGAGGGAGGAGCCCACACTCCCGCCCATGAGCAGGAGCGGACACGCCCCCTCCCGCTTGTCCCGTGGCCGTGACTCAGGCTCAGGGGAAGCTGGGTCACCAGGAAAGGGTCAAAGCCCTGAGCACGGCACCCGAGGCGGGCTGGGTCCCTGCCTGCCGTGGCCACCGTAGCCTCCTGGGTCTGCTGCCCGCTGCCCTCCCCCCTGCCTCCACCCTCAGGAAGAGGACCAGTGCGGCCCCCCATGGGCTCCAACTCTGCTGATGGCCTTTCCTGCAGTGCTCAAATGTCCCCTCCCCCCAAGAGGCCAACACAGCCCCAGCAGCTACACCTGGTCCCGGCTAAGCAGGGCCCGGGTCCAGCCCATCTCCTCCCCGACGGCCGATGCGGGTGGAAAACATGTCTAAAAAGGAATTGGGGCTGGCGCCGCGGCTCACTAGGCTGATCCTCCGCCTTGCGGCGCCGGCACACCGGGTTCTAGTCCTGGTCGGGGCGCCAGATTCTGTCCTGGTTGCCCCTCTTCCAGGCCAGCTCTCTGCTGTGGCCAGGGAGTGCAGTGGAGGATGGCCCAAGTGCTTGGGCCCTGTACCCCATGGGAGACCAGGAGAAGTACCTGGCTCCTGCCATCGGATCAGCATGGTGCGCTGGCCGCAGCGGCCATTGGAGGGTGAACCAACGGCAAAAGGAAGACCTTTCTCTCTGTCTCTCTTTCTCACTGTCCACTCTGCCTGTCAAAAAATTAAAAAAAAAAAAAAAAAAAGGAATTGGTACCTGGGGAGGGTGAGGGATCACCCATGGTCACCCAGTCCTCATACCTAGACCCAACCCGGGTGCCCCGAACCTGCACTGCTCCTTCCCTCCTGGCTTCCTGGGGCTGCTGCCGAGAGACCACAGCCACACACGGCCCCGGAGTCTGTCTCCAGCCAGCACGCCGCTCTCCCTGGGGCCGACAGAGCAGGAGGCACCCAACGGGCATTGCTACAGCTGGGCCCATCTGCCCGTTTGCAGCAGCTTCAGCTTTGCTGGCTACCCTGGGAGACACTGGCTGTTCCGGGCTCTGAGTCCCCGGGGTTCACAGGTGCCTCTTTTTTGAGCAGAAAGCAAAGTCGGCCTGACCCCAGGTTGCAGCCACAGCCGGTGCCTTGCAAGCCTGCTGGGGAGGTGGCCCAGGTGAGATGAGCTCTTGTTGCACGTTCAGATCACCTGGGGAGTGGTGGTAACCACAAGGCCCTGGCTTCGCCCACCCCCGTCAGTAGTCTCAGCATCTCCAGGGGCAGGACCCCAGACTCTTTAAAACTCCCCAGGGTGACCCCAGGGTGCTGCCACATTTGAAAAAAAAAAAGAGAGATCTAGGGAATTTTTACAGAAACTCACGTGCCCCAGCCTCAGAGCAATGAAGCCGGGCCGTGGCCGGTGCCTGGGCCTCTTGTTTGCCTGGGAGAGGTCTCCAGGTGACCCTACGGGGCTCTGATGAGCCCGGAGCCTGCACAGCCCCGACGGGGAGTCTGCAGCTCAGACAGCGCGAGGTGCTCCCCTGAGCCGCCAGCTCGAAGCCTCGCATTCCATTTCTGGAGGCTGTGGAATGCCCTTGACGTTGTCAGAGAGTGCTGGCGTGGTGACTGGTCCACTCCCCTTGACCTTAATCACACCCAAAGGTCAGAGCGGTACAGGAAGATCTCGCCCAGTTCTGTGGGAGCAGACGCAGGGTTCCTGTGACAGACGCCGACACTGATGGTGATAATGAAATATGAACCGGTCCTGGGTGTGTGACGGGGGATGGTGTGGAGCTGGGAGAAAGAACAAACACTCCAGGGCCGGTGCTGTGGCGCAGTGGGTGAAAGCCCTGGCTTGCAGTGCCAGCATCCCATATGGGCACCAGTTCTAGTCCCGGCTGCTCCACTTCCCACCCAGCTCTCTGCTATGGCCTGAGAAAGCAGTAGAAGATGGCCCAAGTCCTTGGGCCCCTGCACCCACATGGGAGACCTGGAAGAAGCTCTTAGCTCCTGGCCCCAGATCAGCGCAGCTCTGGCCGTTGCGGCCATCTGGGGAGGGAACCAGCGGATGGAAGACATCTCTGTCTCTACCTCTCTCTGTAACTCTTTCAGATAAATAAAATCAATCTAAAAAACAACAACAAAAAAACGCTCCTAGGAATTTTCTGGAATGCATACACTCTGGGCTGCCCTGCAACCCTCCAGGGTTTCTCTGTCCCTTGTCCAGATCCACAGGGCTCTCTCTGTCCCTCCCGGCGTGGGCTCCGTGGGAGCATCAGAGACTGGGACACGCGCTGCCGGGTTCCCTCCCCACTCCCCAACAACTAGTGCTGGAAACCAGCTCTGCTGAGGGACTGCCCAGCGTGGGCCGACAGCCTTATATCCTCTCCATCCTCAGAACACTGCAGCGGGGGAACCGTAAGTACCCACTTCACAGATGAGAAGTCTAAGGCTTGGGGAGACTGATCGCCCGCTCCAGGGCACCTGGGTAGAAAGTGCTGGTGCTGGGACCTACACTGAGGCTGTGTCTTCTTCCTGGAGCACCCTGAGCCCCGGCACGGGTCTCACCCAGGGCACGTCTGTCACCTCGGAACCCTTTTTCCTCTGTCAGAATCCTCTGCCCTTAGCAGACCCCACGGACACACAAGGGCCTTCCTAGCCCACACCGGGGCGCCTTGCTCGAGCCCCAGGAACCGGGTGCCCGTGTAGCTGGCCCATGGGCAGAGCCTAGAAGGTGGTGGTTTCTAAGGGCCCCTGAAACCTGGGTGCCCCCGCCCTTGGGGACAGTCCCAGGCGCTGGGGCAGCAGAGACCTGCGTGTGCTAGTCTGCCTGCCCACACCTCGCCTCCAGGCATCTCCTCTCCTGTTTCAAGTCTCCTGCCCAGGAAACTTCTTCCAGAGCCCAACAGGCAAACCCTGATTGTCTTCACGCGCACTTACTTGGAGTGGGTTTTAATTTGGAAGGACACTCGTCTTCCCAACTTTACAATAACACTACAGGAATGTAAAGGGCAAACACGCAGGCCATCAAGCCTACCTGCTCTTGGTGCACAGTCCGTCCATTTACCCACACTGCTCTCTGATCTTCAGCCAGAGGAACACACACTGTTTCACTTAGTTCTACCCGCAGCATTTATAAACAAGTGTGTGTTCTGCTTTTACTTAGAACAAGCGCATACATGTTTCCATTGTCTTGTCTTCAAGTCAGCCTGTTCTGCCATCTGGGGAATCCATCATGTATGTGTGTGTGTGTGTGTGTGCTGTAAATTCTTCCCGAGAGCTGAAGACTGAGGTCGTCTTGGAAACCGCCGAGCGATGCGCACCCTGGGGCAGACATTGCTCTTTGTTTCGGGGTGTTTCTTCAGGTGTGCCTTGGAGACACAGAGAGGCCCCAACTGTAGAGGTGCAGCGGGCCTGGGGGGCGGGTGGGAGGCAGGGAAAGAGAAGGTGTCACCTCTCCTCTCCCAGTTTCCCCTGTGCGGGCCCAGCTCACAGGAGGGTTCCCCGCCCCCATCCACTGGTCAGCTGAGCCCCAGGCGCTGCACCGTCTGTGCTCTACAAACCCGGCCCTCGTCCCTACCTAGACTGATCGGGGCTCAGCAGCCGTGGGCTTAGAGCTGAGGCAGGCAGACCAGGGACGTGTGTCTATGTGCGCTGAAGGGTACTCTGCAGTGTCCGGGTGGAATGTACTAAGTACAGTGGTGCTAGCTTACACCTAAGGGATGAGCACGCATGCTGGACGCCGCGGGCTTTGCACACGGCGGGGCCCGAGACGCGCGGAGGACGCACGCGCTCTCCAGGTGTGGGCAGGTGCTGAGCACAGGTGTCAGCCGTGCGTTTGCACACCCTCGTGAGGAAGGAAGAAGACTTGGTCTCAGTTACGCCTTGTCAGCAACCTCAGGAAGCAGACGGAACTCCAGGCCCTGCTGCACCTTACACCCTGCCCGGGCTGGAGGAGGGGCCAGGGTGGCTGGAGGGTGGTGAGGGGACAGTGAGGCGACAGGCGCAGGGCTAAGGCTCCTTGGTTTGCGCTCGGCGCTGTTGGAAGGCAGGCCCTGGGCCGCCGCACTCCATCTCCAGGGTGGGTGAGGCTGTGGGCTGGAAGCAGCGGAGCCCACGCTTAACTCAGGGGTGCGCGGGGTGCCAGTCACGCGGTGCAATGGGTAGGGCAACCGCAGCAGGTGAGGAAGCCGGGCTCACGCCGGCAGGGGGCGTTCGCGGGGGCCCCCTGGCGGGAGGAGACAGAACTCACCAGGTTGGGTTCCTGCTGGGGACAGGTGAAGAGCAGGCTGGGACCAGGGCCCCTGGCCGAGCCCTCCGCCTGGGATGAGCCTTTTCCAGATTTTTCTCTGGCCCAGGCCAGGGAACAGTGAGGGCGCTGATTGCATTTGGCGCTTGCTTGCAACCAGGAACGAGGGGAAAATAACTCAACACTGGATTAGGTAAACAACAGAGATCCAAATGCCATGTCCAGACCGGGAGTGAAAACAGGCCGAGTGGCGCCCGGCTCAGTTCCAGCGGCGCCCCTCGGGGAGCAGAGAAGCTGCAGGAGGGGCCTGGCCGAGGTCTGGGGGCTGGTGATTGTGCAGATGAGCCCATGGCACCACCAGGATGGCCACGGGGGAGGTGCTGGTGCCCTTTTCTGTTCCTCGCCTCTGCAGTCCATCCACAGGCACCTGGGCCCACCAGGGCTTGCTTTGTCCCTTGTTCCAGCTCTCCAGCACCCTGCTACGTTGCTCTGCAGGTCAGTCCCCTCTCTGGATCCCAGCCTCCTGCTCATTTTGTTTGGAACTCTGGTGTTAAGTCAAAGCATCGGGGATTCCTGGCGGCCACTCAGACAAGATGAGAATTAGGAAAACAGAAGAGGCTCCAAGTCTTTCCGAGTGTTGAAGCAAACAGCCCATGCTGCTGGCGGCCTGTAGGGAACTGCCTACCACAGGCCGCCCGGAGCCACCTGCCTGGGCTTGCCTGCGGCGCACGTGACAAGTGCCAGGCCCCAAGTCCACTTGCTGCTGGCTCTTTCCATCTGAATGGAAACACCTCCCACCCAACAGGTCGGAGCCTCACTCAGCCCAGGCCCCTCGCGTGTCTGCAGCCCCAGTGCCACTGGGACCAGACACAGGGCACACACCAGACCCTCCCCGGCCCCACAGCCTCCTCCATTCCGAGGAGGCTCTCGTTCCCAGCAAGAGTTACAGCCAACTCTCCCGTGGTCTTCCCGTCTTAGTCCTGTGGGTTCACAAAACCCCCTGAGACCCAGCAGCCACCAGGACACCCCCACCCCATCCAAAATACAGAGTTGACCTTGTGGCCCACCGGCTCTTCCCTTAGAAGGCACGCTGGAGAAAATGGCTGCAACCAAACCATCAACAGCAGCGCCTCTGTTTGTTTCTTCTTACTTACCTGGGAGGTGCAGAGTGAGCGCTTATCCACTGGTTCACTCCCTAATGCTTGAAATGCTGGGGCTGGGCCAGGCTGAAGTCAGGAGCCAGAATGGAATCCAGGTCTCCTACGTGGGTGGCAGGGACGCAACTACTCGAGCCGTCACCTGCTGCCTCCCAGGGTGTGCAGTGGCAGGGAGCTGGAATTGGGAGCAGAGCCAGACCCAGGGCTGTGGCAATCCGAGGGGTGTCTCAGCCACGGCACTGGGCGTTCCTGGGCAGCGTCTTCCTGGTGGCACGGCTCTGTCAGTCAGCAAAGCTCTGTCCGGTCCCTTGTCCTTGCAGGGAGACTGTGGGGGAGCTGTGTTTGTGGATGACTGTTTATGACAACCGAGGGCTCACAGCTGTGAGAGAGGTGGGTGGGAGCCACAAGGCACGTGTGTTGAGCAGTACAAACACAGAGCCTTGGAAACATATATTTTTCTGTTTCTGTCACCACCGAGGTAGCACCTTTGTCACCATCTCCCATGTTCCCGCCCCCCCCCCCCCCCAGGCTCCCATCGTCCCCTGGGCTGTGGTCTTGAACACTGTTCTGTACTAAAGGGAGGGAGGAGTCCTTGGAGGGTGGAGGAGTCCGGCTTTGAGACAGGGAAAATCCAGGATGGGTCTGGAACATCTTGTCATCGCCAGAAAGACAAGAACGTGTTCAAAAATGTTGGGGGCAGCAGCATGAGGATGGGGGAGCCAAACCACGGGGCCCCTGGGCCAAGCCTGGAGGCTTTGGTCATTAACTGGGACAGGCTGAGCCAAAGAAAGACCATGGATTCGTTATAATACTTTGAAACCTTTATACAGAGAAGTGGCTGAGATGAAAAGGAGTAGGAATATAATTGCATGTGTTACTTTGTATTTTTAAAAAAAGATTTATTTCTTTGTTTGAAAGGCAGAATTACAGAGAGGCAGAGACAGAGGCAGAAAGAGAGAGAGAGAGGTCTTCTATCTGCTGGTTCACTCCCCAAATAGTCACAATGGCCAGAGCTGGGCCAATCCGAAGCCAGGGGTCTGGAGCTTCTTCCATATCTCCCACGTGGGTGCAGGGGCCCAAGAGCTTGGGCCATTCTTCTACTGCTTTCCCAGGCTATAGCAGAGAGCTGGACGGGAAGAGGAGCAGCCGGGTCTTGAACCAGCGCCCATAAAGGATGCTGATACTGCAGGCGGCAGCTTTACCGGCTACGCCACAGCGCCGGCCCCAATTTATAATGACTTTTAGAAGCAGAGCATTTTATATAAGCAGATCTTTTATTTCTCCTATTGATTATGTAACTGCTTTAAAAATCTTCATTTATTTCAGAGGCGAGAGAGAAGGAGAAAAGGAGAGAGGAGAGAGGATGCAAGTTGAGTTGGGCACACACGTGACCCCCGGGTCCAGGAGGGACCCTGCTGTTCCTGTGGCCCTAGAGCAGGGCACTAACCACGCAGACGGAGTGAGGAGCCTGCCTCACGGTCCCAGCAAATGCAGCATCAAGGACACACACACACACGCCTTGTGCGTGGGAACAGCCCGGGCCATTCGTCACAGTGGCAGGGTAACAGGTTGCGTGGCGTCGGCGGCATGGGATGTGAGCACATCTCATTTCAGGGACACTCAGTGTGGCAAAGCCCAAGCCCTTCCTGAGAGATGGACTTGAGAAGTCTTAGGGAAGCCAGAAAGTTCCAGGAGGAAAGGAAGCTCCACCTATTCGAGTCACCTTGGACTTGGCCATCGTCTCCTGACTCCGAGCCAACTGCTGAGCCCCTCAGAGGCTGCATCCCTGGTTGTTTGCGGTGGTTCTTTTCTTGTGGTCCTGCCAAGACTACTAAAGACGCTGGGAAGGTAAACACAGTACTTGGTAAAATCACTGAAATCCTGGGAGGTGTTAAAATTGGCACCTCCGGAAGGTGTGGAATTTAGGATAAGAAACAGAGAAAACCTCCATCTTACCACTTTCATAACTGGTGTTGGCGCGAGGGTACTAAACAGCTTGGGAATCGAGATTTTGGGGTTTTGTGTGTTTAATGCATTTAGAGTATTTAAGAGGAACTGCCATTTATGAATTTAATTCAATGTTTGGAGGTGTTTCGTTCAAGTTTGCAGTCAGTGTGAAATGTGGAAACCGAATGTGCTCAATGCATGCATTTTTAATAGATTGCATTTCAGAGCAGCTCCAGGTTTACAGCGAAACAGAGAATACGGAGTTCCTCTGAAGGCCCCGCCCCGCATCCTCCCAACCCCGTCCACTGTCAACTTCCCGGATCTCAGGGGCTCCCATCATCCCCTGGGCCCTGCTTTCTTTACATGAGGGCTCTTGGTGCTTTGTGTCCCATAGGCTTGGACTCATGTGGAATGACGGGAATCCACCAGCACAGCATGGTCCAGGGGAGACGCCCTGCCCTAAAAATCCTTGGAGCCCCTCCTGTTCCGCCCCCCCCCCCCCCCAGCTCTTCACTGTCTCCATGCTTCTGCCCTTGCTGGAATGTCACAGAGTTGAAACCATATGGTGTTTACCGTTTAGATTGGCTTTTTCCACTTAGTTGTGTGCATTTAAGTTTCTTCTGTCTTTTCATGTGTTGAGAGCTCATTTCTTTGTTTTTTCAAAGACTCATTTATTTGAAAGACAGAGCTACAGAGAGGCAGAGGTACAAAGAGAGGAGAGAAAGAGACAGGTGTCTTCCAACCGCTGGTTCACTCCCCAAATGGCCGCAATGGCTGGAGCTAGGGCAATCTAAAACCAGGAGCCAGGAGCTTCTTCTGGGTCTCCCACGCAGGTGCAGGGGCCCAAGGACCTGGGCCATCTTCTACTGCTTTCCCAGGCCACAGCAGAGAGCTGGATCGGAGGTGGAACAGCCAGGACTCAAATTGTCACCCATATGGGACGCTGGCTCTGCAGGCGGCGGCTTTACCCGCTACGCCGCAGCGCTGGCCTTGAGAGTTCATTTTATTCTAGCATGGAGTACTGGCCCACGTCTGGCTGCACCAGAGTTTATTTTTCCACCCAGCTGCGGGACACCCTCCTGAGGGTCTCCCGGCGCTGACAATCACACATAGGCTGCTACGGACATCTCCGTCTAGGTTTCCCTAAGTTTCCCGTTCACTGGGCTGAAACACCAGGAAGCAGATGGCTGGATCCTCTGGTAAGAGTACGTTCAGTTGGATAAGCAGCTGCCACACTGTCTTCCCACGTGGCGGCACCATGGTGCATTGCCACCATCCAGGAGCGAGAGTCCCTGCTGCTCCACGTTCTCCCCAGCACTTGCTGTTGGCTTTGGGGCCATTCTGCTCAGTGCGTCATGCTATGGGTTTGCTTTAAATGACCTTTCGATGTATGAGCTGTGATGGTGGTCTGTGCGAGGTTTAGCCTAACAAGTGATGATTGTCAGATTCACGAGATGAAGAAATGGGTGTGGAAGCTGGTGCAAACAGTAGCTGAGATTCCTCTCCATAACCAAGGTCTTTCAGACCAGAAAGAGCCACCCGTGGCCTTGGACGCACACAGAACAGTGCGGGATGGGGTGGGGGGCGGGGAGGGGCTGGGAGGGGCAACTTCTCCTTGCTGGTAGAAGAGAGGGATTCCGAGGGGCACGTTAAGGGGACAGAGGACCCCTCGAGGTTGGAGTCCGCTGGGGATGAAGCCACATGGCAGAAGGCCCGAGCCCAGGGTGGTGGGAGCGGCCGAGGGGCAGTTCACCATCTTGCTGTGATGGGCGTGGCCTTCTGCAATTCACAGGTTGGGCATCCACAGGTGCCTCCCGGGGGATGGTTGCTGTGGATCTCCCAGAAAAGAGACTGAGCTACACAGCCGTGCCCGCGAGGCGAGGGACGAGGGGCAGGTGAGCGGGGCTGAGCCCGCTGGCGGCAGCGGGAAGTCAGCTCATGACAGTGGCTCTGTTCTCGCAAGGCCTGCGCGGGGAACTCTGGGACAGCAAAGGCGCTGATGGCCGATGGCACCCGTCTGCTGCCAGCTGGCACGCTCTTACACTCTGCTGAGCTGGGTGTTAGACCAGGGGCAGGTTGAAATCCACCACGGGAGGGGGTGTGTGCACCTGAAGCAGTTTGCCACCGACCTTACAAATCAGCTCCCGCACAGCCCCTGCCCACAGCCACTTGGCCAGCAGGGGTCAGACCACGGCTGTACGGGACCCTTTGTCACCTGGCCTCTCCTGGGGAGGGTCCACTCCTGGGCTGCTGCCGGCACAGAGGCCCTTGGCACGCTGTCCCCTCCACGGTGAGGCGGGCCTGCAGTCACTCACGTCCCACTCGGAAGAGCCGTGGGCGGCTGCAGAACTCGGCTTCAAGGACAGGCTGGGGCAGGTGGTGCCTTCTTTGAAATCAGAGTGGACGTCGCCCAGGGTGAGGCGAGACGAGGCGAGGCGAGGGACAGCAAGGCCGGGGCCTTGTGACCGGGACAGAAGACAGCAGCACAGAGAGAATTTGCCTGCTGGGCGCTGGGGCCTGCGGCTTCACTCCCGGGCAGGAGCTCTGGCCTCCGGCCACCTCTGCTGGACAGAGGACCGGAGCCTGCAGCAAGCGCTGGTCCCCAGGCCCCCGGGCTGGCTCCCAGGTGTCAGTGCGCCAGGCCCAGGCCTCAGCTGCCCTCGCAGCCAGGGCCACTTTTCCGTCTTGTCAGCAGAACTAGAAATGGTGACTTGAACAAAGAAAGTTAAATTCAGGGCTCCAGAGGGCAGAGCCGCTCTGGGAGCTTTTACAAGGCTCTCTCTTCCTCAGAGGTGGTTTGAAAGGCATTCCTGGGGCAGGCATTCAGCCCGGAGGCTTAGGTAGTCATCTGGTATACCTGCATCCCTACCTGGGTGTCAGCTCTGCTTCCGCACCTTGGGAAGGCAGCAGATGGGGGCTCAGGTGGCTGGGTGCTGGCCACCCACGGGAGATCAGGGTGGAGCTCCAGGCTCCTGGCTTCCACCTGACTGTTGCAGGCATTTGAGGAGTGAACTAGTCGATGGGAGATCTCTCTCTCTGTCTCTCTCTCTCTCTCTGGCTTTCAAATAAAATGGAAACAACTAGAAATGAAAATAAACCACAGTCCTGCCCTCACCCCACAATTCTCGTTGGGGTACAGGGTGAGAAAGAGGAGGAACAACCAGGCCCCTGCACACCCCCCTCCCTCCCCGCAGGGAGGCGTGGCCGCCGGGCAGGTGGGCCACGGTGTCTCAGTCCCAGAGCATAAACCCCCTTTTCTCTGCGCTGGTTCTCAGGGCCGTTGAACAATTCCTGATGGCGGTGATGGTGACCTCGCCCCAGCATGCAGCGCGCACGCCGGAAGGCTGGAGCCGCGCCGGGGAAGACTGCCCACCCCGGCTGTCCTCGCCCTGCAGAGCCTCACCTCTCTGGTTTCACATTTTCCTCAGCACGGCCAAGAGACGCTTTTCCTGGAAAGCCTAGCACCTGTTTTCCAGAACCTTCGTTGTCCAAACCAGCTACCCTTGCCGATAGCAACTGCTGTCTGCCTGGGAAGCCCTCCAAGGGTGGTGGACTTGGTACCGGGCGCAAACCAAGACTCCTGGCCAGGGCCAGGCTCGGTGGCCAGGAGAGAGCCAGGAGGACGGCCGTGCAGCCGGCTTGCTGGAGGGGCCGGGCGCTGCGAGACCGTGTGGGAGCTCCTCTCTGGCTCCCTGTCATTTTGTCACTCTAGCCCGAGAAGCTCAACCCTCACCTCGTTTTCTGAGCCTTCTCCCTCACCTACCACTAGACTAGTCCGCAGTCCTGCCACCTCCATGGAAGGAAGGCCTGGCCCCCACGCGGAAGTACACACACAAAGAACCAGCGAACGAATGAGGGAGTGAACTCCCTTTGTGACCTGTGGACGCGAGCTGCTCCCCCGGGGCTGGCCCTGGGCTCCAGCTGCACACAGCCGCTGGGTGCTGTGTGGGTCAGGTACTGTGCTCAGCCACGCGTGGGCACCACCCTGTTTAGTCTCAACACGCGAGCGAGGCAGGCGAGTGTTCGTACTCTTCCCACTGCTCTGTGGGTAGCAAAGAGAGGCTTAGAAATGTATGGAGCTGGCCACATGGCTCGCACTTGGCGGGGCTGGGATGTCAACTTGAATCTCTGAGACTCGGCGGGCAAGCCCACCTTCCTGTGACTTGTCACTTCAGTCTGACTGTGAAGCTCAAAGTTTAACTCTGTAGTGGTCTCCAGGACATTCACAACCCTTGCAGTGTCAGGCCCCCTGGGAGACAGTTGGAAACACCACCCCCAAGAAATGTCTATCCATGCAGTATGAAACGGCTAAAACTTAACGTAAAGTTTGCCAGCTGTCGCCACACCCTGAATTCCTGCCCTGTTCTCTCTCTCTCTTAAAGATTTGTTCTTTTGAAAGTCAGAATTGCAGAGAGAATCTTCCATCTGCTGGTTCACTCTCCAGATGGCTGCAATGGCCAGGGGCTGGGCTAGGCCAAAGCCAGGAGCCAAGAGCTTCATCTAGGCCTCCCATGTGGGCGCAGGGGCCCAAACACTTGGCCCATCTTCTGCTGCCTTCCCAGGCCATTAGCAAGGAGCTGGAAGGGGAGATGAGCTGCCAGGATTTGAACTGGCGTCCCATGGCCTCGCCAGGCGGCAGCTTTTCCCACTTTGTCACAGCGCCGGCCCCCTGCCCTGTTAACCCCTTCGTCCTGTGTTCCCCCCACGTCCGCACTGTACCTGGGAAGTGTTGTGTTCTGTACCTGAGATCGAGGTGTTGGGAGTCAAAGCCAGGAGAGATCAGCCGTCTCACACGGCTGAGCCACATGGCCACTTGAACAGCCTGTGCTGTGACATCCCTCCTGCCCTACCTGGACAACGCCTCTCTGGCTTGGAGTGAACCAAAGCACCAGGTGAGGCCGACTCCAAGGTGCAGGGCCCCGGGCTCCACCCTAGAGGAGCGTCTGGGAGCGCGAGGGGGAGCAGGCGGAGTCCCTGCCTCAGTTTCCCTCGCGGGCTCAGCAGGCAGGTGGCTCTGCGTCCCTGCTGACCGTCTCCTGGGAAGGCTCCCCTGGCAGCCCTGGCCTCCCAGGCTTGATTAAAGTGGAAGGGATTAGTGAGTGAATAATTTCCTCCAGGGAGGTGCAAGCCACACGCTTGCTTCCCGTCTCCGACTCGCTGATTGCAGAACACGGTGCAGCTTGGCTTAACCCAAGCCGAGCTGTGCCTTTCACTTGGGATCTCCAGCTTCGAAAGCATGACTGGAAAACGGGCACAGGCCAGGCCTGCAGCCGCTGGCAGCCTCCCGGCACAGACACTGGGTGCGGCCCAGGGGAGGCAGCCTGTGGGGGAAGTGAGGTGGGGGCGGGGAGGGGGAGGCACTCAGGCTGGCGTGGACTTGCGGCTGAGGCAGCCACCCCCTCTGCCCTCCCCAGATGGCCTGCACCCTTCTTTTTAATATTTATTTTATTTACTTGAAAGGCAGAGTTACAGAGAGAGGTAGAATCAGAGAGAAAGAAGTCTTCCTTCAGCTGGTTCACTCCCCAAATGATTGCAACGGCCAGAGCTGAGCTGATCCGAAGCCAGGAGCCAGGAACTTCCTCCGGGTCTCCCACGCGGGTGCAGAGGCCCAAGGACTTGGCCATCTTCTACTGCTTTCCCAGGCCATAGCAGAGAGCTGGATCAGAAGTGGAGCAGCCGGGACTAGAACCAGCACCCATATGGGATGCCGGCACTGCAAGCCAGGGCTTTAACCGCTGGGCCACAGCACCTGGGTGCCGGGATGACACTGCACAAGGGGCACAAGATCTAACTCCAAACACAAAGAGAAGGTTTTGAAAACTCATGGAGAGTTACATATGGGGCAGGGAACATCTTTAAAAAGTTCACAGAAATCAGATATGTGGGGAGCAATCCGGACTAGACTAAGTTACTCGAATTAGGACTTATTCTATGCATCTGCTCTCCCACAATGTGGCGTTGGGAGAGAAGTAAACAGCTTCCGCACAGCTGCCTCCAGTTCAACTGATAGACTGTAGGACTTGCTCCTGATTGGAGGAGAGCAGCGTACTCGGCGTGTGGGCAGCCGAGTTGGGATTGGCGGAGAAGGACTATAAAGGAGGAGAGAGACGGCATGCACCAGGAAGATCTATGGGGAACATCTAAGGGAACCCGTGCAGCCCCCAGAAAGCCGGCCGGCGGTGTGCCGCTCCCCTGCGGAAGTGGGGAATGCGGCCAGGGGGAACTGCCCTTCCACGGAGGTGGAAGGGATAGTAGCCAACCCGGGAAGAACCAGCAGCAAACCCGGGGAGGGCCGAGCAGACGAAAGAACAGCGCAGGGTCCTGTGTTGTTCCTCCACGAAGAGGGGGAGCGACATAATGGTGCCGTGACTCGGATAGGAAACCTAGTTCGGATAGGAAACCTGACTCGGATAGGAAACTTAGGAGGGAAGAAACGGGAAGAACTGGGAAATTACCGGAGAGAGAGACTAGCAAACAGCCTAGGGAAAAGCCGGACGAAAAAGGAGCCGGAAGAAGCTATTGAAAGCCTAGGCATAGACTCGGATTCGGACTACGGGGGGAAGCTGGGAGGAATCTCTAAGGTCGAAAGCGAAAGTGAAAGCTAGAACAAACAGACTCGGACGCGGACTGTGGGGAGAGGCCAGGAGAAATGAGGGAGGAATATTGTTGGAAGAAAACTTAGGGAAACATACCGGGTAGAGAAAAATGTTAGGGAAATTGAAGCCGCGGGGAGCAGGCCGAGGCGGAAACGAAAGCCACTTTGGGATTCTCAAGTTAGCCCGGGAATAGGGGGCGAAAAGTTGAAACCAGAAGCTGAGACGTAAGCCAGATTGGGATCCGTCTGATTAGCCCGGGGAGCAAAGGACGGGAAGCCAAACCGTGGGGCGGAGACGTACGCTGGGTTGAATTCGCCAGGCTAGCCCGGGGAACTTGGATTGAATGCTAGTGGTGGAGACGCAAGCTACGCTGTGTTACTCGCGGAAGCCGCCGCGTGCAGAGAGAGCACGGGGCGTGAGTAGATAGGGAACGCTGGCGTAGGCCGTGGTTCAGACGCGAAAGGGTTAAGCGTGGAGACCGCGGAGCGCGCAAAGCCGAGCCGCGCAAAGCCGGGAAGCTGCGCAGATGAGAGAGGCGCGCGGGCTGAAGCGGCGCAGAGCCGGGAACCCGCCGGCGGGGCGAGGTGCCGGAAAGCTGCAGGGATAAGAGAAACAGAAGTTTAGAAGTAAAAGAGAAATAGGAATGTTGGCAGACAGAAGTAAAATGGGAGAAATAGAAATGCCCGGAGATAGAGAAATAGAGAAAAATAAGGCCTCCCCTCAACATGCCAATTAGAAGGCTTGGATTCGGTCTGCCCGATTAGTGAGGCGGTGAGCACCTGGGCGGCTAGCCGCAGGTCACCGAAGACAGGCACGAATTAACATCAGTAAAGCTTCCCCACAATGCAACAATTAGGAGGCTTGGATTCGGTCTGCCTGATTTAAGGCGGTAAGCGCCAGCAAAGCTCGACCAGAGTATGAGCTGCAGGTCACCGAAGATAGGCACGAACCAACACTAATAAGTCTCCCCCACAATACGGCAATGAGAAGGCTTGGATTCGGTTTGCCTGATAGGTTTTGTAAACACCTGCAGGCAGTTCTAGCAGAGCAGAGTATGCGCTGCAGGGCACCGAACACAGGCACGCATCAGCGCCTAAAAACCTCCTCACAACATGGCGAAGAGAGGACCCGGATTCGGTTTGCCTGATGGATAGGACTTGTAAGAGCCTGTGGCAACTCTAGTGTGTGCCGCGGGACACCGAAGACAGGCGCGTATCAACGCTAAAAAATAAAAAGAAAGGGGGATCTGTGGGGAGCAATCCGGACTAGACTAAGTTACTCGAATTAGGACTTATTCTATGCATCTGCTCTCCCACAATGTGGCGTTGGGAGAGAAGTAAACAGCTTCCGCACAGCTGCCTCCAGTTCAACTGATAGACTGTAGGACTTGCTCCTGATTGGAGGAGAGCAGCGTACTCGGCGTGTGGGCAGCCGAGTTGGGATTGGCGGAGAAGGACTATAAAGGAGGAGAGAGACGGCATGCACCAGGAAGATCTATGGGGAACATCTAAGGGAACCCGTGCAGCCCCCAGAAAGCCGGCCGGCGGTGTGCCGCTCCCCTGCGGAAGTGGGGAATGCGGCCAGGGGGAACTGCCCTTCCACGGAGGTGGAAGGGATAGTAGCCAACCCGGGAAGAACCAGCAGCAAACCCGGGGAGGGCCGAGCAGACGAAAGAACAGCGCAGGGTCCTGTGTTGTTCCTCCACGAAGAGGGGGAGCGACAAGATATTATAAAAAAAATTATGCATGATGCAAACTTTTTTTGCCCCCACATGAATATCTTTTGACTCAAATTTTTCCCATGAACCTTTGTAGCTCCCCCCAGACATGCAAAGAACCCATATTTTCCATTTACTCCTGATGCTCAGGGAAGTCAAAAGGCCAAAGGGAGATGGACAGACAGACAGGAAGCCACGCTAGACAGACAAGCGCCAACACACTGGTGTCGCGGAGCAGGGCACGGAAAGAGAGGGTGGAGGTGGCGGCCCCTGGGCCTCCTGAGCTGCCGGAGTTAACCTTGGGTGGGCAGACAGGGCTGTTTGGGGGCCTCCAGCTGCTCTGTGTGGGCCAGGGACCAAGAGACCAGGCAGGGTGGCCCCATGGAGGGCCTTGTGAGCCACGCCAGCTGCTCAGAGTATGTTCTGGAAGTCCCGGGAAGGTTTTCAAGGGGGTGGGTGGTGGAGCAGGTTTTTGGCACAGGGATCACCATGGAGGCCGGGTGCCCCATGTGGTGGTGAGGAGCTGCCTCCATGGACAGGCGGCAGGGCACGGGAGGCCCAGACAGAGGGGCAGTGGGAGCGGCACCGTGTAAGCAGCGTGGAAGGGGCTGCACGTAGGGACTTGGCAACAGCCAGCTAAAGGGGTTCAGAGGATGGGCAGCCAGGATGCCTGCCACGGGCGATAGGTGAGGATCTGTGCCAACCCTGGAACTGGGGGGACGCAGGAGGAAAATCAGAGCACAGAGGAAGAGGGGGAGCTCTGTTTTGGGTCTCCCCAACTTCTTCTTCTTCTTCTTTTTTTTTTTTTTTTTTTGACAGGCAGAGTGGTCAGTGAGAGAGAGACAGAGAGAAAGGTCTTCCTTTGCCATTGGTTCACCCTTCAATGGCCGCCGTGGCTGGCGCGCTGTGGCCAGCGCACCGTGCTGATCCGATGGCAGGAGCCAGGTGCTTTTCCTGGTCTCCCATGGGGTGCAGGGCCCAAGCACTTGGGCCATCCTCCACTGCACTCCCGGGCCACAGCAGAGAGCTGGCCTGGAAGAGGGGCAACCGGGACAGAATCCGGCGCCCCGACCGGGACTAGAACCCGGTGTGCCGGCGCCGCAAGGTGGAGGATTAGCCTAGTGAGCTGCGGCGCCGGCTCTAATGCTTTTCTCCTTTGTACCAATAATCTGTTTCTTGACAACTGGCTGTGTTACAAAAGGAGGAGGAAGAAAAGAAAGGAAGAAGGAAGACTGATTTCACAACACACAGAAAGGCCCATAAGTGAATAAAAATTCCTCTTAATTCTGTTACTAGTCTGCTAGTCAGTTCATACATTGGCGAATGATCTTTTGAATCCTTTTTCTGAGTGTGCAACCTCTTTAAATAAAATCAGGAGTGGAGCGCCGTGTCGCTGAACTGCTGGTGCTCAGCTGTCCACATCATGACTGGCGATCGCTGGCAGCTGGGGCCCAGCCATGGGATACTTTGATGTTTGTGTTGGCTTCGGTCCCAGGCTCTGGCTCATAACTGTCTCCCCAAGGCAGGCCATGGAAACTAAACTTTCTCTTCCCCAAGGCAAGACCCAGACATCCGCAGCGTCCCTGCCCCTCCCTGACGCCCTAGAGATCCTAAGACCCCCACGTGAGAAGGGATCCTGCCCCCTGCCCGGGAGGAAGGAGAGCTGGGGAGTGTGGACAGAGGCCTGCTACGCAAGGAGGCCTCTAAAATCCCAAACAGGACGGTGTCTGGAGTTTCCGGGGCAGCGGAGCACGTGGAGGTTCCCAGAGCGGGGTGGGCGCAGAGAAGGCACGGAAGCTCCGTGTCCCTTCCTCCATGCTTGTCCCGTGTCTCTGCATCGGCATCCTTTGTGGCTGTCCTCTATCCTAAGCCAGTGAACTGGCTGAGCGGCTTGAACCCGTCACGCGGGAGAGTGGCACGAGTCGGTAGGAGAGAGGGAGTCGGAGCTGGAGCTGGTGTGTCCGGCACAGCCACAGCCACAGCCACAGCCACAGCCACAGTGTGGCTACTCTCTCTACCTGGAGAGTCCACTGGGCTGGCAGGGTTGGGCGCCAGCTCCCTACACGATGAGGTGGTCCAAGAAGACTCCAGAAAGTTTGTGGAAAGATGGGCTTAAAGGACATTTATTTTGGTGCAAAAACTTGTGAAATCCACCAATAGGTTTTTCATAATGCGTATTTTCATGAACTTTTTAAAGGAACCCTACTATGGATGGATTTTGATTTTTTTTTTGGACCAAAATAAACTTATTTTTTAGTTCCATCTTACATGAACTTCTTTTTTTTTTTTTAATTTGACAGGGGCGGGGGAGAGCAAGTGTCACCTCAAAGCCTGGAGCCCAGACCTCAATCCAGGTCTCCCACGTGGGTAGCTGGGCCCCAAGCTTGAGCCATCACCTACCACCTCCCGGGGTGCACATTGGCAGGAAGCTGGAAGAGGAGCAGAGCTGGGACCCTGAACCCAGGCTCTCCAGTAGGGGCTGGGGGTGTCCCGCGCAGTATCTTAACTGCTGTGCCAAACACCTGTGTCCCCGTGAACTCCTGGAAGACCCCTCCTACAAGGAGGGAGCCCAGCAGCCTCCAGGTTGGTTCTGAGCTCGCCCCGAAGGCTGCAACAAGAATCCAAGATCTGGGTGCTGACGCGGCTCAGCGACCAAGTCAGGGTGCAAGGGGTGGAGGGAGGGACAGGTGCATTTTCGGGTGTCGGCTCCAGCCCTGCCTGGACGCCTGGCAGTGGTGAGGGACGGCGGGGAGCTGCGCTGGAGCGCAGACCGGCACATTCACAGCCCAACGCTCAGGCATTCCTGGCCGTGCCGAGAATGCGAGAATGCGGCCGGTCATGGCCAGGTTCACAGGTTCACACCGGGCACTACTTGAGAAGCGGGGCTCCTGGCACCGACCTCCACCGTCTCAGAGAAAGAAAAGGCGGCGAGGCGCACTGGGTGCCTTCGATTCGCATCAGGGCTTCGGGGCCAAGCCCTGTAAGCACACATGGCTGCCAAATCTCACTCTAAATATACCCGGTGACCTCACGTCTTCTGTGTGAAGGGATCAGGAACTGCATCCCGAGCTTTCGTGGGAGTAGCAGGCAGTCTCGGCCACTCGGGGTCACCGCAGGCATGTTGCGCACACGTAATGGTGGTGGCGGGGGGGGGGGGCTCCGCGTGTTCCCGGATCCCAGCAGCAAGCCCCCCCACCCCGACTCCCAGCCTGGGGAGGGGCCTCCTCCCAGGAGAGGGCAGCGAGGCGAGGCTGGAGGGAGCAGCACGCCCTCGGAGGTGATGACCCTCTCGACGCTGGCCCCCGCGTCCTTCCCCGAGCATCGCATCTGTTTCTCGTTTGCTCTCTGGCGACGCGGTCCGCATCTCAGCCTCTGAAGGGGGAGGCTGGAAAGTTTTCGGAAAGCCCTTTTAGGTGAAGCCCCAGCAAAGGGCAAGTGGAGCTTTGTTCCTTTTATGGGCAGATTGCAAAGGGAGAGAGGGAGACAGACAGGGAGGGAGGGACACGGAGGAGACCTGAGCGGGACAAAAAGTCCATGCGAAGCTGGAGCCCCCCTGAGTGGCCCCGGGGGTGGGGGGCGGATGACCCCGCCTCCCTGGAGCCTGCCCTCTCCCTGAGCAGCTCTGGCCTCTGCCCCGTGCGTGCATCCGTCAAACAGCGGGGTAGCTTGGACAGATGACGAATACCTTGGCTGGCTCCTACTTGAAAAGGCAGAGGGGCGGGGAGTGACTCTAAAGGAACCAGGCCCTGGCTGCAGACGCGGCCAGAATTTAGTGTTCCTGGAGCTGGCCCCAGCTGCTCCGGCTGCAGCTGCCAGGGGAGTCTTCCCTGGGGGCGGCCCCAGCTCCCCCCGCTCCGGAGGAGGAAAACGCTTTGGTGTCTGTCAAGAACATTATTCAAAAATTCTTGGACATATCCAAGGCCTTGCTGTGAGCCGGAGACAGGGGGCTAAGGGAGGCTTTGCTGGGTGGGGCTGTGCCCCCGGGCCAGATCTGAATGCCGCTGTGTGTGTGTGTGTGTGTGTGCGTGAACGCACGTGCAAGCATGTGCATGTGAGTGTGTCAACACGTGTGCATGCATGTGCACGTGTGTGCAAGTTGTGTGCATGGGGCCTGTGTTGCAGGACAGCTCTGTTTTGAGTACATCGGCAGCGTTGAGGCTCCGGGACCTGCTCAGTGCTGGAGTAAGAAGTGACCCCCTTTCTCGGCTCCCTGCCTGTGTCTCTCAGGACCCTGGGCGATGACTGGCAAAGAGCCCGCTCTGCCCCCTCCAACCAGGCAGCGAAAGCTGGGTGCCAGGGGCAGCGGCCTGCCCCTCTGCTGTGGGGCGCTCCCAAGGCGCCGCGCAGTCGTGATGCACTTGGACCTGGGTGAGGCTTCAGGGAGCTGCCACCCAGGGATTCTTGGTGGTGTTTTTCCTTGCTCCGCTGCAGACAGGAGAGACAGGAGAGTGGGGGAGGGCCCTCGCGCCCCCTGGGGAGGGCTCTCTGGCGGGGCCGCCTCCTGCCACACGTCATTCCTGTTAGAATCTTCTCTCCAGTCTCCACCACCACCTCGGCACTCAGGAGCGTTTTTTAATTGACGTTTTCCCTCTCTCTCTCTTTTTAATTAAAGGAAGCAGCACGGCAGGGCCCCTCTGCAAGAGGATGGCCATGCCCACGGCCTCCCTCCCTCCCTCCCTCCCTCCGGCCCCAGCGGCGGCTGCCTGGCGGAGCAATTAGCAGTCCTCAGGGCAGGGCCGGCTCCCAACGTCAGCGCCCCACCCAGGGGTTTCCTGTCACCAAAGCCACACTCACGCTGATCCATTTTTCATTAGGAGAAAATAAAACTCACGAGTGACATCAGCTGAAAAATGTTCTTTGAGAGCAAGTTATTTCCATTTAAAGCGAAGCGCATGACAGCTGGTGACTTCTAATGGAAAGTAGAATTCGCTGGGCTGAGCTACTATCAAACCACTTGAGGATGTGTGTTTTTAATTTTCCCTTTTGGAGGGAGGCAGCGCTTCACAGTCCAGCGGAGCGGATGAGGAATGGAAAGTTCTGGGCTTGCCTCTAACCGTGGCCTGAGAGAGACCCTGGGCCGTCCTCAGCACACGCAGGCCCCCGGGGCCAAGCACGGTGATCTGCTTGACCATCTGCTTGAAGCCCGTTTAACGAACCCAACTCTGGCCCGCGGTTCAGTTGGGCTGCACACCAGAACAACTGCCTGTACCCAGAGTCGCCATCCGCTCCCCACTTCCTGAAAACATCTGAAGGAATGCGGGGGGCATTTGCGGTGGACTGGATGTGCCCCCGTCCCGTGTGCTGCTTGCAGAGTGGGACTCTGGGCGGTGATGAGGTTTGCATGAGGTCACGGAGCTAGGGCCGCCGCAGCTGGATTCGTGTCCTTAGAAGAGGAGGAAACCAGGGCTTCTCTCCCTAAGCACCACATGAGGACACAGGCAGAAGTCGGCTGTCTGCATGCCAGGAAGCAAACCCCTCCAAGAACAGGATCTGCTGGGATCCTGGGCTTGGACTTGCCAGCCCCAGGACTGAGAAATGAAATGTGCACCCACTCTGCCCGATCTAGGGTGATTAACCGCAGCAGCCCCGGCTGGCTGAGAAGTTTTCAGTAGGTACAGGGTCGAGCTGCCACGTCATGGGGGGGAGCCGGAGAGAGGGACGGTGGGGGCCCAGCAGTGCGTGTCTGGCTGGTGGACGCTGGGATTCTCTATCCTGCTAGAATCCAGAATGTATGCGTTGTTTGCTGTTGGCAGCAGGGAAGGGTCAAAGGGTACCAGGCTTGGACGGGGCAAGGTCTAACCATGCTCAGGATCTGGGGAGAGCACTGGGCACAGCGGGGAAGATGCCGTCTGGGACAGCTGCGTCCCAGAGTGGAGTCCTGGCTCCGCTGCTAACGTGCACCCTGAGGACGGCAGGTGACGACTCAAGGAGTTGCGTCCCTGCCACCTGTGTGGGAGACCTGGCCCAGGCCTTGCTGCTGTGAATCAGCAGATGAAAGATCTCTGTCTGTCGCTGTCTCTCTGCCCTTAAAATGGGTAAAAGCTGAGCTGCACATCTGCAGGTGTGAGGTTTTGCAAGTGCGTTGCTGAGGATTTCACGGTTTGCCTCATCAAGGGGAGATCATCTCTACTGTATCAGAAGACTGTTCCGTGAGTTATCGGAAGAACGGCATTTGAGAAGTTAAGTGGAGAGGCAGGAACGATCCTGAGAGCCCAGAAATCGGGAGCTGAAGAGCGAGAACGGAGCCCGGGCTTACCCCCGTGTCAGGGGAGTGCGGCCGAAGGCGCTCTGGCACCTCCACGTGCCGGGCCACCTGCCCTCAGCACCTGTGCCCGATCAGCGATTTCCTGAATGCTAATTCGGTGGCAGCCAGCAGAGAGGCGTGCCCTGGACAGCAGCTGGCAGATGCGCAGCTGGCGCTCGGCCTCCCCGTCAGTGGACGCTGTGGGCCAGGTGGGCGGGAGTGCTGGCCGTGGGGCCCGGCAAGCCTCGCGTGCACTGAGCACGGGAGTTTCTGAAGCCTGAAAGTTAAGGGCCTCGTGTGGACCCGGCTCGGCCTGGCGAGGCCGCGGGACCCAGAGGCTCCACGCCCACAGCGGCCGTGTTCTCACTGGCTGGCCACTTGCTCCGCGTGTACTTTGTCTTTCCCACCCAGCCGCTGCCTGCCGTTGCTCCTCTCTCGGATGGCGAGACTGTCTGCAGCTGGGCCCTGCCCGCCTCCTTCATCCATGAACCGTACAGGACCCCGACCACAGGGACCCCCGGTAAGTGGGGTGGCTTTGCCTCGAGACATCAGAGGTGCTGAGAAGCGCAAGGACGACTACTCATCTTCCTTGGAGCCCAGCTGTAAATGCTCGGTTGAGCCCGGAACCGAAGCGTCCGCGGCTGTCCTCCGTCTCCTGTCTGTGCGGCCCGCATTCCCACTCACCCCGTCCTCCGCTCGCCATCAAACAGGATACCAGGGGCAGGTGTGTGGCCGGGCGGTTAAGATGCTGGCTGGAGAGCTGGAGCGTAGTCTCTGCCTCTGCCCGATTCCGAAGCGGCAATGATGGCTCACGTGGCTGAATCCCCGCCACCTGCCTGGGAGACCTGGATCGGGTTCCCCACCTCCTGCTGCAGCCTCTACCCAGCCTTAGCTGTCGTGGGCATTTAGAGAGTGAACTAGCACATGGGAGCTTCCTCTGTCTCTCAAATAAATACTCTTTAAAAAATAAAATGTGGGGCCAGCGCCGTGGTGCAGTAGGTTAATCCTCTGCCTGCAGTGCCGGCATCCCATATGGGCACTGGTTCGAGTCCTGGCTGCTCCACTTCCGATCCAGATCTCTGCTATGGCCTGGGAAAGCAGCAGAAGATGGCCCAAGTCCTTGGGCCCTGCATGGGAGACCCGGAAGAAGCTCCTGGCTCCTGGCTTTGGATAGGCACAACTCTGGCCGTTGCGGCCATTTGGGGAGTGAACCAGCGGATGGAAGACCTCTCTCTCTGTCTCTTTCACTGTCTGTAACTCTACCTCTCAAATAAATAAATAAATAAATAAAATCTTTACAAAAATGTTATTTGGGGTGGATTAGAGCTTGCAGTATTTACATTTATTCCAACTTAAATAGTTACAGGTAATTATTATAGCCCAAACATCATTATGGTAAACCTCTCATTCTTCCTATACCAAAACAGGAAAAAACAACAACAGAAAACAACAACAACAAAAACCTAACTTGAGAGTCACGGTCACAGCAGTGGTGGGCTTACCAGGAGGCCTCGGGAGCAGCCTGGAGCAGGGGCGTGCAGGAACCCTGGGACTTCAGGCGCTTGTACAGGGGGCAGAATGCGGGCTGCAATGCTGGCTACACGTTTGTAAAACTCCATTGCACAACTCCATTTCCCATGGCAACAACCGGCACCTCACGGGACTGCCACTGGGCTCAGATGACCCGGGAGGGGCCTTCACCACGTTCCTGGAAAAGTGGGATTCAGAGGTAAGTGTATTCCTGTGCAAACGATTTTGAAGCCCGTGCGTACTTCCCACATGAGACACATTTTCCATGAGCTTTTTGAAGACTGCCAGTATGTCCCGCGCACAGCACACTGGTGCGGACAGGCATGGATGAGAGCTGGCTTCTGCTCTCTTACAGCGCCCGGGCACAGGAGGATGCAATGAGGGCCCTGCCAGGACTCCCAGGATGTGGCCTTGAGGGCAAGGGTCCACCCCCCACTGCCATCCAGGGCTCCTGCTGTCGCCCCACTGCCGCACACCAGCGTGTCAACACAGAGGCAGGAAAGTCTGCACGCCGTGTCATTCAACAAGCGAGCATGACGTCATCCTTCCCGGTCAGCACGGGACAACTCGGTGCCTTCCGTTAGTGAGCGGCCAGGTCCACCTCCCGTGAGCCAGAGCCCCGGGGAAACCCCACTTCCAGCCGCTGGCTCTCACCTGCAGCTGCCGCCCGCGTCTGATGTCTCACAGAATAGCAGCCTCATGGCGGGCTCGCCCCCAGAAAGCATGGCCGCTGTGGGTTCCAGCTGACCGGGGAGCAGACCATGCATGCTGGGGGCTCGTGTCTACCCAGTGGTCGCTGGAGCCACTTCCTGTGTGTTGGGTCATCCATGCTGTGTCTCTTATACCTGCCAGCAACCTGCAGAAGGAGGGATCGTGTCATGCCAGTGAAGTACAGGTGACGAGGAGCTGAGTGATGTGGGCAACTGAACATGAGGGTACAGAGGGTGAGGGTCGCCCTTTCTTTAGAAGAGTCACCCACTGTGCTGCCAGCAGGGGCCAAGGCGTCCCCTGCCAGGGCGGTACAACCCAAGCTACCAGCCATGCTGCCTGGCAGCGGCAGGGCTCCTGGGCACACAGCAGAGGGGGGCATTCTTCCTCCACAGTCCCTCTCACTCCTTCCTGTCCTTGCTCCCACACTGGCACGGGCCTCTGTGCCTTGGACCGTAACTGATAGGACAGACATGGGACTCACTCAAGCCCCTCGCCGCCTAACACGTGTCCTTCTCCAGGCCCGATTATATATCCACACAGCCCCAAACCCATAAGGAGCAAGGTTCACATCCCAACTGCAAAGACCCCCTGCCGCCCCATCAGGGACTGGCCCAACCTGCATGCCCAGAGTAGCCCAAAGACCTTGCCCGCGAGGTGGCAGCGCACAACACCGCCACTGTGAGTGTGTCGGGTGCACCTGTACAGAACACACAGCCTGGTGCCAACTAAAGTGCCCATGGGCCGAGGGGGAACCCCCACAACCCCCCACCCAATAAAACCCCTTCCCGCCCAGCTGCCTCTCACTGAGCAGCCGGGGGAGCCCCTGCCGGCAGCGCTGCCTGCGTCCTGCTCCAGCAGGAGCCCCAGGACGCCCAGCCTGGGCGGACCGCTTGACAATTTTCATTGCACAGCTCTTCCTGCCTGGTCTCCCGCCCGCCGCCTCCACCCCCTGTTGTACTGAGCTACGTGGCTCCAGCCTGCATCGGCCCTGCTTCTTCTCACCACACACCCTTCTCAGTCCCCGCGGGGTACATGCACTTCCTGCTGCTCCTAAATCCCACACCACCCCCCATCCATCTCTCCCATGCAGCCCGCCTGCCGCGGCCTCTCCATTCCCCTGCACACACTTGCCTAGCGTTCCTGGGCTAGTGCGTGCAGGCGGCACAGCTCAGCAAACCTAGAGGCTTCCGCCAAGAACCAGACACAGCATGTGCCAGGCCTGAAGGTGGGGAGCGTGAGGGTCTGGCACAGACAGTGGAGAGAAAAAAGTTACTGGTTCCAGTCCAGTCCTGGCTGCTCCACTTCCAATCCAGCTCCCTGCTAATGCGCCTGGGAAAGCAGCAGAAGATGGTCCAAGTGCTTGGGCCCCTGCACCCACGTAGGAGACCTGGAAGAAGCTTCTGGCTCCTGGCTTTGGATCAGACCAGCTCCGGCCATAGTGGTGACTTGGAGAGTGAACCAACAAATGGAAGCTCTGTCTCTCTCTCTCTCTTTTCAAATAAATAACTTTTTTAAAAAAGTGAAAAATGCTAGTAACACAGTGACAGGGCACACATTTCTTCAGCTAGAAACTATTACTAGTAAGGATAATTAAAACAGGAGTCGCTGACCTGTTCTTTCTTTGAGTTACATAATACATCAAGGATTTGCCCAGCTCTCTTGCTTTTAGCTCTGGGCGCCCACACTGGAAGCTATAGCACTAAGAGCCAGTCTCCACTGGAACTGAGACACAGACCAGAGTTCAAATCCTGGCTCCACCTCCTTACTGGGTGACTGCCGGCAAATTCCTAAACCTCTCTGAATGTCCCTGTTGTGATTCAGGAAGAATTATCCCTGCCTCATAGAGTTGTTGGCAACGAAGGAGATCTTGTGTACAAAATGGGTATGAGCCAAGGGATCAGTGGCCACGGGAAGAATCAGACTGGCTACGTTTCACAAACACACAGAGAACCTAGAACGGCGTGTGTAGGGACACAGTGAGGGGACAGAAGGCAGAACCCGAGGGGACCCCCAGGGTAGCTGCTCACTAGCCTTGGCCTACCGTGGCAAGGGCAGGGACTGGGAGATGGGTGGTAGTCGTCGCCAGACAGAGCAGTGTGCCACCTCTTCCCAGTGGCCTTGGGGGCACGCAGCTGACTGCTTGCCAGGCACCAGGTCACTCTGGGCTGCTCAGCTCCACGCTTCTCCACTGGGTATGCCATGCCTCAGTCCAGAGC
This sequence comes from Oryctolagus cuniculus, assembly GCF_964237555.1. Lineage (NCBI taxonomy): Eukaryota > Metazoa > Chordata > Mammalia > Lagomorpha > Leporidae > Oryctolagus > Oryctolagus cuniculus. The sequence continues at coordinate 7,140,908 of NC_091438.1, read as the reverse complement.
CCCTGACCTCCTGTCCCCCAGAAGCTGGCACGCCAGGATGTCAGCACACACTGGGCGTCACTGGACATTCCCAAGTGCATACTTTCTCCATGGCTAAGGGAGAGGCTGGGAGGAGGTCCCTGGCGCAGCTCCAAGCAGCAGCTTCAACTCTGCAAGAGGTGCAGGGGGTTACATTTTTGACAGCGGTTACACAGCCCGGGGCAGATGGAAGAACAACCCGTACAGAAGAGAACTTGACGTGCGTGAGACTCTGGGCTTTGTTTGGCAACTGTTTACCGGGTACCATAGTAGCGCGCCTCGCCCTGGTGTGCTGCGCAAGTGGCAGAGGGCGGAAGTGGCCTGGCTGAAGCCGAATCACTGGAAGACACAGCATGACAGAAGCAGAGCGGGAAGCCATTTGGCTTTAACCCTCCATGAGGGTCCAGCGCCTCCAAAGAAGCCAGGGCTGCTGTACAAACGCAGGACGGGGCCCCAGGGCGGGCAGAGGGGACAGCGGCTGAGGCTGGATGCACTGAGCCCACAGTGCAGGCAGGGGTCCTGTCTCCCCCAAGACTTCAGGCACCAGCAGGGCCTGGTGGAGCAGAGAGGAACTGAAGGAACCATTTCTAGCGGAGCTGCTGCCGACAGGGAGTCTCGGCACACGGCGGCTCAGCGCACTGGGGAGGCCGGGAGGGGCACCACCAGGCAGGGTGATGTGTCTCTGCCAGTGTCCCACAGTCTGGGTCAGGGGAACTCACCCTGATGGCCTGTGGAGACCCCATTTCATCCCCTCTTTAACTGAAAGAATAACATAAGGCATAATGTTTCTTTCCCTTATTTTAAGAACATCGATTGGTCCCACCTGGTTAAGTTCTAACGACGAACAGACTGGGGTGCACAAGCAGAAATCTTGTAAAGAGGCTTCCATTACAGCGCACGTTTTTGCAGCTATACTATTCCTTATCTGCTTACGTAAATTTCTTTTTCTTATGATTTATTTATTTGAAAGGGAGAGAGAGAGAGAAAGAGATCTTCTATCCACTGGGTCATTCCCCAAATGGCTACAATGGCCAGGACGGGGCCAGACCAAAGCCAAGTCTGGAGCTCCATCTGGGTCTCCCAGGTGGGTGGGGGTCCAAGCACTTGGGCCTTCTTCTGTTGCTCTCCCAGGCCATTAGCAGGGAGCCGGATCAGAAGTGGAGCAGCCGGGACTCGAACCGGCGCCCACAACGCTGGCCCCGTCTCTTTACTAAGCAGTGGCTCTTCTGGGGCTGGAGTTTTTCTCTCCAGCATTCCTCTCTGCCCTCTGAGCACAGCTCTGCTCTCGGGTCAGCTTCCCTCTCTGTCATTCCAGGGGAGCCTCGGCTCCAGGCATCCACAACAGGGCGCCTGGGTCAAGGAAGGCGCTGGGGTTGAAGGTGAACTAGGGAGCCAATGGCCTGGCCTAAGGCATTTGAACACAAATCAACTTTTCCCTGCTGCTTCTCGATGTTTTGTTATTGTTGCCGAGGGGGAGTGAGGGGGAGATCCTTTGAGAGTCACCAGTGCCTTGCAGGGGGGTGAGATGCTGTGACTGCTGGGGTTGGGTGGGCTGCCCCAGTCAGCCCAAGGCGGGGGTGAAGACCATTTGGGGCACGCCACACCTTCAGCTGCTGCAGGCTCTGCCTTCCCAGCCCCCCAAGAGCTGAGGAGGGGTCTCCTGAAAGTGCACCTCTGTCTGCATGGTGGGTGCGACGCCCACTCACACTGGCAGGGCCCGACGTGGAGTGCTCATGGGTTAGGAGGGATCCTCACCCAGTTTCTCATTTCCGGTGTTGTCCAAGTGTGCAGCCCCACCCAAAGCATCACCATCCCCTGGGACCTGCTAGAAAAGGAAGCTCTGAGGCCCCGCCCCAGGTCCACGGCTGGGGATCCTGGTGTCCCTGATGTGTGACAGCCGCTGTGCCACCCTTCGGTCTCTGTAATGCTTAGAGGGGCACAAACACTGGCTCTCAACCTGGGTGACTCACTCAGGTCACCTGGGGAGCTTGCCAAAAATGACTAATGGCTGGAGCCCACCCTGGCCTGAGTGGTCTGGTGGGAACCCCAGGTGACTCTAGATTGCAGCCAAGGTTGGGAACCATTGGTCTAAAGAAATTTCGAAGGCAGGCATTTGGCTTAGAAGTTCAGCTGCCAGTTAGGATGTCCAGGTCCCATTCTGCAGTACCTGGGTTTGATGCCTGCCTCTGGCTTCCATTCTCAGCTTCTCACAGATCCTGGGGGACAGCACTGATGGCTGAAATGATTGGGTTCCTGCCACCCACACGGGAGGCCTGGATTGAGCTCCGGGCTTCAGCTCCCCTGGCCACTGCGGGCATTTGGAGAGTGAACCAGCGGATGGAAGTGCACTTTCTCCTCTCATAAACAGGAAGGGAGACAACTATACTGCAAATGAAGGACTAAGTAGAAGTACAGAAGTGACACACACTCTCTTTTCCTTCAGTGCACCACCGAAGGTCCTCACGATGCCGTGGGCCACGACCACCCGCCCTGTGTCACGAGAACAAGCTGTGCCCAGAGTCTCGAGTCTGCTGGGGCGTCCCTGAGGCCAAGGTCCCCATCTTTGATCCAGGCCAGAAGGCAGAAGGGGCTGAGTTCCCACTGTGTGGTCAGCCGAGGACGAGCCGCTTCCTCTGAGGCCCTGGGCACTGCCTGCATTTGTGCCGCCAAGTACACGGCACCAAGCTGTGGCTACGATGGCTTTTGTATCCGAGTGTGGCTCCACCCCGTCCGCGTCCTTGGCGTCCACCAGATGTTGTTCTGTGCCGGTGCTGCGAGGCTCTGGATGGGTACAGGGGCACTTTCGGAAACTTCCAGGGAGGGCACCGTGGCCAGGGTTCACCTTGGCCAAGGCTTCATGTCCATCCTCACTCAGCTGCAGAACGGGGAGCATGTTCAAGTTCTCTGATTGCCTGAGAATCCAGGGTGGGGTCACCAAGTTTCGTGTGTATGAATTTGAAGACTCAGAAGCGGCTTGTCCCAGATGACTGCGGGGTCAAGCACATCCCCGGCTGGGCTCCCCTGGACAAGTGGTGAGCCCCTCACTCCTGAGGGCCCGATCCCTAGTCACATAACCAATAATAAATACTGTTTCTGTTAGGAAAAGAAAGAAACTGAGACACACATGCTGACAAAGAGTAAAAGAAAAGGCTTCTAGGAAAGATTAGATTCTAAAAACAGAAGTATAAAGAAAGAGCGATTATTTGGGTTAGACCCTACCGCTGATAGCTCCCTTGTAAGATTTAAATTACATTACAAAGCTCATTACTCTCTTCCGCAGCAGGTACAAGTATGTTTTGATGGCTTCTCAATGCTGTGTTACTTGAAATATCCTTTGTTGTCTCCAAGCACCCAGCAGACTGTATTAGGAAACAGTCGCCCTCTGCCTTGTGCCCCTGACCCTACGTTGAGATGGAGCTGCACCGGGGAGCCGCCAGTGAGCACCCGACAGGAGCAGCACAGGCTCCTGTGAAGGTCCCCGTCCGTCAGAGAACCAGGGGACACCCAGCGCTGTTTTAGCCAACGGGAAAACGGAATGTGGCCTCTTTTTAAAGAAGTAACAGGTAGACAGAAATGAGCTTTCCTTTAAGGGGGGAGTCAATTTTTTAAAAAATTTATTTGAAATGCAGAGTTGAGAGAGAGAGAGAGGGAGAGAGAGAGAAGGGTCTTCCATCCGCTGGTTCACTCCCCAAATGGCTGCAAGGGCTGGGGCTGGGCCAGGCCACAGCCAGGAGCCAGGAGCTTCTTCTGGGTCTCCCATGTGGGTGCAGGGGCCCAAGGACTTGGGCCATCTTCTGCTGCTTTCTCAAGCACATCAGCAAGGAGCTGGTTGGGAAGTGGAGCATCCGGGACTCAATCCAGCGACTTTACCCACTATGCCACAGGAACGGCTCCGCAGTCAGTTTTAAGGAAAGGTAAGGTTTGTGACCCACGTGCAGCACGGCCATGCTGCAGACTTTTCTCAGTGTGTCTACCTCAGGATCCGGGGCGACAGCATCACACTGGAGAGCAGTCCCGGCGTGCAGTCGCATCTCTCCCAGCGGGGATCCTAACCCGTGTGGCTGCACAAAGTCTGTAGTGCAACAGGCCCCTAGAGGGCTTAGTTCATCGTGGGTCTTGTCCACTGTGCTACAGATCTGCAGGTCTGTCTTCTGTGTGGAATGTTTTCATGTGGAAACTCCGGAGTAGTTCTGGGGAATAAAAACAGCTGCTTGCCTGTTTGTCTTTCTTTCCCAACAGCTTGATACAGATGCCGCCAGTTTCTGAATCCAAGCAGGGTGCAAAGCTTGGCTTCTGCCATCAGCCAGTGACACAGCAAATCCAGCCACTGCTCCCTTCCAGCTGAGCCTGGGCGCTGGGCAAACCGAGTGCATGCAAATTTTAGTGTGCACCGGGCACTGGCCTCAGCCACCTGGGCTGCCATCCAGAAGTCAGAGTTTAATTTTAATTATTTTTTTTTCACTTAATAGAGAGACAGAGAGAGGGAGTCAGTGAGAGAATAATGAGAAGAGTGTGTTCTTGTTCACTGACCTCTTCCCCAAGGGCCCGCAACAGCCAGGGCTGGGCCAAGTCAAAGCCAGGAGGCTGGAACTCCATCCAGGTCTCCCATGGGGGTGGAAGGGACCCAAGTCCTTGAGAGTCGCCTGCTGCCTGCCAGGTGTTCATTAACAAGAAGCTGTAACTGCGGGACTGACACCCAGGCACTGCCATCGAGACGGCACCCCAAACAGCGCCTGCAGCACAAGGCCAAACGCCCATCCCAGAAGTCTGCATTTCACACCCGCTCCTCCGTGATTCTGCCCTCGGTGACTAAGCTACCGGCCTTCATCGACAAGCACCCGTGGGGGTTCTTCTCCAGGGGACTTCTCCTCCTGTCTCTCCACTGGCCAGTCTGTAACTCAGTGTTATTCTGGTTTGCAGGGGAAGACAGTCTCTCAGTGCACTGTGCTGGCAGGGAGCCCGCACCTGTGCTAGTGGACACATTACTTCCACCCCTCATTTTGCCCCCAGTCCCTGTTCCCAGGAGCCCAGCTGGAGATCACAGGGCGCGTACCAGGGCCCCACGTCTCCCTCACACTGAGCACACACCAGCCCTGCTCCTGGGGCCCAGCGGTGTGAGCAGTGTCTGGTCCCACCCTGACTCCATGAGGTGGGGTCTGACACGGTGAGACAGGAGACTGTCTCTGTCCATTTTCCAGAGCTGTTCCAAGATCTCTGGGGTGAGGCAACATAGAAAGAAAGGAAGCTCATTTAACTCACGGTGTCACTGGCTCCAAGTGCAAGATCATCAGGCAGCCCCAGTGACGTGGCCTGTGGTGAGGGTCTTCTGGCTATGTCTCAGCACGGCACCTGGCACACGGCGGAGGTACTGTGCAACTGTGAATGGGAGAGAGCCGTCACCCGGGAGACAGGAAGCAAAAGGGCTTGCTCTGGTGGGAACCGAGAGCTTGCCAATCCCTTCCCAGGGCAGCGTCCCCCTGACCTGACCACTTGCCACTAAGCCACACCTCTTCAAGGGCCCACAGCCTCAGCATACCAGGAACCAGGCTTCCGTCACGTGAACCTCAAACCATATCCATCCAGAGCAGAGGGTAGGTCCCCTGCTAGGGGTCCTGTGGTTGGTAAGTGACAGACAGGACTGGACCCGGGCAGTGGAGCTCCAGGGCCGGAATTCTTCGTGACGGAATACTGCCCCTGGTCTCTGGCACGTGCACACTGGTTTACACCCTCACCTGCGCCCTGAGGATTCCAGTCTTCCCCATACCATACCTGCGATGTTCTGGCCCTCTTCTTTGGCAGTTCAACAGCTGCTGTGTGATGGTTCCCCAGAGATTCAGCAAGGCCAGCATCTTCCTGGAAATGAGCCGCACAGCCTTCCTCCTACAAACTCCCCACTCCTGTCCTAAGGCCATTTTTATTCTTCAGGCCATCTTTCTACTGAATATATTATTGATTTGCAAAAATTCCCTGACTATTCTTGATATAAATCTTTGGTTCTTATAAACCTCTAATACTGCCTTCTGATCTGTTAACACTGTGTGTCATCAACTGAGCAGAAATCTTTAGTTTTTATAACCGTTACAGAATTGCTTTGAGCCATTTCAGATCTTTCCCATTCAAGCACACAGAGCTATCCTTTTGCTGCTTTTATAGTTACCGTTAACCACCAGGTCTTTAATTCACCTGGTGTTCACTACATAAATCCTGCCTGGCTTTTCTCCATACAGTGAGACAACTTCCCGACCGTCATCTATTAAGCCTCTCCTATCCCCGTGGGAGCCAGGGCTAACACCTTCCAAGGCTGTGTTACAGTTTTTTATTTTTTCCTATTGTGGCAGAAATGTACTTAACATAAGAGTTGCCACCCTCACCCCTTCTAGGCATACACTTCAGTGGTATTAAATACCGTCATCATCCTGCGCTATCTCATCACCATCCATCCTCATAACTGTTTCTATCTTGTACAACTGAAACCCTGTTCTCATTCAAGAGTTACTCCCCACTTCCCCCACCTCCCAGTCGCCAGCACCCACCTGCCCACTGCCTTGTCTGTCTCCATGATTTTCACTCCTTCTAAGTACCTCTGTGAGGGGACTTGTATATTTCTGTGCTTGCTGTAGTTCACATAGCATAACACCCTCCAGGTTCATTCGCGCTGTGGCATGTTAGCATTTTCTTCCTTTTCTAGGGCTGGGAAAGTTAATTATTCCACTGTTTGTATTTATTACTTTCAGCTCGCCCACTCACCTATCAGTGGCCACGTAAGCTGTTGCCATGATCGAACGACTGTGAAAGCTGCCGCCACAGGCGTGGGTGCACAAACCTCGGAGACTGTTCCCAGTCCTTTCAGGCACATGCCAGCACAGCATTTTCAGATTTTCAGGAGCTTCAATTTGCTTCTTTCTCTTGTGACTTTTGTGTGCCCTCCGCCAAATGCAGTGTTTGTCCATTTTCTTCTATGAGTTTTGTAGTTTCACGTCTCACATTTAGGTCTTTGATTCACTTCAATTTGTATGATATTAGGGAAGGATTCAAGTTCATTCTTTAGCAGGTGGATATCCAGTTTCCCCAGCACTATCTAGCACTCCCCATTGAATGCTTTTGACATCTAGTCAAAAATCACTTGGCCAGCAGCAGTTAGCGGGTTGGGACGCCCTCATCTCACATTGGAGGAGAGAGTTGACCTGGCTCCATCCTTGATTCTAGCTCCCTGCTAACTCAAGGAGACACTGATGATAGTTCGAGTAAATGGGTTCCTTCTACCACGGGAGAGACCAGGCCACTTGGGCATTTGGGGGATGAAGTGGTGGATAGGAGCTATTTTTTTTTTCAATTGACTATGCAAAAGTTCATTTCTGGGCTCACTCCTCTTTTTTATTTTTATTTTTTTTAGATTATTTATTTATTTGAGAGAGAGAATTACAAACAGTGAGAGGGAGAGGGAGAAAGGTCTTCCTTCCGTTGGTTCACCCCCCAAAATGGCCACTACTGCTGGAGCTATGCCGATCCGAAGCCAGGAGCCAGGTGCTTCTTCCTGGTCTCCCATGAGGGTGCAGGCACCCAAGCACTTGGGCCATCCTCCACTGCCCTCCTGGGCCACGGCAGAGAGCTGGACTGGAAGAGAAGCAACCGGGACTAGAACCCGGTGCCCATAGGGGATTCCGGCGCCGAAGGCGGAGGATTAGCCAAGCGAGCCATGGCGCTGGCCCATGGGTTCACTTCTTTTTTCCACTGGTTTCTATGTTTGCCTTTATGTCAGTACCAAAGGTTTATGTTATATATATATATAGTGAGCATTAAAATCAGGAAGCGTTGAGTCCTCTAACTTTGTTTTTTCTTTTAGTGAGTGTTTTAGGTATTTGGGGTCCCTTGACCTTACATATTAATTTTGGGGTGAATTTTTTCATTTCTGTAAAGCACTTTGTGATTCTGACAGAGACTGCATTACAACTTTGATCTTAACAGCATCAAGCCTTTCAATCCACAAACATGAAATATGTGTTCACTTATTAATGTTTCCTTTCATTAATAGTTTATAGTTTTCATTGTACAAGCTTTCCCTCATTAGTTAATTCTTAAGTATTTTATTTTTGATGCTTTTATAAATAGAATTGCTTCTGTAGTTTTTTTTTTTTTCAGGAAAAAACTGTCCATTGTTAGTTTTAGAAATGTGGCTGATTTTTGTGTGTTGATTTGTATCTAGTGGATTCATTTATTCTGTTTTTAAAAATGTGGCATCTATAAGGCTTTTTACATATATGATCATGCCATCTATAAGCAGAGATAATCTAACTTCTTCCTTTTGTATTTGTATGACTGTTATTTCTTTTTCTTGCCTAATTGCTCTGGCTACAATGTCTATGTTATTTTGAATAGAAGTGATGAGGGCCGGCATTGTGGGACAGCGGGTTAAGCCACCGTATGGCATCCCATATGGGTACAAGGGCAAGTCCAGCTGCTTCACTTTTAATCTCGCTAATGCACCTGGGAAAGCAGCAGAGGATGGCCCAAGTGCTCAGTTCCCTGAACTCACATGGGAGACCCAGATGAAGCTCTGGGCTCCTGGCTTCATCCTGGCCCAGCCCTGGCCATTGTGGACATTTGGGCAGTGAACCAGCAGATGGAAGATCTGTGTGTGTGTGTGTGTCCCTCAAACTCTGCCTTTCAAATAAACAAATCTTTAAAATAAAATAGAAGTGATAAAAGCATACAATGCTGCCTCATTCTTGCTCTGGGAGGAAAAACTTTCACTTTTTCACTATTCAGTATGTTGTTTGTTGTGACTTTTCCATACATGGGTGTTATTATGTTGGGATAGTTTCTTTCCATTCCTGGTTTTCTTAAAAATGTTATTTTAAAAATGCTTGGTTGGGGGAGGTGGTCCATCCACTGGTTGACTCATCAATGCCCACAATAACCAGGACTGGGTCAGGCTGAAGCCAGGAACTCCATCTGGTCTCCCACGTGGGTGGCAGGGACCCAAGTACTTGGGCCATCACCTGCTGACTTCCCAGGTGCATTAACAGAAAGCCGGATTAGAAGCAGAGCAGCTGGGACATGAGTTACTTTGATCCAGGATGTGGGCATCCCAACAATTAGGAGCAAACAATTTTGAAATCCATGCATAATATGTATTTCTCATAATATGCATTTCCATGAATGTTTTTCAGAGGGAAGGAGGGAGGGAGGGAGAAATTTTGCTTGCAGGGGTTCATTTCTCAAATGCCTGTGACAGCCAGCCCTAAGCCAGGCTGAAGCCAGGAAGCTGGAACTCAATTTGGGTCTCCCACATGGGAGGCAGGAACCCAAGTACTTGGGTCATCACCTGTTGTGTCCCAGGGTGTGCTTAGCAGGAAACCCGAACTGGAAGTGGAGCCAAGACTTTACAACCAGGCAATGTGATATGGGATGTGGGCATCCCAACCTTACTAGACCAAACACCAGCCCCCTCCACGAACGTTAAGTTTTTTAAAGTTTATTTCATTTGAAAGGCAGAGACAAACAGAGAGAGACAGAGAGGGATCTTCTTTCTGCTGCTTCACTCCCCTGTTGCCTGCAAGAGCCAGGGCTGAGCAGGGCAAAGCAAAGAGCCAGGACCCTGTATGAGCAGCAGGAACTGAGCACTTGAGCCATCAGCTGCTGCCTCCCAGGGTGCGCAGCAGGAAGCTGGGATCTAGAGCAGAGCCAGGACGTGCACGAACCCAGGCACTCTGATACGGCACGCAGGTGCTCCAGGGTGTCAACCACTATGCTCAATGCCTGCCTCAGCCATGAACTTTGTGCAGGTCCCACATAAAATGCATGAATTTCAAACATGTTTTGCAGCAAAATAAACTTTTACTCTTTTAAAATAAACTTTTAATATCTTTAAATCTCATTTTTTAAAACTTTACTTGAGAGCAAGCTCCAATCTGCTGGTGCACTCTCCAAGTGCTCACAACAGCCAGGGCTGAAGCTGGGAACTCAACCTAGGCCTCGCACACGACAGGGACCAAACTAGCTGAGCCACCGCTGCTGCCTCCCAGGGTCTCGTTAGCAGAAGCTGGAACAAAACGCCAGAGGTGGGAATCAAATCCAGGCATGTCTGCAACGCCAAAACCCCATCCATCCCTAATTCCATTTTCTACAAACATTTTTCTAAGATTTATTTAATTTTTTGAAAGGCAGAGTTAGAAAGAGAGACAGAGAACTTCCATCTGCTGGTTCACTTCCCAGATGGCCTCAACTGCCAGAGTTAGGCCGATCTAAAGCCAGGAGCTGCTTCTGGGTCTCTCACGTGGGTGCAGGGATCCAAGCACTTGGGCCACCCTCTGCTGCTTCACCAGGTCATTAGCAGGGAGCAGGATCGGAAGTGGAGCAGCCAGGACTCAAACCAGTGCCTATGTGAGATGCCAGGGCTGCAGGCAACAGCTTTACCCACTATGCCACAGCGCCAGTACGTACCTTCCCCTCTATTTTCTATAAACCTTTGAAGTATCTTTACAGCTTCTAAAAAAATTCCCTCATTTCCTGAATTAGTCCCCTTGTTCCTTATTTATTTGTAAAGTGTTTAAGCCTATTTCTCATTTCCTTTTGTGTATATACTATATCTATGTTTTTGTGGTTACCATGGGAGTACACTTAACAATTATAACACTGTAATTGGAATTTATACAGTTTAACTTCAATAACATACAGCAACTGCTCTTTTACAGCTGTCTCCACCCCTTTTTGTTGTCAAAAAAAAAAAAAAAAAAAAAAAACCTCATCCTAGACATGCGTGCTCTCAAACCTAAGGTTTCTTTTAAATGCGCTCGTCTCTTGAATTACATGGAGAACACAATGTGGACTTGCAAGCCAAAGGTATGGTATTAATAGCTTCTAGAGTAACAATAAAAGTCTGAGTCCCTCACATCCCTTAGTGGATGAGTTACAAACAGCTGTTACAGAACCCTAGTTCTACAACTGCCTGTGTACTTACCTTCACTGTGATCTTTAGTTCTTCAGTTATGACCAGAGTCCCTGTCTCACCTCGACCATCTGCTCGCAGGGAAGCTCTCTGGCAATGAACCCCCTCAGCCTGTTTCCCAGATGTCTTCACAGCTCCCTCACTTCCGAAGGTCAGTTTGGCTGGATGTAGGCTTCTTGGCTGACTCTAACACAGGGGCCCACGGACTTCAGGCCTCCCAATGGCGAGGAATCAGGTGATAATCCGAGGAGCCTGATGAGGTTTCCCTCCTGCTGCTCTTGGGTCTGTCTGTCCCAAGTTGGACGATGGTGTGTCTTAGCATGGGTGTGAGTGCATTTTACTTGGAGCTGTGAACTTCTTGGATGTTTATATTCGTGTCTAGTCACGTTGGGCAGGTTTCAGCGGTTACTGTTCCAGTTCTCTCCGTGCCACTCCTCCTCTCCTGCAACTCCAAGTGTGGATGCAGGTCCCCTTGATTAGGTTTCTCTGTTCACTGTTACTCAATTTTTTTTTCCCCGATTTTCTCCCAGATTTAATAATTTCTACTTTTCAAAGATTTATTTATTTATTTTAAAGTCAGAGTTTGGGTGTGGGGGGAGATTGAAAGAATCTTCCACCTGCTGGTTCACTCCCCAGATGGCTGCGATGGCCAAGGCTGGGCCAGGACACGCTCACAGCTGCCTGCCCCCAGGCCAGGGAGATGTTCCGGTCTTAGCAGCTGAAACGGATTCACAATTATCTGCACACTCCTGCCTGAGTCCTCCTCTGGAAATCGCAAGCCTAATGGCCAGTCGCAAAGCAGTTACAACAGCACCCTCTTATCCACAGGGGATACTTCCAAGACCCCCAAGAGATGCGAAACCTCAGATGGTACTCAACTTCCTGCACATACAAACGTGCAGAGACGCACCGCCTTGTCTAAGCTCCTAATCACAACTTCTGCAGTTTGAGATGGGACAACACACATTTCTCCTTTCCCACATTTCACTATAATACAAGCTTCAATGCCACTGTAGATTTTAGTAGCCTCAGCAATCAGTTTATTCAGTTGGCAACTTTCACCATTTCACTTGAAGGAAGCCGTTCATGGTTTCCTATGGCAAACGTAAATTGCCCTATCTACTCCTGTGTTTTGGGGCTATTTACTACTGAGTAAAAGAATGGTTACCTGAACACCAGCACAGCGATGCGCTGACAGTCGATCTGATAACCAAGATGGCTACCACGTGACCTGACAGGTGCTCAGCATATACAGCTGGGGATGCTGGGTAAGGCGATGGTGTGTATCTGGGGTGAGATGGAGCAGGATTGCACATTTCATCACACTACTCAGAGAGGAGACTGAAACGTGACAAATAATTTCTGGAATTTTCCATTTTAATGTTTTCATTATGCAACTGTAGGTAAGAGGGTACACCATATATGACAGCTTCAGGGTGGTGGTGGTTCTGTGCCTAGGGTCAAGTCCTGGCTCTTCAGAATCCAGATTCCTGCTAATGGTTCAAATACTCAGGTCTCTGCCACTCACCCGGGAAACCCGAATGCAATTTCCGGCTCTTTGGCCTGGCCCAGGCCTGGCTACTGTGACCATTTGGGGACCCAATTGACAGATGGAAGATCTCCCCGTCACTCTGCTAATTCTATACTTGAAATAATAAATATGTATTTGTATTAAAGAGCTTCTGCCAGTGCAATGGTTATGTAGATTAGGAGACTCCTGGTGCTGCCTACTCTGCCATCTTCCCAGAATCCCCTCCCATGGCTGTTTTAATTTTGATGTTGTATTTTAACAAGTGGAATTGAAACACAATTACCACAGAACACTTGTCAAGTAGGTGGGTATGTTCAGAGCCAATGGAATGGAAACAATAGAGAAAAGTAAAGTAGAAGTGAGAAAAATCAAATACATCTTAACAGGAAAATCAAAGCATTAAAATGGACATACCTTGAATTCCCAGTAATAAACCAAATGAGAATTAAAACTTCTATCACCGGGGCCGGTACTGTGGCGTAGCGGGGGAAGCCGCCGCCTGCAGTGCCAGCATCACATATGGGCACAGGTTTGAGTTCTGGCTATTCCACTTCCGATCCAGCTCTGCTATGGCCTGGGAAAGTAGAAGATAGCCCACGTGCTTGGAGACCTGGAAGAAACTTCTGGCTCCTGGCTTCAGATCAGCGCAGCTCCGCCCGTTGCGGCCAACTGGCGAATGAACCAGCAGATGGAAGACCTCTCTCTCTCCGCCTCTCCTTCCCTCTCTGTGTAACTCTTCCAAATAAATAAATCTCATACGTAAAACAAAACCTCCTATCACCATCAGGAAAGAATGGCTTTTGCTCTCAAATTTGGATGTCATGCATTTCTCGTATTTGGACTTTTCCAGTAGTAATTGACTTTCTAACACCTGAAATAAGTTATAAACTATTTGTGACTTATTTGGTTCTTTAAGGAAAACTATTGGGATGCACTGTATGAAACTGCCATTTTATATGTCAAAACTGCTTAAATACTGACAATTTCATATGGCTCCACTAATGGTCTGGCCAAAGAACTCTGACATCTGGTGCTACTTGTCTGTTACGGGGAAACAGGAAATGCCAGCTAATTTGTTCAGCACTCACAGATGCTCTTTCAGTCTTTACCTAACCTGTTTTTATACCAGTGTGTCTTTCCAAGGTACAGATATTTAGGGTGACATTACATCTAACTCCACCAAATTAAAAATAACATGACCAGTGTATCCAAAGTGTATTTACAGGAAGGGCTATTGCTTTTCTGTGTTCCACTGACAGTACTAGAGTGTATGTGATGGTCTTAAGTTGGGCAGAGGTTTGAGGGAGGTGGAAAGTCAAGTCTTCATAGCCTGAGTCTGAAAGAAATCAGGCTAGGATTATAGGAACTGAGTCAAGGACAGACCTTCAATTAAAGTTCAGGTTAGTTAAGTCATCACCCCATCTGACATACTGAGAGCCTATTTCTACTGCCAGCAGGCAAGGACCACACTGAGGGACACACACACTCTTGCAGGTCTGCTTCAGGATGCAACATTTAGTTTTTAGCTCAACAATGTGAATCAATTTAGGTTGGCTTCTTCCAGGTCCAGCAGCCTCAGCTTCTGTTGACAGAGGTTAACATCCAGGGAAGAGCTAAGGTCCCCTGCCGAGCATAAGCCGAGTCCCGAGACAGAGCAAGTCACACACAGAGAGCAGCGTTTCTCGAGGTCCCTTCTCTGCTGTGGAGGGCTGTGCTGTACGCTGCGGTCTCTAGCTGTGCCCCTTGCCTGGACACTAGCAGAACCCTCTCCCAGCTGTGACAACCAAAAATGTCTCCGCACACTGACAACTGTCTCCTGCCTCTTGAGAAAGAAATTTAATCACAGGCTGACAGCCTTGGTTTTGCTGTTTCCCTATTACCCAGTATCTCACTGAGTTCTGACACTGATGAGTGGTCGCTCAGAGTAAATGAGCCCTTATTTCCTACTTGAGAAAGATCATAAATGTTAGGAGAAAAAGCAGAAATTTAAGATGAAGATTAGTCTGACTAAAAAAAATGACACTGGAACTATACTGTTACACTATGCTTAGGGTTCACAGCAGGGCTGTATGATCTACGGAGGTTTTCTGATGAGGCCAGCTGGATTCTTTGGCACACTGTCACTGCTTCTAATCCAATATTGTGCTGGAGACCTAGACACATGCAGTTAAGACAAGAAAAAAAGATAAGTTACAGAAGCTGGAAAGGAAGAGACAGCTAACAAATGATTCCAGGAGAATTGAAGGGCAAGTTCAACAAGGTTACTGGCTGTCCGGATCAACACAGAAATCAGCAGCATTCCTACACGCAGGTAATAATCAATGAGGCAAAGTCACATACAAGGAGCATATTCACAGTAAAAGAAATCCATTCACCTAGGTATAAGCTAGCAGAGAGATGTGTGGGATCACCGAGAGACAACTCTACGATGTCACTGAAGGACCTCAAAATCCTGGAACAGATGGACAGACATTTCATGTTGGCCCATCAATCAGCTTTCCAAAAGCTGTTAAATCTTAACCTAGAAACCCAAAGACCTTCAATAAAAGCCACAGCAGTGTTTTCACTGGACACGAAAAGCTGACCCTAGATTCTCAGGGAAGATGAGAGAGTCAAGACCAGTCAGAGCAGTTCTGAGGCACACGCAGTTACCTCACACGGTAATGAAGACACTATGGTGTTGGCTGGGTGACAGGCAACCAAGCAAACAGTACAGGAGACCCAGAAACCGACCACACAGAAATGGAAGACGGATGTACGACAAAAGGGGCACTGTGCTATGTCAAGACAGGCGGACCCCATGGGAAAACTGTCTCTCGTTTGATTCCTGTAAAGGGACAGTGAGAATTTTCGAAGGCCACTACAGAGGTGAGAACGCTTGAAAACTATGATGGTTAAACTGTGTGTTCAGTCCTGGCAGGAGGACCCCCAAACCATTCTACGAGGTGAAGCTCAGTGGCATTTTTACACCTACAGGGAGACGCAACACAGGTGGGTGTGGACTTCTTCCAGGTTGAAGCTCCACAGACTGAAGACGGATTCTGTTTTCAGACGTGGTAAAATGAAAAAATGTCCTCCTTTTAGAACCTATGCAATAGACTTTCAGCAAAGAGGACCCTCTTTGGGGGCTGCTCACATCATATCACATATTCAAGGTCGGGAGAAACAGCTGGAAACGTCACAGCCTTGCACACCAGCGGACTTGGCCCCTTGGTCCACAGGGCAGGACACGTCCTTGTTCTGAGCTGCAGGAGAGCAACCACAGTTTACTCAGATGGAGCTTTCCCTGTGCTGCCAGTTCTGGGTGACGACTTTTGAAAGAGGAAAGAAGAAATTTAAAGTTTACTCGCACTTCAAAAGTTAATGATAAACATGTGGATATGGTAACAAAACATTCTTGCACAATCTATAATTTTAAGTCATTTATTTCAATAGAAATATTTCAGAAAACTGTACTTAAGTTCATTTTAAGTTAGCTTATGCAAACACACTGAAGATCGCACACTCACAATTGCATATTAAAAAGAAACAGAAAGTGCGGGAGAAACCAAGCTGCACGTCGCTCAAGGAGGTCATAGTGCAATCACAGAGCGCCCCAAGTTCGCTGGGTACAGATTAAAATGGCTTGTGTGTCCCTGTGTATTACTCTCATTGGGTACTTATCCCTACAGGAGTTGGATTTCCTTCAGACCATGCTGCGAACCAGTTCCCCACCCCTTCCCATAAAAATACCCTTCATCAGGCCATAAAACTATGAATTTGTCCGTAGCAAGGCATTGACGCTCTTGACGGGTGGGTGACATATTGTCAGCTATTTGATCTTATCTACTAAGTCAAGAGTTACTGGACTGTATTTGTGAGTAGTCCTAGAGGTGATATTCTCAGGGAAAATTTATTGTTACCTGGTATCTAACATCTAGTTATTTATAGTCCTCTTTTTCTATCAAGGAAAGAAAGTTCAATCCCAAAGCATTCTATGTATTGTTTTACTCCTGCCATCACTTTGCAGTCCAAATGGCTGGAATCAAATTTAAATCCTGCTAACAGCCCTCAAGGACCAGCTGACCGTTTTCAGTTGGCTCTACAGACTGGGTCCACTTGAGCACTGTGAGGCACAGTAGTAGCCTGTTTAAAAACGTGAAACCAGCATCTTAACCTAGGTCTTCCAACAGTAATCTCGGAGAAGCAAGGTATTCCCAAATGTTGCTTTCACAAGCTTAGCCTCTTACCTTCCTTTACTTCATACACTGGAGTTGTTTTCACTCATTAGCATAACATTTTCAGAGAAACAACAATGAACAGGATAACTGATTGCTTGTTCATTGTCTTAAACGGAAGAATGAACTGCAAAACACCTCACTGTGGTCAAAGGGGCTCTTCCGTACAAGACTTCTGTAGCTTTAATAAAATCCTAATAAATCTTTCTGGCTGTATGCATTTCTTACTCATTTAGGGATTTTCCAAAAGGCCTTATCATTAGGTCGATGCTCAAAACAAACAAAAACACACACAACAAAATAAAAAACAGCCTCAGCTGCACGAACGCTCTTTAGAGTTGTTAGGGGCTGAGTTGAGCGTGGGTTTATTTTGAATCTCCTACCAAGAAAGGGGAGACGCAGGGAGGGAGCTTGTTTAAAAAGACCAAAGTCAAGAAGGCCTGCACCAATCCCCTACAGGCATTTGCACACTTTCTGACACACGCTGTGAGAAAACACGAAGCTGGGGGAGACGGATAGCACACACTCCCGAAATAAGAGGAGCAAGAGGGCAAGTGATTCTTGTAATACTCGATGCCCTATACTTGGTCTTCAAATTGATAAGGCACTGACCAAATCTTCCCCACCTGACAACTTGGGACACAAACATAATGAAATTGCTCTCAAATAAGCTTCATGAGTTTGCTTCCACAGCTTCCTTATTCACTGTAACTCTCCAAAGCCACAAGCCATTTTTAAGGGGGCAAAACCAAAAGGTACTTATTTTGAAAAGGTTCATGTGGAAAGCAATTCGTCATCAGTGCGCTCAAACTTTTTTTTTTTTTTTTGCATCTTAAACAAAAAAGAATACCACTCTGGCTGTAAAATCATAAATTTACTATGTTTGAAAGAGAGAATGCAAAAGAGATGGAAAATAGAAGCAGAGCCTGAAGTCCCTAGAGAAGTCAGATGGCCTCCTCGCTTGTTCTCCATCTCACACAACAGCAGTACCACTGCTACTGGCTCACAGCTGAGTCACCTCCGTTTCCAAAAAGGGATCCAATTATTTTGGTAACCTCTGAGGCTGAGGGTTTCTATCACGAAATATTATCTTCCGTTAAGCAACACTGTTATCCCCTTGTTTGCAGAAGATAATTTAAAAGCTGGGTATAAAGGAATGTGCCTCAAACAAAACAAAACAAAACAAAACAAAAACAAAAAAACAAAAAACAAAACAACCAAAAAAAATCCGAACCCAGAAGCAGAGCAACAGTGGTTATATCCATTAAAAAGCAATGGGTTAAATCTGCTAATATTATTTATTTCCAACTAATATAATGCCTTAACAGTTTTTTTTCCAGTAGTAAATGTATATACTTTACATATTTAACCTTAGAAAGGAAAAAAAAAAGGCCATACTCAAATCCTTTGGCCAGTGAAATTCTAATTAATCATCCTAAGAGATCAACAGGCTGCTTTTACAGGGCCCGTTTCAACCGGCACTGACACTCTCACAGTGTCAACATCTTTTCCATTCTTCTTTGCCTGCTCTCACATTAGTGCTTCTTGGGCTCCTTTATAAATCTTACAGGAGAAAAAAAAATGCCACTTATAAAACTTTGAAGCTATAAACACCCTGATTCTTGATTCTTGATACAACAGAAAGACCCACTACCAACACAGTCAGTCCATACAGGTGGTACAATAAATAAATGGTATTTTCCACACAGAAAAACAAATTGCCATCGAAGCACATGCCTACGGAAGAAAAAAAAAATACCAAAACCTCAAAATTTTGGATCCCTTTTTGCAATGTTTAAAAAAGTAGTATTTACATAGGGAAGAAAATGAATAGGAAGGTGTGATCAGTTCTTAAATTCATACAGTTCAGAAGTTACGCTGAAAATAATTCTTTGAGAGCTAAGCAGGGCCTGAACACAAAGAAGGCATGAAACCAAACACGGTGCTCTGAAGGGCATTCTACGGGTGGTGGTGGAGCTAGGTTTAAGGAACCGATATGTTACTTCCACATGAAAACCAAGCCTCCACGTTCAAAAACACTGTTAAAGGAGATTCGCCTCAAATTGTTTGTTGGCTAATTTTATATATTACTACACAGGCCATATAGCATGCCAACTGTTATATGCTTATCACAAATCAGCTTAAGTTTAATCTACAATTAAATTTCTTGGTTTGGGAAGAAACACGAGTTTGATGTTGACAGTAATTTTGAGCTTTTGAGTCATGAATTTACAATTAAGGGTAGTAGGTTTAATAAGAAGATTCATCTTCTGATGAGTAAACTAAATATTCTTTTTTGCTTGAATTATTGTCAGATATAATTTACTGAATTACAGATCAAAAACTCACCCATACTATTTTAGGTCATTTCTCTTAGTGGTTTCTATTTGCCTAAAGGATAAAACAATCTTAAAAAGCACTAACCAATCTTTTGAATGGAGAAAAAGCAATGATGACTTCTACGGCACTGCTAAGAGCTTCAGTGAGTCACAGGCCACAGCTCTGCCTGGAGACTGCTCACCACACGTGAACACTACTGTTACTCTAGTCAAGTAGCCATGAATGGTTAGAGCTGAAAACATCAAACACATCTTCCATCTGAGCTTTCTCTCTTTGGCAAAACTGTGAGATGTCACGCTCTACTTCCAGTGGCATACCTCTGCAGATACACTACACCTAAAACATACCTACTTTAGCTTATTTACGACAAACAAAAAAATCCACAGGGTCTCATTCACAATGTTTTTTTTTTTTTTTTAAAAAGTACATATACTGTTAAAATGCTATTTCCAAACAGAAATAAACAAATCAAAGAATTTTTTTTAAAATGCAAAACAAAAGTAAAAATGTGCAAGTCTACACAGAGTAATACTGCTGGCTATGCAGATGGTACCTTTCTATGGACCCAACATGGGTTAAGCTCAGAACATTAACTGAAAAACCATTCTGCACAAGGAACATTTTGCCCTTTCCAGCCTATATCACCAAAACCCAGAAGTAATGGTATTTCTAACTATTGTATGAGAAACAAATTTGAATTCTTAACCTCTCTTTTCCAAGTAGAAAACTAAATTTAAAAACTTAATACTAAGAAAAAGCTCTTCTACTTTCCTTTGAATTTTTTTCAGCTAAGTATTGTATAGACAATATTTTCTATTTGAGTTTCATGGACTCAAGGGCAAAATACTTATGATCAAAAACAGCATGAAATTCTCTAAGAATACAAATATGGGAAATTTTATGTGAGGTCCAAAGTAAAAGAAGTCTATTAGCAGTTACCAGTCAAAAAGTATTTCTGACTCTGGTCACAGCTAAAATTTATAATGTGCCCAGAGTTTATAACGTTCAACACATTGTCTTGGTTCAAGCGCCATCTTTTGTCAAAATTCGAAGGTATCTCACCTTCACGCCTTTTGATTTGGTAACCCAACATTTAACTTAGAAATACATTTCCGCATGAAGAGCCCTCACAAAACAACTAGGCAAATGACTGACAAAATGTGGTTTCACGCCAGGGACCTATTATGGTAGGGTTTCCTAAAAATTTGGTGTGTTTATGGTAAGCCATATAAAGAGGAAAATTCTAATACTTAAAATTCCCAGGATCTCAACTTTTATTCCTCTTAAAATTATTTCTATGTCTTATGATAAAATACACACATTACGTATGTATGTGGAATCTTTTAAACAAATATGATCTTGAATCTCATACTGAACCAAAACACAGATGAGTAATAAAAAAATAACTCTGGCATTATGCACATGAAACACTGTAAAAGAAAATACCCTGACAAAATGTCAATATGTAGCCTTAACACCAAAAGCAACTTGTGAAAGGGAGAAGGGCTAACGCAGTTAACTTGAAATAAAGAGTCTGAGGTTGGGGTTACAGTCCTTCCCCATGTTCTGCGCTCCAGCGATGGGCTGGCTCACTTTAGCCCCAGTTAGGAACGGCCTACTTTTAAACCCCCTGGCATGTGAACAGCTCAGCCTTTGCACTTCGGCAAGAAGCAATGTTCCCTATACAGTACTGAATTCTGGAAGTTTAGTGTTCAACAAAATAAACTCCCCTCCTCCCCACCCCCGCCCCAACCCCAACGACTCACATTATGAGCGTGTCTAACTCCTATGTTCTCTTGGGAGAGAACAGGTGAGGCTGCCAATCGCCAGAGGCGGGCTGCTGGTGTCACCACCCCTACTGAATTCTCTCTTCACCACAGTTCAAAACCAGCTCCTGATGTGATCCATAAGAAATAGGTTTCCGTTTTAAGTGTATCTAAAAAAAGGTGATCCCCCCCCTCCAAAATTAGTACAAAGTTAAAATAAATGCAAATTCGCTACGATCTACTCAAGCACAGCACCGCCAGAGATCCACACACACTATTTGGTGTTGCATGTTGGTTTTCCTTTCATTCTTTAAGGCAGTGGTTTCCACAGGTCAGTTCAGATAAGAAGCATGGTTCATGGCAGTTTGTTCTGTGACTCCAGTTTGTTTTCTGGGAATATCTCACTTCATTCCCTGAAATTAGTGCTTTTTTGGTTCAGAACTCCACAGGCTGGGCTGAGCCCCGAGCTCTCCCTGGCACAGGATGGTATACAGCTGGCGCTCACTCATCAGGTCCCGGCTCTCACGGAGGAGCACAGGGCACCTCTCTTCTTTCTCAGCTTCTACTCAAAAGTCATCAAGTTTGTAGGAACCTAGAAAAGAGAAGCATTATATTATGCAAACCATGTGTAAAAGTTTTCACACTATTTATCTTTCCTTATTAGGCAAACCCAAGTCTTTCTGACCCAAGTATCTTTTAAAAGGACTTTTGACAGGCATTCCAATAAATTTATGAATAATGAATATGTTAGGCATATTATATTCATTATAAGAAGGAAAAGTCATTGGGATGAGTTAACACTCTCTAGTAAGCTGATTTCTGATGAAAGGAAGGTAGAATACCATCTCTGGTTTAACAGAGGGGGCTCGGTAGATGTTTCCTAAATAAATGAAAGACGAATGAGTATGACTGTACTAGGGTAGATTCCAGACAAACTTGCTATTTATTTTCTCATTTTATTTATTACAAGGAATTCCTACATGCACATAAAAACCAGCTCAGATAATTTTATAAGTGTTATTAATATTTGCACAAAAGCGTAAGATTCATTAACAGATGAATTATGATCTGACATACCTCTGAAAAATCAATGTTCTATAATTGTTTAGCACTTACAGGTTGGATCATATTGATTTCTCTCTGAAACATACTAAAAACATGAATATATTTTTTAAAATATTTAATTTATTCAAGAATTAGTCACAGAGAGAGGGAGAGACAGAGAGAAAAGGGCCTCTATCTGCTGGTTCACTTCCCAGGAGGCCAAACGGCCAGAGCTGGGATGATCCAAAGTCAGGAGCCAGGAGCGTCTTCCAGTCCCCCATGCAGGTGCAGGGGCCCAAGGATTTGGGCCATCTTCCACTCTTTTCCCATGCCGTAGCAGAGAGCTGGGTGGGAAGAGAAGCAGCTGGGACTCCAACCAGTGCCCACATGGGATGCGGGCGCTACAAGGAGATGCTTAGCCCATTACACCACGGCATGGGCCCCAAAAAACATGAATATCTTCTATCTGTCAACTTCTGAAT
Source organism: Oryctolagus cuniculus (assembly GCF_964237555.1). Taxonomy (NCBI): domain Eukaryota; kingdom Metazoa; phylum Chordata; class Mammalia; order Lagomorpha; family Leporidae; genus Oryctolagus; species Oryctolagus cuniculus. The sequence goes on along the minus strand of NC_091438.1, from coordinate 7,118,562 downwards.
GAAAAATTTCTGTTGGACAATATAATCCTAAGTGAATTATAAACCAAATACAATACAAATGCTCGTGTGCTTAAAGTACAAATCCTCTGGTCTGGTTATAAAAAAAACCCCCATATTTAAATACAGTAAACATTTAAGTTGCCTGAATGTGGATTAAGCTAGTTTGCATTTGAGTCAGATTCTTCTATTAAAATTTTCCAATTTCACAGGTTCTACTTATAAATCTGCTATGACTCTGATTATTTCAAGTACAGAAACAAAGAAAAAACAGGATTACACACATGGTTAAACTGATACTGCAGGGAGGTCCCCCGACACAGTAAAAAAAGAAAAAATGAGCCTCTGCTGTTGTGCTTACACTGTCTGCTCTAACTGGGGAATATGAACTTATTTTATTTATTTATTTGACAGGTAGAGTTATAGACAGTGAGAGAGAGAGAGACCGAGAGAAAGGTCTTCCTTCCATTGGTTCACCTCCCAAATGGTTGCCATGGCCAGCGCTGTGCCGATCTGAAGCCAGGAGCCGGGTGCCTCCTCCTGGTCTCCCACCTGGGTGCAGGGGCCCAAGCACCTGGGCCATCCTCCACCACCCTCCCGGGCCACAGCAGAGAGCTGGACTGGAAGAGGAGCAACTGGGACCAGAACCGGCACCCTTATGGGATATTGGCGCCACAGGCGGAGGATTAACCAAGTGAGCCACGGTGCCGGCCTGAACCTTATTTTTTTTTTTAAATAAATAAAACTTAATACCTTAAGTTGCATTTTAAAAAAAGCATGGGAAGCAAATCTTGAAAGTCTCAGACTTAGGCCGGCACCGTGGCTCAACAGGCTAATCCTCTGCCTAGTGGCGCCGGCACACCGGGTTCTAGCCCTGGTCAGGGCGCCGGATTCTGTCCCGGTTGCCCCTCTTCCAGGCCAGCTCTCTGCTGTGGCCCAGGAAGGCAGTGGAGGATGGCCCAGGTGCTTGGGCCCTGCACGCCATGGGAGACTAGGAGAAGCACCTGGCTCCTGCCTTTGGATCAGCGCAGTGTGCCGGCCGCGGCAGCCATTGGAGGGTGAACCAACGGCAAAGGAAGACCTTTCTCTCTGTCTCTCTCTTTCTCTCACTGTCCACTCTGCCTGTCAAAAAAAAAAAAAAGTCTCAGACTTAGGCAAAAGAAGGTCTGTTCCTAGGGCCAGTGCTGTGGCATAGCGGGAAAAGCTGCCGCTGTCAGCGCCAGCCCAGTTTGAGTCCCAGCTGCTTCCCTTCAGATCCAGCTCTCTGCTGTGGCCTGGGAAAGCAGAAGATGGCCTAGGTCTTTGGGCCCCTGTGCCCATGTGGGAGACCCGAAAGAATCTCCTGGCTCCTGGCTCCTGGCTTCGGATTGCTGCAGCTCCGGCCATTGTAGACATCTGGGGAGTGAACCAGCGGATGGAAGGCCTTTCTCTTTTCCCCCTGCCTGTGTCTCTGCCTCTAAGTCTGCCTTTCAAATAAATAAATAAATAAATCTTTAAAGAAAAAAGAAGGTCTGTTCCTTTCATTCTGCTCTAGACACTACCTTGACATGGCAAGAGGTAATTCTTCTCCTGGGTATTCATGTCCTTTACAGAGATGACTAAAAGTGGTACCAAATCTGCAATCACATACATGTGTAATAACAATCAGGAGAGAACAAAGCTCACCTGAACAATATTTTAAAAGAATGGACTTAACAATATGAACCTAGTGGGTCTCAGGTCAACCATTTTTTACTATATAAGCCTATTTAATATCTGTGAATCTTGGTTTCTTCATTTACAAAAACAAAGATAATAACTTAAATCTTGATATCAGAGGGTAAAAAATGACTCTATTTAGTTTTGTAAAGTACAGAGTGCTAACAACACATTAAAATTAGCTACCGACAACACCTGTATACCTTGGTATCACCACTGCCCTATGTCACTGATGAATTACTTTCGGAATCCAGGTCTAATCGAGTCTAGGAGAAACTTCCGTGATGGCAGTTTTAACGTTTACGTTATGTCTGCTCTATCAGTTTGTGGTCCGACTCTAACCCTGCAACAGGGTGTGGGGAAGACAACATAATGGATTCTTCTCCTTTGCAGCTGAGAGCCTATTTCATGCAGCCCATCTTTGTTTCAGTACAATAAAAACAACAATAAAATGTAAATGGGTTTTGGTTTCACTGCCATCACAGGAACCCACATCAAGTGTCAACTGATCAAATTAAGAACCAGAGTAATTTTTCTTTATTTAAAGTGCCACACGACTTTGCCCCTTCCGCAGCTGCACGCTCGCTGTACCGATGCCGACGTCTTTCCCTCCCCTGCGCACTGCGAGCTGGCTCCTCTGCAGGCCTGCATCTGCTGCACCCTGTCCCAGTGTCCATCCTCCCTCTCTGCACAGGCTGCTCCTCCGGAGTTCACGAGAGCCCTGCTGCGTACCCAGCTTCTCGGAAGCTGCCCCTGCTCCTGTACTCTGCAGCACTCGATTCTACTGTTTCACCTTGAATAGTTCTTACTCCCTGAAATGCTGCTTCCTTGCCCACAGTCCCCTCCCTGAAATCAGGACTTGCTGTCTCGCTGACGGCTGTCAACAGAGAAATGCTCACCTGTTGTTTGTTACTTTGGCAGGCTGCACTCAGATGCTTAAACCACAGCATCGCATTCATCCTATTGCCAGCTTGAAACTTGTATGAATTTCCTGAAATTACCAAAATAAGGGGAAAATAAAAACATTAGGACTATGACACATGGTAATTCTGCCCCATGTTAAAGAATGCACTAAATGTGACCAGAGTGCTCAGTTTCAGAAATGTATTCATTTAGCAGATGGTTTCCACCACAAATAAAACAGGAGCTCTCTATGTGAAACATTTCCCCACTACCACATATTCAAAAAGTCACTGTTTTGTTGCTTATGAATTTCTCCTAAGAAATAACTTTGTTTTCTTAAATGTTCTTTAGGATAAAGTACAACTAAATAAAACAACCATGTGGTTGTATGTGATTCAACACAGCCCACCTTCCAATTTCTCTCATCCCCTTTACAAATTCCAGGGGTCAACAGTCAATTATTTTATTCATTCATTCATGTCTCCTTATATTGTATATATGATATTTTAATTCACTTGAAAAATGTTTTAAGCCAAATAACTGATTAATTCAAAGTAACACAATAAAAATCACTCAGAGGAAAACCTGGACAAATTTAGAACTTAAGAATGATGATCTTGGGTGGGCAGGTAGAACAGCCCGTGACCCAGCATCCCCGAGCGGCAGCATGAGTCCCAGCTGCTCTACTCCTGATCCAGCTCCCTGCTCATGTCCCTTGGAAGACAGCAGAAGATGACCCAGGTACTTGGGCACCGGCCTCCCACATGGAAGAACTGGATGGAGTTCTATGCTTCTGGCTTTGGCCTGGCCCAGCCCTGGTCGTGTGGTCATTTGGGGGGTAAAACATCAGATGGATGATCTCTCTTTCAAATAAAATGAAAATAAACAAACAAACAAAAAAAAATCATTTTCCAGGGTTGCCTTTGTGGTGCAACAGGTTAGGATGCTGATATGGGGTAAGTCAGGTAGCAAGCTTAGGGTAGAAGCCCAGCTGCCTGGCTCTGTGTAATCTTATGCACCCACCTGTCAATCAGATGACCCCTTCCCCAGGCTGTACCTCCCCCTACCTGGACCCCCCTTTTCTAAACTCATAAGCAGCCTAGTAGAGGGGAGGAGGGGGTCCTTAACCCTCTCTCTCCCTCCACATGGACCCAGAACGAACACGGCATGGCAATCTCTTTTCCTTTCCTGGCCCACTCTCCCTAGCATGACCCCACGTACATGCAGGTTTTCCTCACTTTGTAAACAGACTTTACCATGGTACAGGGCGTGTCTCTGCCTGTACTTACAATGCTTCTTTAAAAGACACTTAGGCCCAACCTAGCCCACAGCAATGCCAGACCCCACCTGCTACACTGGCATTCCGATATTACAGTGCCAGCTTGAGTCCCGGTGGCTCATCTTCCGATCCAGCTCCTTGCTAATGCGTCTGGGAAAGCAGCAGCAGAAGACCCCACTGCTTGGCCCCTGCCATCCACATGGGAAACCTGGATGGAGTTCTGGGTTTCTGGTTTCAGCATGAACAGGCCCTGGCCATGCAGCCACTTGAGGACTGAAACAGTGGATGGAAGATTTCTCTCTCTCTCTGGGTCTCTCTTTCTCTAACTCTGCCTTTCAAATGACAATCTACTTCAGGGTGCAGATGAAAGGGTATTGCCCATATGGCAAATCTCTGAGATCTTAGAATGACAATGGGCTACATATTCTCAGATTCCCTTCTTCCAGCCCTTCCTCCTTCCCTCCCTGGTTATCTTTCTAGGGATTAACTGGGCTTTTAATTTTCAAGCTTATGCCCATAAAGCAAATGCAGGCTCTAAAAATGCTATCAATCATATTATGTGACAAAAAACTGCTCCAGTAAATAAAGCTACACACACACTTTCCCTGCTGGGTATTCCAGTTACGCACACTAGTGCCTCGTCCTCACAATCACCTTTCTCAGAGTCCGTGAGCAAGAAGAGGTCCGGGTGCTCCGGGTCGTCAGCCATCATCACCATCCAGCCGACCACAGACACATTCTTATTTGACGTTGACTTGAACTGAAAGATCAAAAGACGGTGAGTGAAAACAAAATCTTTGGATAATTTAAACAGAAATTAAGTGTTTCCGAGAGCATACTTTCAGTTTCTTATAACGAGACAAGATCTGTGACTTCACTCTGGCCACGGTCAGCTTGGGACCTTTTACTACTAAATTCCATCTAGCCATGCTCTCTTCACCTGGTCTCCTTCTTTCCAGGCCTTTCCCAGCTTCAACTCTTCATCAAGACCAAATGTTCCATCTCCATGCCCAGGGAGCAGCTCTGCAGGCAGCCTGATGAATTCACCTATTTTGTTTCTCCTAAGCTGCTGTTCTGCTCCTGGTAGTAAACACATTTGCATTTTAATGGCTATCTTATCCTAAATCTTGTGATTAAATGAACCAGAAGTGCTACCAGAGAATTAATGGTCATTAAAACACATGCTTACTGTGTTTCTCACAAAAAGGGTAATCTTAGCGTGCTTTTTACTTTTTTTTTTTTTTAAGATTTTATTTATTTGAAAGACAGAGTTACAAAGAGAGGTAGAGACAGAGAGAGAGGTCTTCCATCTGCTGGTCCACTCCCCAGATGGCCACAACAGCTGGAGCTGCGCAGATCTGAAGCCAGGAGCTTCCTCTGGCTCCCAGGCATGGGTGCATGGGCCCAAGCCTGGGCCACTTCTACTGCTATCCCAGGCCATAGCAGAGAGCTGGATCGAAGAGGAGCAGCCGAGACTAGAACTGGCTTCCATATGGGATGCCTGCGCTTCAGGCCAGGGCTTTAACCTCCCACGCCACAGCGCCGGCCCCTTTTTTTTTTACTTTCGTAGTTAACTATTCATTTATTTTGTAGTTAACTATTCTTTTATTTATTATTAACTTCAGTTACACTTCTTTAGAACAATTATTAAATTACCACATTAACATATTAAAGGAGAAGACACGATCAACTCAACACCAATACAATTTTTGGGCAAATGTACTGCATACTGTGTTAAAGACACGGGCAACTCAGAATACAAGGGAATTTCCTAATCCAACAGTGCATTTCAAAAGGAAAACACACACACACACACACACAAAAACCAAATCAGGTAGACAGACAAAACAAACACTGCAGCCCACTTGTAAGGGTAAAATGCTAAAAACACTTGAAAATCAAGTATCATGACAATGATATTAGCTCTGGTATCTAGTATCACCACTGCTAGCTCTACCATCGTTAAATCAGAATTCGTAGGTCAATAAGAACAACAAAAAGGAAAGAAAAGACGTAAGGGTGAGGAGGAAGTTATCTTTAAAAGGATGACATTATTTACAGAAAATTAATCCACATCCACCAAATTAATGAGAAAGGTCACCAAGGTTGCTGGGAACCTAGAACTAAAAAAATCTATCACGCAAGAGGAATCTAGGAACACAAACAACAAAGACATAGAAAGTTTAATAGTTAAAAGATATTAGAGAAGACCTAAATCAATGGAGAAATACCGTCAAATTTTAAAAAGTTCAATGTTGTAGAGAGAGCAGTTCTCCCTAAACTGATCTGTAAGTTCAGTGTCATTTCAATGAAAATTCTAAAAAAGTTTTAATGTTTAACCTGACAAGCTAATTCTAAAATTTACATGGAATAGCGAAAGATCCATGATAACGAAATTCGGCAGCACTTGCTCTGCTACACATCAAGACTTACAAAGCCACCAAAAGGCAAACAGCCCTGGGAGTAAGGCCTCAGCCTGACGGAGGTGGTCATTTCACGCTTATATCAAAACAAGGCTTCGCACCCTGAATGCAAGTAATTCTGCCAACTGTACCTTAGAAAGCTGAACACACACACACACACACACACACACACACGCGACAAAGCTAAGGTAACTGAAGTCACGGGCTACTGGGGCAGGGACAGACCAACAGGGCAATGAAATCTAGAAAGGAATCTATGAGTAACATAAACTCATATGGCACGAGCAGGTTCTGCAGGTCAGCCATGGCAGAATGAACCACTCTGCCAACAGAGCCAGGAAAGTCAGCCGTGCATACAAAGTCATGAAAACCAGCGGCTACGTCACCCACATCACACTCCTACACTCCAGACAAATCCGTTACTGAAAAAACTACTAGTGGATAACAGTGGAGCTTGTTAATGATCTCAGGCTGGAGCTGGATTTTAGAATACATTCAGAAAGTACTGACCATAAAGGGAGAGAGACAGACTTTATTACTATAAAATTAAGAACTCTTCACCAAAAGACACCCTGAAGAGAGTGAAATGATAAGTCAAATACACTTGCAACATACCCTCCAGAATGAGTGTGTGTGTGTGTAGTTAAGAAGAACATATATGTAATATATATTTAAGACATTTGATTATTTAGAATAAGATTAAGCAACATATTTACCCAGGTATTCACAGAAGAAACATGAATGACCAAAACACATGAAAAAATTTCCAACTCAGTAAGCAATCAGGGGAATACAAATTAAATTATGAGGTGCTATTTCATATATACTAGATTCACCAAAATCTAAAAGCCTGACAATACAGTGAGAATATAAAGTCTGATTGTGCCATTCGTGAGTGTGTAAATTAATTTGCCATTTTCTAACAAAGTTCAAAATTTGCACTCTAGATATATAATCTAGAGAATCTGTGCACAAAAGTATTTATAGCAGGGGTCAGCTTTGTGGTGCAGCAGGTTGAGCCGCTGTCTGCAGTGTTGGCATCCCATATGGGCACTGGTTTGAGTCTTGGCTGCTCTACTTCCGATCCAGCTCCCTGCTAATGGCCTAAGTGCTTGGGCCCCTGCACCCACGTGGGGACCTGGATGGAGTTCCTGGCTGTTAATGTAGCCTGGCCCAGCACCAGCCACTGTGGCCATCTGGTGAGTCAATCAGTGGATGGAAGACCTCTCTTTCTCTGTAACTCAAATAAATAAATATTTAAAAAATATTTATAGCAGCACTGTTAGAAATAGCAAAACAAGCTTTTTTTGGTTCCTCCTTGCTCCCCACGAGTCTCTGCAGCTGTACGTGGCTGGAGATCATCTTGCACCTAAGGCAGGGAGAAGCCGGCTGCAAAGCAGATGAGAGTCAGTGGAGTCGATCAACTCTAGACTCCGCTAGTGCTGGAGAGTGGAAGACACCCACTGGGGTACACGCAGTCTCCGAAGAGGACCAGACAAAGCAAAGAGAAACTGGTCATCCTTGCCAGCAATTGCCCAGCTTCGCGGGAATCTGAAAGAGTATTATGTCATGTTGGTCCAAACTGGTGTCCATCCACAGTGGTGAGAATACTGAATTGGGAACAGCACACGGAAAATACTACAGAGTATGCACTCTTTCTATTACTGATCCAAGTGATTCTGATATTATAAGAAGCATGCTGGAACAGACTGGTGAAAAGTAAACCACACAATTTTTTTAAAATATAACTTCCCAGAGCTTGTATTTAAAAATAACAAAACAAAAAACCAAAGAAACTGGGGCCAGCACTGTGGCACAGTAGGTTAAGCGTCCACTTGCAGCAGAAGCATCCCACATGGGTGCTTGTTTGAGTCTCAGCTGCTCTACTTCTGGTCTAGCTCCTTGCTAATGGCCTGGGAAAGCAGTGGAAGATGGCCCAAGTGCTTGGGGCCCTGCACCCATAAGGGAGACCCAGAACAAACTCTTGGCTCTGGATCTGCCGAGCTCTGTCTGCTGTGGCCATTTGGGGAGTGAATCAGCACTCTCTCTGAGGTCTCTGAGACCTCTCTCTCTCTGTGTGACTCTGCCTCTCTCAAATAACCAAATCTAAACAAAACAAAACCAAAGAAACAAATGCAAAACTAAAACCCTAATCTGGAAATCATCCAAATATCCAGTTGTGAAAAAGAGTATGTGTCGGCTTATGCACACCTACAACAATGGATCACAATGTAATACCAAGCAAAAAAATTCTTAGTCCCTAGGAATATACATGTGAATCTATTCAAGTACATTTCAAAAATGGAACAATGCATTAAAGGAATCATACAAAACTTACAAGAAAATCACAGCAATGACTAATAAGGAATTCAGGACAGTGCCAGCTGTGAGGCCAATTCATGAGAAAGGCAGGAGATGCTCCGTGGGCAGGCTTTGGCCTTTCTGACAATGCCCTGCTATAGCCTATGAGGTCATTTTATCACGCTGTGAAACGCGTTGAGTACAATACTATCTTCTTTTGTATGTGTTAACATGTTTCACAGTGAAAAGGAGAAGAACGAACACAGAATATTTTAACAAAATAGAACACTAAGGTCAGGAGGTTTTAATACATGGAGAATGAAACTGGCAATATCACAGAACTGATGATTTGACAGTTCCCAATGTACTGTCAAAAAAAGTGGATAGCATGATCTTCTGATATACTTGTCCTGACTCTCACAATCTCTGCCTCATCTGCTTCTCTGAACAACAACAAAGTAACTCAAGCAACATAAGCCCTTCATGCAGAGGGATGAAGGTGAGACGGGGAAAACGGCCCCCGGCCATCAGCTGACTCCTTCTCAGGGTGATGCCCTTCAGAACTTTCTCTGTGCATTTACAACAGAGGCTTTTAAAAGATCTATTTATTTAGTTGAAAGGCAGAGTTACAGAGAGGCAGAGGCGGGGTGGGGGGAGGAGGGGAGTCTTCCACCTGCTGGTTCACTCCCCAGATGGCGGCAACACCAGAGGCTTCTTTGTGCGGTTGCTGCTCGTGGTGTCTTGTATACTGACGGGGGTTTTCTGAGGTTTTCAGCTGTCAGTAACTCTTTCCTGGTAAGCATTTTGGCTGTTCCCATAGTTCTGCTGTCATAAACATCACTACAGATATCTTGGTGTACTTGCTTCAGGAATTCTGTAGCAGACTCTCAGGTAAGGAATGGTTGGCTGCTCCTAAGCCACACACTGCCTCCCACTGACGCGGACTGCCCATCACAGAACCACCACCACTTTAAACTTCTGAGCCCTGTGGATGCTAAGTCCACGTCTCCCTACCTCATGGCCAGTACAACACTGTCAAACTTTAAAGCGTTAGCCTAATGGCAAGAAAAAGCGTCATTTAATCTGTACTTCTGGATAAGTAGTGAGGCTAATCATCTTTTCATGTTTATCAGACATTTGCATTTTGTTTTCAATTTATTTCTTTTTCCCATTTTTCTATTTTATTTATTCATGAAAAGTCTTAACATATTTGATGCATTTTTAGGTGTAGATTTGTTTCTAAAATTTAACTGCTCAAACAACATTTACTCAGTCATTACCTTGTAGAGAGTAGGTTCAAATATGTAAAATTATTTCTTACAGTGAATATACTTCTGCTAAATACTTGTTTTTACTATGAATATGCTTTCCTTTTTAATAATTCAAAAATAGAGAAATAACAAAATAACATTCTCCCTCCTTTCTTTCCAGCCATTCTATCCTTATGAGGTCCTTCGATGCAGAAAAAAATGAATACATTAGGTAATACTACAATCTAGGAATGCAGGCTTGCAGATTTCCCTTTCTGCACTTACAGGACTTCCCACATTCACTTAAACCAAAAATGTCCACTTTTATACCTTCAGCCTTATTAAAGGGCTAAAACTGGGACAGAAAAGAATTTCTCTGAATTATGTTGTGTCATGTGGGTGACTTATAAGTAGAAAAAGTACTTAAAATTTTTCTTTAGTGATTCACCTTTCCTCAGTAGTGTAAACCACTTAAATGTTCTCCATCCCCCCAAAATACATGATTTAGAATTAAATTTGTCTCAAAGAGATTTTATTAATGCAACATGGAAAATTATTATTCCTTTTAAAGACTGTTTTACAGCCATATAAAACACAGCAGGCAAGCCCAAGTTCTTGGGTCTCTGCCACCCACATGGAGACCCGGAAAGAGTTGCTGGCTCCTGGCTCTGGCCTGGCCCAGCTCCAGCTGTTGCAGCTATTTGTGGAGTGAAGTCGATGGAAGATCGATTTCTCTCTCTCTCTTCCCTCTCTGTCACCCTGGCTTTCAAATCAATAAAACAAAACAAAACAAAATTTTAAAACGGCATGCAAAATACAGCCACAGGACACTTCTAAATATTCTAAGTAATACGAAACGCAAGACAGTGGACTGCAGCTAACTATTGTGATCACTCATTCCTCTTTACTCCCGGGAAAATCACTGACTGATGGGGAAAGAACTTTCGACACTGGTTCCAAATCATCACATTTTGTACATCAGGAACTGAGACTCCAAGGCAAGCTTTTTGAATCGCGTTCTAAACCAGAAACCCAAGTCTGAGAAAGCCGTGCTACCAAGATAGAAATCTGTAATGTGCAATTGTGACATCTGCAATGGAAGAACATCATTCAAAAAACAAACCTCAAAATACGGAATTTATTCCAAGAGCTTCCTTGGAATGGTCCACCAGAATCAAAATTCCATTACAGCATTCATACAAGGAGTATAAAATGGGGAAAAATGAAAAACAAACAACATCCCTTCCACCTCGTCAACATCCTTGTGTCCCATTAGGACTGTTTTCTTAACAACCACAAAGAAACAGCTGTGAAACAAGGTCAAAATTTTAGAGGAAAAATACTTACATGTTTTCTTTCTGTAGCCTTTAGAGATTTGGCAGCATAGTAAAAAAGTTGTGTCCCACACAAAGCTGCCCAGTATTTTGTCCAAGCTGCTACCTGGGGAGGGTAAGCACATGAATATACTATTAAAAACGCTATGGGCTTTTCAGTCTCTTTACCCTTCTTTGTGCCAAAGATATACTGTACTCTCTGTCATCAAAGGCCTAACAGCCTTGAATTCTCTCACTTCTGCAATCTTCACCTCAAATATCCCCATGATTCCAGCTAACAGACTGTAGCATCCTCATCAAAGTAATTCTTGCTCTCATTAAGATTCCTGTTGCCTTTTTTTTTTTTTTTTTTGGACAGGCAGAGTGGACAGTGAGAGAGACAGAGAGAGAAAGGTCTTCCTTTGCCATTGGGCCAGCCCCCAGTGGCCGCTGTGGCTGGCGCACCGCGCTGATCTGAAGCCAGGAGCCAGGTGCTTCTCTGGGTCTTCCATGCAGGTGCGGGGCTCAGGACTTGGGCCATCCCCCACTGCACTCCTGGGCCACTGGAAGAGGAGCAAACCGGGACAGAATCTGACGCCCCGATCGGGACCAGAACCCGGGGTGCCGGCACCGTAGGTGGAGGATTAGCCTAGTGAGTCACGGCGCCGGCCCCTACTGCTTTTTAATATTCTCTAGCATTTCCACTACCCCCTCCCTCCCAAAACCACTCTTCCCTTCTTTTTCTTCATATCTAGCCTATATCTCATGATCTAACATTGTATCCTTTCCCTTCCAGATACTTTAATTCAACTGCCCTCTCCCGATAAAACCCAGATCTAATCATCCGATTATCTGGCACCACATCCCACAGTAGCTGAGTATTACTGAAGAAACCACACAGTTAGACCAACAGATAACATTATGATCACAAATCTCAAATGCCTATCAGTCGTACTTCCCTCTTCCTCAATCTAGTCATTATGCACACACTGTCTCTCTGGAGACAGTTTTATACCTTCTCAAAACTCTAATTACCAACCCCCACGCGACCTCAGGCCAGAATGCAATCACTGCACACTCTAGAGAAAAACAGACGGAATCTGCTAAGGACCGCCTCCCGTGCAGCAGAGTCCATCTGCCGAGCTGTGCTCGCGAAGCTGGCTCCAGTTCTGGCCTCGGACGTCCACTCTGCCCATTCCTCAATGTCCTTCATTTGGCTCTCAGGCTGAAACCGCTGCTGCCTGCTGAGGGCTGCAGAGCTCTCGGCATCACTGTAGCCTCGGCAGGGTCGCCTTTCTTCTTCAGGCACTTTCACCTGCCAGCCTTCTGGGACGACAACTTCTTACTGTACACTCTGGAGCAGACCCATACTTACTACAGAACTCCATCCCTAGCCCGTTTTTCTTCCCCAGTGACACTTCCTTCACAGATAATCCACCTCACCCAGTTCCACTCCTCAAATACTCTCTGTATGCCAGTGACTTCCAAATCTCTGCCACCACTCCTGTGTTGCCCTCCTGAGCTACACTTTTTTAAGGGCCAAAATAACTAAGCACATGGATCTGAAGTAGGTCAAGGCTTACTTGACCAACTCCATTTCAATAAACGTCTCCAACACTTGTCTACCTCAGTCCCCAAGCTCAGAAGTTCCCGTGTTCCCACTCTTTTCTTTGCGCCTCACATGCACATCTCAAGCGACTCCAGCCACTGTCTCTGTCATCTCTTCCACTTCCTTCCCACTTTGAGTGCCTGAACTTTCAGACCTGCGAAGGCTAACTCACCTTCCTTACTCAGCTCTCAGCTCAAACACCTTGCAACGCTGACATCTCTTGCTTATTCTCATTTCTCCTCATTGGAATCGAATCCCTAGAGGCAGGCACTGACTCATCTGGCTCCCTGCTCTGTTTCTAGCATTGGACATGCTATAGGTTTGGTAACCGTTCAACTGACAGGCTATTCTTAGTTCACTAGCTGGTCTGATGTGGCTTCTTGATTGTATGTGCCTTTGGTTTCCTGATTTGTAAGTGGTAAAATAAGATTTTATACATGGAAATCATCTTTATATTTTAAGAATCCTTCATATCTTCAAAAACTTTAAGTGTGGATGTATGCCAAAGATTTCATAACCCAGATTAGACAGACTACTGTAATATTTGAGGAAAAGGTGATCTTCGTCCAGTGGTCAAGGAGCCACTGTGGTCCTGGGGAAGAGCAGACTTACCCATCACATGCAGACAGCTCTGCTTTACCATGCCCCCCCCCCCCCCCCCCCCGTAGCGTTGTGCAGGACACTTAACATCTGCGTTCTACACCACACAGGAAAAAAACTACATTACAATTACTTCAAAACCAGTGAAGCAGGGTTGGAGTTGTGGTGTAGTGGGTTAAGTAGCTGCCTGCAATGGCTGGCATCCCAGATGGGAGCCGATTCAAGACCCGGCTGCTTGGGAAAGCCGCAGCAGATGGGCCAAGTATTTGGGTCCCTCCACTCTAGAACCAGAGGAAGCCCCGGGCTCCTGGCCTCAGCCTAGCCCAGCCTTGGCTGTTGTGGCCATTTGGGATGTGAACCTGTGGATGGAAGATCTCTCTCTCTCTCATTTTCTCTCCACCTCTAATTTTGCCTTTCAAATAAATAAAAAATAAACCTTAAAAAAAACAAAACAATGAAGCAACATTAGTTGAACTTTATTTTAAGGTTCTTATTGCCTATTTTCTAATTTTCCTCATCTTTACTAAAATAATTCTTAATGATATATGTTCAGATTTCTACAGGAACAGTTTAATACACAAACTATACTGAAGATAAAAAGAAAAGTGTGGGAGTGCCTTTATTTAAGTATATGTAATATATGATTTCTGTATGCAGATAACTTTAGGAAACATGGCGAGGCAAATGTGTCTTTTATAATATTCAAGTCTACTATATACCTGATTTTATTGCAATTGCTTTAATTATTTTTAGGATCTTTTTTTTTTTTTTTTTTTGGACAGGCAGAGTGGATAGTGAGAGAGAGAGACAGAGAGAGAGAAAGGTCTTCCTTTTGCTGTTGGTTCACCCTCCAATGGCTGCCACGGCTGGCGTGCTGTGCTGATCTGAAGCCAGGAGCCAGGTGCTTCCTGGTCTCCCATGGGGTACAGGGCCCAAGCACTTGGGCCATCCTCCACTGCACTCCCGGGCCACAGCAGAGAGCTGGCCTGGAAGAGGGGCAACCGGGACAGAATCCGGTGCCCCAACCGGGACAGAATCCGGTGCCCCGACCGGGACTAGAACCCGGTGTGCCGGTGCTGCAAGGTGGAGGATTAGCCTAGTGAGCTGCGGCTCCGGCCCTAGGATCTTATTTTTACATATTTTAGAGGTGTGTTAAAATATAACATAGTGAAATCTTACTGTAGGTTTTTTGCCTTCTTTTAACAAAGTTTTTCTCCTGAGAACACCTTGAATAGTAACCGCTCCTGGATACAAATGCACTGCCAAATCTTCTGATTCTGCAGAACTGTAATAATGAAAATGAAAAAACCACATAAGATCTGTGTATATATTTTAAGCAATGGGTACTTAAAATGAAATTATTTTTAATTTTAAAATTTTGTTGCTTTATTCACAGTTGAGAAGACATGGACAATTTTTAAAGATTTATTGATCTGAATTGTATAAGCTGGCATGAAATTAGGAAGCTGTTAAAAGTCAGCAGGTTCTAAACACACACTAATATACATTTGAGTAAGTACAATTTAGAAAGAATGCAGTAATTTACTTTAGTAGAGATTAAGCATTTAAGAATTTTTTTCTTAATATGCCACATTGCATCATTATCATAACTTTATTTTCCTCATCAGAAACTCTGAAGTCCTGGTAGGAAAGATGGAAATTCTGTTAAAAGCACTTATGAAAACAAAACTGAAAACAAAACAAAACTGAAAATAAAAGTAGCAGGAGCTCAATAAAAGTAAAAATCCATGCTTAATTTAATTCTAAAATAGGTTAATTAATAAAGTAATAAAATAACAACATTTTAAAAAATAACTTCCTGCAATAATTAATGGCATTTAAATGCTGTCAGCGTACAAGCATTTGATTATGGTCTAACAGTCTCCAAACTCAAGATTGCCTTTTCATGCAAGTTAAAAAAGAAGACAGAACAACCGAACATTTTAATATATTTTCCAAACTGATTTAAGGTGCTGTACTTAAAACCAGAATAATTTCTACATGAACCAATCAATACATATTGATAAACATGTCTTTTTTATGATATGATACAAGCTGTAGAATTCCTATAACAGCAAAGAAATCTGAAGTTTGCCAGTTTACTTTTTTATGGTTCTTTAGGTGTCTTCAAAGTGACTTAAAAACTTAGAAACCATCAGAAACTCTATGCTCAGCCACTTATATTCAGGGATGTACACTTGCACACAAGGAGATCCAGTATCATCAAACTGACATAAAGTTTGCTTCAAGTTTGTTTGCTGTTTCAAGAGTTGGCTGACTGGGCTGAGTAGGTTAAGCCTCTGCCTGTGGTGCCAGCATCTTGGATGTTCCACTTCCCATCCAGCTCCCTGCTAACAGCCTGGGAAAGCAGTGGAAGATGGCCCACGTGCTTGGGCCCCTGAATCCACGTGGGAGACCTGAAGAAGCTCCAGGTTCCTGGCTTCAGGTCAACCCAGCTCCAGCTGTTGCAGCCATTTGGGGAATAAACCAGAGGATGGAAGACCTCTTTCTCTGTCTCTCCTTCTCTGTCTGTAATTCTGCCTTTCAAATAAATAATCTTTAAAAAAAAAAAAAAAAAAAAAAGAGTTGGCTGATTACCCCTTACCACTAAACCTTATGTTTCCAATCACTGGTATAATCCTTATTTGACTCCTCACCTCAATGAGTTGAAATACATAAATATTATTTAATGAAAGAGACTGGTCTAAATTCATGGCCTGTGGTTTATCTGAAAAAATCATTTAAAAAGAAATCAAATGTATATTTTTTAGCAAAGTAAATGCTTTGATTGAAGCTTATAAACAACAAGCAGATTATTATAATAGTCTCTCAAATAACTAGCAGCATTAGAAAGACTTGTGCAGTTAAAAGGCTACCAATTCATTAACATTTTAAAAATATGACATAAAGACAAAAGCTTTAGCAATTAGCTGTGTGGATCAGAGAGAGTAGTTCAAATTTATCTTCATGTCAGATCTTGGAAAGAAAGTTTTTCTGGGCGATTTATCTAGTTTTTCAATCAGTTAGTTGAGAAAGAACAGAAAAAATGCCAGACCACAACCATGGGAGCCAATCACCATCACCAGAGGGGGTTCTGCGGCCCCTGAGTGCAGGGGGATTGTACCTGCTGGCCTTCACGTGGCTTCGATAGCCATTTCGTGCCACTCTTGTCACCGGGCCGAGAGAATGGTATAATCTGTTCCTGTTGGATTCCATTATAAATTGTATATATTACATATACTTTTATTCATACAATCATCAATTCCTAAAACAGTATAATAGCTTCTTTGTTTAACAGTTCTCTAAATCTGACAAAAAGCATGTGATCAATCTTCTGTTTTATAAAACATGAAGACAGATTTCAAAAATTCTTTTCTCCTGCTGTCTCTAAAAATACTTATAGGTGTTAAGAATATACCATACATTTACATTTACGTTAGTTTTCACAAATCTGCTAAAAGAATGAAAAAGTGATTTATAGCCAAATGTAAAAACCTAAAAAATACTTCAAAAGTTCTTTTACTTCTATTCTATTTCTTGGAATCTAGTTTAAGCAGGATGCCTGGATTTATATAAATATCTCCTTTTAATATATGTCCCTATGAAGACACCTAAAAGCAATGTGGCTTGTAACTGAAGACTAATGTGAAAAACCTTATCTTCCTTTTTATTCTACTTGGTAAATCAAAGAAAAGTAATAAAGGAGATGACCAACTAAGTAATAAATATAGGTATTATTTTACTTCTAAATTAACTGATGAATAAATGAAAAATGATAGGAATTCATATTTATCCAGAATGAAACATATTATCAAAGGGAGTAAACACAAACACATAAAACATTGGTATTCCTTTGCTTGAAAACAGCCAAGAGTAGCACTGTTGACAAATATTTTAAACAAAAAGCATTATTTTAGTAATGTAAGCAACAACATATTTGATGTCTCTCTAAGAAAAAAGAACAGCAAGTGACGTGCTAACTTTCAGAGTACTGGTTCCAAGCTCACTATCCACAAGCAGTACTCTAAATCCCAGTTCTTGATCCACTTTTTGCTATTTCACATCTGAATCTTGCAGAGCAGCATGCATTTAACTGTTCTCAAAATGTCCCAAGGGTCACTGATTTCAACTTGGCATAGTTACAGTGGATTTTTTAGCTGCAAATGTCTGCAAAGTAAAATACTTGTCATACAAGAAAAATACTGTTTTGAGACATGAAGGTAACACCATTCAGCACTCTTCACAAGCAGCCTGCTGGGATGGGAACAGATTGTTTAACACGACACAATTCTGGTTAAATCTTACATAACTCAGGCAATTTAAGAAGCCATTTTACTAGTCAATATTTTTATCTAAATCTTTTTTAAAATATTTATTTATTTATTTGAAAGTCAGAGTTACACAGAGAGGAGAGGCAGAGAGAGCAAGAGAGAGAGAGGTCTTCCATCTGTTGGTTCATTCCCCAGTTGGCTGAAACGGCTGGAGCTGTGCTGATCTGAAGCCAGGAGTCAAGAGCTTCTTCTGGGTCTCCAACACGGGGACCCAAGCACTTGGGCCATCTTCTACTACTTTCCCAGGCCACAGCAGAGAGCTGGATCAGAAGTGGAGCAGCCAGGACTTGAACTGGCGCCCATATGGGATGCCGCACTGCGGGCGGCGGCTTTCCCCACTATGCCACGGTGCCGGCTCCTTTATCTGAGTATTATAATGAAGCCTGTCATCACAGTATCTGATGGCGTTATGCTCTTTCTCTAGTAGAAGCACAATCTGTACATGGCCAAGGCAATGCTTGCGTCTTTCCCACTTCTGGAAAACCCAAATAAAGAGACTTAAAAGTAAAGGTTGGGGGGCCAGAGCTGTGGTGCAGTAGGTTAATCCTCCATCTGTAGTGCCGGCATCCCATATGGGTGCCAGTTTGAGTCCTGGCTGCTCCACTTCAGATCCAACTCTCTGCTCTGGCCTGGGAAAGCAGCAGAAGATGGCCCAAGTCCTTGGGCCCCTGCACCTAAGTGGGAGTCCTGGAAGAAGCTCCAGGCTCCTGGCTTTAGATCGGCCCAGCTCTGGCTGTTGCGATTTGAGAAGTGAACCGGTGGATGGAAGACCTCTCTCTCTGTCTCTACCTCTCACTATCTGTAACTCTACCCCTCAAATAAAGTCTTAAAAAAAAAAAAAAAAAGGTTGGAAAGAAACAACATGTAAAAATAAACTGTTAAGAAACCTCCAAACTAAAAGAACAAAATTCGAGAACATCGATAATGAAAGGAGAAAGGGATATAAGTATTTTGAAATATAGGGCTTCTAAGTCAAATCTTAATCACATAATGATGAGAAATATCTATGAAGTTTTGTCTGGAACATGATCTAAATCTTCCAATTAGCTTAAAATTAACTGATTCAAGTATGATTCAAATTGCTTTCTACTAAATAGTGACTGATAGGAAGTTAGATAACTAAATATTTTTAGCTCTGTTTTTGTGTTATTTGAAAGGTAGTGTAGAGAGACAGGAGAGGGAGAGAGGAGGAGAGAAAATGAGGTGAAGGTAGGCATGAATCGTTCATCCTCTGGTTCACTCCCCAAATGCCCCAACAGCCAGGGATGGGCCGCTGCATGCCAGGAGCCTGGAACTCAGTCTGGGCCAGTCTTGGGCGGCAGGGACCCAAGTATGTGAGCCATCTTATGCTGCCAGGATGTACGCAGGGAGCTGGATCGGAAGAGGAGCTGTGATTTGAACCCAGACTTTCCAACATGGGATGAGGGTGTCTCAGGGCATCTTTACCGCTGCTGTCAAACACCCAGTTTCTCAACTCTCCAGTTTTAACATGACATTACCAACACTCTTGGTGCCTTACCAGTTACTTTGTTTATATACAAAATGGAGCAGTTACTTTGTTCAAGAGTCAAATATCTCAGGAATTTAAAATGGCAGAAGTGGAATGGTTAGAAATAATCTAAGATTCTAATGAACATTTAAGAACTATTAGTAATAATCATTTGTGTTGTTTGGCTACATTCTTAAGGAGATCTTGCATTTAAAGATCAATATAACATGATATTTGCTGCAAGCAGATGATGGCTTTACAGCTTAAAGCAATAAGGGAGGTAGAAGGGAGTCTGATGGAGTATTTCAGTAAGGTGTAAATTCTGAATTGACGATAATTTAAATCTGGACTTCAAGCTGCTTTATTTATGGCATAATTTAAAATCTACTAAAACATTTTGTCCTTGAGAAAGCAGCAAAGGATGAAACAGACTATTCATTCCATAAAATGTCTTAAAATAAACCAGACTTAAGGAAATAATTTCATTTCTGAATATATAGGTAGTGAGTTCACTGTAGTTGTTTGTTTATTTACTGTGAGAGGCGGAGAAGCACAGAGAGAAAGACAGAGAGCTCCCGTCTGTTGGTTCAGTCTCCAGATGCCTGCACTGGGTTGGGCCAAAGCTGAGAGCCAGGAAGTCAATCCAGGTCTCCCACATGTATTTGGCAGGAATGCATACACTGCTGGCCAGGGTCTGCATTAGGAGCCCTAGCTGGAGCTGGGTATCAAACCCAGAAACTAAGATATGGGTTGTGATGTTTAGCCTTGCAGTTATTATTTTTGAGTCACAATTTTAAGTGCACTAAAATTCAAATATATGTGTCAAGCCACCAAACAAACATACACATTAGATACACTATCAGCTAATCATTCTCATTACTCACATTTCCAAAAGTAAAATATCAATTTCTAAATTTATTTTACCATCAGGAAACTAAAATAGTCCCTTGGGGTAAGCACTGTTTCTTAAAATTCACATTATCATGGACTTTAAGACAGACAAGCTCAGAGCAGTCACATGGACGCCTTCTCTTACCTTTCAAAAGCAGGCCATGAGGTCTCTTCACTTAGTTCAGAACCATCACTGCTACCTGAATCAGAAGTTGTTCCATTTTTAGAATTATTCTTCCAGTTTTGATTTCATAAATTCCCAAGATGTCAATCACATTGCAGATGAACATACACATTACTTAATTTAATATCACTGCTGCTAGGTTTATTTTGCAATATACTGAAATACAGTTGATGAAACTAACTAACATTACAAAACACTAAAAAAAATTCCTGCATACCCAACTTACAGCTCCAACTCATTATCTTAATAGATCATTTTCCACCTTCAGAGAATGCACACTGCACTTTTTTTTTAGGTCTTTCATAACTTAGGACCAATATTATTATGAAATCCTTAGAAGTTCATGGTATATGTCTTTCTTTTTTAGTGAAATCCGTTACTACCCTAGGAGCAAAAAGCTTAATAAAATTCAATTCTTCACTGTTAAGATAGACAAGCTGAAGAGGATGGAATTAAAACAAAAAACAAAAACCAGAAACAAATGGTACTATAACAAAGTAACAATTTCCTCTTTGGCCATTATAACATTTAAAATGGTCCTTAAATAGAAAGTTTAAAACTGGCTGGAAAAACATGTGAAGGGTGAAGATTCTGGCCAGCAGACTTCAGTTCTGAGAGGTAACCCTGGCTCTCAGTAAGATTAAGATGAAGCGTCTACCAGCCTTGTAATGGGGGTCCGACGCTGATGCTGCGAGGCGGCCATTACAGGCAGCTGATGAAGACCTCTCCTACGTGCCTGGAACAGCATGAGTAACAGGCACAGAAGCCTGCTTCCTGTACTGCGCAGCAGAGATGAGGAACCAGAGGTAAAGCTGCTGCCGCTGCCGCTGGTGGTGGCACGTGGTGCACGTGGAAATGGAGGCACACTTGCAGTGCGGTGTGGAGCTCAGGGTGGACATGCCTCCTTGGCATGTCTGCTAGGCAGCACTGCTCTAGGGTAGCCAGGACATACTTGCCACTTGAGAAATTGTTTGGGGTCACTGTCTCAAGCCCTGGTTGATTTTTTAAAGTAGTACTTTCTCAGCACTCACGGTATAGATTAACAGCACATAAAAACTACAGTTAAGGGAAAGATTCTTGTGTATGCATGCTAACCTTTACCATCTCATGGTAATAAAGTTGTAAAACAAAAATCTTGGAAGGCAAATGCCTGTGTTGCAATGTTGCTAATTTACAAAAAGGATGCAATAATCTTCAATTGTTTACCAAGTACTAGCCTTAGAATAATCAAAAAAATTAACATAAAGGCGAAAAATCTGCTTTAGAAATCTCTAAACTGAGACCCTAACTGTAACCGAATGAATAAGTTGTTAACTATCTTGTGGTAACCAAAAGCTTGCCTATGGAAAGTAAAGATCATCATTAGCATACTTCAGATGAGCAGGGTGGGTGCTCGGTGCAGCAGTTGAGGTACCGCTTCGGAAATGTGAATCTCATTTGCAGAGAGCCTGGGTCTGAGACTCAGCTCTGCTCCCAATTCCAGATTCCTATTAGTGCACACCTTTGGGAGGCAGTGGTGACGGCTCAAGTAGCTGGGTCCTTGCTACACAGCTGGGAGACCTAGACTGGGCTCCTGGTTTTTTGGTTACAGCCCTGGCTGTTAAAAGCATTTGGGATGTGAACCAGCTGATGGAATCTCTCTCTCTCTCTCTTTGTCTTTCAAACATGTAATCTAAAAAGAGTTAGGATGAGTAAAAAGTCAAATACAAAGCATTTGATAGAAGTAATTTTAAAAATTATTATTTTGGAGCTGGTGGTGTGGCACAGAGGGTTAAGTTGGCACTGGAGAAACAGGCATCCCCTATCAGCGTGCCAGTTTGATTCCTGGCAGCTACTTCTGATCCAGCTTCCTGCTAATGTGCCTAGGAAAGCAATGGAAGGCAGCTCAAGTACTGGGGGCCCTACCACCCACATGGGAGACCAGAATGGAGCTCTTGGCTCCTGGCTTCAGGAGCTTGGCCCAGACCTAGCTGCTGGGGTCACTTGGAGACGAACCAGCAGATGGAAGCACTCTCTCATTCTCTTCCTTTCAAATGAATAATGAATGAATGAATGAACGAATGAGTGAACCTTTAAAAAAGTATTAGTTTTTGCTTCATGTGGCATGCAAGATTCATTAATCAAAAGAAGTT
This sequence comes from Oryctolagus cuniculus, assembly GCF_964237555.1. Classification (NCBI taxonomy): domain Eukaryota; kingdom Metazoa; phylum Chordata; class Mammalia; order Lagomorpha; family Leporidae; genus Oryctolagus; species Oryctolagus cuniculus. Next base: position 7,096,162 of record NC_091438.1, on the reverse strand, counting down.
TAAATTTTTTTAATTAACTAATTGAGAGACATGGAGAGAGAGGGATGGTAGGGGAGAGAGGTATCTGGGTTGGACCAGACTGAAGCCAGGAACAAGAAACTCAATCTGGGTTTTCCAGATGGGTGGCAGGGATCCAAGTACATGAGCCATCACTGCTGTCTCTCTGGCTACACAGTCGTAGGAAGCAGAAATTGGGAATGGACTTGAATCCAGGCACTTCAATTTGGGATGTGGGTGTCCCAAACTGCATCTCAACTATGAGGCCAAATGTCTGTCCCCATAGGTATAAGAAACTTTTAACTGAAAAGAATTCCTTTTTTTTTTTTTTTTTTTGCAAAACTATTGTGTACTATTTTTCAGACTGAGTTTGTCATTTGCACACAGGCAACTTGCAGCATTATTAAAGAAGTATTTTAGGTGATAAATATCTTCTGTGCCAAAAATTTTGTCATCATTGGCATTTATAAAAAGGGAACGTCAAAATCAACTGTTGGAGAACTCCGAAGAAATTTTGTTTTCAGGGTGTGGAACTCTCAGAGGCCAAAGATGTCAAGAAAACAAATCTCCTTTCGTATCTCTTTCCATTGGCCATTTATCAACACTGAGACAGTCATAGTAACACAGCAGGCTTAGCCTTTGAGTGAGCTGCTACTTCATCAAAAGAAAAAACATTTTTCTCCTTTATCCCTTTTTAAAAATTAAAATGATATGGATTATTTTCTAATGATGAATTGAAATCATTTCAGATCCAGAAAATAAATAAAAGTTTAGGAAGTTGCTACAATTTGAATATGGTCTCCATCCCCTAGATTCCCAGAGTTTAATCCTCAGAGTCACATGCCAGTGGTGTTAAGAAGGTAAACTTGATCCCAACAGGGTTTTTAGAGGTGGCGTCTTTGGAAAGTGATGAGGTTTAGATCAGTTACTCAGGGAGGAGCTCTGTGTCCTGTCCATATGAGAGGAAGAGCAACAGGGACTAGACAGAGAGATCATGGTGTGAGGTGGACAGGGGGCCCTTGCAAGAGTCTTTGCTGTTTAGACTTCTACCCTAAACTGAGTTAGATACACCTTTTTTCTTAAGAAAGTAGCCTGCCTCAGGTATTTTGCTACAGTACTGAAAAGCTGACTAATACAGACAGTAAAACAATCCCCTCTCTTGGCCAGTGCTGTGGTGTAGCGAGTGAAACCACTGCCCTGCAGTGCCAGCATTCCATATGGGTGCTGGTTTGAGCCCTGGCTGCTCCACTTCCTATCCAGCTCTCTGCTGTGGCCTGGGAAAGCATAGAAGACGGCCCAAGTGCTTGGGCCCCTGCACCCACGTGGGAGACAGGGAAAAAGTTCCAGGCTTCTGGCTTTGGATTGGCCCAGCTCCAGCCATTGCAGCAATTTGGGTAGTGAACCAGTGGATGGAAGACCCCTCTCTGCCTTTCAAGTAAATAAATAAATATTTTTTAAAAAAATCCCCTCTTTACCTTACATTTCTTTCCTCCTGCTCTCAAATCCACTCCAATACAGGTTTTGCCTTCACCATTTTATGAAGCAACTCTTGTCAAGATCATACTTATCTTGCCAAGATCCCTGGTCAATTCCCTATTCTCATCGTAGCTCCCTTTTCTGCATCTCATACTGATACTAAGCACGTCCCTCTTCCTTCAGACACTTGGTATCATGACACCACACTCTGGTTTTCTCCCCTACTTAATGGTCCTTGCCCTTCATAATCTGATGTGATGGCACATCCTTCTTTCAGAAATAATCAGTCAAGAATGGGCATTTGGCCTAGTGGTTCAGTTGTCATTTGGGATTCCAGTATCCCACATAGGAGTGTCTGTGTTTGCATCCTAGCTCACTCCCAATTCTGGTTTCCTGCCAATGTCCTGGGAGGCAGAAGGTGATGGCTCAAGAAGTTAGATCCAGGCCACCCACTTAGGAGACCTGGACTGAGTCTTGGACTCCTGACTTTGTCTCGGCTTAGCCCTGGCTGTTTCAGGCATCTGGGAGTGAAGAAAGGATGGCAGATCTCTCTCTCTCTCTCTAGCTCTGCATTTCAAATAAAATAAATAAATAAATCTTCAAAAAAATTAAATCAGGTCTCTGAATGAGAGGAAGTTCTTCTATCTATTTAATACTTACACTCTTCCTTGGTGATCTCAACAAGTCCCATGGTGTGAAATATCATAAATATGCTAATTCTCCTAACTTCAGACATGACCTTACCCCTCTTGGCTCTAGATCCATAAATTCAACAAAGTACCTAACATCTCAATAGGGACTAAAGATGTCCACAACAGAATTCTTAATGGTGCAAATTCAGCCAGCCTTTACGAATACCACACTGTACACAAACGATTACTCCTCCAGTCTTCCCTGCCTTGGCAACAGTGTCACATCTTTTTTTTTTTTTTTAAACCCACAGCATCTGTTGGTACTAGGGTTTTTTGTTTTTGTTTTTTTAACTTTTTTTAAATTTATTTATTTGACAGGTAGATTTGTAGACAGTGAGAGAGAGACAGAGAGAAAGGTCTTCCTTCTATTGGTTCACTCCCCAAATGGCCGCTACGGCCAGCGCTGCACTGATCTGAAGCCAGGAACCAGGTGCTTCTTCCTGGTCTCCCATGCGGGTGCAGGGGCCCAAGCACTTGGGCCATCCTCCTCTGCCCTCCCGGGCCACAGCAGAGAGTGGACTGGAAGAAGAGCAACCAGGACTAGAACCCGGCACCCATATGAGATGGCAGCATCACAGGTGGAGGATTAACCAAGTGAGCCATGGCACTGGCCCCCAATGACGTCACATCTAACCAACTGCTTAACCCAAATAATCTCGAGTCACACTCGACTCCAACCTTTGCTCATTGCCATGTGCAGTTAACCAGTACAACCAGCTCATGTTTTATTCCCACCATTCTTCAAATGCATTCTCTAAAGGAGTCAAAAACATCAAGCACTTTAAAAACTTAGTAACTTCATTCTATATTTTCCATTTACGCCTCTTCCAACATTTTGTTTAAATTCTCACTTTATCTAAGCTGGAACTCCCTCAGAGAAATACTTCTTACCTATTGATATTCCACTAGAAAGAGTAGAACTTTCAGCTTGGCCTCGAGACGGTGCATGGGGTTCCATGACGCTATCGTCTAACAGATGTCTTGGCCCTGCATTTGGGAATGTTGCACTCTTAAACTCTGCTGTGTTCATTTTATGAATGAAACTGGAAACAGAGAAATATTTTTCAATTTTTATACTGGTACTAATTCCAGCTACAAAAGACACCTTTATATAAAGATTCAGAATATAAAAGATTTACCTGCTACCCTGAATTAATTTCTGAATTCCCATATACAGATTTTACTATGAAAGCTTCAAACTAACAGTTTAGGTAAACTGTTATGGAAACCTGGCCATATTTACCCACATAACTAGAACATTTTTTTCATCTTCAGCATCAGGTCCATTCAAAAATTGTTTTACAATTAGTTTTGGTGAAGTCATAAAATTTTTTCAAAAACGATGGCAAAGGTGAATGTGGGACCCTTTTCTGAGAAGTTAACATTGCAGAACAAATACAGTTAAACAAAATATTCATTTCCTTTTATTTGTATTTGGTTATAAAGAGTAATTTTTATAGAACTTAGTTTACTACTTATTTTGGTTTTGATAAACAATGGCTGTCCTGATTCAAAAGGAAATGGTGTATCACTATCCTGATTCTACTTATGATGGCTCTTTGTAAAGTTCATTTATCTCCCCTAACTAATGAAGAAACAATTCAGAAAACCTCATTTCTAAACTCGGAGACTGAAGAAACAAATGCTTATAGTAAACAAGATGTTTTACTCCATCATAACTCTTGTCTTAAGGAAAAGAGGGAATAACATCAACTACACACAACTTATACACATGAAAGATAATTAAAAATGCTGACTTATAACCCAAGCTATGGCACTTCCTATGTCCATGTGGAATCAGATTCCGTGGGGATGGGGGTGTCTGTGGTAGCAAGGCTCCTTCAGCGGCCACACTCTTCCTCCCACTCTGTGGCGATGCCCCCACTTCGGGACCTAAGGGTTAAATTAAAAAGAGGCAGGAGGTGGGGGGCAAGAAGGGGATAAAAGGAAAAATGATTATTTTACTTTTAATCCTTTGATATTACAAAAATGGCTTAAAATGTAATGTTAACGTTAGCTCTATTTAATTGTCTTAAAGATGAAAAATACTTCCTTCCAAGTTCTAAAACACAAAATGCCAAACAAAACAAATCCACTAATTTATATCTGTCTTTCTTGCACTAAGTAGAGGCAGTGTAAATATTTCTCCTGTTCACACAGGTCGAAGCTGAATTAAGAGATCAGCTGGGGCCGGTGCCGTGGCACAGCAGATGAAGCTGCTGCCTGCTGTGCCAGCATCCCATCTGAACACTGGCTGGAGTCATGCTGTTCCACTTCTGATCCAGCTCCCTGCTAACGGCCTTGGAAAAGCAGTGGAGGATGGCTCAAGTGTTTGGATCCTCACTAAGGGAGAAGCTCCTGGCTCCTGTCTGGCCCAGCACTGGCTGTTGTGCCATTTAGGGGTGAACCAGTGGATGGAAGACCTCTCATTTTCTCTCCCTCTCTCTGACTCTCAAATAAATAAAGTAATTTAAAAAAAAAAAAACAGATCAGCTCAGGACTTCACATCACAGATGAAATCTGGATGAATTATTCTGAGTCCTAGGTTCAGCACTCTTTTAACTTGACACACTACTTTTTCACTCCTAGCTTCAGCTTCCTCTTAGACAAAGAACATGTAAGGTAGGTCAAACAGCTTCATTTGGAAGTTACACGCATACTGACATAGTTCAGGCTTATGGGTAAAAAACAATTTAAAAGTACACAGATTTATAAAACACAGCTTTTAAAAAAAATTTATTTGAGGCCAGTGCTGTGGCGTTGCAGGTAAAGCTGTCACCTGCAGTGCTGGCATTCCATGTGGGCGCCGATTTGAATCCTGGCTGCTCTACTCTTCTGTGGCCTGGGAAAACAGTGGAAGATGCCCAAGTCCTTGGGCCCCTGCACCATGTGGGAGACCCGGAGGAAGATCCTGGCTCCTGGCTTTGGATCAGCTCAACTCCAGCTGTTGTGGCCATCTGGGGAGGGAACCAGTGGATGGAAGGCCTCTCTCTCCCTGCAGCTCTGCTTTTCAATAAGTAAATAAATCTTTAAAAAATTATTTATTTGTCTTAAAGATATAGAGAGAAAGGAGGAGAGGAAAAGAGACTGAGATTGTTCATCTGTTGGTTCACTTCTCAAATGCCTGCAAAAGCCAAAGTTGGGTCAGGATCCTTGAACCCAGTTGGGATCTCCCATGTGGGTGGCAGGGACCCAAGTACTTGGACCATCACCTGCTGCCTCCCAATCTAGGAACTAGATTGGAACCAGAGGAGCCAGGAGTCAAATCTGCACTCTGACATGGGATGGGGGCATCCTATCCGGTGGCTTAATCTGCTATGCTACAATGTCTGTCCCAAATCTCACTTTAAAGATGAAACAGAAATGCAAATTTAAGAGTTTTAAAATGAGTATTTTTTAAAGCTTAAAAAAATGTTTATTTTATTTTCATCTACTTGAAAGGTACAGCAAGAGTGAGAGTGAGACAGAGAGAGAAAGAAAGAAAATGAATGAATTGTCTTCCCTCTGCTGGTTTACTCCCTAAATGCCCACCACAGCCAGGGCTGGGCCAGGGGCCAGGAGCTCCATCCCAGGGACTCAAGCACCTGAGCCACCAGCTGCTGCCTCCTCAGTGCATTCGCGGGAGCTGGATCCAAAGGTGAGGTGGGACCGGATCCCAGGCACTCCAATACAGGGTGTAGGCTCCCAAAAGGTGGAGGTGGGACCGGATCCCAGGCACTCCAATACAGGGTGTAGGCTCCCCAAAGGTGAGGTGGGACCGGATCCCAGGCACTCCGATACAGGGTGTAGGCTCCCCAAAGGTGGAGGTGGGACCGGATCCCAGGCACTCCAATACAGGGTGCAGGCTCCCCAAAGGGGGAGGTGGGACCAGATCCCAGGCACTCCGATACAGGGTGTAGGCTCCCTAGGCAGTGGATGAACCTGCTGTACCACAAAGTCTGCCCCAAATACCACTTTAAGAAAGGAACTAAAAGCAAATATAAGAGCTTCAGACTGGAATGTTCATCCTCCTCCTACAGCCATGGCTTATCCCCTCACTTCTTCATGTTTTACTAGATAGGTTTTCAAATATGTTTAGAAGATACGCTATGAAGCTAGTGTCAAAGTCTGCATTGGGAATTTTTATCAATTATTTCTTTATGTTTTTGATTACCTGTGGTATGCATATAATATCCCCATTGTAATGCAACAGGTAAAGCAGGAAGTATCATTTTTATATTTTTAGTAGTTGGTCCAATATTAAACATTTAAAAAAAGTTACTAAAATTGACTGTCATAAATTGTTCAAAATATTGTAATTTTCCACTGAGACCTAAAAAATTCTAGTGTAATCAAATTTCACTGTCTAGAACAATGCATTCTTAGTAATTAAAAGATGAATATGATATTCACAAAATACCTATTATTTTGTCACACCTATTTTTCCTGATGAGGTAGCATTATTTATTTTTATATCACTGACAAACTTCAAAACAAGTTTCTGATGAAAAACAAACCCAGAAAGGACTGAGATCTTAATACCAAAAGTATATTTTACACACAGTACAAGACGTGCTAACTATTTATTTAATTTGGAATTCATTCCTTCTTATTAGGCAATCTGATTTATTTGATGATGAGAGAAAACCACACACTAACCTACTAAATCTTCCCTGGAGGCAGCAGAACGTGGTGTGCTTGTCCCTGGTTCTATCTTTAATGAAAGCCTGAGTTTTAAAAAGAAAAAACACATAAAATAATTAACACAACAAAAATGTTAGTCATGTATTTTCTCACAAAAACAAAACATTTCTGTGGAATAATTTAATTTATATATTTTTCTTCAAAAGCAATTTTTAAGATGTTAAGTCTCCTATTTCTTTCATAAAAAGCTGATCTTATAGTTACTACAGGACATATTAAAGGAGAGGAAAAACATCAAAAAGTTGTATTTAAAAACACAGTCATCCCAGTTATCCACCCCAAAGGTCCAAACCATTCAATGCATTTAAAGGTACTTGATAACTGAACTTATCTTGACATATCTAAATTTAGGAACAATCACAAAAATTGTTAAATAAATTATGCAAACTGTCATCTTTACTGGATGAAGTACTGTTAACACTGAAAATTTCAAAATACCCTGTTTAGAACTAACCATCTGACAAACCAACTAACACAACTCATCAAAAGAAAGATCTACACAAATAAAAAGGCTGTCTGGGGGCCACTGCTGTGGCATAGTAGGTAAAACTGCAGCCTGCAGTGCTGGCATCCTATATGGGTACCGGTTTGAGTCCCAGCTGCTCCACTTCCGATCCAGCTCTCTGCTATGGCTTGGGAAAGCAGTAGAAGATGGCCCAAGTCCTTGGGCCCCTGCACCCACAAGGGAGACCCGGAAGAAGCTCCTGGCTTTGGATCGGCACAGCTCTGGCCATTGCAGCCATCTGGGGAGTGAATGGAAGGCCTCTCCCCACCCCACCCTACCTCTCGTAACTCTGCCTTTCAAATAAAATAAATAAATCTTAAAAAAAAAAGAAAAAAAGGCTGTTGGGAAAATTCCTAGTAAATTCCTGCCTAAGTCAAAGCTTATTAGTTGTTAGTTAAGTTCTATTTAGGATAATATTTCCAGGTTTGAGTCCCATGGCAAAGAAATTATGGTTCCTAGCAGTGGAAACAATTTCAGGATGGAGGAGTTGTGGAAAATGCTTTAGGGCCATATATGAAGGCTAATATTTCTAAGAATGACTGAAAATTAATAAAGACTGTTGAACATTACCTTACAAACTAGAATTTTTAATGAAATTGTAAAATACATATGGCATACATAATGATAAACAAACCTATTATAAATTATTTTCTCTTTGATAACCTAAGAGGGAATTATATATGCTTATATTTCAACTATTTGACAATGTAAAATGCATGGATTGAATAGATATTTGATTAACTAGAACACTTTATTTTTTACAGGAGTTTATTTATGTAAGCTACAGACGACACTGCATTCATTCACTTGACAAACATCTGTTGAACACCTGTTTTGTGTTGGGGACTGTGCTCGGCACTAGAATATCACAGAGACTAACGCAGACATGATACTTCTGCCCTTCTGAAGCTTACAGTCTAGTGGGTGAAGACCAACAGAGCAAACAGAGTATCTACAATGTCCTAACACAGCACTAAGACACAAAGGAACGGAGGGTTTACTGAGTGAATCACACTGCTATTTGCAGCAGCTAATAGCTGACAGCAGTGTAAAAAGCAGCAGCATCTTAACTAGCAGAGAGGGGAAGGCTACTGAGAGTGAGTTGCTGATACAATCATCAGAGCATGTCCAGTATTAACTGAGAAAGGGTGTCCTCCTGACTGAAAGCCATGCATGCAATCCGTACTGTCTCTACTAGCTGCGCAAAACACAAGTCTTTAGATAAGTAAGCTGTCACCTGTATCTAAATATATATGGACTAATTTCAACAGGCTCATGCAAACCAACAGTATTGTTAGAAAAACAATCCCCTTTCCAACAACACAGAACGCTGTACTTCCCAAGGCAGGCAAGTAAACCAGTTTTTGCCGCCCCCTTCTTTTGATGGTCCTACCTCTGGAAGGCCTTTCCTTACCCTTCACGTGGGCCTGCCTCCTACTCAACTGCTAAGACTTGTCTCCTGAAGCCCTCACGTTCCTGCTCTACTTCTCCCACCTAAAGCTGGTTAGGTCTCCTCCTCTGTTTCCCAGGCATGCTGGCCATATGGCTAGTGCAACACTGTCTGAAAATGTTTGTAATCATTGGTCTTGTGGATATGTCTTACATGAGACTGAGTTACTGGAGGCCTAGAATATCTCAATCTACTTAGCGTCAGTCTTCCGAAAAAAATGAAGGTATCTTATGTCACCTTACAAACAGAACTAGTCAACGGCTTCGATGGCCACATCTATCCATTTAGGAGAGCAACTATCAGATTAGCTTCAATAATATTATACTTTTACTCCTGTCAATAAAAAGTTACCATTCTCTGTAAATGTTCAAAATTTTCTTAGACTCCACATCTACTTAATAAGCTTTAATTCCTCTTAAATCCAAGGATAAAATTTCCAATCAGGTAAAAATTTAATATTTACTTAGATGTGTAAGAAATCTGTTCTATATCTCACTTGACAAAACCTATATGTTTCTTACCATGTAAGTTCTATGTCAGTAATAAGAGAGAGAGGAAAAACCATAGAAAATACAGACACAGATCACTAAACTTGAGAAACTGGTAACTCAGGGCACAGAATTAAACTCTAGCCATACAATGCTGATAAACTGACCTCATGTATTTTCAAGTAAGTTGTCATGTAAAAAATTTTGTAAAATAAAAGTTGGTGTAGAAACATAAAACACTAATAAGCCATGGGGGAAAACACAGCATTCAAAGTGTTTTGAAAATTAATAAAATTTTAGGTACAGTTAAGTATCTAATACAATAAAATATCCAGAGCTGAGAAAAGCTAATTTTTAATTAGATTCTGGAATTATTTCTAGCCTTTTAATGGGACTAATTTTGTTCTGCAGAATTAAAAAATAAACTGTTAAAATCTATAGAACAATGAAACATAATCACTACCCAAAGGGTAAGAAAAACATTTTTATATAATATCTTAATAAAGAAAAACAACCTAATCTCTTCCTTTGATACATTTCAAAACCATGGTCTTCAATTGGAAAAATATTTGTGGAAAACACTAAATTCAATTTGAAAGCATGGGAAAAACAGACACAACAATGATAAGCGATTTTAGAAAGATTAACAATAAAGCTAAAAGAAAAATGCGAAGCTTCAAGAGACATAAGCTCTCCATTCTTTGATCTTTTTGTTGAAACAAAATGCTGAGCAGTTATGATGTAAAGCATACCAATGAAAGAAATAGTAACCTAAAAATAGCCTCTCCTTGAGAAAGACATGGGTATCAACTATTTTAAAAATTTTTCAATAAGGGACTTGTTATAATACAGAGAACATAATAAATATGGTGCTATATAGGAGAAACATGTCTCTGACCTACAGGCAAGAAGGGTCAATACTCTCAACACACAAAAACAACTGAAAATAAGATCAATGATGTATCAAAAATTATCATTAAGAAACAAGTAATGTTTCTTTAATATACTGTTTCATTAGCTTTTCCTATTAAAACATAAATTTTCATAAAAACTCAATGATTGGATATAGTTCAAAGTAAAACTATCAAATATCAGCTTTCTACAACTTAAAACATTTTAGCCATAGAACACATGAGTTATTTGTAAATTGGCTAAATTATATCAAGTACTTTTTTTTTTTTTGGACAGGCAGAGTTAGACAATGAGGGAGAGAGACAGAGAGAAAGGTCTTCCTTCCATTGGTTCATCCCCCAAATGGCCATCACGGCTGGCGTGCCGCGCCGATCCAAAGCCAGGAGCCAGGTGCCTTCTCCTGGTCTCCCATGCGGGTGCAGGGCCCAGGCACTTGGGCCATCCTCCACTGCCTTCCCGGGCCACAGCAGAGAGCTGGACTGAAAGAGAAGCAACTGGGACAGAATCTGGTGCCCCAACTGGGATTAGAACCCAGGGTGCTGGCGCCGCAGGCGGAGGATTAGCCAAGTGAGCCGTGGTGCTGGCCTATGTAAGCACTTTTATCCTTGTAAATATGACACTGGATTAGGCAATTGAATGATACATTATAAAATGTAGATGTTTAGGGGCCAGCACTGTAGTGTACCACATAAAGCCACCACCCGCAGTGCCAGCATCCCATATGGGGTGCTGGTTCAAGTCCCAGCTGCACCACTTCCAATCCAGCTCTCTGCTATGGTCTGGGAAAGCAATAGAAGATGACCCACATCCTTGGGCCCCTGCACCCATGTTGGAGACCCGGAGGAAGCTTCTGGCTCCTGGCTTTGGACTGGCACAGCTCCAGCCACTGCGGCCATCTGGGGAGTGAACCAGTGGATAAAGACTTTCTCTCTGCCTCTGCCTCTCTGTAACTCTATCTTTCAAATAAATAAATAAATCTTAAAAAAAAAAGTAAAAAAAAAGTAGATGTTTAAACAGGAGGGAATGGGAGGATGGAGGACAAGACAAAGTCATACAAACCACTTCTGAATATCCAACTTACTTGTAATTATCATCTTCCACAAACTTTTGCAGTTCTTCTATATACTGAACAGAGTTCAGATATTTTTGAACATGAGGCAACAAGGGAATATCTAGGAAAAATGTGAGCAACAATTATCTAATACAGTACACCTTAACCAGAACTTTAAAAGTTGAGAGGAATAACTTGAAGGTAAAATAAGGTCACATGGCCCCAGCATTTACATTAATTCTACAAGGAATTCGCTGAGGCATACTTTAATGTGAAATTGAAGGCTACTCAGAAAATTACAGTGGTATGCTGTTTTGTATAGATACTTAAAAAGAAAACCCAGTTTTAACTACAAAGGCTCATATTTGAGAAACTATATAGGAAAAAAATCTGGGACTTCATTATGGTCTATAGTAGACTCTCAGCACAAGATGTGGAGGTATTTATTTATTTATTTTTAAAATTTATTTGACAGATAGAGTTAGACAGTGAGAGAGAGAGAGACAGAGAAAGGTCTTCCTTCTGTTGGTTTACCCCTCAAATGGCCACCACGGCCGGAGCTATGCTGATCCGAAGCTAGGAACCAGGTACTTCTTCCTGGTCTCCCATGCAGGTACAGGGGCCCAAGTACTTGGGCCATCCTCCACTGCCCTCCTGGGCCACAGCAGAGAGCTGGATCGGAAGAGGAGCAACCGGGACTAGAACCCGGCGCCCATATGGGATGCCGGTGCTGCAGGTGGATGATTAACCAAGTGAGCCACAGCACTGGCCAGTATTTATTTTCTTTTAAAGAGATCTGGTTCCCATTTACAAATGTGGTTTCTCTACCTTTTCCTATATAGATTTCCAACAAGACAAAATTTAGAACTTCACCTTGGTATTAGGTTTTTGCAAAATGCAAAAAAGAGATAAAATCTTACCATTGGGGCCTGTGCTGTGGCATAATCCTTGGGCCCCTGCACCCATGTGGAGACCCAGATGAAGCTTCTGGCTCCTGGCTTCAGATAGGCTCAGCTCTGGCCATTACAGCCATTTGCAGAGTGAACCAGCAGACGGAAGACCTCTTTCTCTCTCCCTCTCTGTCTATAAACTCCTCTCAAATAAATAAATAAAAAATCTTAAAAAAAAAAACTATAAAAAATTCTATCACCATATACACATTTGGGAAGTCCTCTTAAAATATGGGTGCATATAAATGAAGTTAGCTTTAAGAATATTTTAAAAATAATTACATAAAATCATTATTTTTAATAAGCTAAAAGAATATATTAACAGCCCAACTTCATTCCCTAACAAATTGAAACCATCCAAATTATTTTGAAATCCCCCTTTGCTAACCACTTGGGCTCACCTCTTTCTATACATGTCAAGGCATAAAATATACCTTGAACAAAAAATGGTTATTTACTTCATACTGAATCAAGAAAGCTAGACCAGGGGTGAGTGCTATGGCACAGCAGGTTAAGCTGCTGCCTGGGATGCTCACAACCCATCTCTGAGTGCCAGGTAGAGTCCAGCTATTCTGCTTCCCATCCAGCTGTCTGCTAAAGCTCCTGGGAAGGCAGTAGAAGACGGCCCAAGTACTTGAGTCCCTGTCACTCATGTGGACATCAGGATGGAGCTCCAGGCTCCTGGCTTAAATCTGTTCCAGCCCTGGCTGTTGCAGTCATGTGGGGAGTGAACCAGCACATGGAGACCTGTCTCTCTCTCTGTTTCTCTGTGTCTGCGTCTCAATGTCACTCTGCCTTTTAAATAAAACAAAAAACTAATCAAAAAGCCAGCCAAACTCTTAAAAAAAAAAAAAGGTGGTTTACTGTCACTAGGCTAAATGGCCTCAGTTATTTTCTTACTTGAAAAATAAGAACTATTTATGTAATAGATGAAGGCAATCAAGTGAGATGAAGATAACAGAAAGTAATTTAGTAAACTATAAAGGGCTAAACAAATGCGCAGTGGCAGTATTAAATATGTACTGTTCTTGTGCTTTGTCAGCAAAGCTGCTACAAAACAGTGCAACAGCAAAGATGAAAATGAGAAATTTTATTTTATTTTATTTTGACAGGCAGAGTTAGACATTGAGAGAGAGACAGAGAAAGGTCTTCCTTCCATTGGTTCACCCTCCAAATGGCTGCTACGGCCGGCGAGCTGTGCCCATCCGAAGCCAGGAGCCAGGTGCTTCCTCCAGGTCTCCCATGCGGGTGCAGGACCCAAGCACTTGGGCCATCCTCCACTGCCTTCCTGGGCCACAGCAGAGAGCTGGACTGGAAAAGGAGCAACCGGGACAGAATTCGGTGCCCCAACCGGGACTAGAACCCAGGGTGCTGGCGCCGCAGGCGAAGGATTAGCCTTGCGAGCCGTGGTGCTGGCCAAAAATGAGAAATTTAAATATTAGAAGCTTCAATTCTTTAAAAACAAAACGGATGCTGAATAGCAAATAGTGTAATAACATAACTAATATTTTCCTTTAAGCTGCGATAGAAGAAAAAACTCGGGGCTGGTGCTGTGGCACAGCGGGTAAAGTCGCCGCCTGCAATGCATCCCATATGGGCACCAGTTTGAGTCCCAGCTGCTCCTCTTCCCATCCAGCTCTCTGCTGGGAAAGCAGTAGAAGATGGCCAAGGACTTGGGTTCCTGTACACGTGTGGGAAACCGGGAAGAAGCTCCTGGCCCTGGATCAGCACAGCTCTGGCCATTGCGGACTGAAGACCTCTCTCCCTCTCTCTTTGTTAACTCTGACTTTCAAGTAAACAAAGAAGTCTTAAACAAAACAAAACAAAACAAAAAACACTGATGTTTTCTGCTGTGTAAAAGGTGGTCATCAACAGGTGTGACTGAATCATGGAGCAACAGGAGGATGGTGGCTTAGCATTATGTCCCAGAAACTTACCATATTCACAGGACTGCTGTAAATCAGAAATTATCCGAAGAATGTTATTCATTAAATTTGATCTTTGCTCATTTTCTAGAATGCTGCCAGTTGATGGGTATGCTGAATCAATGTATGTTAAATCTGACAGATAGATGCCTGAAACAAAATCAGATAAATCAGTGTTTTCTTACCTGTAGTTTGGAAGAGTATGACAACATAAGGGGGGGGGGCATTCATTTATAGATAAACTCCAATCTGTGCCATATCTAGGGTACACTGTTATTAATACCTTGAAGGCTTGTAAAACGGGACCACTGGAGGCTTAGCCTTCCATAAGGGCAGGGCCAGACATGCAGACAACATGTTCTGCACAACCATTTTCAAGTACTGTTTGAGACTAAAGTCAGAAACTTCAGCACACATGGAACTCAATGGAAAGAAGCTGAGTTCTTGAACCAGCACTGCCTCTGACTTAGTTGTAACAAAGACAGTGCTTTAAATCTGGACATCAGTTTTTACATCTACACAACAAGTGTTTTTCAAGTTGTGTTACAGCCTGAAGAAGTTAACTTAGCCAGCTCAGCCAGTGTTTTATATGTGGAATTATTTAACATTACTTTTACACTCCTTGCCTTGACAGCTATCATTTGTGTCATGACCAGGAAAAAACTCTCAAAAAAGTAGACTTCTGAAACAGTTCATGTGATACAAACTGAACTTTTTCCTACTCCTCCCTGCCACGTTTTCTGTATCAATGAAAAAGGCACATCCCCAAAAATGATTTGGTTGAACTACTCTCAAACATGGAAGGTCACTCATTTAAAAATATTTCCTGAGAGTTTTGCTATGCACACCTAAAACGTAGGAGACAAAAGTGTAACCAGAAAGGAAAATATGTATGTTCTCTTATAAATTCACACTCACGAACTCTCGGGGTCCAAATGCAACCAATGAGACATACCTGCTGCCTTCTATATAATCTCCACATCTTACTCTTGCTGTTCTCTTCTATCTTGAATATTTTCTAGAATTATCCTGCCCAATCAAACCTTCTAGCTTATGTATCCAGTTCAGTGTTAACTGTGTTCTAGTTTTCATAGTTTCTAAGAAAAGAATTTGGAACCCGTCTAGCCTAACTGCCTCTGCTTATAGAAGAAATTTAAATCCTCAGATAGTCTGAGCAAGCCAACTTTCGGGAACAGAGTTCGATTTCAGAGATTTTACTTGTAACACATGTTTATTTTTAAACTACATTCTATTATAGATTATCTATACTATTCAATTAGTAACTTTTATGACTTTATAATTTCTTAATTTTTTTCTATGTCTCCCAGTGAACCTACAGCCTAGGTCTCTCCTACTTCCTCCAACTCAGAGCAAGAAGAATCTGTGTCCTCTTGCCAAATATAGACTCTGATTTTGAATGTGACTGCTACTACCTCTTTCCAAACACCTACTAGTCCCCTTACTCTCATATTTGAAAAGCAAGGCAACAACAGATGGAAAGACTGATCCGTCTGCTGGTTCACTCCCCAGATAGTTGCAACAGTCAGGTCTGAGTGAGGCTGAAGCCAGGAGTCAGGAACTCCTCTGTGGTCTCTCACATGGGTTACAGGAACCTGAGCACTTGGGTCATTTCTTCTGCCTTCTCATCGCACCAGCAGGAAGCTGGATCGGAAGCACAGTAGTGATGACTAAAACCAGCATGCCAACATGGATGTTAGCACTGAAGGAGACAGCTTAACCCGCTGTGCCAAAGCCACAATGCTGGTCCCTCCTTTGTCTTTACCCAAAACGTTTATCCATGCACATAGTGTTATTTTCTTATTTTTGAGCTTTTAAACTCGTATTTTATGTATGTACCTGACATTCCCATTTCCTACTTTGGTTAGTGATACTATAAATCACTTGAGTTACAAGTCTCAACTCTCTGCTGTGGCCTGGGAAAGCAGTAGAGGATGGCCCAAGTGCTTAGGCCCCTGCACCCACGTGGGAGACTTGGAAGAAGCTCCTGGCTTCTGGCTTTGGATAGGTGCAGCTCCAGCCATTGCAGCCATCTGGGGAGTGAACGAGCAGGCGGAAGACCCCTTTCTCTTTCTGCCTCTGTCTCTCTAGTAAATAAATACTTTTTTAAAATTTCTTTTTTTAAAGATTTATTTATTTATTTGAAAGTCAGAGTTACAGAGAGAGGAGAAGCAGAGAGAGAGAGGTTTTCCATCGGCTGGTTCACTCCCCAGTTGGCTGCAATGGCCGGAGCTGCGCCGATCTGAAGCCAGGAGTTTCTTCCAGGTCTCCCATGTGGATGCAGGGGCCTAAGCACTTGGGCCATCTGTCCTACTGCTTTCCCAGGCCATAGCAGAGAGCTGGATTGGAAGAGGAGCAGCCAGGACTTGAACCAGTGCCCATATGGGATGCCAGCACTGCAGGCGGTGGCTTCACCTGCTACGCTACAGCACCAGCCCCAATAAATAAATAAATCTTAAAAAAAAAAAAAAGTTAAGGATGAATCTACTATCTCACACCATTAGTGAATAAGCATCAATGAATAGTCATGTAGTATATCTATAATGAAAGTCGGAGGTTAGAAGATGGCAGCTTAGGGACCAGCATTGTGCCACGGCAGGTTGAGTCACTGCTAGAGAGGCCAGCATCCTGTAACAGAGTCCCAGTTCAAGTCCTGGCTGCTCTGCTTCCAATCCAGTTTCCTCCTAATGTGCATGGGCAGGCAGCAGAGGATGGCTCAAGTGCTAGGACCCCTGCCACCCACGTGGGAGACCAAGACAGAGCTTCTGGCTCCTGGTTTCAGCCTGGCCCAGACCCAGCTATTGTAGCCATTTGGCAAGTGAGCCAGTCGATGGATCTCTGTCTCTCCCTGTCACTTCGCCTTTTAAATGAATAAAATAAATCTTAAAAATAAAAAAAGATTACAGCTCATCTCTCCCAGCATTTTTAATATCAGGAAATATAGGGAACATCAAAATGACTCTCTATCTGAAAAAGTGAGCAGACCTGGAAATGCTGTCTCAATCTTTCTTGGTGTCAAGGAGGGATAGGGAGCCGGTGCAGCTCCCTTTAAATTACCCACAAAAATGCCTGCTGGGCAGAACTCCCATTTTATTATCTCTCTTTTGATTTACTTATTTACATCTGCTCCTTTTTTGTTGCAAGTATTTACCTTTCTAGGTCCTTGAGTGTGCAACCCCTGATAGATCTGTGTATGGCACAGGAATTCCAAGAAATTCTGTGCAGGTAGAAATTAAGCTCAGATTTGAAATAAAGGAGATGGCTGTATCTGCAGGGCCCACCAGAAAGAACAACAGTGCAAGTTAAGGCAACAGGAGGGAAAGCCTGAGGCATGAGGTCTTATCTAGAGAAGCATCCAGCAACCAAGGGAGAGGATGGCACAGTGCTCCCAGGCTCCATTCAAACCCCAGTTCTACCACTTAGCACTTCAGCTCCAAGTCAAGTTTCTGCTGATGCATAAGGTTGCGCTTTCTCAGCTACCGAATTACTTAACACTTTTTGATTAAAAAAAAAAATAACAGTACGTGTTTCCTAAACATTTACTAATTCCTCTTCTATTGCCCTGTATTCATCCCAGAAGAGGAAACTGGGCCGGGGTGCATGCAGTGATTTGTCTGAGGAGTAGACCACCTTTACTCAGCGCCTGGCTGTGTCTGATTTAAAGTGACAACCCAGCAACAGGCACCGTTTTGTAGAACATGAGGCTGTGACACTGCACGATACCAGAATTCAATATTAAAAAGCATTCTGTTTCTGAAAGAATCTCACTTATTCTTGGTAATTAAACTTGACCTTAAGAAATTATATATTACAGAGTCATCTTAAGAAGTGTATGCTAGAGCAGAATCCCGTTTCTTGTAACCTCAGAGCCTTGTAACATGGCAAGTAGGAAGTAAAATGTTTTAAACATTCTTGTAGGCCAGAGTTTCCGTATTTAGGCGGCTGTCTCCTGACAAAGCCTAGCTCTAGTTCCTTGTAACAAAAACTGAACTCATCAGCCTGCAAGTACTTCCACTAAGTGAAGTTCATGCACGTTAAAGGTCTCTGGCAGCCGCCTGAAACGTGTTTTGTAATTGCCACTGAACTCCGATAGTTTGTTTCCAGATGGTGCCCTTCCTTCAACCTGCACACAATCTCTCCTTGTTCCCAGCTATTCAACCTCCTGCTGATCCCACTACCCCCACCCTATTTAAGGCTACAGAGAGGAAATCCTAAGGAGGAGATTTTCCCCCTAGTCTCCAGCAATTTTGTTGGTGACGTAATATGTGGGCTGAACTTCAGTCCACTGAGAAAGAGGGAATCACTATTCAAGGGTACTGTATATACAATCTGTGTCAGCTGCAGCTGGTTACCGCATTTCTCCATGTGGCAGACAGAGCAAAGCCACAATGCTTTCTCCGCTGGATTAAGGACAGCCCACAGACCAGAACTTCTACTATACGACTTAAAATTACATAGGTGGCTTGTCAAACTCAATTGATTAGTACTGTAAAAAGAAAAAGAAGCCCCTTATTACAGCTTGGATTCAACGGTCCAAAACAAAAATGCAGTTGCCATTAAAGTCACAGATGAACAAACTTCTAAACTGATTTTTTAAATCAAGAATAAGGGCAGCAAGTCTCTGGATTCGTTTTACCAACAGACACAAAAAGGTATTTTAATATTTCTTTTATTTTGTTTGAAAATACTTTGTGTATCAAAATGCATATTTTGTATTTGTAGTTGAAATTTTAAAATCTGTTACTAAACAAAGAACTTAAGAAAATACTATAACTTAGCTCATCTGAAAGAGGTTTTGTTTTGCAACTTCATATAAAAACTGGTCATTAAGTACTTTATGATGTTTAATTCATTATTTCAAGTTGAATTTAATGCTACTTCGTATATATTGCTATAGAGTGATACATACATGCTGGGTTTTGGAAAACAAATGCTTTACTGACACAAGAAAGGAATCTTAACAAGTAACAGATTAAATGTAGAAGGTTCATAGCACAGTGATCAAAAACAACAGGATACAAAATAAAGCAGAGCGTAAACGCAGTTAGTTTCTTTCCCACAAACAAAACTAAGCAGATATAAAAGTCACTGAAAGGCTTTGTCACAAAAGCCCAATTATATTATAATCAAATATTAAGCAGAAACTTGTGCAGATGAGTTAAGTCTATGGTATTTCTTGCTATAACTCAAAATGTTAAAGCTTTTCAGGCTTACATGTAACAACAACTTAATTGGGTAACAGAAATTATAATTGCTAAAACTAGAATTACTTAAGGAAAGCAAAGTTATTGATATAAAAACACTAAATCTTCTTACAGGTTAAGATTATGTAAGCAATCAGCATTAACAGTAGAAAACATGGACCTAGAAGTCACATTACTTCAGTAGATGGTTAAAAGGTTAAAAACAAGTAATATTCTTAGAAATAATTTTGATAAAATATTAAAGGGAACCCTTTATGGATGGTTATCTAGAAGCTTGGTAACTATATTATGAAAATTATTAAAAGCAAAATTACTAGTTACCAATATTAAATTTTAACACCCGAGACACTGTGGAAGCCTCTGGGCCTTGAAGTTTTAACTGTAAGAATATTCAACAAGCCAGTAACGGTAAACTAATATTAAATTCATTTCCATGTCCTTTCCTTAAAGGTTCAAAACTCTAAAAATAGGAGTTTCTCTCTCTGTTAAGCACATGTTCGTAAGAAGCTCTGATGACATAATTCCCATGCAATGCTGGGTCTGAAGCACTGTCATCTCTTTTTTGTTGTTGCTTGCTGTGCAAAGTGCCGCCCTCATTAAGCTTCAGTTCTTACTGATGCCTCAGGCAAGCACTTACTCCGATAATCAAATCACACACACCACTATTTATCCCTTTCTTAAATAAATCCAAGGGATGAGATTATTCTCCAGTCTCTTCCCAATCTAGAAGTCTTTATCTAACACACATCCTCAAGGCCACACATTCATCCCCATTGTCTCCCGGTGCTTTCAGCACATCCCGCGGCCAATTAAAAGCCTCTCTGAGTACAGCATCTGCAAGGAACTGAATCCTGACTTCTAATTCTTTTAATAGCTGGTAATGTAGCAGCCATGAAGAGAAATACTACTAACAAAATTAACAAAATGCACAGAAGATTTTTTTTCCCCTCAAAACAACCAAGCAAAGACACAGTCTTTAACTTCAGTATACCAGAACAAATTTACAACATTCTCTTGGGACTAAGGAAAATTTTAGCATATACAGAAAGGTTTTATGAGGTAACATAGTTTATGGTGTTTCACTTTTAAAACTGAACATATGTGGGAAAATATTAAATAAGAGAACGTTTTGAACAGCAAATGTATTTTTAAAACCAGTTCTTTACGCATGACGTAGTCAGTCTACCATTTAACAAATGTGCCTCCTTGCTCTGCTTCAAGTGACTCCTAAGTCATTGCTTTTAAAAGGATAAGGCAATTATACTTATTTTAAAAAAGTTAATCTTCAGTTGACTCATTTACATACTAATGTAAAATAAATTTTACGACTTAATCATACAGGAACCTCAGGTAACCACAATGACCCAAGGCAGAACACACACAAGAACATTTTGACTTTTTTGGTTGGGGGGTGTTCTTAACTGAGAACACTGATGAAAAATCTTGCATAACACATCTTACTTGTCATAGGAAAATCTTTGGTACTAAGACAATATATTAATACAATCAGTATGATTCATAGATTTTACTTTGTTTTAAAGTTTCATGACACACTCTGGTTTTTCCTTGTTTTGGTAGCTTATTTCATGGTAGAAATTATTTAAGTAAACTAATTTTATGATCTAAGGGTTTCCATTCTACTATTAAAACGAAACCAGATTTTAGTACAAGTTAAATATACAGGAGAAATGATATACACTTATGTAACCAGGAGGCTGATGGCTTTTATTTTATTCCTCCTAGTTTATTTTTTAATAAGCTATACCTAAGTTCCATGAATCTGGAAATAGAACATAGTATCTTTTATTAGTTTTTGGTACAGGTAACTTTTGCATAGTAAAAGTCTTTTTAAAACAAAACACGATAGATGATTCCTGAGGTCCTAATTTTCTATTGATGTCACACAGCAAGGTTCAGACACATACAAAGCCGGAAGCAGCCGTGCATGTGTGCTTTGGGCGGCCAGCAGAAAGCCTGACACAAACATGGGATGTTGTTCTGCTCACTCTCCCTATCTTGAGCAAGTCAATAAAGGAAAAGCAACTCCATCTGTTCTGAAAACACCAAAAATAAGGAGACAAAGTTTAAGAAAGTGAAAGTAGCAGCTGAACAGCCTACATCTCAATGATACAACTTTATTTTTTGGAGGGCATCAAAATCACACACTAGATAGATAAATATCAACAGAGAGAATACATATGAAGAGAAAGGAATGGCAGCAGAAAAGTCTGGGATGTAAAAATGTTGGAAATAAATTCTAACAAAAATGTTCCACAAATATGTTTGTATAATTAGGCAGCCAATGAAAAAAGATACAAACCAGGCAAAGCCCATGCAAAACAAGAAACAAACTTGAGATTCTGCTGTAGTTACAACCTAAGATAAAAATTCCAGGTGTGGGAAAGTTATGAGTAGAAAGTCTGGATCCTGTTAGTGTTTTAGCTTCTACAGGACCTCACTGCTTTATAAAATGATGCAACTTCACAGTGCTGTTGTGAATGAACAGTCAACACGTATTATGCACTGCATAAACATAAGGTACTGTCACAGGGTTGCTCACAGAAAAGAGTTTAGAATATGTTGCTATATAATGTAATGTAATGCCAAATTGAAATATCAACTCTGGAGTCTTACACCTTTATTAAAATTCGGGCTCCATCCCTGTGTGACTCTTGATAAGGTCTTTACATTTTGGACACCAATTTCATCTGAATATAGGGATCATAATAGTCTACTTTATGGGGTTGTAGTGGGAAGCAAATGACTTGATACATGCATAAGACCTAAAACATTGTCTGGCACTGAATAAGCACCCAGTAAAAATGAAGTCTTGTTACTACTGTGTTGTTGTGAACAATCAAAAATGACTTTGGTCCTGACTTCTCAAATTAAGAAACAAATGCATAGGTGGGAAACTGGGTAGAAAAGGTCTCTTAAGGTATTCACCGCCAACTCCAAAAACAGCAGATAGGAATCCTGTTTATTAGTGCGGGAAGCTAGGCTGTAATACAGAAGCTTGCAAACGAACATGATGAAATAAACACACTTTACCTTTCTACTACACTTTACAGTAACTAACAAGAAAAGAAGTGTTAGCTCTTGGAACCAGTTCTAGTGTTTCATCTGAAGAAACTGTACTATAAAGAACAAACATTTCTCGTCTGCCACAGCAAAAATGAAGTATTTCCAGCACACATTTTGGCACATGTGTCACTGCTATAGCGACATACTGACTGAAGACCTGGCTCTCACAGTGCTGAGGACCGGGTCTTCAACAAGAACACAGGTCCAAAGAGTCTCTAAGGCATATTCCAACTCTAACATTCATACAGCTTCTTTCCTTGGTAATGCTTGTAGAAAATCACAATACAGAGCAGCAGAACCGCTGATAACAGAATGAACCTATCAATCATCCATGAATTTAGAGCATATACAAGATGACAGTTCAGGAAACACCATTACCCACAATAAGTCAGCCACCAATCCAAAAAGGAGAGACTACAAAAACAAAAACAAACATATGATGCTAAAATTATCTTGTTTTAGATATGTCTAAAATGCTTGACAAATTAAAAAAGCAGGTTGGCTAACTGGCTGAATGTTACTCCATTATCTGAATTAATGACTATAGGAGGGGTAACTGTTGTACCCTATGAAAAAGTCAGTTTTGCACATTAGATTCTGCTGCATTCATATACAATAAGCAGTAGTCCACTGGATAACATACAAATCGATCTTAGGAGAACAGTGTAGTCTAGACTTTTGGAAGTTAACCGGATATCAAAGTTAATTAAAAGTCCTTTGAGTGAACAATTTAACTCCTCTTGTCTGTAGTAAGAGAAGAAGGTCTCGGACAAAAGATTGAAAACATTTAAGGCATGGTCAAGGCTAAAAAAGTCTGAGATGGACACCTTTGGAAGATCTAAGAGGAATAAAAGAAGAAACAAAGAAAGGGTTAGAACTTAGATAGGAAGGTACCACATGAACAATTAAAAATGGTTCTGCAACTTTGAGTATGGGTTACTAACACAATTGTTGAGCTGTAAATATTTTTAAGTTAATTTGCGCAGTTAAATTCCATTTTAACAAGAGTCAATGTGGGAAAAAAGTTTGCAACACTGAAATTTTTTTAAGCTCCCCCTCCCAGAAGCCTGTTACTCATTACAACAGATCAATTTCATTGAAACAGCATGGTAGAAATCTAAAATGCTAAGTTGTTTGGTAATCTTTACACTGGTGAGGCTAAGAATGTTTTAATTAGTGCCTAACAAACACTGTGTACCATCTTCCCAATCTTAAGAGGCAGTGAATTTTTTTAAAGGTAAGGAAGGAGTTAGGGTTTCAAAAGCCCCAATAGGCCCTAGCAGTGTACCTCTGTCTTCAGTGGGCAGTGACCAAACTCAGCCCTATGAACTTGGGAAGACACAGGGTTACAATAAAGTGGTGTTGGAAGGGTTGTTTGTTCAACTCTATCTTTAAGCAAATGTTAAAGCATTCTAACTTCATATCAAATTTAAGAAATTAATAAGCTACTTCTCAGCTAATTTATTAACACTAATAATAATACTCCGTTTCCTCCTTTTTGTATATCACTGACTTTAAATATAGATTAATATGAATTCTTTTCACTTTTCCCCCTTCGCTGATTTGTTTTCAAAAGACGTCATTGTACAACTTCATTTCAAAATGAAGGCTTTTATCTGGACCGCAGGTGTGTTAATTTTCCTGCTGATTGGCACTGGACACTGTAGAGGAGGACAGTTCAAAATAAAGAAAATGACCCAGAGGAGATACCCTCGTGCCACAGACGGCAAAGAGGAGGTGAAGAAATGTTCATACACGTTCCTGGTGCCCGAACAAAAAATAACAGGGCCGATCTGTGTCAACACCAAAGGGCAGGATGCGGGCGCCATGAAAGACATGGTCACCAGGATGGACCTTGAAAACCTGAAGGACGTGCTCTCCAGGCAGAAGCGGGAGATAGACGTCCTGCAGCTGGTGGTGGACGTGGACGGCAACATCGTCAATGAGGTGAAGCTGCTCAGGAAAGAGAGCCGCAACATGAACTCCCGCGTCACTCAGCTCTACATGCAGCTGCTGCACGAGATCATCCGCAAGAGGGATAACTCACTCGAGCTTTCCCAGCTGGAAAACAAAGTCCTCAATGTCACCACCGAAATGCTCAAGATGGCAACCAGGTACAGAGAACTAGAGGTGAAATACGCTTCTCTGACTGATCTTGTCAATAACCAGTCTGTGATGATCACTGTGCTGGAAGAACAGTGCTTGAGAATATTTTCCCGACAAGACACCCATGTGTCTCCCCCTCTTGTCCAGGTGGTGCCACAACATATCCCTAACAGCCATCAGTACACCCCTGGTCTGCTGGGAGGCAATGAGATACAGAGGGACCCAGGGTATCCCAGAGATTTAATGCCACCACCTGACCTGGCGACTTCTCCCACCAAAAGCCCTTTCAAGATGCCACCTGTAACATTCATCAATGAAGGTGAGTTACTTTACTGTTACTAAACAACGCTCATTATAAATGCTTATTCATCTTGATATTATGATGCATGTACATTACAATTTCTACTTTTTTTATGAACATCATCAAGAGTAAAACTTAAATACATATCTTCTTCCAGCTCAAAGGTTCTAGGCATTCTAAAACTTCGTGTCTTCTGTGAAAGAACAGTCTTCTATCCAAATGCGTACAGTCCAGATTCTTATGGAGATGATCCATCCCTCACATACGGAGCCTTGCTAGCGCCTCACGGCAATGCACAATCCTCTCATTTACTGCCTGCTGCTCTCACCACTGCCCTCTTAAAAAGGAGCGCTGAGATTCTGCTCTCCCTGTCTGCAAGCCTGCAATTACATCTCTTTTCCTCCACTCTCAGCAGATAACTCATCTACAACCGTAGGAGGACAAAGTCTAATCAGGTCTGGGTTCTTTGTTCTTTCCTATCCTGGAGGAAACAGCATCTATACAAAACCCATGCCCTCCTGTCCTCCAGTCTCATGATGAGAAGCTATCTCTCCTAGTACTCAAGGCTAAACTAATGATTTGCATCTTGTACCCATATTAGTTTTATTACAAGACCTCCTTCCTCTATTTCTTAATTTCATTCCTTCCTCTTTTCACTATTAGTTGTTTATCTAGTTGCTCAGAAAACAAACAGTTCATCTTTGTTGCATTAGTAAAATTGCTGCTTACTCTGCTTACTTTCTGAATGAGTATTGTAGAACTGTTTTATACTTGCATTCCTTTTCTAAGCCATTCTCTCACATCCTTTAGCATCAAAGGGGAAATCCACATGTTCAAAAGTAAAAAGAGAGTAAACCTCAATCCATTCACTTACTGAAAAGGCAGGACATAAAACTGTGAAACAATTTTAAATGACAACAAAACCACAAAGCCTGGAAAGGAAGAAATCAGAGTGGTTGTGTCTCTCTGCAGCAGTGACACTGCTGCTTTCCTGTTTCCAGATTACCATACTCCTGCTCTTCCTACATCTCCAAGTCTTTCACTGCCATCTTTTTTGTTTAAAAGATTTATTTATTTATTTGAGAGGCAGAGTTACGGAGAGGAAGGGACAGAGAGAAAGGTCTTCCATCCCCTGGTTCACTCCCCAGATGGCTGCAATGGCTGGAGCTGAGCTGATCTGAAGCCAGGAGCGAGGAGCTTCCTCCTGATCTCCCACAGGGGTGCAGGGGCCTAAGCAGTTGGGCCTTCCTCCCCTGCTTCCCAGGCCATAGCAGAGAGCTGTATCAGAAGAGCAGCAATCAGAATTCGAAATGGTGCCCACGCTGCCGCACCACAGGAGGAAGCTTAGTGCACCAGGCCAAAGTGCAGGCCCCAGCATACTTTTTCTTTTCTGCCTTAAGGCTTTCTTAAAATGTCCTATTTAGAGGCTGCACAGAACATCAAGGCTTCACATATCACTACTGTTTAGATGACTCCTGAATGGAGCTCCCCCTCCAGAGTCTAACCAAAGCTAAAATGTTCTACCATCACCTCACATACTGCTGCTTCCTCTATTGAAATGTCATTTTTAGCTTATCTGTCAACTTAGCAGATTTCAAAGCTTAAAAATACTGTTAACAATTATGCCTCTCCAGATTTAAACATACATACTTCTAAATGTCTCTTGTCCCAGTCAATGACTATTTTCTGAACATGTTTTCTACATTAAATTATACTGAAGTTATTTACTTATCTGTCTCTGCTAGTCTGAATGCTTCTATAAGGTAAAGTACTGTCTTTCCATTATTCTCTCTCAGCACTGAGCCAGGATCAAGTGTGGCATACTGTGTGCACAGGATATTTCAGGCGCTTGAACAGTGAATGGATGAAGTAGTAACTAAGCTGTAACACAATCCTTTTCCCAAATCAGCATTCTCCTTTTAGAAATAAGAAAATTATCATTATAAAAGTAACACATAATTTACTGAAGAAAGTTTAGAAAATCCCAATGAACTGCTCCAAGAAGCCTCATGGGACATCCAAAAGATCAGAAGTACACTTTGGTAATAAAACTTACACGTCTCCTTTTCTAGCATAAACAATCCATATTCTTGTAGTTTAAAACTTTTTTTTCCTTCTTTTATTTTTCCATAATTGTATTTCTAGGACAAACTTCTGCAAGTAAAACTGAAGGATCAAATAGTTTTTGGTTTCTCTATTTTGACGTATGTCACCATCCACTTCTGAATTAGCTCAGCTCATTTCTGATATTTCCCACCTGGCCCATACAGTCGGCAGAATTCCACCTGTCTCTTTCCAGTCTCCCTCATTTCTGATCGGAGCCAGATTACCCATGGCAGCAACTAGAAGACAGAGACTCCCTGGGTTACCAGCTGTGAGGCTCAGGGTGGGATGGGTAGAGCTCTGTGTTAGCTTCCTCATCTTGGAAATGGGAATAAAAATAGCCTCACAGAGTAGAATGCCCGAAGAGTGCTTACAACAATGTCCAGCTCTCCTAAGTTAGCTCTTTTTTTTTTCCTTGAAAAAAATATGTATGTTTTTAAAGTCAAAGTTACAGAGAGAGACAGACACAGAGATCCTACATCTGCTGGTTCACAAAAGCCAGGAGTCAGGGGCTTCTTCCAGGTCGCCCACAAGCAGTCTTCCACTGCTCTCCCAGGCCATTAGCAGGGATCAGAAGTGGAGCAGCCAGGACTCGAACTGGCACCCTATATATAGAATGCAGGCATCACAGGTGGCGGCTTTACCCTCTATGCCACAATGCAGTTCCCAAATGTTAGCTCTTTCTAAGAGCTACACAACAGCCTGCCAACTGGTCTCTTTCTCCATCAAAAATATATTCTGGATTCCAAAAGACCTGTCTTCCTAATCTACCCGCACACTGCATTTCTCATTAGTCCCCCACTGGAAACAAACTCCAATTTGCCTAGGATGGCTAAGAATAGCGTCCTCTTCTAAAGAATCAAAGCTTCTTCTCTTGCTAGCTTTCCTTGCATGCGTTTCCCTCACAAAACCCCTCTACTCCAATAAAAAGAATCCACTCATTTTCTCCTAAACATTTTTCATCTTTCTGACTATTCAAACTATAAGGCTCAGATTAAAAAAAAAAAAAAAAGCAACTCCTCCTTGAAGCTACGTTGATGACCCCATGGGTCTGAAGTGACTGCTCCTCCCCTCTGTCCCATTCATGCACTCTACATGTGCTCACAGCACATGTGCATGGCTGCCAACTGTATTACCAGCTTCTTCCTGGTACATGGATACTGTGTCTCATCTGCAGTTGCTACATAAATGTTAGCTGATTTGCTAACATCTGTATAGAGCTTCTTAAGGTTGTCATTCCAAAGACCTTTATGAAATTACTTTAATGCATTTTACTGGATTAGTTGATTTTGCACTGCTCTAATGAACAGAGGTCAGAGCATGACTGAATTCCATAAAAGATGCTCAATGTTAATATCCCTCAAGCCCTTTGATTTCCAAAGGGAAGCTATGCATGAAATGACCCAGTGGGTACAAACAGAAAAACTATATATTTATTCTTGAGATTTGTTTAAAAATTCTATACAGGTTTTATGTAAGCTTTTAATGTATATATTTTATCAGCACAGTGGTTTGTATACATAATTTACAAATAAATATAATTGAGATGTGTGGTTTTTTGTGGCAAACTCACAAGGTATACAACTCTGAGTATGGAGATGACTGCCAAGGAGTATTCTACACGGGCCTTGAATCTTAAGTGAATGCTATCACCAATTCCAGCAGAAATGACTACTCACGTGATTACACACTGACAAACTAAGAAACTGCTTACACAAATGGCACATATCAATTCTAAGTTATGTTATATACTGAGCTTTACCACAAGAAAAATCTGCTGTCACTCAATTAAATCCTGTGTCAGAATTCAGCATGTCAGAAATACCTCGAAACATATTTTGCTTTAATGACACCATGGTGTATATAGCTCCAATAAACCAACACAAATTAAGGAGATAACCATTTTCTTTTATTCATCATTTCTTTAGGTAAACATCAACTTTTTACTTACTTTACTCCATGAATGTTGGTCACCTAAATTCAAGGCATGATTAGCTACACCATAAGAACCATTACACTAACAATACCCTCATGCACGTGTAAAAGAGCACAGAATTTAGAAAACTTGTATCCACCATACCTCTGCTACATGACCTTGAGTAAGTCATTTTGCCTGTTTCTATTTTCTCATTTGCACAATCAGAGTCCTGGCTAGACTGGCTGATTCTGATATCCCCTTCCAGTATCAATAGCTGCTGACTCTTACCAAATATAAATTACTATAAGCAACAATAAACAGGCTTGGTATTTATTTTATGTGCCAAATCATTTACTTAAACTGTTTTTATTTCTCTCTGGAAAAGATGTTCAAAGCTATCTGAGCACCTGTACAAAAGCCTAGATGGTGAGGTCTGCTGAGCTTGCGGATGTTTCTGGAACCAGGAAATCCCTGCCACTGCACTCTGCATGCTGGTACCTCTAGAAGCATAATGTGAAAGTGCATGCAATCTGCATTACTTAACAAGATGTTCAGCTAGTCATCAGGTCTCCCACGTGGTTACAAGGGCCCAAGGACTTGGGCCATCTTCCACTGCTTTCCTAGGCCATAGCAGGGAGCTGGATTGGAAGTGGCGCATCCAGGACTTGAATCGGCGCTCATACGGGATGCCAGCACTGCAGGCGGTGGCTTTACTGGCTATGCAATAGCACTGGCCCTGATCAAACAGTTTCGATTTCAAAGCATTTGATATTTCGAGTTTTCAGATTAGGGATGCTCAATCAGCAAAGTCTATGTAAAAATTCCAAAATCCCAAACACCCGAAAACCTGAAACACTTTTGTCCCAAGCATTTTGGGTAAAGGGTACATTAAAGGGTATTCAACCTGTACCCTGTCAACCTTTAACACCTTGATGTTCCTAAATATTTTATAGCACTTCAAGTAGCCTAGTGAAAATCCAACTCCTAAATGTAAACTTTGAATGTAAATTGTAAACACCGAAACTGACAACTCAGTCTAGCTCAAGAGCTCTAAGTATCATCTCTAGCCATTTACAGCTCAGACATACAACACCTCCAGCTCCTTCCCATACCTCAGCACGTTAGCTACGTGTGGCCTTGAAGACTCCCTCCCCCTTCCCCACACCCTAGCATTTTTTTTTTAACTTATCTTCAAAACAGCTCAGATATAGGTAGACTCCCATCTCCTTCCCCCAAAACATCAGTGAGCTAATTTTTAGACATGGTTACCACATGCCCTGCAGAACTCTATCAAAGTACTTGTTATAGGTAGTTAGAAGTGGTAACAAAGAAGTACTCTATCTCCCACTTGACTCTAGTTGCTTCTCTGTCCCTTGAGAATTATACAGTCTCTAGCCTATGCTAAATGCAAAAAGAAAAAAAATTCTTTTTCTATTTATTTGACAGGTAGAGTTCTAGACAGTGAGAGAGACAGAGAAAGGTCTTCCATCTGTTGGTTCACTCCCCAAATAGCTGCGCCAATCTGAAGTCAGGAGCCAGGTGCTTCTCCTAGTCTCCCATGCGGGTGCAGGGGCCCAAGCACTTGGGCCATCCTCCACTGCCCTCCCAGGCCACAGCAGAGAGCTGGACTGGAAGAGAAACAACTGGGACAAGAACCCGGTGCCCATGGGATGCTGGCGCCACAGGTGGAGGATTAACCAAGTAAGCCACAGCGCTGGCCCAAAAAAATATATTTCTTGAAAGAAAATGTAGAAATGAAGAAATTCTGGAATTCATGCCTACCAGGAATCATTTAGTTCAACAAATACTTGAGAGCTCAGGACAAAGTCCATGCCTATGAATAAACAAATATCTTAGCATGCAACATACAAAATAAACCGCATGGACCTGGGAGTCATATTGCATTTCTCCCTGTATCTACTTCCCATGTATGAAATTAAAATTCTGCAAATTTCATTCTATTTAACATACAGCCTCTCTACCGTTCTCTAACTTGACTATAATGCTTGTTTCTGTAATGTGACGCAGCTCATAGGTGATCAGTTAAAAAAATAATAGGAGAATACTATCAGTAAAACAAAGAGATCATATCAGTTTCCATGGGATTTTCCCCCAAGAATATTAATGTTTTGTGCCATAGGTAAAGGCAGCTAAATAGCTATTATTTCTTAGTGTTATTTGCAGATTGTTGGTGATTTCAGGAATACACTATTTCTCGGGAGTAAAAGGACTATTCATCTTTAATCATCCATATTGAATTCATTAATTACATATGCACCCATTTTGTAAATGAGCTGCAAGATCAGGAATGAAGGAGAAAAGATGATGGTTACATTAGTTACTGTGTTAGGGCTCTGCATACTTTGACCAAGTTGAGTCTATGCCAGGAATACATGGTTGATTAATACTGAAAATACAATCAATGTTATTCACCATATAAATAAAACAAAAAACCCTTTCTCATCTCAGTAGATATATAAAAGGTCTTTGGAAAGAAAATCCAAAATCCATTTATGATGGGAAAAAACCCTTGCCACAAAGCAGGAATAGGAAGAATGAAAAATTTAAAGTATCTTTATGCTGGCTATCTTCAATCCCTTTATAATGAAGGCAAAAATGGGTATCTCAAAAAAGAAATTAAAACAAACCAAACTGAAAACTTTGCAACAAAAAACTGCAATCCCTAAAATAATATAGTCTACAAGAGACAACATAAATCTACTGTTTCTCAACTTTTTTTTTTCTAGTAATCTATACTGCTATGGACATTTTATCATAGCTTTAAAAAACCTGAAAGTGAAATACCAATGTAATAAAAATCTAGACTAGAGAAACTGATCTTCATTTTCGTGTGTGCTTTTAATTTCCTTGTATTTAAAATGAGAGCAATGAATTGACTCATTTATTTAACAAAACCTATTGCTAACTAAGAGTTAAAACAGGGATGACATGAATTTAGAAGAAAAACAAAAATGGTCTGTCTTCCAGGAGCGATCTAGATGGGAGAGATCATAGTCTCTAAGAACTCCTTCTAATGGTGGAAACATGTAACTATTTAATGAGATTAATTCTATTCCAATAAGGATGCAGTATTTATTTGGTACAGTATAGGTAATACATTTCTTGAAATGTCACAATCCTATTATTTTTATAGTACAGAAGTTCTTCTAAGAATTTGACTAAACTATCCATTATCATAAATTTCTAAAAATTATGTATATTAGAATTTTTTAATGTCTAAGAAAATGTAAAATTTGACAAAATGTTTATACTTTTGTTCTAATAAATCTTTATGGTAATTCTTTTTTATGAATTGCTTACTGTTTTTTGCATGTTTATAAAAAAAGGCTCAAAACACAGAAGGGTCATGAAGAATGTTCAGTTAAATTAGAAACGTCCTTCTCTAAATCCCAAAATGTATACATCTCAAGTTCAAGACTCAAACACCCTACAAATGATATTTTACAAGATACTCTGTCACTTAAAAAAGTCTGAATAACTTTCTGGTGGATTAAAAATAGTTAATACCTAAAACCATGAAACAGCACAAGGGCAAATGCACCCTAGCATTCCAGAGTACGGACTCTGGGGTCGGAAAGAAATGGCTGGAGTTTAAGGGTTTACCACTTTCCCAGATACATGACCTCAGTCGACTGTTCCACCTCGGAACACCTATCAGCTATCACAGGGTCACAGGGTCATTACACAGAGTAAGAAAACCAGCACTGGGCATATAAATTTAGATCAATATTCCAGAAACGCACTCTCACGGGCTGTTAGTAAGTGCTCCACGGGGGGAAATGTAGACTGTAAAAGTCTGGCCGACTCCAGCTCCTTTATCTCAGGAATTCTCAGTCTTTAGTATGTGAATGTACGTTGTGGGTTTCAAAAAGGGAAACACAACATTCAATATTTCTAAAATGTCTGTGATCTTAGTACTCCATTTTCTTTCTTTTTTAAGTTTAATTAATTTGAAAGGCAGAGTGACAGGGAGAGACCAAGATTTTTCATTTGCTGGTTCACTCCCCAAATGCCCACACAGCGAGAGCTGGGATAGGCCAAAGCCAGGACCTTCATCTGGGTCTTCCATGTGGGTGCCAGAAACCCAAAGACTTGGGCCATCATCTTCTGCCTCCCAGACTGGCACATTATCAGGATGCTGGATCAGAAGTGGGGGCAGGACTTGATCCCGGGTGCTCCAAGATGGGATGTGGACATCCCAAGCAACAACTTAACCCACTGTGCTACAATGCTTGCCTTGATACCCCATATTCATCAAGTATTTCAAGGGACCAGTGTACTTCACTGAAATCCATTTTTAGAAATTGTAAACTGGGGACTATGAAGAGCTGTGAAAGTGTAGCTATACCTCTGACTCAGCAGATCAATTCCCCAGCTTCTATGTATGTCCATGAGAAGAAACCAAACCAGTAAGAATGAAGATACTTTGTGTGATTTTTAGAATAGCAAAAATCAGATGAAACGTAAAGACTTACGGAAATGTTTGTTAAAATAAAACCGAATCCAATTTCTATGTGGTTTAGGATTACAGTAATATAAAAAGGCATGTGTATGAACAAAGACAAGAACAGTACAAAACAAATTAACGTCTGGAGAGTGGGACTGAAGTCACCCTTCTATTTAGTTAAACTTTCATAATACTGTGTATATAACACATAAAAAGTAGTAACTGTGAAGACAAAGGTAAGAACCTTGATTACAATTATTTTCACATGTGTCTGTACATATTAAATTTCTACATACTACATTGCAGGACCATTCAAAGATTGCCAGCAAGCCAAAGAAGCCGGGCACTCAATCAGTGGGATTTACCTGATCAAACCTGAAAACAGCAATGGACCAATGCAGTTATGGTGTGAAAACAGTCTGGACCCTGGGGGTTGGACCGTTATTCAGAAAAGAAAAGATGGCTCTGTCAACTTTTTCAGAAACTGGGAAAATTATAAGGTAAATCAGTGATTCAGACCTGGAGGAGGTGGAACAAAGATCTTAGAATCGTGGTCATTCTATCTGATAAACAAGATAGTGAACAAATTAAGGTTTTTCATTATCTGCACCTGTCAAAAAGATGATTCCTCCTTGTCTGAAAAGTCCAAATTAAAATGTAAAAAAGAAATTGAAGGCTTATTTTTAAATGTTCACTTTCTGTCTGGATTATTTACATAAGAGGTCTTTAAAAAACTCATGGAAAATGTATATTATGAAAAAAACTATGCATGGATTTAAAACTGCTTTTGCAACAAAATAAACTTGGGGCTGGCACTGCAGTCAACTGGGTTAAGCTGCTGCTTGTGATGCAAGTATCCACTATGGAAGGGCTGCTTCAAGACCCAGCTGCTCCACTTCTCATTCAAGTTCCTACTAGCATGCAAAGGAGGTTAGTAGATCATGGCCCACGTGCATGGACCTGTCACGCATGTGGGAGACCTGGATAGAGCTCCTGGCTCCTGGCTTTGGCTGGCCCAGCACTGGCTGTTGTGGCCATATGGGGAGTGAAATAGTACACAGACCTCTTTCTTTCTTGCTCTGCCTTTCAAATAAAGCACATAAAACTCCTTATCTTTAATCCCCTTCCCATGAACTTTCTGAAAAAACCCCACATATATAACTTAATACTCTGTGAAGTATTTTTCTAAGAAGACAACTGCTTTTTTGTTTATGATTACACTTGTACGATCAAATGTATTTAAGTAAAAGTGTGAAGTACAGAATTTCAAAAAAATTGAAAACCCCCTTTTCTTGGACTAATTACCTCTGATAATCAAGCCACCATGTTCTATGACACAAGCACTGGTGCTACAGTTACATATTTGACCAGAATCTTGTGATACCAATTCTGGAAAGGTAGACAACTGGTCTTTGTTAACAAGTGTGATGGTCATGCTTCTGAGTAATACACACACACACCACACACACACCCCTGCAGTTCAAGGATGGCAAATAGGAAATATGTTTTCTAGATGCTTAATTGCACTTTCAAAACTACAAAGTAACATGATTGCTCACTCTTATGTGAAATTCTACTGGTAGTTACAAATGGAAATTCATATATCCATGTCAGAAGTTGTACAGATTTCTAAACATGTAAGTAGCACAAATGAGAGAGTGAAAAATTCTCTAACACTACCTTCTTGAGGATGTACTTGGAGTTTTAAGCTCAGGTTTACTAAATCTATTTTGCTGCACATTTGCAATGTCAAATGCTTACTAAAGTATGACAGCAGTTAACTGATTCTTTTTTCCAAACAGTAATTTACAATTTTTGAAAAGAACTTTGAAGATTTTTATCTTATATTTACTGATTTTACCTAAAGAATTTATTCTAAAACACATGCTATTATTTTTTATTGAACAATCTTAATAATTTTAGATATCCTTTTTTGTTTAATTATGGTAGAGACAGTATCATACTTTTAGAAAAAAAATTTTGGGTATTTGGGGAGTATTAACAAGATTAAGAACCCTTTTTTTTTTTTTTAAAGACTGAGTAGTTCAGTAATGCTTTTTGTAGCTAGGAATAAATTTTGCCCTCTTCTGCTTTTATCTTACTTGCTTTCATATTTATCTGACAGATTAAGAGAAAGCAAAGCAAAACAAAGTGACTATGCAGGGCTTACGAAAGTCAGGTGATCAATTCAAATGGAAGTTTACATTATCACGTAAATGGACAGTATCTTTAAGCTATCAAACATTTAAAACTTACCTATGAAAACATTAACTATCCCTATACTTATGCACTTTTGTTTCTTTGTTTATTAAACAGAAAGGGTTTGGAAACATTGATGGAGAATATTGGCTTGGATTGGAAAATATCTACATGCTTAGCAATCAAGATAATTATAAATTGTTAATTGAACTGGAAGACTGGAGTGATAAAAAAGTCTACGCAGAATACAGCAGCTTCCGTCTGGAGCCTGAAAGTGAATACTACAGGCTACGGCTGGGCACGTACCAGGGAAACGCAGGGGATTCTTTGATGTGGCATAACGGAAAACAATTCACCACACTGGACAGAGATAAAGATGTGTATACAGGTGGGTAAGAAGAAGTGTCCATCCTTTGTGGTGGACAACAGGGCCTAGGGTGGGTGCTATTTTCATCTGGATTGGCTCCTGCGACAAGACAGCATTTAAGTCAGGGCTGGCAGGGAACAGAGGAAGCAAACCTTCTGACTACACAACGTAAGCACCAGAATGGCAAAATGACTTGCATCAGATGGGAAATTCATGTCGTTGTTTTTTTTTTTTTAAACCAATTCAACAACTTTTTTTTGTACCTTTTAAAAAAAATCTTATTATTTGAAAGGCAGAGAGAGAGACAGAGAGAGGGAGAGACAGAGAGAGATCTTCCATCCACTGGTTCACTAGTCAAATGGTCACAATAGTTAGGAGCCTGTGTCTCCTGTGTGGGTGCAGGGGCCCAAGGACTTGGGCCACACTTCACTGCCTTCCCATGTGCATTAGCAGGGAGTGGGATCAAAAGCCAGGACTCAACCAGAACCCATATGGAGTGCCAGTGTCACAGGTGGCAGCTTAACTCACTGTACCACAATGCCAAAACCATATTATTACTTTTCTAACATATGTTTTTGGCCTTGATAAAGAGATACGCTCCCTGAAAATTAATTTATTCTTCTCTTAAGTTATATCTTGGCAAGCAGCATACAGGTTACTATTTTACACTCGTAAAAGCTGGAGAAAATAAAGACATGATCATAATTTATGCATTATTTGCAGAAACTCATTTGATTGCTGCTAGTGCTATTTTATAGCAGTTTTGGCTTTTTTTTTTTTTTTAAAGATTTTATGTATTTCTTTGAAAGGCAGAGATACAGAAAAAGAAGTGGGTTCGGGGGGAGAGGGAGAGAAAGATAGAGATCTATTATCTGCTTGTTCACTCTGCAAATGGCCAGGGCTGGACCAGGTTGAATCCAGGAGCCAGGAGCTTCTTCCAGGTCTCCCATGTGGGTGCTCCTTTCCCAGGTGCATTAGGAGGGAGCTGGGTAGGAAGTGGAACAGCCGGGAACTGAACTGGTGCCACAGGTGGAGGCTTAATCTTCTATGTCACAGCGCCAGCCCCCATGGCTACTTATTTCCAGAATGAATTTTTCTCAAATTTTTTCTTTATTAGTACCCTGTCATCTGTCTTTCCCAATCTTTCCTTCTGTGTCTCTGACACAAACTTCTTGCATTTTATTTATGAAAATTAAACCCACCCCCCTTTTTGAAAAGGAAAAAAAAAAAAAAAGATGAATTCAGCAACTGAAGAGCAAAATCTGATCTTTCACCAGTTGATGAGATGGCTATAGAATGAAAACACAAACCCACTAGAAAAAAGTAACTGAAATCAGTTAGAAAGGTTAAAAAAAAAAGTTCCAAAGAGAGAATAAGCTTTTGATGTTTTTTAGAGTATCATATTTAAGAGAAACTTTTCCTTTGACATCTCTATTTTTTTTTTCCTTCAAAGGAAACTGTGCTCACTTTCACAAAGGAGGCTGGTGGTACAACACCTGTGCACATTCTAACCTAAACGGAGTATGGTACCGAGGAGGCCATTACAGAAGCAAGCACCAAGACGGAATATTCTGGGCTGAATACAGAGGCGGGTCATACTCCTTGAGAGCAGTACAGATGATGATCAAACCTATTGACTGAAGAGGGACAGTCTTTCAGGTTAAATGGCATAGAACTTTGTATTTTTCTGTTCCTAGAAATGTAAATGTCACATGTATATTACTTTGCACATTTATTTCTACAGTTTCCAAAATGAATTTTACAATTCTACAAAAGGAATCTGAGAATGTAGTTCCATCTTGCTTCAACATACCACAGAATACTATTTGTATCCATATCCTAGTTGAAAAAAAATTACATTGCCTGGGTATAGACAACATTTATTTTCTAAAATGTACATATTTGCCACATGTAAAACAAATCTTAGCTTTATTTTAAGTCAAAAATGAATATATGTCTAAGATACTTAACAATTTATTTAAAAACTATGAAACTGCTCTGATTTCCAACAAAAAACAATTTTTAAGATTTCAGTCAAGTAAGCCATTTTATTTATATAAAGACAGGAAATTAGAGAGAAATCTCTAGTTTTGCCAACAGAAAATACATTTTCCACTGAATAAAGATTATTTCAAGTCAAATTTGTGCCTTTTACATCTAATGATTAAAACCTGAGTTCTTGTATATCTGAAGTCTAATTATAAACTGCTTATTAATGCCTTTTTTTCTAACTTACCAATCTTTACCATTAAAAAAATGTGTGTGCTAGGTCAGAGAGCCTGGCTAGCTTTATAAGTGTTAGTGCTCAACTATAGGTGGGACCAAAACTACTTCAAGAAATTGTTGGATGTTTTCCCAGTACTGACGGATCAGCAGCTTCACAGCAGAATCCACAACGGCTTGAACAGTCCGAATATAATTCTATTTCACAGTGTTTGGTTTGGTACTAATGCTTAGTGTCACTTCATCTTTAACTCACCTTTGCAATCAACAACTTTATTAGTCATCTTCTAGAAGAACTTCCTTCCAGAAATATACCCACTGCTTAGAGCTGACTCCCTTAATTCATTTGTAAAGCTAAACTTTTGAAGAACTCTCACAAAACTTTTGGTTCTACCAAAAGGAAAATTCAATCAGAATTAAAAATGTGTCAAAACTATCCATAGGAATGGTTTAATCTGAAGATAATCATTTGAACTCAAGGCTATTAACCTGACCACATCTCAAAATAAAACTTACAGTCAAAGGAGAGACCATCCAGATCTTACAGTGGTGTCATTCTTTGTTTTATGTACTGTCATCTCAAAATGGCTCTGAGCTCCCTCTCAAGTCTGCTCTGAGCTCTCTGGGAGGAGTCAGGCCTCTAACTGCTGTAACAAACCTTGACTGAATGAAACCTCACCAGAGTGTCTCATCTGTTGACACAGCTACAGCTTTTCACCTCTAACTGCTGTAACAAACCTTGACTGAATGAAACCTCACCAGAGTGTCTCATCTGTTGACACAGCTACAGCTTTTCACCTACACACATCAAACTATATCCCAGAAAAGTGTTGCAGAACTTACCGCGGAAGAATATTATTGCAACTGGAATGATGCAGAAGTCAACATACAAACCAGAAAACTAGACTGAATGTTCTATGCCTTAGGCAACGGGTTTACAGAGCAGACGAACTGCCCTGCAGTTAGTTCCTAGAGAGCTTAAGAATAACTTGGGCAACTATGCTTCTTGAGAGGATCCAAGAGGCAGCACTGAATGATGATCAGCGCAGGCTCCAGGGTCAGCACTGCTCAGGTCTGCGGCTCAGCTCTACCATTTGTGGGCTGTGTTCCCTTGGGCAATGCATACACTCCCATCTCAGTTTTCGTTTTCTATAAAATGGGGATAACATTTATACCCAGCTCATGTGTTATTGTGATGAGTGAGGTAGTAAATGCAAAACACTAAGATTTATGCCTGATGCACTCATAAATACTCAGTATTCTGTAGCTACAATATTGTTACTCCTCTTCTACATACTTTCTGAGTATCAATGGTACCTTGCACAGAGTAGGCAGTCAATAAATACACTTAAACAACAGTATCCATGTTTTCAAGTATGAAATTGCACTGATCCATGATCGTCACATGAAAACCTAACAGAGATATAGTCAGTTGGCGTTAAGAGGTAGAAGCATAAAATATTCAAAAGAAAACTTAAGGCAAGAATAGCCACAGTAGACATTTCAGCCGAAAGAGAGTCTTGTGAGAAGAGGTTTGGTCACTCGTGTGGTAGGGAAGGCTCATGAGCTACCTAGTCTGCAGGCTACCTTGAAATAAAGACATAGCTCCAAGACTGAACTTGAGCAGAGTGATCGATGGATTCTTTATGACTGCTTATTGTTTGTATATGCAGTGAAGTTTAGGCCTGGGCCCTATTCTGCACTGAATGGCAGGCCTAGGACACTATGGCTCTCTGAAGCAAAATTCTTCAAACTGGAGATTTTGAATAATGTCAAGGTTAGATGCCATTTTGAAATTTAGTAGGTATCTACGAACAAGGTTATTATCTTCAGGCTCCAAGTCTGTGAGGATAAAGATCAATCTTCAGTCTCATGTTCACTTAACTCTTAGCCACGAAATGAGAGGGTAAATTCTTTTACCATTCTATTTCTTAGGATTCACACTGGTAAAAAATACAATAAACCTTCAAAAATTTCTGCAATCAAGAAAGTGTTTTAAATTACTAATAAATCTGTACTATTATTTATAGGCAGTATATTTAAAATAATCTTAACAATAAGCTAAATAATATACTCTACTAGTTTTGGTCTTCTATTTTAGTGTCTGTTAAAGAGAACCAAGTAAGAAAAAAAAGAC
This sequence comes from Oryctolagus cuniculus, assembly GCF_964237555.1. Lineage (NCBI taxonomy): Eukaryota > Metazoa > Chordata > Mammalia > Lagomorpha > Leporidae > Oryctolagus > Oryctolagus cuniculus. Next base: position 7,055,905 of record NC_091438.1, on the reverse strand, counting down.
TGAACTCACGATACAATTACTTCCCCCTGAAAAAAGTCATCCAAAAATAGGCTTTTTAATTTTGTCAGTAGGGTTAAACAGTTATCAAGTTGCAATTCTTTAATGAGTACAGAAAGGCTGATGAACTCACAATTTTTACCTAAAAACAGATTCCCCAAATTTTAATATATAAAACTTTGTATAAACTTTCAATGAAATAGTTATAATGCATTTCTCCATAGTAATTCAACTTAACCTTGCTTGCCTCAGTTTCTTTACCTGTAAAATATAGCACCTACCAATAACATTACTATTATGTATTAGATACTTTATATAAAACATAATATCAATAATGATAAATGCTTAATAAGTGCTATTAAAATTATTTTCTGGTTCAGGTTTGCTCAAAAATTACCAAATAAATTATAGAAATATTAACAGAAACATCAGTAGCAAAGCAACTGCTGAAATAAGGGGGAATATGATTTTGCTTATAACTAGCACACAGACATGTACACTCACTATTCTTATTTGTTAAAATCATATAAGTTCTGAAAAGAAAACTATGCATATGGAGATGAAATTAATGCAACTTCCATCTCAACTCTTTTATATCAAAAGTCTATGGTCTACAGTGAGCTTCAGAGTATACAAAAAAAAGAACATTGGAGCAATTTTAAATATGTAAAAAAGAACGAGAGTAAAAAAGGATATAAATGATGTAATGGAAAACGGGGATGTAATTTTGGCTAAAGAAAAACCTAGGGCTAGCTGCCATTTGGTTAGCATTCATTTTCAGGATCCAAAAGAAGTTGACTAAACATACTTTATTGTTATTTTAGAATAAAATATATAACAGCACATATCAGAAGAAAAGGGTAAAGCAATCCATATAGTGTATACTATTTACAAACCAAACCAAAACAAGGAAGACAGAATAAAATTCCTAAAATATTCAAAGTCAGTGACAATTTTATCATTACTCATTTTTGAGATCAGTGTCAGAGCCTTTTATATATTTAATCAGGTAAAATTATATTAAAGAGGAAGAAAAATATCCCATTAATTCCCACAGAGCTGTAGAAAGCCTTGGGCATTACTGAAACTGTCCGAACAGAAATGTGAATTAAAATTACTGCTTTTGAAAATATTTGTACATAGCTTAGAAGAAGTTTCCAAAGTTATGTAAACCTAAAGAACTGTATTCTACTGAGAGACAAGTATTTAACATTTCAGTACAGGTAAAGACTGCTGAAAATTATTATTAAAGGATCAAATAAAACCTGAAGAGCCTTCTAAGTGAGTATGCTTTGAAAATTCACTAATGGCGATGAGAACAATGCAAGGTGCAAGGCAATGAATGGGTGCCCGTTCCACAGCACAGGAGAGAGAACAGTATTCATGACGAGTGATAGTAACCTGCACCTCTGCTACTAGAGATGTATAAAGGCAGACACCATGTCCACGTCATCACCTGCTATATATACCTGCCCCAAGCATGGAGCTAAGAAACACTGCTTACTCGCGGAGGTAACAAAGAAAACTGGAGATGCAGCAGAAGTTGTTGATCCATGCAAATCTGTCATAAAAATAAGCTTACTGTATGTCAACAGAAATTAAAACAAATTAAATTAATGGAACAATGGGAAGAGCCAGAAAGGGGTCATTTAATTGGCTGAGCCACTAACTATTAAGTGCCTACCTCTGTTCTATATGTTGTTAAGAATAAATCCTTGAACCAAGACAAATACGGGCTTATACTCTGTCTGGAGGTGGGGGCAGCTTAATGAAAGTATTATAATGGAAATGAAACAGGATGTTTTCTGAAAGTGGTGGGCAAGGGGAACCATATCACATAGGTTATACATTATTATTTCATATTATATTATCATACACATCATTACATGACAGCCTTTTCTTTTCACACAAAAAAAATCCTACCATGAAAACCTGACATTAAATTGGAGAGTAAATGGTGAAGGAGAAAAAGCTCTCTCTCTGAGAGTGAGAAGACATATTTAGATACATCAACTCAGTGTACTCATGCCTTACTGAATGGCTGGAGACTTCAGAAAAACCTGGCTAACGTTCTGCTCCTACCTAATAGGAAGCAATACATAGTGCTGCAGCAATTTACTTATTTTCATAGCTTTTTAAAAATATGCATTCTTTCCAAAGAGCATCCTGAGCTGGCTAAGCTTCTGCACTTCTCATCACACGACTAAAGTAGGCTTAGAAAATGCACATGAAAGAGTATTTCTGTTTCATACAACTGAATATTTTGGTACAACCATCTAGCTTTCTCTTTGCAGCAAAGCATAACTCCCCATGCCGAATTCCTCAGCAAGCCCCTGAAGATCATTCTCCAATGACAAGAACAAATGAGTGTTGTTCATGATTTTCAGATTTAAAGCAGTAATTCATATAAAGTAATTTTTTCCTTGAGATCTGCCAAACTATCCTGCTGTAGACAAATAGTATCCTTGTTCTAAGAAATCTTCACTGTATTATCCAAGCTGACTAATTTTTACCTTGAATGCAAACCAACATAAGGTATTTTTTCAAAGGATATGAGTTGAGAGCCAAGAAAACATCTTCTACTTCTTACAGTTTAACCCACATTAAATCACAGATAAACTTAACAGTCTCAAAATAGGACTTCTGTTGACACAGAAACCTCTACCCCCTTTGCAAAATTTCACAAGGAATGGTTGGTTTCGACCACCATTTTTAGTGGGAAGTTGCTAAGAGTTTGAACCACATCTCTTATGATAAGAAAACAGATGACTAGCTTTCTCTACCCTCCAACTTCTGCAGATGACATATTCTTTCCTAAGAACTCCTGCAGTCAAAATGGATAAAGGGTGTATTATGCAAATTCTTTACATCTCAAGAGTAACAGTTAAAAACAGTTACCAACATGTGTAAGAAATGTTATCTTACACATCTTCAGGGTAAGTTCACTCTGATCAAATGTACAGCATCTCATAAATGCTGAAGCTTTTGGCACCTGTACTAAATGGGAAAGGATTCTGAAATCAAGACAAGTTAAATTTAAAAATTACAACCTAATTAATTTAAATTAGAATAAACTATGAAAAATTTAACTCTGCTAGGATATATATTGTTAAATCTTGGGGCCGGCGCTGTGGCATAGTGAGTAAAGCCACCACCTGCAGTGCCGGCACCCCATATGGGCACCAGTTTGAGTCCCGGCTGCTCCACTTCTGATCCAGCTCTCTGCTATGGCCTGGGAAAGCAGGAGAAGATGGCTCAAGTGCTTTGGTCCCTGCACCCACATGGGAGACCCAGAAGAAGCTTCTGGCTCTCAACTTCTGATTGCTGCAGCTCCGGCCATTGTGGACAACTGGAGTGTGAACCAGTGGATGGATGACCTCTCTCTCTCTCTGCCTCTCCTTCTCTCTCTTTAACTAAATAAATAAATTTTTAAACTGTTAAATCTTTCTTCAACATACTTCAGTACAAAAGATAACGAATTAAAAAAAAAGAACCACCTGTCCATCATGCAGTCAGAAAGTTGTATAAGAGATTTGCTTCACATTTTCTTAGGAAAAGCATGTGTGTTTTTGGAGATTGAATACATTTAACCTCAAGATTTGCTATAGAACAAAACTGTTACTACTTTAAAAGGACAATTTTCATGCCAGAGATTACCAAAACCAAGTCATAATAACTTATATGACAGATGTTTCATTTTCTTTTTTCAAATCTAACAAATGTTTATGCCAAGCAGTGTGCAGTGATCACACACACACACACACACACATATATATATATATACAAGCTCCTTCAATGAAAGTATAGGGGTGAACTCTACGAAGCCTATCAACATGTAAAATTATGTAGACGCTAAAGTCTATGTTCTCCATTTTCATGTCTTATGTTCTTTGTCATTTTTTCCCCTTTTAGTTTCTAACTTAGATTATCCTCAGACACATTCATCTCACTTTACCGGAGAATACAGTTCAGAGAGAAGGAAGAGGGGAAGTGTGGTGAAACCCCAGGTTTGGAGGTTGGTGCAGCAGTGAAGTTACACTAATGTGGTCCTTGCAGACTACAGCTAGGAGGTAAGACAGGGAGCAGGTCTGGAGGAAGGGGGAAAGATAATGAATCCATTTCTGCACACGTTCAATTGGAGTTACCTGGATATTCAATCAATCAGTACTCTAGCAGCTAAAACGTGATGAGGCTCCCACATGACAAGACAGCTAAACATACAGTTCTATTCTAGATCTGGGAGTGAATGAGACCACCTCAAATGACTGTAAGAAGTAAGAAAAGAAGTGGACTGAGACCTTTACTAAAAGATAAAGGCAAACAAAGAGCAGCCAATAAACAAAGTCCAGAAGACAAAGCACAACTCCTCTGTAGTCAACAAAGGCTGATGCTCTCCAGGGCTGAACCCATGTCTCAACTGCCTTGGCCCTTTTTGTCCTTTAGTCACTGGTACAGAAAAGGTAGCACAGTGGAGTTTCCTAAACCAATAACGGGCTTTTCAGTTACTCTCAGAAACAGCGATTCCGAAATGCAGACTGAGTAGTTACATAAAGGCTGAGTCTAGCTCCCTGTTCCTACGCGGTAGGGGGGAGTGATATTTAGAAAGAAGCAAGCTTTATCATTTGCTTACTCTCTACATAGGATCAAATCAATTTATTTTAATACATGTTAGTTATATATCAGAGTTTTTCTATATATTTAATTTATATACAAATTAAAAAGAACAGTTTGAGACTTCTAACACCTAATAAAACATTTGTATTTTGATGCAAATGGTTTTATGAAGTTATTGGTTAAATATTTCTTGGAATTTAGAAGCACTGTAAGACGCACAGCACAGAAGTAAATTCTTATCCAATAATATTTAAAACACAGAGCTGAGTCAGCACTAAGTTGAATTTCTAAAGCAAAACAACTCACTTCATCCAAGTCAACAATAATGCCAACATTCATTGAGATTACTCTTCAGAATTCACACTAAAATATCTGCCAATTATCTAAGAATCTTGATCAATTTTTTAGTTATTTTAAATAAACTTCATTATTAACTTTTATTCTTCAAAAGCATTGATAACATGTATTATTTTAATATTACCATATGGCCCATCCTTTAGAAAACTTAACAGTCTGAGAAAATCTTAAGAACAAAAGGCTAACTTCACATGAAAATACATTCCAGATAAAAAGTAACAACTTCCTTTATTCAGTATTTCCAACTTAGCATCTTGCAGGAATTTACATAAAGGATATATTCACTTAAAAATATACTGAATTGCACACTACTAGAAACAACGAGCGCACAGTGCCGTAACTCACCTAAGTAGGGGATGCAAGGCGTCATCTTTAGGCTACTTATATAGTCTCGGAGTCTTTTGTAGTTATCCTCTTTACTCATTACATACTCTAATTTCTCAAAGGTAGTTTTGTCTTTTCGACTTAGTAACTGAAAAAAAAAGAAAAAAGAAAAAATCCAAGTTATTTACAAATCCCATTTTATTGTAGCAAAGACCTCAAGTAACACTGTATTTACTGTCAATCTGCATTCTAATTTCAAATTATACCTTCATTAAATATATTTTGGTAATGCAGAAACAAAATTAGTTATGTCTATTTAGATAATCACCCATATTAATTATTTGTAACATAGCTTTTGTATGTTTATAAAAACAATTTATTGAGTATAAATTATATATTTATCTTTAATATCTTAAATGATTAAGCAATTTCTGACCATTTTTGTAATTTAAAATAATTATGTATTCATACTTAGCTCACTGCCCAAATGTTTAAACTGGCTGACCTCTTTCCTAAGAGATCATTCTTGCATATCATTAAGAAATAAATATTAAATTTTTATAACAATTTTTCTTGACACATTTAATCATAGCCAGTCCAGATAATAACTTTAAAACACTGTAGAAATTTTTCTGATTTCTCTTACCAATGCTTTCTCTTAGCGTAACTAAAAGGTAGTGTTTTAAGGGGCCTGAAGGGTAAATTGTAATGAGCACCCTCTGATCTCAACAATCAAGGGGAGTAAGGGAAAAGCAGAGTCAGTTACCCACCAAATGTTAACCAAAAGTTCAGGAATTCTTCTTTTGAATCATTCCAAAGACCATGGGAAAGTATTTCTTTATAAACCTATGAAGTTACTATTTCCTTACTACGTAATAAGATTTTGCTTTATCTCATGTCAAATATTGGTATTACTGTACAGCAAGCAAAACACTTCCACCTACAGAATTCTCGGCTGATTCTCTCATGCGATTAACAAAAGACTTTGAGTATTAAGAGGATCACAGGGTTAGCAAAGAGCAGAATATATGATTATGTGCACTCATCTGCTCATAAAGACATATGTCCCTGGCTCTCCGTATCTCAGTCTGGTTCTGGCGATAAAAGTATTCTGACATCTAATCCACTACTCTTCCCCATATTACAAGGAGTATGGTTGGGATCTACTTTTCTAGGTTCAAAGACGCAGATTACCTTCAGGTAAACTCCATCAAAAAATACTTGAGCAGTATCCCTCCCTCTTTAAAACAGGGCTTCAAGAAGTACTTCAATGTTTTAGCTGGATATTCCATGGTCTAAAACAATAGTTTTTACTATCTGTACACGTCCTATTTCAGTACATTTGCCTCAAGTTTCCAAGATTAGGTGCAAATCCCTATTTGCCACCTGAGATTCTAGCCATTAGCATCCCTTGCTCTCCTATGTAACAAAGCATTCAGATATGCAAAATACTGCTGTATGTATGGGCTCCCCAAATCCATAAAAAACTGTGGTACAATATGAGAAACCAACTACTTATAACTGATCTTGCCACAGGTAAAACAAAACCGTAGTAAAGAACTACATGGTTTAAGATGCCTAAAAATAAACTTTTGTACTTTTTGTAATAAATAAGTAACTTGAATAATAGGATTCAATTTGGGCTGTGATAGGAGAGATCTGCTTCCAGAGACTAATTGGGGGAAGAATACATATATAAGTAAATATATATAACATATAAATATACATAAAATATATAAACACACATATTTTCCTCTTGATAACTCAGAAACTTAGTATTATTATAAAGTCATTTTTTATTTTTAAAGATTTTTATTTATTTATTTGAGAGGTAGAGTTACAGACAGAGAGACAAAGCAAAAGGTCTTCCATCTGCAGGTTCATTCCCCAGATGGCCACAATGGCTGGAGCTGCGCTGATCCGAAGTGGGTGCAGGGGCCCAAGGACTTGGGCAATCTTCCAGTGATTTCCCATGCCATAGCAGAGAGTTGGGTAGAAGAGGAACAGCCTGGACTAGAACCGGTGCCCATATAGGATGCCGGCACCGCAGGTGGAGAACCTACTGTGCACACCGCTGGCCCCCAAATTTTTTTTTAAGATTTATTTATTTATTTATTTGAAAGGCAGAGGCAGAGGCAGAGGCAGAGGCAGAGGCAGAGAGAGAGAGAGAGGTCTTCCACCTGCAGGTTCACTCCCCAGATGGCCACAACAGCCAGAACGGTGCCAATTCGAAGGCAGGAGCCTCTTCTAGGTTTCTCATGCAGGTGCAGGGACCTAAAGACTTGGGCCATCTTCCACTGCTTTCCCAGGCCACAGCAGAGAGCTGGACTGCAAGTGGAGTTGCTGGGACCTGAACTGGTACCCATATGAGATGCCAGCACTGCAGGCAGCAGCCCTACCTACTATGCCACTGAACTGGCACCCCCACAATTAATTTCTATATCAATCATACACTCAGCCTCTGTAATAAACTCTATTCTAAAATGCTATGAAATATACATAAAATTTACCATTTCAGTCATTTAAAAAAAAATTCTTTTTATAAAGATTTATTTATTTATTTATTTGAGGGTAGAGTTGCAGACACAGAGACAGAGAGAAAGGTTTTCCATTTGCTGGTTCACTCCCCAAGTGGCTGCAATGGCCAGAGCTGGGTTGATCTGAAACCAGGAGCCAGGAGTTTCTTCTGAGTCTCCCACTGGGACCCAAGGACTTGGGCCATCTTCTACTACATTCCCAGGTAAAGTGGAGAGTTGGATCAGAAGAGGAGCAGCTGGGACTTGAACTGTTGCTCACATGTGATGCCACTTTTCCTGATACTCCACAGTGCCGGTCATAAAAAAATTTTTAGCTTATTTACATTTTTTTTTTTTTGATAGGCAAGGATCAGCAGATGGAAGATCCTTCTCCTTGATATTACACAGCAAGGTCTTGATGCTTTCCCTACATAAAATGCTTCAGGCTTTTTTGTAAATCCTTTTACCAGTTAAAATAAAATCATAGGGGTCAGCACTATGACGTAGTGGGTTAAGCTGCTGCCTGCAGTGCCGGCATCCCATATGGGTGGCGCTTTGAGTTCCAGCTGTTCCACCTCTGATCCAGCTCCCTGCTAATGCGCCTGGGAAAGCAGTGGAAGATGGCCCTGCACCCACGTGGGAGACCCAGAGGAAGCTACTGTTTCCTGGCTTAGGATCGGCTCAACTCTGGCCATTGTGGCCATTTGGAGAGTGAACCAGCGGATGGAAGAACTCTCTGTCTCTCTCTCCCTGTCTCCCCCTAACTCTGCTTTTCAAATAAATAAAATAAATCTTCAACAACAAAAAAATCACAACAACCATGTCCCGCAGGGATTGGTATTTAGCCTCGTGGTTTAGACATTCATGTTCCACACTGGAATGGTTGGGTTTAATACTTGGCTCTGGCTCCTGATTCGATTCTTGCTAACACAAACTCTGGGAGGCAACAATAATTACTCAAATAACTGGATTCCTGCCGTCCACAAAGAAGAACTGAACTGAGTTCCTCTTTTCTGCCTTCACTCTAGCGCTGCCCGTTACTAGCATCTGGGGAACGAGCCAGTGCACAGGAGCTCGCTCTCACTCTCTCAAATTAAAAACAAACAAAAGGGCCAGCACCGTGGCTCAACAGGCTAATCCTCCGCCTAGCGGTGCCGGCACACCGGGTTCTAGTCCCGGTCGGGGCGCCGGATTCTGTCCCGGTTGCTCCTCTTCCAGGCCAGTTCTCTGCTATGGCCCAGGAGTGCAGTGGAGGATGGCCCAAGTGCTTGGGCCCTGCACCCCATGGGAGACCAGGAGAAGCACCTGGCTCCTGCCATCGGATCAGCGTGGTGCACCGGCCGCAGCGGCCATTGGAGGGTGAACCAATGGCAAAGGAAGACCTTTCTCTCTGGCTCTCTCTCTCACTGTCCACTCTGCCTGTCAAAACAAACAAACAAACAACAACAACAACAACAAAAAACCCTCACTTCTTCATTCATCAAAAATTTAATCCAAATTGGCATGAAACCCACACAATCTTCATTATTCTCTAACTTGACGCAATAGTCTATACCAGCTAACCCGTTCAAACTGGAACTCATAGGCCATCCTCTGCAAAATCCCCATCCTTAATCTTTTCTTTAAACATTATCTGTCTTCCTTTAAACCTGTAATATAAACCTGGAGGCAGTGGTAGGTGCAATGTTTCTTCCTTACTCTTCATAATATCTTCCAATTATCATCCCCATTCCTATGATTCTCTAGTTTTGTTAACTCCAAGGTAGCGGGATCAGAGCTGTCCAAAAGGATGTGTGAAGATGAAAATCTTTTATGTCTGTGCCTTCCATTACAATACCCACAACTGAACTGAGCACTTGCAATGTGGTCAGTATGGCTGAGGAACTGAATTTTTATTCAATTTTAATGATTTAAATGACAGTCACATGTAGCTCGTGGTTACCATATTAGACAAGAGAGCACTAGACTACAACACTATGTAACTATAATTTAGAGATGTGTAAGTCATTGCCCCTCCTGTATCTTGAAGATTTTAGTAAAGAGCCCATGAGCCAGTATTCATTCTGTCACAAATCTTACTGACTGAAATCTTCATGGAGATGATATTACTAATACCCTGGTTTTAAAATGTTGGAAACTGGGGGGCCGGTGCCGTGGCTCACTTTGTTAATCCTCCGCCTGCGGAACCAGCATCCCATTTGGGCACTGGGTTCTAGTCCCAGTTGCTCCTCTTCTGGTCCAGCTCTCTGCTGTAGCCTGGGAGGGCAGTGGAGGATGACCCAAGTGCTTGGGCCCTGCACCCACATGGGAGACCAGGAGGAAGCACCTGGCTCCTGGCTTCGGATCGGCACCACGCCGGCCGTAGCGGCCATTTAGGGGGTGAACCAACAGAAGGAAGACCTTTCTCTCTGTCTCTCTCTCTCACTGTTTTTAATTCTACCTGTCAAATAAAAAAAATTGAAAATTGAAATTGGTGATTTTTAAAAAAACTTAAAATTTATATCTTCTACAAATTTCCTAAAAGCATAATCTTTAAATTAATAAATGCATTTTTTGCAATCAGATAAAGCGGATGAATGTGAAATACTAAACTGTCAGAAAAGTTACAAAAATGATTCCCTAGACAAAGCAGCAAACTGTAATCAACCACAAAATCACTTGCAAACCCATGGGAACACTTTAGAAGAGAAAATGGAGGTTCAAAGAGCAAAGTAATTTTAAAATCCCTATCTATTATCATAGTATTATCCTTACTAAGAACTACAAGAAGAACAAATACATCTTTATTCTCCCAGGAACAACCTTTCATTAGCTAAGGAAGATTACTTACCGCCCATGTCTTAGTCAACCTGAAAATTGGGGCGCTCTGTAAGCCAGAAACCACTGCCATAAGTGCGTGAAGGTTATTCAGCTCATACAGTTTCTGAAGATTTAACAAAAAGCGGGGATAAAAAGCAGAAGTAAACATGAGTGCAAGGAACATTTATATTAACAAGTACAATCTGGGCAAACTGGTGGTCCAGTACTGCCTACCCTGTTCCTGAGATTTGTCTTTTGAGCACCTGCCGTGCTTACGGTGAGCTGGCTTTGGAACACAACAGAGCTTCCATCTTCTATACTGGCACTGTCCCCAACTCTGGGAATAAACATACCTCTGGTTGGGTAATATATCTGAAAACTCAAAGTTATCGCTGAGTATCAAGTTCACCTGTATGGTCAAGCACCTGTTTCTAGTAAGCAGTTTCCTTTCTTACACTGAAACACCATGGGACTTCTGCTTTATGTTCCTAGTTGTGTAAATTCTATCTAAAACCTGGACTTTGATCTGCTTTCGCACCCAGTATTCCTGTTACTCCAGGGCTGGGTTTTCAGGCTGTTTTCCATAGTCGTCCTGCGTTTCCCACTTCTTCTTGCCTGACTTCCTTCATGCTGGACTGGAACACTGCTGTTAGAACTTGCATGCAGAAAGCACTTGCCCAACAGGAGAGGTGTGCCAACAGGTTGACCTGGCACTCACTTCTAACTTCCTTTATTTTCTCACACTACCTGATGCTTGCATCCCAAAGGTCCTGTCTAAAAAATTCAGTCATTTTAGAACAGTCCCTGCTACCAGGCCCCAGGTCTAGAAAATGCTGTGATGAAGCATTTAACTAAAAATCCGAAGAAAACAAATGAGAAAAATAAATAAATAAATAAAGACAGGATACAGACCTTTGCATAAGAAGGTTATATAAGGTTCTTGGGAAGCCATTCAATCAGTGTGTACTCAGCCATTTACTGCAGCTTAGGCACAATGCTAGACTACACACCCAAACATGGAAAGGAAGATGCTTCAGAATAGCGAGGCAAGCAGACATGAAAACAAGCAAGCTGCCTATTCCTGGAATAGCAGTGTGTTCAGAGTCTGCCTGTGTCAGAAAGGCCAGATCTCCAGAGTGACACGTGCCAGTGAGAGAGCCCTGTGAGAAAGAGGAACACAGGGTAGAGACAGCACAAAGGCATGGAGGCTCTGGGGAGCTCCAGAGATGGCTGCATGTAGGGCCCGGATGCAGGCAGGACAGCATGGGCTATTTCACATGCGAAGTAAGGAGGTTACTGCTCTCACAAGCAGTATGGACTCCAGTGGAGGATATAGAGAATTTTAAAAATTCAGAATGATATATTCAAATAGCAGTTTCCTTGCAATTCTAAAAATCCAAAGACTGAAAAGTCAAAAATTTTCTTTTTCCTTTCTTTTTTTTTTTTTTTTCCTGATAAGTATGGCCTCAAATTCATTCGCTGGAAAAACCTGACCTGATGTGAGGTTTACGATAGACAGGCTTTGGTCCAAAAATAGTTAATGTGAAAGGGGAGAGGACTGTGCAAGCTTTCTATAACTTTAGGCAAAAAAAAATTCTGCACGTATCTGACCCCAAAGACTTTGGATAAGTATTATAGATGTGCACTGCATTTTAGAAAGATCAGAGTGAAAGGCAGCACATAGGAAGGGAACAGTTGGGAACTCTTTTAGTGGTCCAGACAAGAGAAGATGATAAGGATTTCAAATACACCAGGGTCAGAGGTGCTGCAGTGAAAGGAGGGCTTTATATCCAGCAAAGGCATGGCGAATCAGACACCTTGAAAACAAAGTACCAGGTAAGACATGAAAAGCATCTCATGAAATGCACTGTTAGGCCAGCAAGAAAGTAGGGAACACTCGGAGGCAATCACCTGGTTAGTCTTCCCAGCTTTGGGGGACACACTGCCCAGGGCCAATTTAAGAACAGGTATTAATAAAAGACCCTCACCACAGAAGGCAGAGATACCAGGACTGCAGTTGCTGGGTAGGGGGATAGAAGTAAATCCCACCAACCACCAACAGACTGCAAACAACAATGCCCTTTCTGAATCTCAGGACAAAGGAAAAGTACAGAGGCAACTCATGCAAATTTGTAGCCCAAATAAGTACTTAAAATGCTGTTAGTAAAAATGAGCAAAGAATAACAACACCTCAAGCTGGACTGGCAATTTCACAAAGAACAAGAGGTACCCTGTACTGGCCATAACAGCAAGGAAACAAAACAGACTTAGAAAGAAGTTTTTGCCTAAAACATTGGAGAACTTTTTTTTTCCCACTCCTTCAATTTTTACAATGACCTACTCTCAGTCTAACTTATACTCAAAATTCAAGAATATGAACCATACGATGATCTCAACAGAAGCAAAAGCATTTGAAAAAATGCAACATCATTTCATGATGAAAACACTAAGCAAATTAGGTATAAAAGGAACATTCCTCAACACAATCAAGGCAATTCATGACAAACACACAGCCAGCATCTTATTGAATGGGGAAAAGCTGGAAGCATTTCTACTAAGATCCAGAACCAGACAAGGATGCCCACTCTCACCACTGCTATTCAATACAGTCAGTCCTGGAAGTTTTAGCCAGAGCCATTAGGCAAGAAAAAGAAATCAAAGGGATAGTGGTGATGGACAAATCAATTGAGTTCCTGCTAGGTATGTGGGAGACCTGGATTGTGTTTCTACCTTCCAGTTTCAGTACTGACCCAACTTTGGTCACTGTAGGCATTCGGGGAATAAATTAATGGATGGGACCTGTCTCTCCGCCTCCCAAACTTTAAAAATTAAAAAGAAGCACACACCAAAAATATGGCCCCAAGTTAAAAAAATTTTTAAGGTGCCAGAATAACTAACTGTTCATATGGAAATATACAAAATAGAATCTCTACATCACATAAGGGTATATAAAAATGTACTCCAGGCAGATGAAACACTCATGTAAAAAAAAATCAAAGCTATGAGAAACAGTGACCTGATCAGCCCTTGTCCTGACTGCTGATGAACAACTTAATACTTTATCCCTTTTAGTATTTTTTTGTTCTACTTAATACTATTGGTTGAACTCTGTAATTAACACACAATTATTCTTAGGTGTTTAAATTTTACTGAAAAGTGATCTCTGTTAAATATAAGAGTGGGAATAAGAGAGGGAGGAGATGTACAATTTGGGACATGCTCAATCAGACTTGCCCCAAATGGTGGAGTCAGAAACGTGCCAGGGGATTCCAATTCAATCCCATCAAGGTGGCATGTACCAATGCCATCTCACTAGTCCAAGTGATTAATTTCAGTTCACAATTGATCATAATGATAGGTCTAAGAGTCAAAGGGATCACATAAACAAGACTAGTGTCTGCTAATACTAACTGACAGAATCAAAAAGGGAGAGAACGATCCAACATGGGAAGCGGGATACACAGCAGACTCAGAGTGGCAGATGTCCTAAACAGCACCCTGGCCTCAGAATCAGCCCTTAAGGCATTCGGATCTGAAGAGCTCATGAGAATATTTTAGGTATGGAAAGCCAAGACACTCTGGCCAAAAAAAACAAAAAACAAAAAAACAAAAAAACAAAAAACCACACTGAAGAAGAAGACCTAAATGAAAGATCTCTGCGAGTGAGATCCCAGTGGGAAGAATGGGGCCATCAAAGAAGGAGGTACCTTTCTCTGAAGGGAGGAGAGAACTTCCACTTTGACTATGACCCTATCGGAATAAGATCGAAGTCGGCAAACTCAAAAGGCTTCCATAGCCTTGGGAACTCATGACTAGAGCCTAGGGAGATTACTGACGCCATAAACAAGAGTGTCAGTTTGTTAAGTCAACAACAGGAGTCATTGTGTACTTACTTCTCATGTGGGATCTGTCCTTAATGTGTTGTCCATTGTGAAATAATGCTATAACTAGTACTGAAACCGTATTTTACACTTTGTGCTTCTGTGTGGGTGGCAAACTGATGAAATCTTTACTTAATATATACTAAATCGATCTTCTGTATATAAAGATAATTGAAAATGAATCTTGATGTGAATGGAATGGGAGAGGGAGCGGGAGATGGGAGGGGTGCAAGTGGGAGGGAAATTATGGGGGGGAGGGAAGCCATTGTAATCCATAAACTGTACTTTGGAAATTTATATTTACTAAATAAAAGTTTAAAAAAAAAAAAGGAAAAGAGATTACACTTGATAATATTTGGGCACATGATTCAATCAGTTGAGGCCTTATGAGTAAAAACTGAGGCTTTCCAGAAAAGAAGAAATTCTTCCTCAAGACTCTTGCCAAAGGGCTGGCGTGGCACTGCAAGTAAAGTCACAGCTTGTGATGTCAGTATCCCAGATCAGAGTGAAGTTGCAGTACTGGCTGCTCTGTTTCTGATCCAGCTGCCTGCTAATGTGCCTGGGAAAGCAGTGAATGATGTCCCAAGTGCCTGGGCCCCGCCACTTGCAGTGAATCAGTGTACAATCTCTCTGTCTCTATTTCTCCCTCTCTCTCTGAAGCTCAACTTTCAAATAAATAAATAAAAATCCTTAAACAAAAACAAAAACAAAAACAAAAACAAAAAAGATGACTACCTCAACTCCTGCCCGAGTTCCAGCCTACTGGCTCGCCTTACAGATGTCAGGCTTGGCAGACCCTACAATCATATGAGCCAGTTCCTCAGATCTCTTCATATATTTTCTATCTATATTTGTTCATATGGGCTTATATAGAACATGCTGGTTCTGTTTCTCTGGAGAACACTGACTGACACTTTACTAAAGGAGAATGACAAATGTGCTACTTTATTTTGAGTTACAGAGACAGACTCATAGATAGACACACACACACACACACACACACACACACACTCAGAGAGGTATCTTTCATCCACTGGTTCATTCCCCAAATGGCCACAACAGCGGGGGCTGGGCCAGCTGGAAGCCAGAAGCCAGGAGTCAGAAACTCTATCTGCATCTCTCATATGGGTGGCAGAGGCTCAAGTACCTAGGCCATCCTCCACTGCTTTCCCAGGTGCATTAGCAAAGAGCTGGATGGGAAGCAGAGTAGCCCGGACTAGAACCAGTGCCCATGGGGGAAGCTGGTGTCACAAGCGGCAGCTTTACCAGCCACACCACAATGTCAGCCCCAACTTGCCAGTTTCATAACATTGAATCTAGAAGGCAGAGTCAGAATAAAGGGATTTAGGAAACAGTGATGGATAAAAATAATCAGGAATTCAGGGCTTGGCTTGAAGGCAAGTGCTGTCAAAAATAACTCAAAGTCTAAGAGTCCAAACAAGAATTCAATGATTATCTGTTGAGAAGGACAGTGGTGTGTTTGATGGATAAATCTGCTGATTTTGATTTTTATTGTAACATTTAAGTAAATACAAAAACTAATAAAAATATCTGAGAAATCTAATGGAAAATCAAGCCTATGCAAAAAAAGTCATTATGTTCTCCTAGTTAAAAACCCTATGTGTATCTAACATATCATAAGAATATTTTTAAAATTTGGATAACCTCTTTTGCAAAATATTACTTTGTAGAAGACCAGCTCTGCCACCTAGTGCCACAGAATTTGTTAGAAGACATTTGCTTCCATGTGTTTCAGGAAAATATGGAAAAGTTAAGTCACTATAGACATAGCATCCTTGCTTATTGCACTTTAATTCTCAAGTGACATATGTTATTTATTACAGGAATAACGAAGAATGAGCACGGCTACAATTCCCACACTTCTTAGAGACCTTAACACAAATCTGGAGCTGATGCATCTTTCAATGAAACCTCAGAATCCTGTTTAGAGCATCCTCACCCCACGCTGAGTGCAGACTATTCTTGAAACTCTTGCTCCACTCCATGTCTCTTGCTTCACTGCCCATCTATGCCGTAACAGTAACTGTGCAGTTAATTTATTTGGTAACGTCACATACGCTATGCTTTAAAAAACAGTCTTATTATTCTCCATATGGCTTGCAGAGTGATGTTTTGGAAGCAAAATAACTGGTATGTATTCTCTACTTAATTCTGTGTAGTTTTCTCCATCATCTGCAAAGCATGCCAATATTTATTAGTATCATACTTTACCATGACACTGAATATTTATCCAGTGAAACAGATCACAGAACTCAGCTGCTCAGAGAGGTGGGATACAGAAGGAGTGGGAAATAAGAGTAAAGGGAAAAGCAGAGAAAACAGGCATCCAATTTAAAAAATTAACTTATATTGATTATAAGCCTAATTCCCCAATATCATTATATGATAAATGGTAAATATTCACTCAGAAACATCTCTGAATGGTTGAACTTAGAAAATAAAAAACAGAGGATTTCCTTACCTTTGCAGTTTTAATATAGTGACTCAAAACTTCTGCTCTAATCTTTAATGTCTGAGCATGAAGAATCTCTCTAACAACCCAAAAGCTTACCTGAAAAGAAAAATTAAGATAGTGCTGAAAGGCAAGATTATGTATAAGGTTTGAAAATACACAGAATGTCTATATTTTACAAAGTCATCTTATATCTGGTTCTATATTTAAGCTAGTAAAGGCAGTAAATCTCCCAGATTCCAACAAGATTTACTTACAAAAAATATCAAAAGTTATAGATATTTTAATAACCTTAGAAGATTTCATCTATGAATTCAAATCCAAACAGCATGATCACTGAGTGAATTCAATGTCATACAAATGCAAGCATGACTGTAAAATACAGATTCTTTGTTACTCTTTCAGAGCATGCTTGTGACTGATGTGATGAATGGAGTATTAGTGAAACTGAAGCTAACTTCCAGGGCAAGGTTGTAAAAGATCATGTGGTACCTGCCTTCACTGCTGGAACACTGTCTCCTGGAGCCCTAAGCGACCAAATAAAAATACTAATCAGTCTAAGATCACCATGCTGGAAAGGCTGAGGGTAGTGGGCACCCAACCAATAGCCCCAATTAAGCCAACCACCCTGGTGAATGTCAGTAAGATGGTGCCATCTTCCTAACCAGGGCTGTTTTGTGGTGGCCTTACATTGGTGCTGTGACTCAGATCCAGGCTACCCCAGTGACTTTGCTCTCCCTTCAGGGATCTCTGAGCTGCCTTGGGGTCCTGGATTTCTGCCAGTCACAAAACACCCCCAGAACTCCTTCCACACCACCGAACACTTCATGATCTCCATCCATACAGTGGCCTTCCAAATTCTGAGGTAAGACGGGGAATGGGAAGTTGCCATGGCAACTTCTACTACAGGTTGTGATTCTACTCTTGTCCCCAAGTACTGGTACTGGGCAAAACCACAACTCTCTACGGCCTTCAGTCTCTATGGACACTGTGTCCGGGAAACAGTGGGTGTGGGTGATGACTCAACCTCCTGTTTTCCTCCTATGGGCTAAGCCCTAAGCTGCAGTGGGCTCGTGGGTGACAATCCCTGCCCTCTGTTCCCACATCGTCTCATCAGTTGGACGGCTGTGATCCTGGAGGTGCCTAATATCCACTGATCCAACTTTACAGGTCACCATGGGAGCATCTTTCTTCTCACGTTCAAATTCTCCTCTCGTTCACCTTCTAAGTAGTATGGTCCCTTTCAAATTGGCTCCAGACCTCAAACGCCAACCCTGATAGCTTTATCATTTCTGTGAGTGACAGGGAAAATGGAAAGAGAACCCATATGCTCAGGCTTTTCCTATTTTCGAGCTAAGCCTTCTATGTGTACTTCCTGCTCTCTGTCCCAGGTCCTTTGGCCTCCAAAGTTTCCACTAGAGCTCAAGGGCCTGAGCTGAAACCTCTTCCTTCTATGTTCGTGGCCCCGATTCTTCAATGTCTCAGCTCACTGTACCTCCCCGTCCTGTGCAAGAATTCCGACTTTTCTTAGAACGAGGCCTGGTCCAAAGCCTACTCCCCCTGTCTCATCAATGATCTTCCCACAAGTTTGGGTGCTTTCACCCTCCAGCCTTTGTCCTCCAACTGGTCTTTGTCCCTCCCTCTCCTGTTCCAGTTTTACCTTAAGAATAGCAAGGGAGTGGTAATCCCATCCTTCAGAGCTCCCTGCTTACTCAGAAACAAATCAGGTAGCTCATCCTTCCAACGGCTTTTTTTTCCTCATGAGTGAGCTAGACAGGAAAATCAGGTCTCCTGACCTCCACCACAGTGGACCTCCTGTCTTTAGTGCATCGGCCGCTGGCCCACTGTCACCTTTGGGAAGTGTCTGGCGGCTGCCTGAACGTCTGTTTCAGAGGCAGTCCCAAGTGGCGACTGATGACTAGGGCATCACCGACCTAAGGTCCTCTTAGGGTAAAAAAGCAACTGTAACTAGACACTGAGTTTGAAGAAATTTCTCTCTTTGAATCTAGGAAGATTACTACCTTTAAAAACATTGCTTTGTAACTTGCTGAACTTATCTTGCAATTTATTTTAACAGGTCTCTGGATAATCAGTACTCAATGAAACAGCAATGGATAATCAGTATTTGTTTTAGATGAACACAATTTTAACTGAATTCAGATAGAGATATAGTATCAGAATCTTAAGTCATTTAGGTGTAACTGCTAATTTAAATTGGTAAAAGTAAATGAGATAAATGCATCTAAATATAAACTTTGGTACTCTCAACACCTTATATTCTATAGAAAAACTAATAATTGAATTTGCTAACATGTTTTCATAGATTGTCCATATGAATATAGTTCAACATCACTTGAAAGTAAGTAAGGGTTGAAATTCAATGTTATCTGGCTGGCGCCATGGCTCACTTGGCTAATCCTCCACCTGTGGCACCGGCACACCAGGTTCTAGTCCCAGTTGGGGCACCAGGTACTAGTCTCGGTTGCTCCTCTTCCAGTCCAGCTCTCTGCTGTGGCCTGGGAGGGCAGTGGAGGATGGCCCAAGTGCTTGGGCCCCTGCACCTGCATGGGAGACCAGGAAGAAGCACCTGGCTCTTGGCTACGGATCAGCGCAGCATGCTGGCCATGGCAGCCATTTGTGGAGTGAACCGACGGAAGGAAGATCTTTCTCTCTGTCTCTTTCACTGTCTATAACTCTCTCTCTCACTGTCTAACTCTGCCTGTCAAAAAAAGAAAAAGAAAAAAAAAAGAAATTCAATGTTATCTTATTTAAAAATGTTTTTGTAATCTGAAGATTTTTAACAAGTTATTTCAAAATGTAAATCAAGGAAACTGAAAGATGGAAAACATCACAAGTATAGAAATGTGCACTTGGTAAGAAAGGTTAAGAAAGAAAGAGTTTTTTGAATAAGGGGAGGACACGGTTTATAAGAATTCCTTTATACTGATGGCTACTTCACTTTAGACTGGAATGGAAATGACAGAATATTCCAAGTAAGTTGAAGAGGGTGTGTGGAAGTCACAGAAGGTTATAAAAGAGGGGCCGGCACTGTGGTGCAGCAGGTTAATGCCCTGGCCTGAAGCGCCGGCATCCCATATGGGCGCCGGTTCTAGTCCCAGCTGCTCCACTTCCGATCCAGCTCTCTGCTATGGCCTGGGAAAGCAGTGGAAGATGGCCCAAATGCTTAGGCCCCTGCACCCATGTGGGAGACCCAGAAGAAGCTCCGGGCTTCAGATGGGCACAGCTCTGGCCATTGCGGCCATCTGGGGAGTGAACCAGTGGACGGAAGACCTCTGCCTCTCCTCTCTCTGTGTAACTCTGCTTTTCAAATAAATAAATAGATCTTAAAAAAAAGAAGGTTATACAATAAATTTTTGGAAGAAAAAGCTATTAATCTATTTCTCTTTGACACAGAATTAGAATCTGATCCTCTGTTAAAGCAATGAGCTAAAGTAATCTATTACATTCTCTTAATGTCTCTGTTAGGTTCTAATTGTTTAACAGCGGCTGAGTTTTTTTTTATTAAGAGTTATGATTTATTTGAATATGCTTATTCTAAAACATTTGAGTAATCACCTTGTAGCTGATCAAATCTGGTCTATATTATATCATGATGTTAAGGAATTTTATTTCAAGCAGATATTTTAAGCCTTGTTGGCATTGCTGACAGGCATTCAAAAAGAAAAGTCAAAGTTCCAAATTATCTGGACTTTGATATATCCAGTTGGGTTCCTGGAAATATCAGGCGATTTGGATTATATTACAGGTACTGTCAAGATGTAAAGTGGGCTAAATTTTAAGTTATGATACTGTAAAATGCTATTGATACAAATGTCTAAAAGTTAAAAAGTTTAATGATCTTGTGTTCCCAGACATGACAGTTATCTTAATGAGAAGGGCCCAGAGGCCTAAAAGGGGCAAATGTTTTTAAAATCCTACCACAGACTTCTACTTTAGAACATCAAAAATTAGAAGATGAGACTGGAGACACCCCCTTGACTTGCATTCTCTGTTTTCCTTTAACGAAAACCAGGAGAAAAGCCAGGCAGCAGAAACAATGCAAAGGTAGGTGGCAGGCCAATTAATGGCTGCTCTACAGTGATCTGCCCTCAAGAAGACTCAACAGGCAGTCCACTGCAGTGGCTTTCAATGTGGAAAGCCTGGGCTTCAGCAGAAGTCAGCTTATGAAGAGCCCTGGTAGCTCTGCCAGCCAAGAGTTGGATCACTGGAAATGGAACTGCCCTGGAGTCGAAGGACTTCAGGTCAGAGCCACAGATCTTGTTTGTTGGCTCCAAGATGAAAAGCCCTTCACTCGGCCCAGCTTCCAAAATAACCACCACTGCTAGGGGACGGCCAAGTAGGGTCAGCAACATGGCAGGCAGAACTGTAAATTTCCTGTTAGAGACGCCCAACCTGCCTTTATCCAGCCAGCTCAGTAATGGAAGCCAACAGGTGCCTTCCCAAGGAGGTTCACACCTCCCTTGTGGTGTAAACCCTGTGGAGAGAGAGAGAGGTCTGGGCCTCATAACTGGCAAGGCCTTGGAGCCCACCTAATTATTGTCAAGCCCCTTTTGTCAGTTACTATTTGCCTCTCAATTGGAAAACTTACCCATGGTTTAGACAGCATCTTTCTTAGGTCCTCTAATAATGACTGTCCTTTATTTTAGACCCTGTCTAGTCGACTTGGCCTCATTCCTTTTTAATCACACCTTCTACTCTTACAACAATAGCTCCACTCCAAACCCATGTGTACTGATGGTTCTCTTTCCCCATTTAACATATGATTGTTCAGAGTTTTTCTATAGACAAACCCCTCTACCCACAAGAGATGAGCGGCCGTTCTCCCAGTCTTGGTTGGGATCAGCTTTGCAGCCTCTCTGTCCCAAGTAGTGATCTCAGGAATAGCATTGGGCCACAACATTTTCTAGACCAACCAACTCAAAACAACTCCAAAAGTCACAAGAGGTCACTAAGTCCACTGAGGCCCCAGCTGATGCCACCCGAGGTCTCCAAAGCCAGATCACCTCACTAGCAGTGTTTAACAGGAGGTGATAATGGAATAAACCAAAGCCTTCACCAACCAGGCAGTTGACCAAATGCTACTACACCCCATGCCAGCAGAGAGTAACTCGTCACTCCATTACAGTAGGAAGCAGCTCTAGTAGATCATCATTCCTCCACCCCTCCTGGACTTTTGTGGCCGATATAATCCCATACAACACTTGCTTTATAAAAAACAAAAGTGGGGAATGTTAGTAAAATGGTGCCATTTTCCTAAGCCCATCCTTGCTTACTAGAAGTCAGGTGACCAAATGGCCCAACCACAAGTGTCAGCTCCACCCACACCCTAACAGGATTTGCTGCTCCCACTTCCTAACCTCTGCAAAGCTATATAAGACCTGTTCTGCCAGTACAAGATTTTCTCTCTGTGCACGGCGAGGCAGCCTGTCAGGTTCCCTCCACTCAACAATCAACCTTTTCCCTTACTCTGGTGTTTGGTGTGTTTGGGGTGGCCTTTCCTTTCAGTGAATACTGACTCAGAATAACAAACACCAAGATATGGCTTAATAAAATTACTGGCTTTAAAGGAAAAACTATTTTGGACATCTACACAAAAAGATAAAATGATTTTTAAAGAAAAGAAAACTTAATTGTCAGCAGACTTTTCAACTCCCACACTCCATACCAGAAAAAAAAAAAAAAAGAGGGGCGGGGAGTAGAATAACAAACATAATCAAGGGAAGACAGTCCTGAAGATAACTTTTTCATCTATGAAGAGAACAGGCAAACCTGTCAGCATGCTGAAGCTCAGGAAATACTGTTCCATGCATCCTTCTGAAGTAATCTATGTGAAAACAAGCTTCAGATAACCAAAACAACCACAGAACAATATAAGGCTAGCAGAGAGCACTAACTATGTACTTACTTTTAGAGCTAAGACTAAGCCGGCGCCGTGGCTCACTAGGCTAATCCTCTACCTTGCGGCGCCGGCACCCCGGGTTCTAGTCCCGGTCGGGGCGCCGGATTCTGTCCCGGTTGCCCCTCTTCCAGGCCAGCTCTCTGCTGTGGCCAGGGAGTGCAGTGGAGGATGGCCCAAGTACTTGGGCCCTGCACCCCATGGGAGACCAGGATAAGTACCTGGCTCCTGCCATCGGATCAGCGCGGTGCGCCGGCCGCGGTGGCCATTGGAGGGTGAACCAATGGCAAAAGGAAAACCTTTCTCTCTCTCTTTCTCTCTCTCACTCCACTCTGCCTGTCCAAAAAAAAAAAAAAAAAAAAAAAAAAAAAAAAAGGCAGCTAAGACTAAATGAGGGCTAACAGGGAGAGTACATTATATAATGCATAAGTTCTCATACAATACATAGTTTGGTTATAAAAAATGGGAATGGGGAGAGCAGAGAGAACCTCTGTAATACACACACCTGTTTGCCACAATGATACTGGTAATGGTGGTATTGTTACGTACAGTCAAGAAAATAAGTGAACTACAGGATATTGTTATCATGGCCTGTGTTCCTTGAAAACTGAAATGCAGGGTAAGAGAGGATATGGAAGAGTTAGAGTAAAAACTCTGGTCCTGAATCTGAATTCAAATGATCAGTATGAACCCACAACATATTTTCTCTTTAACTAATTGTGTACGTAAAACATACTGCTGGTCTAATTTCATCTGCTAAAAAGACCTAGAAGTTATGATCTAAACAGCAATGAGCACTAGCACCCAGATCCATTGCCCACTATAAGAAATTAGGATTGCTTAAAGAAATGTTGGATTCCAGGCAAAAGGCAGAAGCAACAGACAAATAAAACAAGCCTGCAACACTGCGGCACATCATATAACAAAGAAACTTAGGGTCATGACACAACACATAAAAGCCAATGTGAACAGACCACCGCTCTAACAAAACTGGAACAATATGATAAATATGGGTTTCAATAAGGATAATAATTGTGATGGATGAAGCTCATCATATGTGCTTAAGTCTATGAGTTCATAATGATACCACTAAAAAATAAAAAAATGATTTGGTCACGACCCTAAGATGACAAAGCATCAGTTCACTGTCTTCAAATTCTTTATCCTACATAAACAGGAAGATTCAAATCTCCTCCCTTATCCTGCCTTTACCATAGGAAATGCACCTCTGGATACCCAAATATTCGATTAAGGAAAAATCTCTCTTCCTAGAAACATTCCAACTACTAAATGAAATACAATGAAATGAGAATTCACCTCTCAACAAATATACTTAATTAATGGATCTACCAAAACTACTGACATTCTCAAAGACACAACCAGATACTATGTGACTCCAGGTGAGAAAACACACACAACCCATTCTCCTGCCAAAGAGACTGAACATGACTGAACCTTTGCAATCAACAGGGCATTTGTAGAAAGCACAGGGCATGCAAGACCACAGTGAACACAGTCTAGACTGTGGGAGACTACACATGTCAAAATGCCTGGGTTCCTCTACTTAAATTGTAAATAAAAGGCATAGGGGATTAAGTTGTAGGTTAACACAACTTACACACCAATTCTTATAAACAGGCATGACTAAACTATAGTGTTAGATATCGAAATTTTGGTAATAAAACTCCAAAAAGAAACACAAGAAAGTGAGTACTATAAAAGTCAGGACAAGCCGGCGCCACGGCTCACTAGGCTAATCCTCCACCTTGCGGCGCCGGCACACTGGGTTCTAGTCCCGGTCGGGGAGCCGGATTCTGTCCCGGTTGCCCCTCTTCCAGGCCAGCTCTCTGCTATGGCCAGGGAGTGCAGTGGAGGATGGCCCAAGTGCTTGGGCCCTGCACCCCATGGGAGACCAGGAGAAGCACCTGGCTCCTGCCTTCGGATCAGCGCAGTGCGCTGCCCGCAGCGGCCACTGGGGGGTGAACCAACGGCAAAGGAAGACCTTTCTCTCTGTCTCTCTCTCTCTCACTGTCTGTAACTCTACCTGCCAAAAAAAAAAAAAAAAAAAAAAAAAAAGACTTTGAATTTAACAAGACTCTACTAGAGAGTAATAGAGTAATGTAGGAACTACATAATAGAGTTTACTATAGGATCAACTTTGATTGGGAATAAGGATAAAAGCTTTTGGTATACTGTCACATATTTAACTGATAATTTTTTGTTTACCTTAGTGAACAAAAAAGGAGTGCTTAAAATCTAAAGCCAGGGCTTAAAATCTAAAGCCAGGGACCGACGCTGTGGCACAGGTTAATCCTCTCCCTGCGGCGCCAGCATCCCATATGGGCGCCAGTTCTAGTCCCAGCTGCTCTTCTTCCAGTCCAGCTCTCTGCATGGGAGACCAGGAGGAAGCGTCTGGCTCCTGGCTTCAGATCAGCGCAGCTCTGGCCGTAGCGGCCATCTGGGGAGTGAACCAACAGAGGGAAGACGTTTCTGTCTCTACCTCTCACTGTCAGTAACTCTACCTCTCAAATAAATAAATAAAATCTTTAAAAAAAGAAAGTTGTCAAATAATTTTTAAAAAATAATAAAATAAAATCTAAAGCCAAATTTGAGTATTGCACCATAATGCTTTTGTGATACACACACAAAAAAATAAAAAACACACATTTTTACTCTAATGATAAATTCTGACCATGTTAGAAAAACTTGAAAAACAATTTCTGCATAACTCAAATATGTAATTCAGTATAAGATATTTTAATCCTCTGCCCTTAATAACGGGTTTCACCAAATTTTTAAAAACTTTTGAACCCACTTCTACTTTTGAGAATACAGTGAACCAAATAACCTGAGAAACTACTCTAAGCCCCTAGAAATGCCAGGTTAACTTAATCCAAAAACATATGCCTAAGTTAGAAGGAAAATAAAGGATTTCCCTAGAAGCCAAAAACAAGAGACAGAACAAAAAGCCAAGTAGGGGCTGGCGCTGTACGTTAATCCTGTCTGCAATGCCGGCATCCCACATGCGTGCTGGTTTGAGTCCCAGCTATTCCACTTCCAATCCAGCTCTCTGCTGTGGCCTGGGAAAGCAGTAGAAGATGGCCCAAGTGCTTTGGCCCCTGCACCCACATGGGAAACCCGGAAGAAGCTCCTGGCTCCTGGCTTCAGATCAGCTCAGCTCCTGCCATTGCGGCCAACAGGGGAGGGAACCAGTGGATGGAAGACCTCTCTCTCTCTGTCTCTCCCTCTCACTGTCTGTAGCTCTACCTCTCAAATTATTAAATAAAAATCTTAAAAAAAAAAAAAAGTAAAGTAGTGGCTCTAAAAGTAGACATAGCAGCTATCCTTAGAGGACTGCCTATCTCAATACACTGGGGCTTGAGAATTAATATTCCTTCAACAACCTAACAGGAGGCCTCACACCTCTCCCTAGTCTCCTATATTACTGAGGGCTTCTCAAAGGGCTACAATCTCATGAAAGGTGGACTGAAACAATTCACCTATTGGAAAGGTGAGACACACACAAATTTACCTGAACAGGCTGAAACTCCGAGCAATCAAGAGAAAGAAGTCTTCAATTTACAACCACAGGCTTGTCTTTCACTGTATCTGGAATTTACACTTTCACTACAGAGCAGTGCTGCTCTTCCTCAAAATGACCAACTATTTAACATAAAATGTGTTCTGATTCTGTCATGGCTCTGGGTACCAACAAGGACAAGCAGCCTCTCAGAAGAGATGTGCTATAAAGAAAACTCAAAGTTATGTCATGATAGAAATTAAAAGAAAATTAAGAAAAGGAAGGAGGGTGGGAGTAAAGGAAGGGTGAAAGGGATTATATTCTTTTTTTTTGACAGGCAGAGTTGGACAGTGAGGGAGAGAGACAGAGAGAAAGGTCTTCCTTCCGTTGGTTCACCCCCCAAATGGCTGCTGCAGCGGGTGCACTGCGCCAATCCAAAGGCAGGAGCCAGGTGCCTCTTCCTGGTCTCCTATGCGGGTGCAGGGCCCAAGGACGTGGGCCATCCTCCACTGCCTTCCTGGGCCACAGCAGAGAGCTGGACTGGAAGAGGAACAACCGGGACAGAATCCGGTGCCCCGACCAGGACTAGAACCCGGGGTGCCAACGCCGCAGGCAGAGGATTAGCCAAGTGAGCCGCGGTGCTGGCCGGGTTATGTTCTTAAAACCATGTATATGAAATATATGAAGTTTTCCCCTTTTTAATAAATTTTAAAAATCAAATTAAAAAAGGGATGTAATTTCTATCTAGACAGAGCAGAACTCCCATAAAGCTTAAATAGACCTGAGTTTTTTAATCCAAAGTTACAAAACCCATAAGAAAACAAAGTATTCTAAGAGTCAGCAGAAACAGAGAATTATTACTCCAAAGACTTCAAATAGTAGCATAAACTAAAGGAAATACTGAACATTGTTTTTAACAGGTTTAAAAAATAAGACCACAACACTACTATAAAATACACAGGTTTGTAATAGATAAAACACATCTGAGAACAAGCAAACTGAAATACGGATCTGAGAAAATCATTCACAATAGAGCATAAAGAGACAGATGTGAAATATGGAAGGTTAAGAGACAAACAGGAAACAATGTCAAGTTCCAGCAAATCTCCAATAAGATTACGGCAAGGGAAAAGCAAGGATCACGCAGAGACAACATATGAAGAGATATTGGCCAAGATGTCTCCAGAACTGAGGTGAAATAGTAAACTATTTCTTAGTGAAAAAGTACACATTGAGACTCTACATTTCAGAAACTATTAAAATCTTACAAAGAACTCACATGATTAAATCTTCTTGTGAAAGCAACAGCATTTGGTGCAGAACTGTATTTTTCTTTTTTATTCCATCCACAACTTGAAAGCTCCTGGAAAATTAAAGTGAAAATTTAATACAAATTCAAGAAATAGCCCAGTCTCCCTGTCACAGTGTAGATTTCAGAACATTAAAGACATCCTGTGTCCTTTTCTAGAACCACTTATCTAATCTTATAACCACTCAGTTACATTATAAAAACTGATTAGAATATAAGAAAGCAAAATTACTTTTCTATGAGCATACATTTATACTCCATTGGTGGAATACTGGTGGATTGCTTTTTGAAGAGACCTGAATCCCCAGAGGAAAGACCCGCAGATAATAAACACAACACGCATTGAAGACTACCAGCTGTCATGCCCCTCCCCTCACTCATAGCTCCAAAACAGCTTTTCTGTATCTCACTCTTTCAGCTGACAGTCAATGAGCCTAGAGACTTGGCAAAACCTCTCTGGAGGAGTTCTTGATCCTGCAAAGTGTCTGTTAACAGAATTCAAAGAGCCCAAGAACTTGGATGTTTAAAAAAAAAAAAAAGAAAAAAAAATCAATTTTTATTTCATGCTAGCCTCTAATAGGCATAGGACATTTTTATTAATTATAAATGTAGGCTACCCACTAGTAGTAGCAATACATATGACTGTAACCAATAAAGTCATTGATATTTTCATATCACATTATAGTTGGTGTTAATTTATCAAAATTTCCTTTTACACTCATCACTACCACAACACTGTGGTAGCTATTATACCTATCTCTAGATATCAGTTACTATGTTAATAAAGAAGCACATATATTGCTACCTAAGAGCTTTTAAAAATGTTTTATTAGGTGTTATGTTAACAGAACTGATCTCCTTTGATTTTAATGAGTTTCAAATTCTACAAACTACAGACTGCCCAGGGGTCCCAAAGTCTAGAATAGTTTAGTGATCCTCTGTAATACAACAACCAGAGAGAAAGAATATGAATCCAAAAACAAAAACAAAAACCAAAAAGAAGGAAAAAAAGAACTCTCTTGAGTTAGGGGAGGGAACAGAACGAAGTTGAGGGGGCAAAACAGAAAACCCATTCAATTGTTACTGTCAGATGACAAAAGGTACTGTGCTACTAGGCAAAAACAAATTAGCATGTAAAAAAGAAGTTAAAGAACAAAACTGAGCTTTTAGAAATTAAAAAGAGAAACAAAATACTTACTAGAAGGACTGTGAGATAAATATGATCTTTTTAAACAAAAAAACTAAAAAGTGGACCAAAATATTTTTATGTTAATTATAACAGCCAACATTTGAGTAACACAAAGTTTAAGAGAAAATGGAGGAAAGTAGCCTATCAAAAATTTATTTCAAGAAAATATTCTAGACTCATTCCAAGGTATAGCATCAAAAAACAAAACAAAACAAAACAAAACTGCAAGGGGCTGGCACTGTGGTGCAGATTAAGCCACTACTTGTGACAGGTGCATCCCATTATCAGAGTACTGGTTTAAGTCCTAACTGCTTTGCTTCCAGTCAGCTTCCTGCTAATGTGAACCCTGGGCAGGCATCAGAGCATGGCTTAAGGGCTTGGGTCCCTGCCACTCAGATGGAGTTCTGGGCTCCAGGCTTCAAGCTGGCCCAGACCTGGCTGTTACAGCCATTTGAGAAGTGAACCAGCAGATGGTATCTTGGTATCTCCAGCCCCCCATCCTTCCCTCCTTTGTTCCTTCCTCCCTCGGTCAATCTGTACTTCAAAGAAAGAAATCTTTTCAAAAAAATTTCAGGGTAATGCAGCCAGATCATAAATCTATTGAATTCAAAACAAGAAAAATACAGATCACATATGAGTTACTGGGAACAACTGAAGGTACCCAACTGAACCAATCCCTTCAAAACAGCAAAGGGACTTGAAATGCCTACTACGCCAAAGGAAGCCTATGTAAACAAACATTCAACCTTCTTTATGCACAAATGTGGCCTGTTTGATACTTACTTGTGTAAGGTAGTGATCTTTTCCTGTGTGATTCACTCCACAGACTGTTTTAAAAAGACCTCTGCATTCTGAGAAGGGATGTCTTACACACCACCACCACCAGTGAGCACTAATACAGAGATTTCTAGGTGCCAGCATAAGTGCTTTAGACTTATCAACTCATCTGACTTGACAGTGAATTGTGTCTTCGCTTTTCACATAAAAATTTATGTTTGATACTTGAAATAAGAAACGCTAAGGTGTTCTAGAAAATCGATTCAATTCTTTGAACTTTTTAACACCATTCATTTAATGGAAAAATGCCTGGTCACTTTAAGAAAACTGCTAGGGATGCAGTGTTGTGGTGCAGTGGGTTAAGTCACAGCTTGAGACACCCACACCCCATATTGGAGTGCCTGGGATCAAGTCCCACCTCTGCTTACTTTCCAGCTTCCTGCTGATGTGCCAGGAAGGCAATGGCTCATGTTCTTGGGTGCCTGTCACCCACATGGGAGACCCAGATGAGTTCTGGGCTCCTGGCTTGGGCCTGCCCAGCCCTAGCTATTGTAGGCATTTGGGGAATGAGCAGGAAGAGTATCTCTCCACCTTTCAAATACATGAAAATAAACTTAAAAAAAAAAAAATTGGAAAGCTTCTGGAGGGAACGAGCATTTAGGCCTGCTGGACTAATGCTCACATCCCTACAGGAGTACCAAGGTTTGATGCTTGGCTTCAGTTCTGGACCAGGCCAGCCTCAGCCTTTGAGAAGTGATCCAGAAGACAGCAGCTCTGTATGCCTCCAGGAAGGAAGGAAGGAAAAGAGAGAAAGAGAGAGAGTGAGAGTGAGAGTGAGAGTGAGAGAGAGAGAGAGAGAGAGAAAGAAAACTGTTAGGAGTTGACAGGAAGAAAGGAAGTAGAGGGAGAGGTACAAATTATTTGTGAGTAAATGGTTAGAATTCCATTGGAGCCCTCTACTTCAAAAAAGCTTATAATTAGAAAAATGAAAAAAAAATCTCAATAGTTCCTGCTTCAGGAAAATTTCTGCCTTTGAAACAATGTTATATTACTAGACTACCTAACTGAACAAACTATAAAGATGGAAGAACAAATTAGTGGTTGCCAGGAGTTAAGGGTGGTGTGTGACTATGAAAGGGACCACAAGCAGAGATCTTTGTGATGGAAGAGATCTGTACCTTGTCTAAGCCGGAGGTAAGAAATCTACATATAGGATAAAATATCACAGAACTATATACAGAAAGGTCTCTTAAAAATGTTAATTTCCTAGGCCCGGCACTGTGGTATAGTGGGTAAAGCCACCACCTGTGCTGCCAGCATTCTATACAGGCACTGGTTCAAATCCCAGTTGCCCCACTTCCAATCCAGTTCCCTGCTAATGCACCTGGGAAAGCAGCACAAGACAGTCCAAGTCCATGGGCCCCTGTCACCCATGTGGGAGGCCTGGAAGAAGCTCCTGGCTTCTGGCTTTGGATCGGCCCAGCTCTAACCATTGGGGTCTTTTGGGGAGTAAACCAATGGATGGAAGATCTCTCTCTCTCTGCCTTTCAACTAAATAAGTAAATCTTAAAAAAAAAAAAAAAAAGGTAACTTTTAAGAAAAAATTTCCTGGTTTTGACTTTGTACTACAGTATCTAAGATACAACTGAGATGTAACTGCTGAAGGCTGGGTGAAGAGTAATGGGACTTCTATACAATATGTCTGCCGCTTCCTATTAATTTCTCATTTATCGCTGCACAATTTTTTGCAACTTCCTATTATTCTGTAATTATCTCAAAGAAGTTTAAAAAAGGCAACAACAAACTCAATGGATTATGAAGCTGAAATTGTATTCTAGGAACTCACTGGCCACTTTCTTCTTAAACTTTGGCATATTTTCCTAGCTACCAGGCAAGGGATTTCTCCTTGTCCCATGTCTACTTCTCATCAGCTACTTGATGTCTCTGTTAAAAAAAAAATTCTTTTCTCTGTGTCTTGAGAGAATAGGCTACCCCAAACATCCTTCTGTGGCATATTTTCTGTTAGTTCAGAGAAAATCCAAGACCTCTAGAGTGAGAGGAATGGCTCTGAAAAACTGTCCTTTTATGGAAAGCAATTTCCACCTTCTGCATTAGTAGAGTAAATGGCAGACATAGGCAGAGGCTTTCTCTCTGGATCTCCTTATTTCCACAGATGTTTTTACAGGAAGAAGAGACTGGGGGATTCTTACAACAGCAGCCTCTAAGGACCACTCCCTGGTAAACCGCCTCTGTTTTGAGCACCATGTAGCTCTTCTCCTTGCTTGAGTCGCCACCCTAGCCCCAAGACACCCATACTCCTTGTGTAACACAAGATATGATATACATTTAACCACCCGCCCTTCTCTTGGGTCTTACACTTTGTGTTTCTTTCTCATGTCTATGCCGATAATGGTTTTCCTCCTGTCAATATGCCTATTGTTGATTTATTTCAGAAACTGAAATTAACAAACTGGGGCAGGCACTTGGCACAGCAGTTAAGAAGCCACTTGAGAAACCCACATGGGCCGGCGCTGTGGCGTAGCAGGTAAAGCCACCACCTGCAGTGCTGGCATCCCATGTGGGCGTCAGTTTGAGTCCTGGCTGCTCCACTTTCAATCCAGCTCTCTGCTATGGCCTGGGAAGCAGTGGAGGATGGCCCAAGTCCTTGGGCCCCTGCGCCCACGTGGGAGACCTGGAGGAAGCTTCTGGCTCCTGGCTTCTGATCATCTCAGCTCAGGCCATTGCAGCCAGTTGGGGACTGAACCAGTGGGTGGAAGACCTCTCTCAATCAATCTCTCTCTCTCCCTCCCTCTCTCTCATTCTCTCTCGTTTTCTTTCAAATAAATAAATAAATCTTAAAAAGAAAAAAGAAAAACCCCACATACCATATCAAAATGCTTGGTTTGTGTCCTGGCTCCTTGGCTTCAAAACTACTTCCTGCTAATGTGCACCCTGGGAAGCAGAAGATAATGGCTCAGGTAGTTGAGCTCCTGGCACCCATATGGGAGAATGGATTGAGTTCTGGGCTCCTGGCTTTGGTCTGGCCTAGCCTTGGCTATTATGGGTATTTGGGGAGTAAACCAGCAGATAGAAGATCTCTGCCTCTTTCAAATTAAAGTAAAAAATAAAAGTGTTTAAATACATAAAATTATCAAGTCTTCAAAGGGAAAAGAGAAAATTTAAACCTCCCCTACAGTCTCCTCTCTCCTCTAAGACTCTAATATATCTGCCTCCCAGCCACACCAGAACAGAATCTAAGACATAAATTTCATCTCAAGTGTCATCTTTACACAGTTTGTCAGCCTAGTCAAGAGCTATTCTATACAAAACACCTCAGATGAATGCCAAAAAGCTGAAGCAAACTCAGTGACTCAACGGATGCTTATGTTAAGGGTCTGGCTTAAGGGCTACTTTGGGTATATTATGTAAGTAAGCCTACTTCTTGGCAAAGGCTAACTGAAATATAGCAGCCTTGATATCCCTTACAATTTATTCCAATAGATTTAACTAGCAATTTTCTTATAAAGATTTATTTTATTTGAAGGCAAAGTTATACAGAGAAAGAGAGAGAGAGAAAAGAGAGATCGATCGATCTATCGATCTATCCACTGGTTCACCCCTTAAATGGCCAAACAGCTGGAGCTGGGACAGTCTGGAGCCAGGAGCTTCTTCATGGTCCATGGATGCAGGGGCCCACGCACTTGGGCCATCTGCCGCTGCTGTTCGAGGTGCATCAGCTGGCAGCTGAATCAGAAGTGGAACAACAAGGACTCAAACTGGTACCCAATAGGATGCTGGCACTGCAGGCAGTGGTCTTACCTGCTATGCCACATTGCAAGCCCCTAAATTAGCAATTTTTAAATCAGGCAATAGAGAAATCTTTACATGGTAACTCAGATATATAAGGGCAATTTCTTTTTTTTTTTTTTTTTTTTTTTTTTTGACAGGCAGAGTGGACAGTGAGAGAGAGAGACAGAGAGAAAGGTCTTCCTTTGCCGTTGGTTCACCCTCCAATGGCCGCCGCGGCCGGCGCACTGCGGCCTGCGCACCGCGCTGATCCGATGGCAGGAGCCAGGAGCCAGGTGCTTTTCCTGGTCTCCCATGGGGTGCAGGACCCAAGCACCTGGGCCATCCTCCACTGCACTCCCTGGCCACAGCAGAGGGCTGGCCTGGAAGAGGGGCAACCGGGACAGAATCCGGCGCCCCGACCGGGACTAGAACCCGGTGTGCCGGCGCCGCTAGGCGGAGGATTAGCCTAGTGAGCCGCGGCGCCGGCCAGGGCAATTTCTTTTTAAAACTTTTTTTTTTGTTTTAAAGGCAGACACACACACACACACACACACACACACGGAGAGAGATCAATCTTTCATCTACTGGTTCACTCATAAATGCCTACAATTGCCAGGGCTGGGTCAGGCCAAAGCTGGGAACTGGGAACTCAATCCAGGTCTCCCATGTAAATGGCAGGGACCCAAGCACTTGAGCCATCATCTGCTACCTCCCAGGGTGCACATCAGCAGGAAGCTGGAATCTGGAGCAGAGCTGGACTTGAAACTGTGCCATCCAAGCGGCATCTTAACCACTGCACCAAATGCCTGCCTCAACTGGTTATTTCTTCATAGTCATTAAAAGTGTATTTGAAAGAACATTCAAATTCATTTGAACCATGAAACTACTGAGACCGACTTTTGTTAAATTTATTTTGGAAGCTTATGGGAAAACAAAACCCCATAACTAATGACCACCTACCCTGTGAAAGAATTACTGAATTCACAGGAGTCAGCGCTTCTCTTATGTCTTGTAGGTTTGTTCTGTAAAGTGAAATTCTTGATCTAAATTTCATCTTGTAGGTTCCAACACTCTTAAAAGGACTGTTCTAAGGGTGGTGATGTAGGGACACCTATAGACAGAAGAAGAGAAAAGGCCAATATAGACCAACATGTAGACAAATGGAGGGGAGAAAAGGAAAAGCAGTGAGAGCTGTAAAGCGGGGTGGGGGTTCTCACAGGAAGAGACAACGTCTATGAGCTATCTATGGATGCAAAAGTGGGACACGGTGCATCCATTAGTATTCTGCCCATGGCTACTGAGAACCAAGTCCCAGCTACTCTCAGCCTCAGTCTGTATTTTTAAATCCTAAAAATAGGCTTTAGGGGCTAGTGGTGCAATCCACCAGGTTTAGCTGTGGCCTCTGATGCCGGTATCTGCTATCATAGCACTGGATTGAGTGTTGACTGCTCTGCTCCCAATCTAGCTCCCTGCTAAAGTGCCTGGGAAGGCAAAAGAAGATGTCCCAAGTATTCGGGTCCCTGTCACCCATATGGGAGATTAGAGTGGAATTCCAGGCTCCTGGCTTTGGCCTGGCCCAGACCCAGCTATTGTTGCCGTTTGAGAAGTGAACCACAGGATGAAAGAACTCTACCTCTGTCACTCTGCCTTTCAAATAAATACCAAAAAAAAAAAAAAAACCAAAAAAACCAAAAAAACTTTACAAACAAAAGTCTGCACAAAGAACATTCCTCAGGTGTATCATCAGAAACATCTCAAGTTTTTAAGGATTATTTTAAGTAAGACTCAGAATTACTATTAGGTAC
Organism: Oryctolagus cuniculus; assembly: GCF_964237555.1. Lineage (NCBI taxonomy): Eukaryota > Metazoa > Chordata > Mammalia > Lagomorpha > Leporidae > Oryctolagus > Oryctolagus cuniculus. Next base: position 7,020,638 of record NC_091438.1, on the reverse strand, counting down.
TTGCTGCATTTAACCAGCACATCCTTTCTGTACCCCAGTTATACAGAAGGACCCTTTCTTTGTATTTTATGTCTGTTTGTTGATATAATCTAAATGACTTTCAATGTTGATCTACTAGGTTAAAAAAAGTGGAATTTCATCTTTGAAGGTAATATATGTCAGAAACTTTATGAACACTTGAGAACCTTATAAGAAAGGCAAAGATCACCCAACATAACTACTAAAGTTCAGTTCTCAGGCATAGTTCACCCCTTAAGACTCACCAAAAGCACCAGAGAACTGCCATTGAAGAGAAAACTGGGTGGCAAGCCACCATTCTGTCCTAACTCCTCCAGCCTGCATAACACAGCAGTCATTCTCAAGAGCAGCCCCACTGTTGTAATGCAGGTGCCAGCATCTCCCGAAGAATTATAATCTCAGAGCATCAGAGAATTCGCAACAGACAGAAACAAGACCAGAAACCCTGGGAAGCGGTAGGCCTTTGGTGCAACGGTTAAGACACCAGCTGGAACGCCTAGAAGCACTATAAATGTGTAGGAATTTCCTACAAGAAACCACAATCAAAAGAGAAAGCATACCAAGGAGATCTGTGTATACAAGAAATGTAGAGAAATTTTAATAAAAGCTGAGCTTTGAATACAAGAAATCATACTAGAAATTAATAAAGGCATAGAACCCTTCAACTCAACTTTTGAACTTAGCACTGAAGATTTCATACAAAGGCAGAAACTAAAATATCCTAAATTATGGGAGGAAGGGAAAGGGGCGTGGCAGAGGGAAGGGAGAGAGGCACTGTGTAAGAGTTTTAAGGATGTATCAACAATGGCTGATGTAGATGTTCAGACTACTCATCACTCTGCTTCTCTGTAATCACCGCAACTAATGTTGGCAATGTTATTACTGTGTTTTCTCCTAACCACCGAGAGGGAAAGGCTACTTCCTGCCTGGAGGGGAGAACTGCTAACTCCTGGTATTGTGTGAGAGGGGTCAGCGTAAACAGAAGCTCCCACATTTAGCCATGCTGCTTGGGCCAATGAGCAAACGCAGACTGAGGATTTCTGTACCGCTAGCTATGGAAAACCAGGACAAAGTGTTGAGACCAGAGGTAGCAAAGAAAACTGTCAGGGCACATACACACACACAAGCACATGACTGGCTGAGCTGAAGGTTGTCCCAGGCCCCACAGTCAAGTACAGACACTAAAGAACACTCCTCTGTTTAGAGCTACTCTCCAAAGAACAAGAGCTGACAGGAGAGGCGAAGGGGAGAAGTAAAATCACCTGGAGAACAAGGGAAGGAGGCTGAAGAGAGAAGGGAAACAGATGACTCCTAGGTTTCTCACTTGCATTAAAATGGATAGATGGTGCCAATCACTTAGACAGGGAGACTTAAATATAACAGAGAGCGAAGTTTTAAAATTATTCCTACTAGTTTTTTTTTGTTGTTGTTGTTTTTTTTTTTTTTTTAAGATTTATTTGAAAGAGTTACACAGAGAAAGAGAGGCAGAGAGGAAGAGGTCTTCAATCTGCTGGTTCACTCCCCAATTGGCCACAATGGCTGGAGCTGAGCCAATCCGAAGCCAGGAGACAGGAGCTTCTTCCAGGTCTCCCACACCGGTACAGGAGCCCAAGGAACTTGGGCCATCTTCTACTGCTTTCCCAGGCCACAACAGAGAGCTGGATTGGAAGTGGAGCAGCCAGGTCTCAAACTGGTGCCTATATGGGATGCCGCACTGCAGGTGATGGCTTTACCCGCTACGCCACAGCGCCGGCCCTCCTACTAGTTTTCTAAAATGACTGATGAACTTTCCTTTAATTCTGAAATCTTTCCCTGGGAAACATGTTTTCATTTCTTCACTACTATTAAGAAATGAAGCACCGAAATCTGTTCATTTCTGTGGTAATTTCAAGAGCACTACAGGGGAAGACAAAACCAGATTTAGCATTATGTTTGATTTCAATCTGCTCTTATAGATGCGGATTTAGGGGACAGGTATGCAGCAGGGCACACGTGATGGCCCAGCAGTTAAGGTGCCATGTGGGGTACCCACATCCCATACTGCAGTGCCTGGGTCAAATTCAGGCCCTCTGCGTCTGACCCAGAAGTGTGCCCCAGCCAGCAGCAGCAGATGGCTCAAGTTCTTGGGTCCCTGCCATTCATGTGGGAGACTTGGATGGAGCTCCAGGTTCTTGGCTTCCTCAAGGTGCAGCCTTGGCTGCTGCGGCCAGCTGGGGAGTGAACCAGCAGATGGAAGATCTCTCTGCCTGCCTTTCAAATAAAGCGAAAATAAAGAAAGAAAAAATTCCTTTTAAAAGATGTGATTTTATCTGACCAGTATTCTATTGATGACTAAGGACAGTCTTTGTATAAATAAAAACAATTTTGATTCATCAGAGGTAAAGCAAGTTTGTACAGTGATTAAAAGCTTGGGATTTTTTTCCTAAGCATTTTTTGAGGCTCACAGTACGACAGACATCGTAGACTGTAGATAAGCAGCTCTCTATAGTTTCTTCCTACAAGTCAAGCACAACTTTACATAGAGCAAGTTTAGCTAAATTCTGCTAAACATGATGGATCTCACAACGCAGAATTCCATAAACTGCTAAGAATTACCAGGTTCTATTTCAGAAATGAATAACTTAGATACCTCAGAAACTGCCTCTATTATAGAAAACTGAGACGGCATGGTTTCATCACCAATCTCCAACAAAAATTACTATGCTGCATAGTTGGATTCAAAATATATATTCTTTAACCCGCTGAGCCACAGCCCTGGCCCCAAAATATATATTCTTTAAAGTCAAACTCAGTACAGATTTCAGAAAATACGAATAAACCACCTGAAATATACATGGATATAGACACACACATAAAAATGAGCTTTGATTTACACAGCTTTCGTGTAAATTGACTAAAGATCTTTTAAACAGTTTAAAAAAGTGTATTGTACTGTTTTTAAAGTTAGATATATGGGGGATTTCAAAAAGTTCACTAAAAATGCAATTTTGGTGCAAAAAATGTTCAAATTCATGCATACTTTTTTCAAATATGCATTTGTCATGAACCTTTCAAAGACTCCTCGTATAACACATTGAACACTGGTACAATGGACAGAAACATTAAATAAATGTATTACTTCTAGGCTCAGAGATAATTGCTATATTTGCATCTGAGGTTTGGAGTGGGCACTGTGGCACAGTGGGTGAAGTTGCTGACTGTGATGCCCACATCCCACATCAGAGGGCCTGGAATCAAGACCCAGCCCCTCTGCTTCTGATCCAGCTTCCTGCTAATAAGCCTGGGAGGCAGCAGAAGATGGTTCAAGTACTTGAATCCTTGTTTCCCACATGGGAGACCGGATGGGGTTCCTACCTCCTGGTTTGGGGCTGGCCCAAGTCTCAGCCCACTGCAGGCATTTGGGGAGTAAACCACTGGAGAGAACACGGATCTCTCTCTGTCATTCTGCCTCTCAAGTAAATAAAAATTAATGAACATTTAAAAATGAGATTTAATTCTAACAACTAGAATCCCTTCATCCTTCAGTGAAGGTAAAATTCTAACTACATTTTTAAGGAGACGGACACCACTTTATGCTAACAAATAAAACTAATATATTAGACAGGTTGATAATAATGGCTTAAACAATCTTGAGACATCAGCAGCACAAGTTTTTTTATTTATTTATTTATTTATTTATTTATTGACAGGCAGAGTGGACAGTGAGAGAGAGAGACAGAGAGAAAGGTCTTCCTTTGCCGTTGGTTCACCCTCCAATGGCCGCCGCGGCCAGCGCGCTGCGGCCTGCACACCGCGCTGATCCGATGGCAGGAGCCAGGAGCCAGGTGCTTTTCCTGGTCTCCCATGGGGTGCAGGGCCCAAGCACCTGGGCCATCCTCCACTGCACTCCCTGGCCACAGCAGAGAGCTGGCCTGGAAGAGGGGCAACCGGGACAGAATCCGGCGCCCCGACCGGGACTAGAACCCGGTGTGCCGGCGCCGCTAGGCGGAGGATTAGCCTAGTGAGCCACGGCACCGGCCTACAGCACAAGTTTTGACATAATATTAACTGTACAACCAATCTGGAAGTGTTTAATAAATGTAAAGATGTTTGTGCTCCCTAATTCCATGATTAATACACTAAAACGAGGGCCAGTGTTGTGATGTGGGGGTAAAGGCACCACCTGCAGTGCTAGCATCCCATATGGGCACCAGCTCATTCCTTAGTTGCTCCACTTCCAATCCAGCTCCCTGCTAATGGCCTGGGAAAAGCAGCGAAGGATGGCCCAAGTGCTTGGGCCCCTGCCACCCACATGGGAGAACTGGAAGAAGCTCCTGGCTCCTGGCTTGGCCTAGCCCAGCCCTGGCCATTACAGTCATCTGGGGAGTGAGTCAACAGATGGAAGATTTCTCTGTATCTCCCTCTCTCTCTCTGTTAACTGACCTACAAATCAATAAATAAATCTTGTATTTATCAATACAGATGTTAGGGAACAATGTGGAATATAAAAAGCAAGCTAAAAAAGACAAAAACAATAGGATTTACTTAAAAACTTTAAGACGTGCAATAGCACATAGTGCTAAGAGATACCTATAATTACAGAAAAAATAATCCGAATGGACAGCATATACAGACCAAGAGTGCATAGTAGTGCCCTGGTGAGGAGGATGCAGAGGGGCTTCACTACTGGCTAAGCAAGGATTTTCACTTCTAGTTTTTCAGGCCTTGCTGCATGTCTTCAACATTTCATACAAAATTTAAAATAAACTTTTTTCCCTGCCAGATGTCAAAGTCCTGTTTATGCTGGCCAGATTTACACGAATCTTGGTAATTACATGAGACTGTGTACGGAACAAGAGTATCTTGGTGCTACATTATTGCTTCCAGGAGAGTTAAGTTGTCATTAAAAAAAAAAAAAAAAAAACCCTCTCTCATGGAACCTTTACTAGACACCATGTTAATTTTCTTCTCTAAATACTGAGGTCCCACGATGTGCCAGACAGATAAAATGGTAAGCAGTATCAGTCTCTACCCTCATCTAGCTTAAAAAACAGAGACAGGCCATCAACATTCAAATCAGCGCACTATCAACATCACTACACCTGGTCAATCACACCTTCCTTCTTTAAAAGGCTTCCTGGATTCCCACCCTACACTGGCTTTCCTCCTCAATCACTGGCTGCTGTCTTGGCCATTGTTCCCTTCTTTTCTTTATCCATTTTCACTTTCTCGATAATCTCATCCACATTCTAAGTGCCTTCTCTACACTGACATGTCCCAAATTTACAAGCACCTATGCCAGTACAGGTTGAGCAACTCTAATGTGAAAATCCAAAACGCTCCAGAATCCAAATCTTTTTGAACACCAACATGATACCACAAGTGAAGTTCCACCCCTTGACCTCAAGATGATTGGGCAGTCAAAACACGAGTCCACTAAAAACACTGTACCGAATTACCTTCAGGCTGTGTGTATGGGTCTATATGAAACATAAATGACTTTTATGTTTAGATTTGGACCCCATCCCCAAAACATCTCACTATAAATATTCCAAAATCCAAAACAAATCCAAAGGCAGAAACACTTCCCAAGCTTTTCTGGAAAGGAATACTCAAACTGTTACTCAGTATTCTCCTTAGATGTCTAAAAGGCATGTAAAATTGTGTATGTCCAAAGACAAACTCCTCTTGCCTCAAAACCTCTTCCTCCACCCTGTCTCTACAAAGCTGCACTCACTGCACATCATTCTGTGCCCAGCAGCCCCACGGTAGTACAACCTGTCTTGGTCCTCCATTTCAGAGACGATCAACTTCACTGCCTGCTGTCAGGTGAGAAGCACTGACATCATCCTTAACTCCTCCTGCACATGAGCAGGCTCTGATAACTTCACTATCTCCTCTACTGCCACGCTGATCCAAGCCATCCGCAGCTCTCCCCTGGTCGCCTGGATGCCGTCCTTGGTACCGCCTCCCTACGCTTGCTTCCCCACATACCCTGGTCAGCAGTCAGAAAGAGCTGACTCAAAATCCTTCCATGGCTTCCCATCTTTTCCAAAGTAATGACCTCCTAGCCCCCACGGCACCTAGCTCTCACTCTACCTCTCATCTTCTGGTGCGTGCCCTCCTGTGCTCATACATCTGTGGCTCCCTGGTTTCCGCCTGGCTGTTCCCTCTGCCTGGAACAGTCTTTCTCTCAAACACTGGTTTGGCTTTCCCTCCCCGCTCCTTCAGGTCTTTGCTTAGATGTTGCCCTCTCAGGGAAACTTCTGATCACACTCTCCGGAATGGCAACTCTCGCGACCCCTACTCCCTGTTTCATGTTACTGCTGACATTGTCTAGCTCACCTGACCCACACGGGGGACCCACAGGAACTGGGACTTTAGTTCTGCTCACTGTTCTATCTCCAGCAACCTAGCTAGTGCCCTGCATACAACAGGCACCCGGTAAACTCTTGTTGAAGCACACCACAAACGTGAAACTGCAACTTTAAGACTAGTGAAGGGGCTGGTGCTATGGCACAGCGGGTTGAAGCCCTGGTCTGAAGTGCCAGCATTCCCTGTGGGCACTGGTTCAAGACCCAGCTACTCCACTTCTGATCCAGCTCTCTGCTATGGCCTGGGAAAGCAGCAGAGGATGGCCCAAGTTCTTGGGCCCCTGCACCTGCCTGGGAGACCCGGAAGAAGCTCCTGTCTCCTGGCTTCAGATCGGTGCAGCTCCGGCCGTTGTGGCCATCTGGGGAGTGAACCATCAGACGGAAGACCCCTCTCTCTCTCTCTGCCTCTCCTCTCTCTGTGTAACTCTGACTTTCAAATAAAAAAATAAATAAATAATTAAAAAAAAAAAAAAAAGACTAGTGGCTGGCACCGCAGCTCAATAGGCTAATCCTCCGCCTTGCAGCGCCAGCACACCAGGTTCTAGTCCCGGTTGGGGCGCCGGATTCTGTCCCGGTTGCCCCTCTTCCAGGCCAGCTCTCTGCTGTGGCCCGGGAGTACAGTGGAGGATGGCCCAAGTGCTTGGACCCTGCACCCCATGGGAGACCAGGAGAAGCACCTGGCTCCTGGCTTTGAATCAGCGCGATGTGCCAGCCACAGCTTGCCGGCCGTGGCGGCCATTAGAGGGTGAACCAACCGCAAAGGAAAGACCTTTCTCTCTGTCTCTCTCTCTCACTGTCCACTCTGCCTGTCAAAAAAAAAATAAAAAATAAAAAAATAAAAATAAGAATAGTGAAGAAATTAGAGAGCTGGGAGAGTCTACACCACAGAAAAGCAAACAATAAAACCTTACTTGAGAAAGTCAAACCTGATCTGAAAACAGAAAGATGAGTGGAGTTAAGCAGTGCGTGCACAGGCTCAGAGGAGAAGGCCAGTGTAGCTAGATGAGGACACAGAAAAGGCTTACGGCAAGGATGGAGAAGCTAGGAAGGGGCACAAGGCTATGAAGAGACTTCTAGACCGTGTTAGTGTGCAGATTCATTCTTTAGAACAACAGGATGCTGCTGCAAGGTGCACAGAAGCAGGCTTACATTCTGAAAAGATGACCACATCGGTGGGGTTACATGCTGAAAAGATGACCAATCGGTGGGGTTACATGCTGAAAAGATGACCACATCGGTGGGGTGGAACAGAGTTCAGAGGGTCGGAGGGAACGCAGATGGGTCAGGAAATAGAGTATTACAGTAACTCAGCTGAGAGAAGCCAGTATCTTCGACTGGGATGCTGGGAACGGATACAGATTAGACAAGTAAGATACCAAGAGGTTTAAAAAATATGGGATTGATGTCAGGGAATTTGAAATTTCACTTCTAAATTTCACAAAGTACTGTTAGATGCCTCAGGGGAACACAAATTCCTTTAGATGTAAAGTCTGTCTTTGAAGGCAGTATTGTCCAAGTCTTTCATGTACAAGCCCCTAGCCACAAATGACTACTGAGCACTGGAAATGCAGCTATTCCAAATAAAGATGTATTGTAAGTAAAATATATAATATTGGATTTCAAAGAATGTAAAAACATCTCAGTACTTTTTTATACTGTTTACAAGGTGAATATAAGTTTTGGATGTAGCCAAGTTAAATGAAATCATCTTAACTGATTTTATCGGTTTCTTTTTACTTTATAATACAGCTATTAGAAGATATAAATGGCTTACATTTTATTTCCCTTATACATTACTACTCTCATATGAAACAGCAACATAATTGTTATAGTTTATTCAAAAGGAAAAAATACATCTAAGAAGACCATAGAATTTCAGGACTAAGAAAATGTAATTTTGGTTAAGAATTCAATTTCTTTGGTTTTGTGCTGGGAGGTAAGAAAATGAATATTACACGTTGTTGTTTTTTGCCATTTAGACACAAAAGCCATTTTCTATTTGTGCAGTATTTTTTAAAATATTTATTTGAAAGGGAGAATTATAGAGAGGCAGAGGCAGAGAGAGAGACAGAGAAAGAGATCTCTTCCGTCCCTTGGTTCACACCCCAGTTGGTCACAATGGCAGAGCTCTGCTGATCCAAAGCCAGGAGCCAGAAGCTTCTTGCGGGTCTCCTACATGAGTGCAAGGGCCCAAGGACTTGGGTCATCTTCTATGGCTTTCCCAGGCCATAGCAGAGAGCTGGATCGGAAGTGGAGCAGCCAGGACCCAAATCAGTGCCCATATAGGATTGCTGGCACTGCAGGAAGCAGCTTTGACCAATATACGCCACAGTGCCAGCCCCTTGCGCACTACTTATAGAGTACATTGTTTCTCTTCTTCTATTGCTAATTCAATGGTTCTACTATAGAGGACCCCCAGCGGTACAGGGAAAAAGTAAGGGAATCTGGAATTGTGGAAATGACAGACTCAAGGTCACTGAGGCCTACTGCCTCATTTTACAAATGACAAACTTCAGATACTAAGATATTAAGTAACTTGCATGAAAGTCACAGTAGGAATGCTGTCTATATCACATACAAAATAGACGGAAACCTGCTATGGGTTTCAGGGCCACCATGCATTTCACATACCAGAACTAATACACTATATAAAGTGGTTTCAAAAATTGGCAGAAAAAAATGGAATTAAAAGTAAGATTATTTTAGTGCAAAAACTTTTGGAACTTTTTTTAATAATAGTACAGATTTCCCATGAACTTTCTAAAACATCATTATATTTTGCTGCCAAAATAACTAAAAAAGTGGGGTGGACATTTGGTGCAGCAGTTAAGACAGTTCTTCAGGGAACCAGTGTTGCAGCACACAGGGTTAAGCCACCGTCTGCCATCTTGGCAGCTCCACTTCCAATCCAGCTTGCTGCTAATGCTTCTGGGAAAGCAGTGGAAGAAGGTCGAAGTGCTGGGGTCCCTACAACCACCAGGGAGACCTGGAAGCAGCTCCTGGCTCCTGGCCCTGCCCTGGCTGTTGCTGCCATCTGGGGAGTGAACCAGCAGATGGATGATCTTTGTGTCTCTCTCCCCCTAACTCTTTCAAATAAATAAATAAATATTAAAAAAAAAAAAAAAGATGCTTCTTCAGATGCCTGCATCCCGTAACAGAGTGTCCAGGGTCAAGTCCCCAGCTTTCTGCTAGTGTGCACCTGGGAGGCAGCAGGCAACACCTTAAGTACTTGAGTCCCTGGCACCCATGCAGGGGACCTAGACTGAGCTGCTGGCTCTCAGCTTCAGCCTGGCCCAGACCCAGCTATTGTAGACATTTGGGGAATTAACTAGAGGATCAATCTCTGTCTCATTGCCTCTGTCACTCTGCTTTTTAAATTAATCCATTCATTAACAATGAAGTATCGATGTTATGGTACTGAATTTCAGGATTATCATTTACTCTGGGGGTTCAGAAGCTTACTTATATTCGTACTTGGTAAGAGCAGAAAAAGTATCAGTTTTTAGAATTTGAAGCCCAGTTCCAACACTTAACTGTTAGAAGGGCAATTCTCACTCTTCTCCTCTCAGTCAGAGACAAGATCACGCCCGGGTTGTGAAAATGACAGGAATGCTAAAGCATTCAACACACAAGTACACACCCCTCTCCAAATCCTTAATACAGTCATTATACAAAGTTATAAATGAAGAGATTATCGAAGTGAGTTGTAAAAACTCAGTTTCTAATTTTTCACTTCATATTACAAAGGTTCAAAGTCACGAGTAAATCACTCAACCCAAGTCCATCCCTCCTTCCCACAGAGTGATGAAGCCACCAAACAGGAGTCAAAATGACCCAGGGATGTGTGGCTATGGATGACACATGGAGTTCTAAGGCCTGAGTGGACAGGCAAGTTAGATCAACCACTTCAAACATTTCAAAATTAATATGAAGTACAATTTGACATTTTAAAAACTTTAACTGGGCACACTATAATTGACCATTTTCCTCACTGAAAAGTAACACTCTTAAAAACTACTTACATCTGGTTGAATAGCTTTAAATACTGGAACATCCATTAGTGTTATCTGACCCTGGAATACAAAGGGAAACGTGAAGTGTGACTTAGAAAGCTGCCTCTAAGAGCCTACAGTTTCTCTTACCTTGCCCACCTCATCCCTCTGCTGGCTCCATCCTTGTGCTACTCTCCCCAACAATTCCTACATGCAGCTTTTTGTTCATCATCCCCTCCACTGAGCCCACAGATGCACTACCTCCACAGCGCCGATATGTGAACTGTGTGCAAAGGACAGAGAAGGGGAAGGCTGAACACTTACCGCATATTCTTCTGGTGTGACCTTAAGAACATCAAATACCACAGCATCAAAGCTTTTCTTCAGTTCGGAACCTTTGTCACTCAATGACTCAGAGCTGCTACTTTTCTGTTAAATTGAAAGAGAACACAGTCAATTTAATTCTGTGTCACAGTCAATGTCACAGAAACCGAACAGGCCACAAAAACCACAAAGCCAACAGGTCAGAAGCGCTGCAGAGAAGCCGAGTGGAGCAGGCTGCTCTCCTGGAAATGGACTGGATGAAAGGACAGGCAAAAACCTGCTCTCAAGTTTTAGGCTCTTAAATCACTGTCTTGTATGTTTCCTCATGCTGCCACCCTATCATTTCTTACAGAAATAAGACTTTGACAACTTCACTGATTCTCAAATGGAATAAAGAAGAGTCTGGGGAAAAGGATATTTATAAACTATTTTAATAATTTTTACAACCAATTTTATTAAGAAAAAGGCAAGCAACTATTTTAACAGAAAATATTCAGAATCCCATTAACTAAAGAGCTGTATAATCCAATTGCGTTTTTTTTTTTTTTTTTTTAAGATTTATTTATTTATTTGAAAGTCAGAGATACAGAGAGAGAGGGAGTCATATAGAGAGAAAGAGATGTTCCATCCCTGGTCAACTCCCCAGATGACTGCAATGGCCAGGCCAAAGCCAGTCAGGAATAAGGAGCTTTACCCACATGGGTGCAGGGACTCAAAACAATTGGGCCACCTTCTGCTGCTTCTCCCACACCATCAGCAGGGAGCTAGACTGGAAGTGGAACAGCCAAGACACGAATCGGGGCCCACATGAGATGTCAGTGTCACAGACAACGGCTTTACCACTACACAACAACAGCCCCCTTTTGTATTTCTGAAGCAATGTCTGTGATTAGTTAACTGATATTGCTCATCCTGCTACTTTACAAACTTAAGTGCTTTCTGCTTTAAGGTTACTGTTAATTTTAAATCTGCTGTTGCTACATGTAGAACAAACGGTGATTTGAGGCTCTGAAAATCTTAGTATTGTTAAATTTCTTTTCTTTTCTTTCTTTTTTTTTTTTTTTCCACAGGCAGAGTGGACAGTGAGAGAGACAGAGAGAAAGGTCTCCTTTTGCCATTGGTTCACCCTCCAATGGCCGCCACGGCCAGCATGCTGCGGCCGGCGCACCGCGCTGATCTGATGGCAGGAGCCAGGTGCTTCTCCTGGTCTCCCATGGGGTGCAGAGCCCAAGCACTGGGGCCATCCTCCACTGCACTCCCTGGCCATAGCAGAGAGCTGGCCTGGAAGAGGGGCAACCGGGACAGAATCCGGCGCCCCTACCAGGACTAGAACCCAGTGTGCCGGCACTGCAAGGCGGAGGATTAGCTTAGTGAGCCGCGGTGCCAGCCCACTATTGTTAAATTTCTACTTCATCTGTGCTACACATACAAATATATTCTGCATCAAAAGCTGAGTTCTTATCCTCAGTACATGAACAATTAGAACAGCTCTACCAAAACAGTGGCAGGTCATCAGGCTACAAAAAGTTAATGGCACAAAAAAGTAACCGAAGTTTCAATTTCTAGAGCAACTGAAATTAAACTGGATAACTGAAATAAAACTGGATAAATTGAAATAAAACTGGAGTTTCACGAACCTGCCAGCATGCCCCATTTTAATTTTCGCCCTTTCAGCAGCAGCTAAATATCAAGCATGGACTCATTATCATTTACAAAGGGAAGGATGCCATTCATTTTGGAAAATTCTCAACATTATTTCAAACATTTCTTTGGTTCTTTTCTCTCTTCCTATATTCCCATTATGCCGCTTATCATTGTCCCACAGGTGTTGGCAATTGTTTTTTTTTTTTTTTTTTAAATCTGATCTTCCCTTTGTATTTCAGTTTGGGAAGTTCTATTACAAAGTCACTGATGCTTTCTGTGGTTTTCTACGGTCATCAGTCTTTTGATGAGTTCATCAATGGCATTCTTCATTTCTGTAAACAATGTGTTTAATTCAAGCATTTCAATATCCCTGCATACATTATCCATCTGTATTTGCATGTTGCCTACGTTTTTGTAAAAGAGTTCTTGGCATATTCATGATGGCAATTTAAATCCCCAATCTAATAATTATAAAATCCCTGTGGTATCTGAGTCTGGCTCTGTTGCTTAATTTACCTTTTCTTTTTTTTAAACATTATTTATTTGAAAGACATAGTTACAGAGAGAGAGGTTTTCCATCTGCTGGTTCACTCTTCAACTGCACTGATCCAAAGCCAGGAGCTTCTTCCGGGTCTCCCACATGAGTGCAGGAGCCCAAGGACTTGGGCCATCTTCTACTGCTTTCCCAGGCCACAGCAGAGAGCTGGATCGGAAGTGGAGCAGCTGGGACTAGAACCGGCGCCCATATGCGATGCCAGCGCTTCAGACAAGGGCTTTAACCCGCTGTGCCACAGTGTAGGCCCCTTAATTTACCTTTTCAAAGCATGTGTTTTTCTTGCCATGAGCATGCCTTGTAACCTTCTGTTAACAGACAGACATGATATATGGGTAACAGGAACCCATTAGTGTAAGAGTTTATGCTCACATGCCAGGTAGGAGTTATGCTGTGGTTATAGTTTGGTGTTACTAAAAATGAGTCTAAGTCTCGAATTGCTTCTAACACTCTTGTGTTTTTTCTTCCTCCTCTCCTGTCTCTGGGGTTTTCTTAGAGTCTGATCCTTGCAGTTCTTGCAGCTAAGTCATCACACAGGAGCCTGTTGGTGTGGTGGTAAGGCGGAAGTGGAGCGCCATTCTAAAACCCTGGGATTAGGCTTCAGTCTCCTGGTGAGGCTGTGTCCCTGAACGAGGACCATCACACACGTTTCTCGGTCCCCTTCACTCTGCTCAGGTCACAGCTGGTGCCTGAAGCCGGAGTAAGTTAGGGTCTGGTAAAGCGGCTTCCTTCGCATGCAAGTGGAGAGCGCGGCCCTGGACATACCTGAAAATGGATCCTTTCCCCCTCACTTCCTGGAAGCAGAGGAAGATTTTTTTTCTGATCCTGAGAATCTGGTCACCACCCTAGAGGTAACAAAACTCAGGCCCTTAGTGGTTTCTCTTTTTTTTTTTTCTTACAGAACTTTTAAATTATCAGTCCCTTTGGCTTAATTTGGGATGGAGGGACTGTCACTATATTTATTCATTTTTGTTTTTACTTAATTTAAGGTATACAAATTTCATGCATTTCATATATATATAGATTTAGGAACATAGTGATTCTTCCCACACATCCTCTCTCTACCCTTCTTTGTCCTCTCTCTCCCACCCTATGCTCAATTTTTACAAAGACCTATTCAGTTTACTTTATACACATAAGATTAACCCTACACTAAGTAAAGAGTTCAGCAAATAGTAAGAAGAAAAAAACCACTGTTCAACAGTAGAGATAAGGACTGTAAACAATAATGGAATTTCAAAATGTCAATCGTACTCCTACACATTACGTTTCAGGTACTCTAATAGTTACACAGTTCAGGGGAACATATGGTATTTGTGTTTTTGGGACTGGCTTATTTCACTAAGTATCATGGTTTCCAGTTGCATCCATTTTGCTGCAAAAGTTAGGGTTCCACTTTTCTTTCAATTACTGAGTAGTACTCCTTAGTGTACATATGCCATAATTTCTTTATCCAGTCATCAGCTGATGGACGAGGAGTTTCTAACTCTCAACCTAGTGCACAGGCAGCCAGCAATTGTCTGTGGGCTACAACTTGTTCCCAGGCTCCCCTGGCCCCCTCGGTTCTGCTCCTGTCACCTGTGATGCTTCCCATCTGCCTGTCTCTCCGGGTGCTGCGGCATCACCGTTCGCTCTGTGACATCAATTCTCTGACAGACCTAAGAAGAGGGATTCATTTTCAGTTTGTTCAAACAGCTTTTTTCCTACTGCGAGGACAGGAGTGAGAAATTCCAACCTTTTTACCAGTCCTCACAAAAACTTGAAAATGCCTGTAAATGGATCCAAGCAGAAGCCTAAAGTCCCATACATAAAATGGAGTGTTTATTTCATGTGTTCCATCTCTGTAACTACAGCTAGGTTACAGTAAGGCATTTATGTTATGCTCTAAGACTAATACGCAATATACAACAATGCAGTAACTGTACAAATAATTAAATACTTTGCCAGGTAAATACATTATCTGCAACATAAGCTGGTAATTTTCTCCAAGTTTTTAACTCAAAGTAAGTCATTAAATCTGATGGCAGTTTTGTTGCTTATCAAAGAGTAAACAATTCCTGTTATTGTTTTAAGCCATTAGTAGAGGCTTAAAAATTACTAGTAATGCACTTCAACCTGCTTCCCCAAGACCAGTAATAAACTGGCAATGATCAGAAGCTGAGCAGTACTTGGCCTAACGTCTGCCATGAGATGAGCTGCTATTCTCTACTAAAGGCAAGACTCAGTAACTGCTGACACTCCTAATTAGCTGCAACTAAGGTCACTGAAATTCTCTGACTGGGGACAGAAGACTCAAGCAGAGGTTCAACACAAAAGGTACTGAGAAAGGAAAAGTAAACCAATTCAGATCAAGTATTGTTTTTAAAGATTTATTTATTTATTTGAAAGTCAGAGTTACAGAAAGAGAGAGGGAGAAACAAAAAGAGAAAGAGAGAGAGACAACCTTCCATCCATTGGTTCACTCTGCAGATGGCTGCAATGGCCAGCCAAATCCAGGAGCTTCACCCAGGTTTCCACATGGCTGGCAGGGGCCCAAGCACTTGGGCCATCTTCCGCTGCTTCTCCCAGGCCAATGGCAGGCAGCTGGATAGGAAGTAGAGTAGCCGAGACACAAGCCCGCACCCATATGGGATGCCAGCATCACAAGCAGTGGCTTAACCCGCTGTGCCACAACACCAGTCCCACAACAAAAGTATTTCATCCATTCTGTAAGCTGATCACTTTTATAAATAATCTGCATTATGGTATGTTAATGGATCTGGATTTTAAGAAAAAGAAGAAAATATTCTTTTCAATTTTTTCTTGCCACAGTAAGAATATCTGGAAGGCAGACCTTTCCCTCTCCTTACTTCTTGTATACTAATTTACACTACTCTTATTTTTAAGATGTATTTATTTACCTGAAAGGCAGAGTGAAAGAGAGAGGGAAAAGGGGAGAGAGATTTTTCATCTGCAACTCATTCCTCAAATATTTGCAACAGACAGAGTTTGGGCCAGGCTGAATCCAGGAGCCAGGAATTCCATCCTGGTCTCCGAGACAGGTGTCAGAGGCCCTAGCACTTGGACCATTTCCCTCTGCCTTCCCAGGTACATTAGCAAGAAGCTGTATTGCAAGTAGAATAGCCGGTGCTCAAATCAGCACTCCAATACGAAATGTCAGCACACTAGGCAGTGGCTTAACCTTTTGCACTACAAGGTTAGTCCCTAAATTATACAATTCTAAGCCTGATCTAATTCACTGACTTTAAGAAATGGTCTATCTTATTTCACAAACAACTGTGTACTGCCTCCCATAATCACTAGATCAGGGATTTTGGGATATAAAGTTACAAACACAACATATTCAAGAAATACGGTTATAATACATATACCACATAAACAAATATATAATATAAACATATATACAAATGTAATCCCTGTATCAAAGAGAAAGAAGAGCCACGTATAAATTTATGTTAAAAATTATAGAGGTGGGGAGACAGCACTGTGGTGTATGGAGCAGATTAAGCCACCGCCTGCAACACGTGGGTGCCAGTTCATGTCCTGGCTGTTCCATTTCCAATCCAGCTCCCTGCTAATGGACCTGGGAAAAGCAACAGATGATGCCCCAAATGCTTGGGCCCTTGCTACCCATGTGGGAGACCAGGATAAAGCTCCTGGCTCCTGACTTCGGCCTGGCCACAGCCACTGTGGCCATCTGGGGAGTAAACCAGTGGATGTAAGATCGCTCTCTGTGTCTCTCCCTCTCTCTCGGAAACTATGTCAAATAAATAAATAAAAATCTAAAATACACAAAGTACAGGGGTGGGCACTTGGAGCAGTAGCTAAGTCACTACTTGGGATGCCTGCATTCCGTATCAAAGTCAGCTACTCTACTCGGGTCCAGTTTCCAGTGAACGCAGACCCTGGGAGGTAGCAGTGACAGCTCAGGTACTTGGGTTTCTGCCACCCATGTGGGAGACCCATATTGAGTCCTGCGTTTCCAGCTTTGGCCTGGCTCAGCCCTAGCTGTTGTAGGCATTCAGGGAATAAAACAGGGGTTGGAAGTACTTTCTCTCTATCTGCCTTTCAAATAAAATTAAAATAATTAAGAATTCTTTTAAATTATAAGGTTTTTTTTTTTCAAATGCTAATTTAAAAATTAGCAACGCTCCCATCTGTTTAAAAGATTAGCAAAGGCTTTATTAACAGTATAGCTTTTGAAAGACTATCTTTGTGTATGGAGGGGGGGACATTAGGATAGAAAAGGCAGTTATACCAGAAGTAGGAAAACCTAGTGGTTTACACAAACTTTAGCTAAATATAGTATCCTTTCATTAAAATGTCAGCTGCAGGGCCACCAAGACACTGCCACCCCATATGAGTGCTGGTTCAAGTCCTGGCTGTTCCACTTCCAACTCAGCTCCCTTCTAACAGCCTGGGGAAGAAAGCAGAAGATGGTCAAAGTACTTGGGCTCCTGCACCCATGTGGAAGAATTGGAAGAAACTCCTGGACCCTGGCTGTTGTGGCCATCTGGGGAGTGAACCAGCAGATGGAAGATATGTCTGTCCTTTCTCTGTAACTCTTTCAAATAAATAAATAAATCTTTAAAATATACATACAAATGTATGTGTGTGAAAATATATATATAAATGAACGTCAGCTTCAAGCAGATGATAAGGAGGAGCAAAATCTATCAGGGAGAAAACCTGGGGCCATTCTGAGAAAAGTCTAGAATGAAAGGCTGGAGGGACATTTGAATTTAGTTACTAAGCAATGAGGAAATACCAACAGTTTGGGGACAAGATAAAACTTAAGAGCCGTAATTTAAGAATACAAATCATAAATGTTAAACAGACCAGAAACAATAAAGATGTACAAAAACAAGCTAAAAGGCCAGTGCAATAATCTGAACAAGAACTAATGCAGGCTCCAAGTAGGATGGCAGCAGCAGAGAGAAGGAGGGAAGGCTGGCAGCAGAGTGTGTGCCCAGGCCGGCTCCCAGACGGCTGCCAACAAGGTCTACCTCCCAGCCGTCTCCTCCTTGTGTAGCGGCTCTACTCAAGTGTGGGCAGGAACCCGTGACTTGTTTCTAACCAACTGATACAACAAAAGTGATGGGCTGTTACCTCCACGGTCACACTGCAGAAGCTCAAAACGTCTGTCTCGCTAGCACTCTCTCTGCAGTGGGCAAAGGGCAGTGAAGTAGCAGCCTGTCTACAGATTCACACTTAGATGGCTACAAAAATACGGTGAAATTCCAAGAAAGGGTTGGACTATGTTCTTGATAGGTTGTAGAGAAAAACTGTAATGTGGAACTTGATTTTCTTGACATTGTAAGTGAAATGTGTGGTCCATCAGAAATGTTTAAAAAAACTTGGGGGCGGGGGCGGCACTGTGGTGTAGCAGGTTAAGCTGCCACCCGCAGTGCTGGCATCCCATGGGGGTGCCGGTTTGAGTCCCGGCTGCTCCATTTCCAATCCCCCTCTCTGCTATGGCCTGGGAAAGCAGTGGAAGAAGGCCCAAGTCCTTGGGCCCCTGGACCCACGTGGGAGACGCGGAGGAAGCTCCTGGCTTCTGGCTTTGGATTGGTGCAACTCCAGCCGTTGCAGCCAGTTGGGGAGTGAACCAGAGGATGGAAGACCCCTCTCTCCCTACCTCTCTCTCTCCCTCTCTCTCTCTGCCTCTCCTTCTCTGTGTAACTCTTTCAAATAAACAAATAAATTAAAAAAAAAAAAACTTATGAGGGAAGCCAGGGACAGATATAAAAATTTAGAAATCACCTGTACAAGAAAAGTAACTGAAATGACATATTGCCATGTTTTTCACTACATGAAGGCCTAAGTAACTGGCTGAGCCTAAAAGGAATTAAGGAACTTCAAAAGAAAAAACTTTATTTATTTGAAAGCCAGGAGTAAAGAGAAAGGGGGGAGAGGGAGCAATGGAGGGGGAGGGAGGGAGAAGTTGGGGAGAAGAGAGAAAGAGAGAGAGAGAGAGAGAGAGAGAGAGAGAGAGAGAGAGATCCTTCATCTGCTGGTTCACTCCCCAAATGACCACAACAGCCAGGACTGGGCCAGGCCAAAGCCAGGAGCCAGGGGATTCATCAGCATCTCCCACATGGGTGGCAGGGGCCCTAACACTTCAGCCATCTTCCGCCGCTTTCCCAGGCCACTAGCAGGGAGCTGTATCAGCAGTGGAGTAGCGGGGACTTGGCATGGCATCGCAAGTGCCAGCTCAACCCCACTCCATACAACGCCAACCCCAGGAGTTAAGGAACTTTGAGATTAAGGTGTCAAAGGGACATAGACCTTATTCTCTTCCAATAGTCAGAATAAAACAAAGGAGAAATACAGGAGCCAGATCCTGAAATTATTAAAGAAAGCAAGCAAGTACCCTAGATTCATAGACAAAGCATAAAAAAAAAAAAAAAAAAAAAGGTGAGACAAAAATAAAATCACAGGAGCCGATGCCATGGCGTAGCAGGTAAAGCTGCCCTCTGCAGCACTGGCAGCCCATGTGGGCACCAGTTCAAGACCTGGCTGCTCCACTTCCGATCCAGCTCTCTGCTGTGGCCTGGGAAAGCAGCAGAGGATGGCCTGAGTGTTTGGGTCCCTGACCTGTGAAGGAGACTTGAAGAAAGCTCCTGGCTCCTGGCTCCTGATAGGCCCAGCTCTGGCTATTGCCGTCATTTAAGAAGTGAGCCAGGATGGAGGATCTCTCTCTGCCTCTGCCTCTCTGTAACTGTGCCTTTCAAATAAACATGTAAATAAATAAAAATAGAGAACATAACAAAATGAAATCACCATAGAGCAACAAGGGAATTAACAAGCGCCTCATTCAGACTTCATTTGCACTGTGAACTCTATGCTACTCCAGCAGAGTAAGCCCTTCGGCATTGTAGCCTCATAGTTCTCTGACTTCATCCAACAGGCTTCAAACCCAGGGACCCAGATGGCGTGCACAGTTCAGTGATTCTAAGTAAAAGAATCTTTCTTTGCCTCACTTGTACAATATTCCCCCGAAATCCATGTAATATAAAAATACCCTGGGGGCCAGCACTGTGGTGTAATAGGCTAACCCTCTGCCTGCAGTGCCGGAATCCCATACGGGCACAGCTTTGAGTTCCGGCTGCTCCACTTCCAATCTAGCTCTCTGCTCTGGCCTGGGAAAGCAGTGGAAGATGGCCCAAGTGCTTGGGCCCCTGCATCTACA
The DNA here is from genome assembly GCF_964237555.1 of Oryctolagus cuniculus. Classification (NCBI taxonomy): domain Eukaryota; kingdom Metazoa; phylum Chordata; class Mammalia; order Lagomorpha; family Leporidae; genus Oryctolagus; species Oryctolagus cuniculus. Next base: position 7,000,562 of record NC_091438.1, on the reverse strand, counting down.
TGAGAGACCCATAAGAAGCTCTTGGCTTCTCCAGCCACTGTACCAAATGGGGAGTGAACCAGCTGATGGAAGATCTCTCTGTAACTCTGCCTCTCAAATAAATAAAAATCTTTAAAAAACAAAACAAAACAAAACCCTGGGGCTGGTGCTGTGGTATAGTGGGCTAAGTCTCTGCCTGAGGTGCCAGCATCCCATATGAGTGCCAGTTAGTATCCCAGCTGCTCCTCCTCTGATCCAGCTCTCTGCTAGTGGCCTGAAAACCAGTGGGATGCCCCAAGTGTTTGGGCCCCTGCACCTGTTTGGGAGACCTGGAAGAAGCTCCTGGCTTCAGATTAGCCTGGCTGCAGCCACTGCGGCCATTTGAAGAGTGGATCAGCAGATGCAGGACAAGTTTCTCTCTGTTGCTCCCTCTTTCTGTCTGTGGCTCTGCCTCTCAAATACATAAATAAAATCTTTAAAAAAATATACCCTAAAGACAAGTTTTATATTTCCTTCAAACTAAAACCTAGAAAAGGTTTCAAGTCATCATCTATCATTATTTTTCATGTACTTAAGTAATAAGGATTGTTTCTAAGACACAAAGTAAACAGCAAAATTAATTTAAAAAATTTTTAAATGTGTAGGCCTAATGCTTAAAAATTCAGAAAGGCAGGCAGAAACTTTACAACTGAACTTGTTGAACGTCTTACCTCAGAAGCCGTGGCTGCAAGGCTGACGCTGCTTGCCTGCCCATTCATGAGGGCCATGCTTCCCTCGTCAGTCCCTGGCCCTGTGGCAACAGCAACACACGGTGGACTGCTTCATGTCCAAGGCCACAGATGCATCACGTCTGTAGAATACATCAAGACACAAACAGAAAAGTCAAAAGTTTAACAAATCCAAGCCTACCACCAGGCTAAGAAATAAAATACTTCAAATTCTCAATGCTCTATTTTTTAATTTTAGCTAAACCACTTAATCCAGGTTAAGGACAGCCCCACATGCTTCTCTCAAATGAGAGACACCCAACAGGCAGTCCTGCTATGTTGCTAATAAGCAAAGTAAAAGTGTAACTTCTTACCTCATTAAGTGGGTATTGTGAAAAACAAACACCAAATTGCCTAGCTTTTGTCAGTTTTAAGCAAATAAAGCATTAAAAAATGGTAAAATAACACCTGCCATAACACAATAAGTTTTTAGAGATCCAAATGACATTCCAAAATCAACAACAGGCTTACCACTGCTAGCGATTTAATTTAACAAGATATCACAAATACTTAAAAATATTTTGGAACACGTGATTAAAAATACCAAAATAAAGGTATGTTTATTTGTATAGGGCTTTAAAGTATATGGAGTATCTTCAATCCATTATCATTATCTCATCAATTTTCACAACTACTAACGGCACTAATTAGGCAAGATATTATTATAATATTATTATACCCTTGGAATATAAAGAGAGCTCTAAGGATACAAATTGGTAATGAGGCACCAACAAGAAGACTCAGCCATTTAAAATTCCAGTCAAGAGGATATCATGCTAATAAGATATTAATAACAGGGGAAGCTGGGAGTGGGGCATACAGAAACTCTGTACTCCTCAATTTTTGCTTTATAAATTTAAAATATTTCAAAAGAAAAATTTCATTTAAAAATAAGTGAAATCTAGTAAAATAATGTTTCCAATATTTCTTTCCATTTTACTGGAAGTTGGATTTTTATGTGAGGTTCTAGTATCTTTCCACAAATAACCTATCATATAGCAGTGAGCAGTAACTTTGCCTCTCTAGGACAGAATTTCTTTCATAAAAATGAAAGATCCTTTTTCAACTTTAAATTTCTATAATGTTCTTCATAAAAGAAATGATGGGTGTCTCTAAATTAGCCAGTCTACACTACATTGCATTTTAAAAACTGAGTTTGAAATGTCAGTAATTCCTTCAAGGCTGTCTCCTTTCTGTGGAGAAGCAACCTAGGACAGTGGTTTATTGGGTAAAGACAGCCTCTACCTGAAGCCAGCAAACGGTAACTTCTCAGTGCTCAGGCACCTCACCCAGGAAGCACCTGTTCCACAGAGCTGAGGGAGGAGCCAAGTCACACAGAACCCAGAGAGTGCTGGCACGTGCCAAGGGTGCTATTAGGGTGGCACAGCTTCCATATCTACCTACTTAATCCAATCATGCTTCCGTGCAATGGAGCCTGCCAAATAAAGTCCAAGTCAAAACTCTAGACCCAGACCTAAAGCACATGCTGGTGAGTCTGACTAAAATCTTAACTGCAAACTCGATGAATGACAATAATTAATGGTCTGCGTTTCAAATGCTTAGAAAGTATTACTAATGATAGCAACCTTCAGTCACAATTTATATTTGTCTGCATTTCTTCAGATATAGCCTAAGCACCCTCTAAGAGCAGAATATCATAACAGAATTTAAAAATAAGAAACATTAAAATAATGAAGTTTTTATTTTTTTTTATTTTTTGACAGGCAGATTTAGACAGAGACAGACAGACAGACAGACAGAGAGAAAGGTCTTCCTTCCGTTGGTTCACCCTTCAAATGGCCGCTACGGCCGGCGCTGCGCTGATCTAAGCCAGGAGGCAGGTGCTTCTCCTAGTCTCCCATGGGGTGCAGGGCCCAAGCACTTGGGCCATCCTCCACTGCACTCCTGGGCCACAGCAGAGAGCTGGCCTGGAAGAGGAGCAACCGGGACAGCATCCGGTGCCCAGAAAGGGACTAGAACCCGGTGTGCTGGTGCCGCAGGCGGAGGATTAACCTTGTGAGCCGCGGCGCCGGCCTAAAAATAATGAAGTTTTGAAATCGTCAAGAAGCCACTTAGAAAACCACTTTGGAAATGAATAAAGCACAGAAATATTCTAATTTCCTCCAATCTACACTACGTTATTCCATATGCTTCATTATCCACAACAATTTTGAAATATGATCAACTCATTAACAATGACACCCAAAACCAGTCTGGATTCTCTCTGAAGGTAACACTCCTTGCAACAAAATGTTTTTGAATAATTTCATTTTACTCCCTATTCTAAGCATAAAATATGACATGAATTCATAAATCAAGAGCGCCCCCTAGTGCTAAGAAAAATATTGTACATGCTAGGGGATCCATTAACTACTGTACATATCAAATACATAAATTTTATTCACAATATTTACTGAAAATCAAAAATAACATTAATACAATTATAAACTACAATCATAAAGAATAAAATTTTCTCCACATGTTTTTAATAAGACTTTCAGTTAAATATTCCTTGAAAATTAAGGTCATCTTAGAATTCTTTACGTATTAAAAAAAAAGCAAAGAATACCTTAAAGAAAACCTTCTATTTACAAAAGAACTTTATGTCAACAGTATTTAACAGTGCTAAAGCACAACAGAGGTCCCTGTGATACTGTAACCCACACTACAAGTCCTCAGACAGAAACGTGCTTTAGCTACCAAAGACAAACGTATTTTAAAATATTTACTTTTCCTAGTGCTATAAATGGCACAATCATTCATAATGACTATCAACATCACAACAGCTGTTTTCAAAACTAAATTTATTAGTTCCTACTTATTCTCCCCTCAATTTCTAAAGATGGTTACTGTAGCTGTCTTGGATTTGAACCCGAAAACAGGAAACCTGAAATGTGTAGATTAAGTTCCTCGAGTTCACAGAACAAGATTATCAAACTGTAGGCATAATTGTTCAGCGTAATTGCCCACATTCTCAATAGTATTCCCAGTAAGGAACAATTTTTAATACATCTTTAAGGATTTAAAGTTAAACCAACAATTTCTCACTGATTAATCTCATTTCACAATCACAGCTGAATATTCTTCTCCAAAATAATTCATGCTATCATCATACACACAGCATACCAAACACATTTAATCATCTTACAAAGCACTCCAGAAGAGTTAGGCACTACTGGTATAAAAATTCAGTGAGGTGGGGCCGGTGCTGCAGTACAGTGGGTAAAGCCACTGCCTGCTTAGCCAGCATCCCATACGGGTGCTGGTTCCTGTTCTGGCTGCTCCATTTCTGGTCCAGCTCCCTATTATCAGCCTGGGAAAGCAGCAGACGATGGCTGCCACCACATAGGAGACCTAGATGAAGCTCCTGGATTCAGCCTGGCTAGCCCGTGGTCATCGTGGCCATCTGAGAGTGAACCAGCAGGCAGAAGACTGATCTCTATTTCTCCTTCTCTAACTGACTTTCAAAATAAATAAATAAATCTTAAAAAAAAAAAAAAACACACCAATGCAAGTAATTAGAGCAATTTCTTTGAAGCAGTGGAATAAAAAATTAATATGTTCATGCATTTTCAGCCCAAAATTTTAGTCCTAGGAATTCATCTTATCAAAATTCTAGAAGAGAAAAAATTATATAATGCTATTCAACCAAGCATTATTTACAATAATTAAAAAACTCAATGTCAATGCATTTGTACACAACTGCATTTCAAAAATTCAAATTGATACACTTAAGAAACAAATCTACTCTGTTGATGAGAATGTAAACTGGTAGAACGATCATGGGAAACAGTAGGGAGAGGCCTCAGAAAACTAAAAATAGATTTTCCTTATGACCCAGCTACCCCACTCCTGGAAACCTATCCAAAGGAAATGAAAGCAGCATATGAAAGAGTTACCTGCACTCCCATGTCTATAGCAGCTCAATTCACAACAGCTAACATGCAGAACCAACCCAGATGCCATCAACTGATGACTGGATAAAGAAAATGTGGTGCGCATGTGTGTGTATGCACACACACACACAGGATGGAGTATTACTCAGCCATTAAAGGTAAAATCCTGGTATCTGCAACAAAATGCATGCAATAGGAGATCATTATGTTAAGTGCAATAAACCTGACTCGAAAAGAAAAGTATCCTGTTTTCTCTTATTTGTAGTAGTTAATACATAGAGATAAACTACTATAGTTTTAATGATCCATGATTATTTCAAAATTTACTGTATATGGGTGAATTCAACATCTTTTCATTTGATTAGTCTGTAGCCCTTGCCTATATTCCCACTGAACTACAGTACAGTCTTCTTACTTTGTATTTACTTAGTGTGGCAGTAAGTCTTTGACTATAATCTAAATTAAAAATAGGATCTCAAAAATCAAGAAATGGAAGAAGAGAAAAGAAAAAAGACAAGAGGAAGGAAAGGGGAAGGTGGAGGTAGAGAAAAAAGGAGGGAGTGGAAAGAGAGGGAGGAAGGTATCATGGGATTAGAACTGTATCTATGAACTACATTAAAGCTATTCTCTTTGTGTGACTATCACATTAATATGAGCATTGTGTTGTAATAATTATCATGCATTTACTGTGACCTTGAGAATCTAACATATTAACAAATTCCTTAAAAACAAAGAAACAAAAATAGCAGTGACAAGTTCAATGTCAGAAATTCAATTTCCTTACAATTTTCTTAGAAGCTTCATGAGAACAAAGGTAACAGAGCGAAACTAAAACACCATAATTGCAATTAATCATTAAAATTACACAATGCAATTTCCTTTCATATTAATTTTTACCTAAAAATTAAACATACGAAATGTGATGCCCTAGGGTGGGTGCTGTGGTATAGCAGATTAAGCCATGGCCTGCCAATGTGCCTGGGCAGGTAGCAGATGATGGCTCAACTACCTTGGCCCCTGATACTCATATAGGAAGCCTAGAGTGGACCAGCCCTGTGGAGGATTAGCCTATTGAGCCACAGTGCCGGCCTCTTTCTCATTCTTGCTCTCTCTCTCTCTGCCCCCTACCAGTCACTCTTTTAAATAAATAAATCTTAAAAAAATATAGATATATATAGGGGTCGGTGCCGCAGCTCACTTGGTTAATCCTCCACCTGAGGCGCCGGCATCCCATATAGGAACCAGGTTCTAGTCCTGGTTGCTCCTCTTCCAGTCCAGCTCTCTGCTGTGGCCCGGGAGGGCAGCAGAATATGGCCCAGGTGTTTGGGCCCCTGCACCCACGTGGGAGACCAGGAAGAAGCACCTGGCTCCTGGCTTCGGATCAGCATAGCACCGGCCGTAGTGGCCATTTTGGGAGTGAACCAACAGAAGGAAGACCTTTCTCTCTCTCTCTCCCTCTCTTACTATCTATAACTCTGTCAAATAAATTTTAAAAAATAAATAAAATAAAGTGCCCACTGGAGGTCCAGACGTCATAGCATTTGTGTGACAGCATGTGTGAAAGCTAAGCTTTATTGTCTTATTCCTTTTTTTTTAAATGTAAGAAAATTAGAAATTAGTCCCAAACTCCCCAACCCACTGTTTCAATAACTGCAGCCATCAAAATGCTTTTTGACACAATCAATACCGAGCCATACTGACGAAAGCTTAGTAACAGGTAGTTGTTGCTTAAACCCATTTCTGTAACAGCACTAAGCAAGATCATCTTCACTATTTATCACTTAGAAAAAGTTCAAGTACTAACACGGAAATTTAGCAGAACAGTTCTGCTGTCCACCTGGGGTTAGACAGGGTTACTGCTGGGTGCCTCCCGTGGAAGCCTTAGTGCACTCAGACTCTTTTTTTGTCCAAATTCCACTGCTGTATTTTCACACTTGCTGCTGTCTCTCTCCTTAATGATCTTTGATCTCCTTGCTGTTAAAGATCATATTCAAAAACAAAACAGGGAACAAAATACAGTGGCATAAAAGGTAGAGCTGCTGCCTGCAATGCTGGCATCCCACATGGATGCCAGTTTGGGTTTCTGGCTGCTCTGTACTTCGAATCCAGTTCCCTGCTGATAGCCTGGGAAAAGGCAGCAGAGATGGCCCCAGTGCTTGGGTCCCTGCCACAAGAGTGGGAGACCTGGAGGAGGCTCCTGGCTCCTGGTTATGGCCATCTGAGGAGTGAACCAGGAGACAGAAGGTATCTCTCTCTCCATCTCTCTCTCTCTGACTTTCAAATACATGAATGGATCTTAAAAATAAAATAAATGGGCTGGCACTGGGGCATAGCAGGTTAAGCCTCTGCCTGCGACTCTGGCATCCCACAGTGGTGCCAGTTTGAGTCCCTGCCGCTCCACTTCTGATCCAGCTTCCACCTAATGCACCTGGGGAAACAGGGGACCCGCATAGAAGACCTGGAAAAAGCTCCTGGCTTCAGACTGGTCTATCTGTGGGCTTTGTGGCAATTTGGGGAGTGAATCAAGGAATGGAAGACCTCTCTCTCTGTCCACCCCGACCCCATAACTCTGCCTCTTGAATAAATAAATAAATCTAAAAAAATAAAACAACAAGGCCGGCGCCGCGGCTCAATAGGCTAACCCTCCGCCTGCGGCGCCGGCACACCGGATTCTGTCCTGGTTGCCCCTCTTCCAGGCCAGCTCTCTGCTGTGGCCTGGGAGTGCAGTGGAGGATGTCCCAAGTGCTTGGGCCCTGCACCACATGGGAGACCAGGAGAAGCACCTGGCTCCTGCCTTTGGATCAGCGCGGTGCGCCAGCTGCGGCGGCCATTGGAGGGTGAACCAACGGCAAAGGAAGACCTTTCTCTCTGTCTCTCTCACTGTCCACTCTGTCTGTCAAAAAAAAAATAAGTAAATAAAATAAAACAACAAATAATTATTTTTCATCTTTGTATTCAGGCACAAATAACAGTGCTTAATCTCAATTCCTACTTAACATGTATCCACTGAAAGAAGGAGTAAATGACTAAAGAAAGCAATCACTCATAGGACAAGATTATATAAATGCCAAATTAACAATAAAAACATAGGGAGAGCGGCAATCAAATAATCAAGAAGCACAATACTATCCAGAGTCTTCAGAATACAATGAAGGATTCTACGATGACAAAACAATCTAAAAATCTTTGTGCTGCAGAACACATGTACAACAGAGGCTTGGATTCTGAGACCAGGTTGGGAAAGAAGATAAGGCCACCAAGAGATAAGAATGCAATGCAAAGAAACACTGTCTCCTTTCCACCCTCACATGTCTCCCCAAAAAGTAAAGCCAGAGAGATCAAAGCCTAGCACCTCCAAGTAATAAGAGAATTGAGGGGGAAAAATGTGTCCAGGAAGAAGATGTCTTGTTCAGACTGGAAGAATGCATCTATGCTAAAAATTCATGGTCCCAAGGCATGCTCCCAACATAGATACAGAATTTGAATTTATACCACCAACATGGCCCAAGACAAGAAATTCACATAAAATATGTTTACATGTCAGTGAGATTCCTGAATCCAAGACAGATGGTAGGAACAGAAATTCAAGGAAGGAATATTCACTCAACCCAGGTAAACTGGGTTTCCACAAATAAAGTCCTAACTGTAATATAAAACGTTACCACCTCCATAAACAAAATACCCACTCTAAGTAAAAGACAGGAATAACTGCTAGTATTACCTCCCAAGAACTTCAGATGAAAAATGATCAGATATAGACTATAAAACAGGAAGGATTAAAATCACTGGTCTTAAAAAAAGAAGCTGAAAATGTAAGACATTATGTATTTAAAAAAATTATGGGAGAAATAAAACTTAAAGAAACATGTACACTATACACTGGAGAACAAACATCAGATAAAACACAGCTGAACAGAGAACTCATGCAGTGGGACAGAAAAAACTATGCAAAAATTCTACACAGTTAAAGGAAAACAGACAAAAAGAATCAAAAAAGAGTAGACTAACACAAAAGAATGGCAATATTTAGAAAGAAAAAGGCTGAGAAGTTTTCAGAACTCATGAAAGACAAATCTTCATGATCAGGACTTGTAAACCTTGATCAGGATAAATAAATAAAAAGAATCATATTCAGCATAAGTCACTTTCAATAGGAGAATAGTTGTTTTTGCAAATGGAGTTAAGGCATAGGAACAAAACCAAACTAAACAATTCTCAACAGTACTGAAAAACACAGTTAAAAATGAAAGATTTTCAAGGCACTAAAAGTAACTGTCAATGCAGAATTCCAGACCCAACTAAACTCTCACTTAAGAGGGGGGAAAAATGAAGGCATTTTACACACACACACAAAAAATTTTGCCACAAAATTAGTCCACATGGCAAGCAATTAAGAATATCATTCGGCCGGCACCACGGCTCAATAGGCTAATCCTCCACCTAGCGGCACCAGCACACCACGTTCTAGTCCCGGTCGGGGCGCCAGATTCTGTCCCGGTTGCCCCTCTTCCAGGCCAGCTCTCTGCTGTGGCCTGGGAGTGCAGTGGAGGATGGCCCAAGTGCTTGGGCCCTGCACCCCATGGGAGACCAGGAGAAGCACCTGGCTCCTGCCATCTGATCAGCGCGGTGCGCCGGCCACAGCGCGCCGGCCGCGGCGGCCATTGGAGGGTGAACCAATGGCAAAAGGAAGACCTTTCTCTCTGTCTCTCTGTCTCACTATCCACTCTGCCTGTCAAAAAAAAAATAATAAATAAATTAAAAAAAGAATATCATTCATGAAAAACTAATTAATCCGAAAGCAGAAAAACCTGTTCTAGTTTCTGCTCAACATTACAGCAGTTGAAACTAAAGCTAGGGGTAGAAATAATTATCTTAACTATGACTGCTAAGATGATTAATATTTTTGGATTATTGCCAAAGTTTAGAAGGTCAAAATTAACTTCAATTTATAACTATTTTTAAAACAACAATATGCTCTTATGTAAAAAAATGTAAACTACTTCTTTTATAGAAATTTGTTTTATGCAACAGAATACAAACACAAAAAAGTACAATAACAAAAGCTAGTATTTATGGAGTGCTTACTACCAGCAGGCTTTGTTCTAAGCACCTTTTCCTTAAAAATACTCTCAATCCTCACAACAATCCTATGAGATAATAACATTATATACCCATTTTTAGAGGACAGAGGACAGGTAATTTGCCCAATTTTAACAAGTAGGGACAGGAAGATGCAAGGCAGCAAGTAAGAGAAGGGATGGAAAATAAACTGTGATGGCTACAGCAGGACTTGTCTTCCCCAAATTCATAGAGCTGTTTATTTTTTATAAAGATTTATTTATTTTGAAAGAGTTTAAGAAAGAGAGATCTCCCATCTGCTGGTTCATTCCCCAGACATTTGCAACAGCCAGTACTGGGTCAGGCACAAGCCAGGAGCCAGGAGCTTCATCCAGGTCTCCTTGGATACAGGGGCCCAAGCACTTGGGCCATCCTCCACTGCCTTCCCAGATGCATTAGCAGGGAGCTGGATCGGAGTGGAGCAGCCAGGACTTGAGGTGCTGCAGGCAGCAACCCTGATGCCAGCCCCTCACATAGCTGTTTACTTTGATGTCTCAGGGTTAAGGGTGACGAATGAAGAGTGGAAATGATCTAATTAGGCATCTGACAGGCAGGTCTAGTGAGACATGTTCAGGTCACTGGGGGTGTGTCCTCAGAGGGTGGTTCTCATGAGAAGGCTGGTTATCCTGAGCTCAGGTTCCGCCTAGGTTCTCTTCTTTCTAAGCACGTGATCATGCCTCTGCACCAGCCATGACCAGCCTCCACAGTTGTGAGGCGGGGGGGGGGGGGGGGGGGGCACCTGATCCTGAACTCTAATCACCAAACTCTAAGCTAAAATAAACCTTTCCCAGAGAAGCTCCTCCAGGGTGTATTAAAGTTGGAAAAAGCACACTGAGCTGATTCCTACTCTGGTCAAGTGTGTAACATGGCCAGAGATGGAAAGAATCGGGGACTACTGCCACTTGTCACTCTGGCTCAGCTTCTAGAGTCACTGGATTTCTATGGCAGGACATGAGAGGACTATTAAGAAGGCAAACTGAGAGCAGGAAGAGTGAAGCAGAAGCAGCATCAACAGCAGCACAAATTCCAAAGTGAGGGCAGAACAGAGAGAAGGTGCAATGTGGCCCACTGGCCTGTGGGTGCAGAGAACCCAGCAGAGGGTCTCGGCTGTGACGCGCATAGGCACTAGCCGTCACTGAAGGGTTCTGAACAGGGAGATAACTCTGGATACCAACGCCTGTACGTCAAGGCTGAACATGGCAGGGGTTTAGAGAAAGCCAACAACCAACAGTATGCTCCCTCAAAACAGAGGACTGAAGTACGCTTCCCCAATCTCTCTTCTTCAGGACCCTCTTCTCTCCTTAGTCTGCTTCTCGCTATATGAAATCTAAAATCTTCTCAGTTATTTTCTATACCTTTAACTTCACTCACTCACTCTCATCCTGCATCACCCAGTTCACAATTTAGAATCTCCAATCACACAGAAATGGCAATCTGCGACAAATTATACTTAGAAAAAATTAATGCAATTCCCATTAATTAATTAATGACACTCATCACAATCCACCCCGAAGGCAGAGGGGAAACAGCACAGTGTAAAAGCATGAGGCACATGAGTATCACTTTTAGGACTTCACTCAAGTGTACTGTGCTGGTTAACTACTTCAGTCAGGACAAAAAGGACACAAATGTCCAAACTTACAGTACTAAACCAGTGGATTCAATGCTGAGATATCTCTCAGGAGAGATACACCTTATCTCTACTAACTAATTTCTAAGTATAGGCTCTGAGAATCTCTTGTCTGAAATGCTTGGGGACAAAAGTGCTTCAGACTTTGGAGTCTACTGAATTTTGGAATATTTGCAATCTTTACCATTGAGCAATCTCAAATCTGAAAAACCTGAAACTCAAAATGCACCAGGGGCCATCGCTGTGGTACAGCAGGTTAAAGCCCTGGTCTGAAGCACCGGCATCCCATATGGGCGCCAGTTCTAGTCCTGGCTGCTCCTCTCCCGATCTAGCTCTCTGCTATGGCCTGGGAGAGCAGTAGAAGATGGCCCAAGTCCTTGGGCCCTTGCACCCACATGGGAGACCCAGAAGAAGCTCCTGGCTCCTGGCTTCGGATCGGTGCAGCTCTGGCCGTTGCAGCCATCTGAGGAGTGAACCATCGGATGGAAGACCTCTCTCTGTCTCTACCTAGCTCTGTAACTTTTTCAAATAAATAAATCTTTTTAAAAAATGCACTAAGACAGTGCTCAAAAAGTTTCAAATTTCATATCATTTCACATTTTGGATTGGGGTGCTCAACCTGTACATATTAAACCTGAATGTTATTAATTTATTTGAAAGTGTACAATGTGGGATTATCCCCAGTTCTATAGAGCTAAAGGACCATTTATCCTTAGTATGCAATTAAAGGATAAATTTATTCTGAGCTATACTTAATCAAAGGATAGCAAGCATTTTTTAAAAAGATTATCTATTTATTTGAAAGTCAGAGAATGACAGAGGGAGAGATTGAGATCTTTGATCCGCTCGTTCACTCCCCAGATGACTGTTTGAAACAAGGAGCCAGAAGCTTCTTCCAGTCCTCCCTTGTGGGTGGCAGGGGCCCAAGCACCTAGGTCATCTTCCACTGCCCCTCCCAGGCCACCAGCAGGGAACTGGACTAGAAGAGGAGCAGCCAGGATATGAACCAGTGCCCACATGGGATGCCTGCGTTGCAGGCAGCAGCTTCACCCAGTATGCCAAGACGCTGGTCCCAAGCACTTCTTTTCTTGAATATTTATTTATTTGAGAGGCACAGTTAGAGAGAGAGAGAGAGAGAGATACATACATACATACGGAGAGGGAGAGATACAGAGCGAGGTCTTCCATTCTCTGGTTCACTCCCCAAATGGCCACAACCGCTAGAACTGCGCCAATCCAAAGCCAGGAGCCAGGAGCTTCTTCCAGTCTCTGACATGGGTACAGGGGCCCAAGCACTTGGGCCATCTTCCACTGCTATCCCAGGGTATAAGCAGAGTGCTGCATTGGAAGAGGAGCAGCCAGGACAAGAACTGGCACCCATATGGGATGCTGGCACCACAGGTGGAGGTTTAACCACAGGTTTAAGCCACAGAGCCAGACCCCTCATTCCAGCATTTTTTAAATAGTAGTAAACATGGATAAGAACACATCCTGAAGCTGTCCAAAAAGAAAAAAAAAGAAAAGACAGGTTCTGGAGAAACTTCAAGCACCAGTAAGCCAACGATAATGATAGGTACAGCAATTTTACATACCACTCAGGTTACAAAAGAAAAAAAAATTGATAACACCTGAAATAATCTACATATTTAATAAACAGTTTCATGTAAAAGAACTAAATAAATCATTTCCCAGTAATGTTTACGCATCACCTACCAAATTATTGTTTAAGTTTAAATATCTATTTATAGTCTGCAGACATATATTTAATTTCTAAATATTTTAGGCACATATTCAAAATGTGTGAGAAAGATGATTTCCCAAGTAAAGTAAGCGAACATCTTAAGTTAGAAGAAAGAAGATAAAGATAGCGCAAAACTTTCACTTTTTACAGTAGACACCTTAATATTCCCCTTGAAGTAGAGTGCACTGTATCAAAGGCAATAGGAAGAAAAAAAAATGGTCCATATGGAATGCACTTCACTATCTTTAAAATAGGAGAAATTATTTATCAAAGTTTAAAAAAAAGCTTAAAAATAATGAAGCTACTTAATTCACTTGGATCAAACTTGCTAACATTAAGTCAATAAAAAGAAATTCTACACAGAAGTCTTTCAGATGTCGTTTCATTGTGTTTGTACTGAAGTGTAAAAGCACTGAGCTGATCCACTGTACACTGTACACTGGCCCACAGCTACACAGCCCATCTACCTACTGAACAGCCTGAAACTAAGACTTTCAAATGACTAAATATCAAAGGGTGAAAAAAAAAACCTATAAAATAATGCATTTAAAGATTATGCTAAATCCTGTATGGAATTTGCTAGGTAATTCTAATACACAAGCACTCTGAGATCCCTTATGCTACTTGACCCAAAGCATGAATATAGGTTAACTAGAAATTCATCAACGGAATGAAGTTTAAAGCAAAAATAAATAAATAAAATAAACCATGTTCCAAGCATTTCTATTCTGTTTTTTTTTTTTTTTTTTAATATTTATTTGGGGCTGGCACTGTGGTATAGTGACTAAAGCTGTTGTATGCAGTGCTGGCATCCCATATGGGCGCCGGTTCAAGTCCCAGCTGCTCCACTTCCGATCCAGCTCTCTGCTAAGGCCTGGGAAAGCAGGAGAAGATGGGACAAGTCCTTGGGCCCCTGCACTCATGTGGGAGACCCAGAAGAAGCTCCTGGCTTCAGATCGGTGCAGCTCCGGCATTGCGGCCAATTGGGAAGTGAACCATCGGATGGAAGACCTCTCTCTCTTCTGTGTAACTCTTTCAAATAAATAAATAAATCTTTAAAAGAAAAAGATTTATTTATTTTATTTCAAAGACAGAGTTACAGAGAGGCAGAGGCAGAGAGAGAGAGGTTCACTCCCCAGATGGCCGCAATGGCCTGAGCTGTGCTGACCCAAAGCCAGGAGCCTCTTCCAGGTCTCGGGCCATCCTCCACAGCCCTCCCAGGCTACAGCAGAGAGTGGGATCGGAAGTGGAACAGCCAGGACTTGAACCGGCACCCATATGGGATGCCGGCACTACACCACAGCGCTGGCCCCCTGTTCTGTTTTGTATGCTATTGCTTTTGGTGAGTGAGTAGGCATTTTGGTCAGGTACTCTACTCAAGACTAGCCTATGAGATGCCACTTAATTCATGATACTATATATTTGTGAGAAAACAAACAACAGAAAAATGATTTATCAGCAACCAAAACATTCAAAGAATCCAACTGCATCAGAAACAGAAGTATTCAGTCAAAGTGTGTCACTGTGGACCTAGGGATGGTCAGAGAAAGTAATGTGCCCTCTTAGCGTGGAGCTGGGTCACGCATCAGCTCCCCAGTCTCCTGTTTGCTGACTGAGTACTTGAGAGTACTCAGCCTCCATGACCATGTGGCCAATACTGGAATGAAATTTCTAATACAAAAGGAATTATATATTAAAATTAATGTTACAGATACTATATATAAAATTATATAATAAAATGTGCATATAAATACATATTCATACATCCTATTGGTTTTATTTCTCTGGAGAACTTTATTATAAAGTTATACAAAGTTCCTCTTACAACTTTCCTATTAGTTTGAAATTATTTGAAAATCAAAGAAGGGGGCTGTAAATTTTCCTAAATTATACAGAAGCTCCTCAATTTAAAAACCTCCCTCTTGCAAATTTCATAGAAACTAAGAAAGCTACACATCCAGTAAAGTACAATTCTTACCAATAGATGGCATTAGTGCTCACACTGGACTTAAAAGCCAAAATGGGTTCATGAACAATTTTTTGGGAACTAAGCTATATATTAGTATATTGACAAATATTTTTGATGCATGGTAATAGAACAGATGAATATTATTTAAAAGAAAAAAATTTTTAAGATTTACTTTATTTATTTGAAAGGTACAGCGATGGGGAAGGGGGTGGCGGTATAGAGAATTTCATCTACTGGTTCACTCCCCAAATGGCCACAAGCCAGGAGCCTGGAACTCTATCCTGGTCTCCCACGTGAATGCAGGGCCCCAAGTACTTGAGCCACCTTCCACTGCCTTCTCAGGAGCATTAGCAGGGAGCTGTATTCAAGGTGGGATGGCTGGGACGAACCGGCACTCCCATACGGGATGTCGGCTTGGGCAGTTTAACCCACTGCACCACACCACCAGTCCCCCCAACTCCCATCCTTTAAAGATTTATTTATTTGAAATGCAGAGCAGTGGCAGAGAGAGTCAAGAAGAGTCAGAGAGAGAGAGAGAGAGAGAGAGAGAGAGAGAGAGAGAGAGTTCCACCTGCTAGTTCACTCCCCAGAAAGCTCCAACAACCAGGACTGGGCCAGGCTGAAGCCAGGAGCCAGCAGTCAGGAACTCCATCCTGGTCTCCCACGTGGGTGCATCTTCCACTAACTGAGAACCGAAGAGTTCAGTCAGGACTACAACTGGCAGAGTCACTAAGTGCAGGCTTAACCTGTTATGACAACACCAGCCTGAGATATGACTATTTAGAGAGCTCAACTTGGGGTACATTTTAAATTCCCAGGTCTTTCTCATTTTGATATGTGTCCCCTCATGCCAAGGCATGCCCTACCTTTGCAGACCCCATGCAGAGTCATGACTGTAGGAACCTACTGTAAAGTATCAGATCCTTCAAATGTACAGGAATGATTAGCAGAGAACTGGAAGGGGTGGGGAAGGGAAAGGAAGAAAAAGCCAAGTTTGCTAACACTGCTTTTATTCCGATCTCAATTTTACATAAAACAACAGCATGCTGAAGTCACAAGATCTGGCCAAGCTCACATAACCAGTTAATGGCAGAGGCAGGTCCTAAAAGCATGCTTTCTGTTGGCTAATGCTTGGCACATTCTACAAAGCCAGAGTACCTTTCCCTACCAACCCGTGGCTGTTTAAATACCATGGAAATGTGGGAGTGGCAGGAGGCGAAGTATCTAGTTTCTTTTCCTCTTCACTTCCAGCAGTTCATTAGGTGAACAAGATGAAAGAACAGCACACACACACAGGCTAGGAAAGGTGAGATCTTCCTTAGAACTCAGGACTGCCGATAGTTTGCAGGGCAATATAGCGGGCAAAATGTAAACCAGAGACAGGAAGCATCAGGAACAGAGGCTGGAAAAAACAAGTATAAAGGGCAATGTCTGTCACAGTACAACAAAAGCCTGAACTTTACTTTGTACACAAAGAAAAGGCAAAGTCCTCATAATGCACTGAGAAGTGATATGCTCTTACAAGCCCCAGTGAGAAGGATACACACACAGAGAGAAAGAGAAACGCAGAGAAAAAGAGTTTCAGGTGGTGCGATTCATTCCTTCTGACAACAAATGACACCTATGCAACAAATTCAACCACAACACATCCTTGATGTCCCAAGATAACCTCAAAGATCCCTAAATTTGCGATTTCTACCATGGCATATAAAGCACTGAAGCATAACTTTTTCCTCCTACAGATCTCTAATGATCCTTTTTTTTAAAAAAAAAATAAGATTTGTTTATTTATTTGAAAGAGTTACACAAATAGACACAGAGAGGGATATTCCATCCACTGGTTTACTACCCATGGTGGCCGCAATGGCCAGGGCTGGGCTAGGCAGAAGCCAGGAGCCTCTTCCAGGTCTTGCACATGAGTGGCACCTGAGTCATCTTCTGCTGTTTTTTCCCAGGTCATTAGCAGGGAGCTGGATCAGAAGTGGAGGAGCCAGGACACGACCCCCTGCCCATAAGAGATGCCGGCACTGCAGCAGGCGATGACTTTACCTGCTATGCTACAGTGCTGGCCCTGACCTTTAATGATTCTAAGACTGAAATAATTTGTACTTATTCATAACACCATATAAACTGTAAAGCAGACTCACTTGCACCATGAATTTAAGCCAGCACACAATACTACACTTTACTCTTTACCCAAAATTCCTCCTTCTAGATCTACTGCGTGTTTTTTTTCCTTCTCGTTTAGTCACCAGCATTATGAGTTGGCATCAGGGAAGGAACATAGTGCTGTCAACAAGTTACTACACCAAACAGCAGAGATTAATCATTCCCATTGAGAAGTATCCACAGGGTGGTAGACTAACAAAATCACAAATTACTACATGCCAGGCATCTTCTCAGTCATCCCTGGAATAGGGAAACCCACAGGCATTTATTGCTAAAAGCCAAGGATCTAGTCTACCAGCAACTAATAGTGAAAAATAAATAATAATATAAAAAAGCCAGAAAACAGCAAAAAAAAAAAATTCACCTGCTCTAACAGTAAAGATCCCACTGGGCTTTTAAAAAGTTACAGTACGTGTTAACAACATAATACAATCAGCCCTCCCGTCCCCTCAGATTCCACATTAAGAGGATCCAACCATTTGTAAAACATTTGAGGGGGAAAAAAAAAAAAACAACAAATCTCTATCTAATACTGAACATGTATGGACCTTATGGCTGTTCCCTGAACAATACAGTGCTACAACTACTTCCAGAGCACTTACATTGCATTAGGTATCGTAAGTCATCTAATTAAAGTATACAAGGGGACATGCACAGGCTCCAGGCAAATACTACACCTCTTACACAAGGAGCTTGGAGCATCTGCACATTTTGGCATCTGCAGGGGAAAGGGTCCTGGAAGCAATCAGCCAGGATGCTAAGGGACAACTCTATTTCCAAAGTGCCTTGTAGTTTGCACAGACATCTGAAAGCAATTCCAGCAGAAGGATTTCAAGGAATTTTCTAGTAAATTTATGGGCCAGTTTTCCATTAGAACGTTTGTATTAAGAACTCAGAACACTGAGTCTCTGAAGATACATTATGCCTGTGTTAAGTTCTGGGGCCACACAAAGACCAGAAGGGTATTTCCTACATAAATACTGAAGTGTTGCGGTGACTGGAACGCTGTTCTTCATGTATCCTAACAGTTTGCTAAGGTAAATATTACACTAAGTTTAGTAAACTAAGACTCAGATTCAGAAGAGGAATATTTAAGGAGAGCAAAGAGATTACTTTGTAGAAACCTCTCTCTTCCACCCTCCACCAAAAGAAAAGGCTTCTCAATCTGTCTCATTTGCGAGAATTCCTTCATATTTATTTAAGTTTGCCAAGGAAGACATGTTAGCAATCTCTCTGCAGAGACTCTGAGATCTCAACTGAGAGTACTAACCAGTAAAATTAGGCAGAAGAGAGGGGGAATGTATGATAAGGGCAAACTCTGGGACAGGAAATACTATTTGTAAAGCCAGAAGAATGGAATAAACAGGTCCAACAGGAAAATGCCGGTTTACTCTTGGCAGAAAACTTGTGTGATGTGATGTGATGTGATGTGATATGATGTGTGTGTGTTGATAGCATGGGAAAAAAACTTATACTGTATTCTCTAAATCTTGTGACTTCCTAAGAGATCATGAATAAAACTAGGGCCATGAACCACCCAACTCTTCAAAAATATGAAAACCATGTACATGAGCATGCATGAAAATAAACTCATTTTCCAGGATCCATGGCCATCAAGTGATTTCCAAAAGGACTTGAGAATAAAACGAAGTTATCACTGTTCTGGGTGACTAGGAGTACCTATGAAATTACTGGGAGAGAAGCATGCCATAATACTTTTTTAGAAAAACAAAGTAGGCAACATTTGTGGAGGCCAATGGATTAAAAAGAGAACCTTAAAAATAGAGGACACAGTAAGGAGGTTATTGCTCAACCGCAGCCAAAGGGCTCTATGTACAAAAAAAAAAAAAAAAAGCTAGTTGCAGAGACATTTCAAGGTAAATGTGTCAATCTGTCAACCTCTGCAGGAGATTTAAAGACCAAGAGGCAGGAAGCTACCTTATCATCCTGATTCTCATTTAAGTTCAAGTCATTTACTTGTCCCCTATCATCATCAGTAAAAGCCATGAAATAAAACAGAGTAGCTGCAAATGAACTACCACTTTCTTCCACTTGCAACCAGTCTCCACTAGAAAACTAACACACAATACCAAAGGTCCCCAAAGAAACATTGGTGGTGAGGAACAGGGGTTGGCAAGCTAAATCCAGCTTGTTTTTGTAAATGAAAGTTTTAATGGACTACAGCTACCATCATCTGTTTATGAATGATCTATGGCTGCTTTCACACTCAAAAAGGCAAAATTGGAGAGCCAAAGCAGAGACTTCACTGCCCACAAAGCCTCGAGTATTTACTACCTGGGCTTCTACAGAAACTTTGCCAACCTCTGGTCTGGAATGAAAACAGGGACAGACTCCACTTCAGAGAGCACCGCTTTAGCATGACAGATGGAAGCAAGGAGCAAAACAGGGCTGCATGTGCTCCCTCTGCACGCGCTCAAACCCTGCCACACAGCCACCAGCCTTCGGGAGCAGCTGCACACGAGCCTGCAGTGGCACCGAGGTACTTCTAAAATCCTACTCACATTCAGTCTACAAAAGTCCAAGTATATCTGTATTTGGAAAGGTACCCCTCTCTATACAAGCAACATATCAGGGGCCAAGGTTTTCAACTCACCCAAATCACTGCCCTTCCTCTCATTGTTCCACTCAGTTCTACCTTCTCTCCCCTCATGGTTCTCTGTTCCGATGGAAATAGGTCTTCCCTCCTAAGTGTTATGACTTAGTGTCACTACTTGTCTCACATCCAAGTGTCATCATGTAAAATTGCTGAAGTATTTGATCTGAGAACTAGAGTCTTGGTCTACCTACACAACACTGACAAAAAGCTGGCTAGGCAGGCATTTTTAATGAATAATTCTTGATCTAAATTTCAGGTTCCAAATAGGCACTATTTATTTCATGAGCAAAAACTCAATTATAGCCTACTACTGAAGATCTACTGGTAGCCCTCTAGGAACCTCCACGGGCAACTATGCGTATGGTGGTGGTGAAGTTTCAACTTCTTAATGATATAAAAACAAGTACTATAACACATCCAAACAGAACTCCAGGTGCCTATATAAAAATAATTATTTCATAAATCAAAAAATCTTGGGGCTGGCATTGTGTCATAGCAGGTAAGCTATTACCTGCAACGGCAGCATCCCATGTGGGCACCAGTTCATGGACCAGCTACTCTGCTTCCAATCCAGCTCTCTGCTAATGGCCTGGGAAAATCAGCAGAAGATGGCCCAGGTGCGTGGGCCCCTGCATCCACGTGGGAGACACAGAAGAAGCTCCTGGCTTCAGCCTGGCCAAGCACCAGCTGTTGCAGTGAACTCGGGTATGAACCAGTGGATGGAGATCGCTCTCTCTCCCTCTCTGGAACGCTTTCAAATAAATAAATACATCTTTAAAAGAAAAATCTCATAAACGCATAATCCACACATTCCCAAAGGCCTAGGACACAATTTTCTCCAAAGGATTCTGTTCTTTTAGCAACTTATTTTGCTAATAACATATTTCAACATAGGAATGGATAATAACACAGGATTCAAATAAGCAGCTAAACTGACTTCAACTCTAATCATGGTTTCTCACCCTTGCCCCCACCAGCATGTGGCACCAGACAACTCTGTTAAGGGGGAATTGCTGTGCACAGTAGGTGATCTGACAGTGTCTCTGGCCTCCACCTCCGTGTCTGAGAGGGAGGTGAGCTGCTGAAGATAATGACAAATCACCTCCAATCAAGAACCACAGCTCCATGTCAATTCTATTTTTTTTTATTTCAAAGACTTTTCAATTTTTTCTGCTTTGTATATGTAAGGTAATAATAAGCAAGGTGCAGTAACAATATAGTTTTTAATCTTTTATCATTTCATATCTAGAGTAAGATTTTTATTGCATCATTTCTTAATGTGTTGTTCTAAAACAGCCTTTTATATAGGTAACCTGTAATGCACTGCACACTTTCAAAGCATAAACACCCATGAAAAATCCTCCATGGTGAAAATGGTGTAGACACTTAGCTGCCCCTGAAGTTGTCTTGGCTTCTCTCAGCATAATTACCTGATTGTATTGTTCAGATTTATTATACCCCTAGATTTTCTGTCTGCTTGCTCTATCTTGAGAGAAGGTTGAAATCTTTAACCAAGATTGTGGATTTGATAGTTTCTCCTTGGAGTTCTATTTTTTCTATCATGCATTTTGAAGTTCAGTTATTAACTATACAGACGTTTAAATTATTATGACCTTGATTAACTGAACTCTATCATTATGTAATGAAATAATTTAACCATATTATATGATATTATAAACCTACCACTTCTCCTTAACTATCGTAAGCAAGGTATATCTTTTTTCATCTTTTACTTTTAAGATATTAAATATAAGATACTTATAAACAATGTTTCACATAGGCAGAGAGAGCTGGGTCTTGTTTTTTTCAGAGGGAGTATGCTTTTTTTATTTTTAATATTCATTTATTTATTTATTTCCATCTACTTGAAAGAGCAAGAGATAGCTTCCATCTGCTGGTTCTCTCCCTAAATGCCCACAACCGCCGGAGCCAGGCCAGGCCAAAGCCAGGGGCTTGGAATTCCATCCAGGCCTCCCAAGCAGATGGCAAGGACCCAAACACTTGGGGCATCATCTGCCGCCTCCCAGAATGCATTATCAGGAAGCTGGACTGGGAGCAGAGGAGCCAGGACTACAACTGACACTGCATCATGCGACAGGAGTATCCTCAGTGGCTTAATACAATGCACCAAAATGTACCCCTTGCTTCTTGCTTTTTAAATCTAGCAATCTATCTTTTAAATGGCATGTTTAGGCCATTTATATTTAGTGTGATTATTGATATAAGATTTAAATCTATTATCTTGCTATTAGTTTTCTATTTATTCCATGTTCTATCTTTTAACTTTTTATGTCTTCTTTTAAATTGAATATATGTTCTAATTCCATTTTATCTCTTTTGTTGGCTTATTAGCTATAAAATGTTGTTTTATATGATTACTTTGCAATTTATAGTATACATATTTTAACTTACCATGGCCTTTCTTCAAGTGATATTATACCATTTCAAGGCTGGTGTAAGAATGTTATCATGGTATTCATTCCTAATATATCCTGTCCACCTAATTCTCTCTCTATATCTGAGGTATTCTGCATGCTTGTTAAAATGGGAAATAAATAAGCATTAGAAAAGCATCAAAGAAATAGCAACTGAGACCTTTCCCTTGGCTTCATTTAAGAAGGCAAATGGGGAGCCAGTGCTGTGGGCACAGTGGGTTAAAGCCCTGGCCTGCAGCACCTGGTTCGAGTCCTGGCTGCTCCACTTCTGATCCAGCTCTCTGCTATGGCCTGGGAAGCAGAAGATGGCCCAAGTCCTTGGACCCCTGCACTCGCGTGGGAGACCTGGAAGAAGCTCCTGGCTCCTGGCTTTGGATCAGTTCAGCTCTGGCCCTTGAGGACATTTAGGGAGTGAACCAGTGGATTGAAGACCTCTCTCTCTGGCTCTACCTCTCTCTGTAACTCTTTCAAATAAATAAAATAAATCTTAAAAAAAAAAAAAAAAAGGTAAATAGGGGCCAGCACTGTGACACAGCAAGTGAAGCTGCCTCCTGTGACACCGGCATCCTATATGGGCGCCGGTTAGGGTTCTGGCTGTTCCACTTCTGATCCAGCTCCCTGCTGATGTGCCTGAGAGGGGGCAGCAGAGGTCGGCCAGTGGGCCCCTACGCCCACATGGGAGACCCCGACGGCCATTTGGGGAGTGAACCAGCAGGTGGAAGATCTCTCTTTCTGCTCCTCCTTCTCTAATTCTGCCTTTCAATATAATGAATAAATCTTTGAAAAAGAAAGAAAAGAGGTATGCAGAAGCAAAAGACCACATGGCTGGGAATGGTATGAGAGGTAAAGAGATACTACCTGGCCCCCAATGTCATTCCAGCGCCTGTTCTTGTCCCTCAGACTCAGTTGCACATATTATAATAAATACATAGGTAAGTAAAATAGAAAAATAATTAGATAATTAAGAACCAAAACTCTAGACCACCTGGGTTCAAATACTATGTTTGCCACTTACATATTGTATAACCTTGAGTAAACTGGTTAACCTTTTTGTGCCTCTGTTTCAGCATCTTAAAATGAATATAACATATTGTTAACACTGATAAAATGCTCAAAACAACATCAAGCATCCATTAAGTGCTCAATATAGAAACAGCAAGCACTGCTATTCACACTACGTGACTACCTTGCCAAATGTGGGGTTACACTTCCTTAAGTCAATCTGCAAGTAGATTAATTCTAGCTAAGACTCCACTTGCAAAAGGAAAACTCAGATTATGTCAAATAGCACACTATTAATCAAACATTGTTACGTGCCCGGCATTGTTGTAAAAGCTTCCCATGTGTCATTCTCAATCCTCCCAGCATCCCTGTGAGGAAAGGTATTGTCAAGGCGGTTACTTTACAGGTGAGATATGAGACACAAGTTAAACGACTCACCCATAGTCACAAACCTGGTACAAGATAAAATCAGAATTCTAATGCCAAAAGTCTGACACCAAAGCCTGCAATCTGTCCTGGGAAAAACTGAATGTTGTCTTCAGCAGGACAATAGCCAAAGAAGTATCACAGCCGAAGAGCCAGAAACCAGTCTCCAGTCTCCCCATTCTGTAGCCCTCTTCTCTTCCTCTAAGACCACACAGTTTCTCCTTAGAAATCTGTGCTTCTGTGGAGGATGGCCCAAGTGCTTGGGCCCTGCACCCCATGGGAGACCAGGATAAGTACCTGGCTCCTGCCATCAGATCAGCGCGGTGCACCGGCCGCGGCGGCCATTGGAGGGTGAACCAATGGCAAAAGGAAGACCTTTCTCTCTGTCTCTCTCTCACTGTCCATTCTGCCTGTCCAAAAAAAAAAAAAAAAAAAGAAAAAAGAAAAAAGAAAGAAAAGAAAAGAAATCTGTGCTTCTGGGGGCTGGCAACGTGGTGCCTAGTGGGCAAAGCCACCCCCTGCAATGCTGGCATCCCATATGAGCTCCACTTCCAATCTAGCTTCCTGCTAGTGGCCTGGGAGAAACAGCAGCAGATGGCCCAAGTGCTTGGGCCCCTGCTACCCATGTGGGAGACCTAAAGAAGCTCTTGGCTCCTGGCTTCGGCCTGGCTCAGTCTCTCGCCACTGTGGCCATCTTGGGGAGTGAACCAATGGATGGAAGATCTCTTTTGCTCTGTCTCTCTGTAACTCTGACTTTCAAATAAGTAAGTAAATCTAAAAAAAAAAAAAAAAAGGAAGGAAGGAACGTTGTGCTTTTCTAGGCACATGTGCCCTCTTCTTTTATACTCACCAGACGGCCTCCGTACTTCCTGTATCATTTCTGTAACTCACAGCTTCTGCTGACACCTAAACTTCAGTCTATAGGACCCTACACCAATACATCTTTCCAGAACTAGCCCCCATGGCTCAGTGGCAAATTAACCCCAAGTTTCCTATGACCACACAGTCCTAGGTCAGGTGACTTATGCATTAGGTCAAATGCCCCTTGCTGGACTAACCCATTGCAATACAACTTTGTATGCTATAAAACATAGCTGTTGAGGTCTGTTCTGCAACATACTGTGGAAAAGAAGTAAATTTCCTTCAAAGGAACTGTGGGCAGACTAGAATTATAGACAACCTGTCTAGGATACTGAGTCAGATAAATCATCACTTATCTGAGTTTCAAGTCTTACCGGCCTTTCTAATCTATTTAGTCACCCTAACTAAGCTGTTATAAATACAAATTTTCGTTGTTACTAAAGAGACCATATAATTTGCAGCATCACACAAGACATGGGTTCAGGGTTACCATACCATACTATATCAACAGTACTAAGACTAAAAGGAGGAAAATCTATTGTCATCTATCATTGCTAATTCCGCTTAGACACAGAAGTAGTATCACTGACCCTGCCTACTCCAACAGTCGTATCTCTTGGGCCACGTGGGACTGACGCAGATGAGGGGACTAGACTTGCGGACTTCATTGCTACAGCTAACTCACAGAGCCCACACTGCTTAGATGCACAAGCGCAGTACCAAAGGCTTCACCAGTTCTGCCGGCTCCCTTGAATTCAAGCCTCAAAGTGCTATCTTTAAAAACTTTTTGGCAGCCGGCGCCGCGGCTCAAAAGGCTAATCCTCCGCCTGCGGCACCGGCACACCGGGTTCTAGCCCCGGTCAGGGCGCCAGATTCTGTCCCGGTTGCTCCTCTTCCTGTCCAGCTCTCTGCTGTGGCCGGGGAGTGCAGTGGAGGATGGCCCAGGTTCTTGGGCCCTGCACCTGCATGGGAGACCAGGAGAAGCACCTGGCTCCTGGCTTTGGATCAGCACGGTGCGCCAGCCACAGCGCGCCGGCCGCGGCGGCCATTGGAGGGTGAACCAATGGCAAAAGGAAGACCTTTCTCTCTGTCTCTCTCTCACTGTCCACTCTGCCTGTCAAAACACACACACACACACACACACACACACACACACACACACACCACCACCTTTTGGCAAATGAATCCTACCCTGTACTTTCTGGCTCTCTTAATGGCAGAAGGAAAGGTCAAAACTAAAACTTCTGCATAATTAGCTAAGTATTAGGAACAGAAGCAATAGACATACAACTTATAAATGCTACTTCCCACCAATTTTGTTTCAAGCCTTTCTGTTGGGAAGATTATCTAATATATGCATAACCAGAAGCCTTTTTTTAGAAGACTGGTTCCAAACAGTTTGGATTTTCCTCCAGTCTTCATTCACAAACTTTCAATCTACAGCTGTAAAAAGAAAGGAAACAAAGCAAGAAGCCAGAAGTATGTACTATCAATTCAATTTTAACTTCTGATTCTTCCAAGGGTGAAATAAATCTAGCCCTACACCTTATCAAGTATAACTGCATTGTCCACTCCATCCCACTCCATCCCATAAACTCTTCAATCCAAAGTGTGCAGAAAAAAATGTACTCCTATTTCCTTATCTTCAGTCATGCTGTTCCCTGATACTTAGTGTGTTCTTTCCACCCAAATGAGTCACGTTCCTCAAAAGCCACCCCTGTCCTCATGAGGCATCCTCTCCAGAGAACATTTGCTAAAGCTCTTCAATCTGCCACAGGACTGCATACTGTGGTTTCACATTTCAGATGCTGCCTGTCACCAGGAATGATAACAATCTCAAGTACTATACTCATACAACACACAAAACTGGCACTGGCTGAAAGAAGAGGTCAAAGGCAGAATTTCTTAACTGTAAGATATTCTCAAAATGTTTCTCCTTAGATTTACTCCTATCTCCCTAGTTTGTAAACAATATAAACCTATAAAAATATATCAGCAAATCAAAACATAAAGAAAAGTAGCACACACTACCCTAATGACAACTTATAAAATAAAAGCTATGTCAATCAAAATGAAAACACATGCTAATCACCCACCTACACATCCCTCAACTGTCTACAAAGATTTCAGCACAGGGCAGGTGTTTGGTGCAGTGGTTAGAAGCGCCTGCATGGAGTGCCCACGCCTCAGAGTGGAGTGTCTGAGTGCAAGCCCCACTTCTGTGCCCCATTCCAGCTCCCTACTAATACACCCTGGGAGGCAGCAGATGACAACTCAAGTACTAGATACCCTGCCACCCACATGGAAGACCCAGAATGGGTTCCAAGCTCCTGGCCTCAGCCTGGCCCAGTCCTGGCTGTTATTAAGTATTTGGGAAATGAACTAGCAGATGGGAGGTCACTCTACCATTCAAAACATTTTTAAAAACTAATAACAAAGATTTCAGCATATACACAAGAGTTCTGCTTAAGAACAGACACAGAAAGCACACAGATTTGTCACATAGGTTAATTCCAGAAGGCCAGAAAAGTTCTAGTCAAAATCTGGGGATCTCTATCAGAATAGGGAGAGATCCAATAAACACTTCACTCCAAGAACCCTGGGGATCTAGAGTAATCTTGAACATATGAGAACCCAGGCGTGACCACAGTTAATCTCCAAAATCTTCAAAGAGAAGCAGTGAAGAACTCGCTCCACAAAAGCTCTACTTATACTTTCTCAGTTAATCCTTACAATACTCCGGTGAGAAGGTAATACTAAAGGTGCATTTTACAAAAAAAAAAAAAGTCAAAAAAATCTTTTTAAATTAGAAATTATTTCATTGATTCCAAGAATACTCAGATGCTTATTAAAAGATTAAGGCAGGGGCAGCGCTGTGGCATAGCAGGTAAAGCCGACATCCCACATGGGTGCCAATTCGTGTCCCAGCTGCTCCTCTTCCTATCCAGCTCCTTGCAAGTGTGCCTGAGAAGGCAGCAGAAGGGGGCTCAAGTGCTTGGGCCCCTGCACCCACGTGGGAGACCTGGAAGAAGCTCCTGGCTCTGGCCAGGCCCAGCTCCAGCCCTGTGGCCATTTAGGAGGTGAACCAGTAAATGGAAAGTCTCTATGTCTCTCCTCCTCTCTCTGATTCTGCCTTTCAAAAAAACAAAAAAGACTGGAAATTAAAAAACAAAAGATTAAAACGCAAAGTCAGAATTTAAAAACATACACTCATTAAAAAACACAACTGATAATTTGTAGACTAGACCCAACCAAAATCCAAACCATATTAATGTTTCTCTAGCAATCACATGTGAGCCTATCACTCACTCCTTGCTCAAAAACTATTAATGTCATTTAACTTCATGCCAATTGGTTAATCATTTGAATAAGACAAAAATTAGATCTTAAAGTAATATGAATTAAAGATTAAAAACATGTAAGCCATAAAAATACCATATGTAAACACAGGAGAATTTTTGCCAAGTATCCTGACATAGGAAAGTCTTTCCAGGACTAACACTGGAAACAGAAACAAAGAGGTCCAATCTGACTAGAAATAAATAAATACAATATTACATATTTTAACAATTCTAAGGCGCTCATGTTTTAACCTTGCACAATACCTGAAATCAGGATACTTCTTAAAATTGACAAATTATTATTTTTAGATGTACATAAAATAATATCTTACAACTGAAGCCATCTTAGGATTCAAAATACAAAAGAAAAAACAGGGAAAAGTACATCAAACAAGTGACAAAGAGTGTATGTTTTAAATAACAAGTTCTTACCCATTCATGTGTACTAGCAGGGTGCTCCATTGGCTGTTTCATTTCTTGAGTTAACCGTATTATTCTTTTCAAAAAGATTTATTTACTTATTTGAAAGGCAGAAAAAAGAGAAAGAGAGGGGGAGATAGAGAGAGATATCCTCCATCTGCTGGTTCATTCCCCAAATGGCCTCAGTAGTTTAGGGCTAGGCCTGGAACTCCATCCAGGTTTCCCATGTGGGTAGCAGGGGCCCAAATATTTGGGGCACAACACTTGGGACATCTTCTGCTGCCCTCCTAGGTGTATTACCTAGCCCTGAAATTATTCTTTACGTACTTTTTTGTATATCTACTTCATTAAAAGACTGTGCAAAAAGAAAAGAGTAAAGGGTAAGAAGAAGAAACCAGGAAAAAGCTGCACAAATGCCGTATATGTTAAAAGTATCAATTTTCATTAAACATGTTTAAAAATGCAAATTATGGCTGGCGCCACAGCTCGCTAGGCTAATCCTTCACCTACGGCGCCGGCACCCCGGGTTCTAGTCCTGGTCAGGGCGCCGGATTCTGTCCCGGTTGCTCCTCTTCCAGGCCAGCTCTCTGCTGTGGCCTGGGAAGGCAGTGGAGGATGGCCCAAGTGCTTGGGTCCTGCACCCGCATGGGAGACCAGGAGGAAGCACCTGGCTCCTGGCTTTGGATCAGCAAGGTGCGCCGGCCGTGGCAGCCATTTGGGGGCGTGAACCAACAGAAGCTTTCTCTCTGTCTCTCTCTAACTCTGCCTGTCAAAAAAAAAAGCAAATTAAAACAATTAGAAAGTGGTCGGGAAGTATGTAAGCCACCCTCTGCTGACATCACATATTGGAGTTCTGGTTCCAGCCCCAGCTGTTCTGTTTCGGTCCTGCTAACACACCTGGGAAGGCAGCAATGACCGCCTAGGCACCTGGGCATCTGTCACCCAACTGGGAGACCCAGATGGAGCTCCAGACTTCTGACTTCAGCTTGGACCACTCATTTTGGAGAGTGAACCAGAAGATGGAAGATCTCTTTCTGTCTCTCCCCCATCATATTCTTCTGCCTTTTAAACAATTAAAAAAAAAAAACTATTAGAAAATATTTGTTACACAGCATATCCGTATACAAGTTTTTAAAGCAAATGAAGTTCTTAAGGGTATAGAAAAACACACATACAGCATGGCAAGTATGAAAATGTACTTAACCTCCAAATACCTAATTCCTCTTTGTCACAGTTTGAACAGAATTTGACTACCTAATTCAATCAGGGGTCTAAACCCCAAAGCCCTATTGTTACTGGCCAATGGATTATTGCTAACCAATGTTAATGGTTGATGGATGACAGGTAGAGACTTGATACGACCATTATGTCTAGAAGGTGGGCCAGGTAGAGGTCTTTAGCTCACTGGGGGGTGTGCCCTTGGGGAGATGGTTGGTTAGTTACGCTGAGTTCAGCCTAGCTCTCTCTCTCTGCTTCCTGGCTCACCAAGTGACCCTCATTCTGCCACCCATTGTCCTCATCAGACACCAGACCCAGGGTGCCAGCTGATCCTGAACTGTGAACCTCCAAAACTGTCACCATCCTTCCTAAGTAGGTCCTCTCAGGTATTTCAGTTAGAGCAAAGCTAACACACACAGGAATTCATCAAAAAGAAACCATAAGAAAAGTATAGGAACACCTGTATAAAAAAAGCTTTCTGTTATTGTTTATAATAGAAAAGTTGGGAACAACCTAAATATCCCCAAGAGACTTCTTTGATTACAATTCACAAAACATGACACAATGCAACTATTAAAAAATGATAGTGGGGACATAATCAGTAACGCCACCTCCTGCAGTGCCGGCATCCTATACGGGCGCTGATTCGAGTCCTGGTTGCTTTACTTCCGATCCAGCTCTCTGCTAAGGCCTGGGAAAGCAGAAGATGGCTCAGGTCTTTGGGCCCCTGCATTCATGGGAGACCCCAAGGAGGCTCCTGGCTTCGGATCAGCGCAGCTCCAGCCGTTGCAGCCATCTGGGAGACCTCTCTCTCTCTCTCTCTCTCTCTCTCTCTCTCTGCATCTCCTCCTCTCTCTGTTTAACTCTTTCAAATAAATAAATAAATCTTAGGGAAAAAAAAAAACAATAGTAGACAGAAACTGTCTGAAAAGTTTCCTCAGAAGTATACATTTTGTGAGTACAAGAAAATTTTTGCTTGTTTATTCATTTTTCCTGGTTTGATTTACTTTACTTTCTTCCTGAAATACACATATATATACAAACTAGAATGTGCCTACATCGAAGATGTAATGTTCAATGGACTTTTGCTACACAGAACATTTCCAGCACCCAACAAGGCCCCTTTTGTTCCTCTTGCCCTACTAGCTCCAGCCCCACACACCATCCTTGCTTCTATCACAGATGAGTTTGACCTAAACTCACGTAGATGGACTCATACATGATGTACCTTCTGTGTCTGGTTTCTTTTGTTCCGACATCTTGCCCATGATAATCATCCATGTTTGCTGAGTACAGCTGTAGCTCTGTTCCTCACCGCTACATAAAGTGGTCTATTGCATGGCCATACCACCAATGACTTATCCATTGTTGGTTGAGACACTTATGTTGTTCCCAGCTGGGAGTGACCTTGAAACTGAAATAGACATTCCCATACATGCCTTGCTTTTTGAAACTGCCTAACTTATTTAATATATTTCGATTCATAAAAAACAATTTTTATATTTGACTTACAGTCTTGTTAAGTGGTCAGCCCTCCATATCTGCAGGCCTACATCCACAGATTCAACCAGCAGACTGACACTACTCAAAGAAGAAAAAAAAAAAACTGAAGTGCCAAAAAGCAAAACAGGAATTCGCCTCACACTAAGAATATGCTGAACTCACAAGTAAAGCAAGGTGTGGTCTCTCGCCATCTCCAACCCTCAGACTCTCTCCAGCACTCAGTGCGAGCACTAGTCACCTCACTTCTCATTTGTGTGCTATGCAGGTAGGCCTGTGATATCTGTGTCTGTCCAGACCTTTTTTCTTGTCACTGTGCCTACACAACACAGGGTAAAAACTATTTACATAGCACTTACATTGCATTAGGTACTAAAAGTAACCCACAGGTGATTTAAAACACAAGGGGATGTGCACATGTTATATTTAACTAGTGCTGCTTCACCAAAGGGACAGGACACCACTGGACCTTGGTATCCACAGGGCTCCTGGAACCTGTCCCCCAGGGGTACCAACATGTTGGGTTTCTAAATCAACCCCTTCTCCTTTATCTTTTCCCTTCTTTCTGCCCCTCTCTCTACCTTAGCCTAACCGGATAGCAAATGTTTACATTTGGTGTGTAACATGTTTCTACACTTATAAAGTCACTCACACAGAGGGCTTTTGGTGCTGTTCGCCTCACAAAATGGGAATATTTTTACACATTACTATGCATCTTGTTTTTTCCATATATGGTGGTACTGTTGTCACTTTACTATTCTTCCTATCTTTTTTTTTTTTTTTAATTTAAATTATTTACTTGAAAGCAATTACAGAGAGAGAAAAGGAAAGAGAGTGTTCATCCACTGGTTCACTCTCTAAATGGCTGCAACAGTCTGGGCTGGGCCAGGCCAAAGCCAAGAGCCAGGAGCTCCCTACGGGTCTCCTTCGTGGATGCAGGGGCCCTAGGACCTGAGCCATCTTCCACTGCTTTCCCAGGTATACCAGCAGGGAGCTGGATGGGAAGTGGAGCAACTGGGACACGAACCTGTGCCCATATGGAATGCTGGCACTGGAGGCCGAGACTTCACCTGCTGCATCACCACGCCAGCCCCTCTTCCTACTTTCAACAGCTTTACTGAGATATAATTCACATACCATACAATTTCCTCATAAACAAAAGTATATTCACAGATGTGTACAGCCATCACCCCAGTTAATTTTCAAACATTTTCATCATCTCAGAGAGAAGTTTCACACTCTTCACCACCTTCCGTCTTCCACTGCAGCCCTCAGCCACAACTAATCTGTTTGGTCCTTGTTGTGGACACTTCCAGTGACTGGAATCAGACCACTGGTGGGTTTTTGGTGACTAGCTTCTTTCACCTAGCAAAATGTCACAAAGTTCACCCACGTCATAAGCATGTGCAGTCCTTTCTCTTTTTTATTGCTGAACAGCAGCCCACTTCATGTACACAGCATAGCTGATGGTCATCTCAGCTGAGAATGACGGAGAATGACACGGCTACACTCACTCAAGTACACACGCTGCAGGGACGTGTCTTCATTTTTTTGAGTACATCCCCAGGAGAGGGAGTGCTGGGCATGTTTCAGCTCTGAACTTTATCACCTGAAGAAGTGCCAGACCATCTTCAGAGGAGCTGCATCACTTTACTTGCCTAGCAGCCTAGGAGGGTTTCAATTTGTCTACATGCACACTTACTTATGATTTACCTTTTTGATTCAGTAGTATGAAGTGATACTCATTAAGGTTTTGATTTCATTTCCCTAACAGCTAACATTTATGTCAAACGTCTCTTTGTGTGTTTATTGGCCACGTGTGTATCTTCTTCAGAGAAATTGCTATTCAGAGCCTCTGCTCATTTTTAAAATGAGTTGCCTTTCTATTACTGAGTTCTAAGGGCTTTTTGTTATGTTTTAAATACAAGTCTCTTATCAGATATCTGACTTACATGTATTTTCTCCCATTCTGAAAGTTGCTTTTTCACTTTCTCTACAGTATCCTTTGAAGCACAGCTTTGAATGTTGTTGAAGTCTAATTTCTCTGCTTTTTGTTTTGTTGCTCCTGCTTGTGGTGTCATGTCTAAAATTCCTCTGCCTATTCCAGGGTTGTAAGATCAATTCTGTTTTCTTCTAACATAAATGTCTTTTGTTGCACACACACCGAGCCTTCTCCTGGGTCTACACCCAAGGGAAATGGTGGATCCCAGTGCACACACACAGAGCTGGAGCAGATACCACCAAAGAGTTTCTCAAGCCCACTCAAAATATACACGAGCTCTGCGTTCTTATCAGACCTCTGCATCGGCACCATTCTGATGGGCATGTAATGGTATCACACTGTACTTTTACTCTGCAGTTCTTTGAAAATGATGTGTGCTTTTTCACCCTGGCCATCTGGACAATTCATTTTGTAAATGCTTGTTCCAGTCTTTAGCTCATTTGTTTTATAATTGGGTTGCCTGTATATTGGTACTGATTTTGCTTTTTTTTTTTAAATATATACCCTGGATACAAGTCTTCTTTCAGACAGTAAGTATTACAAACACCTTTTCCAATGTGTTACTTGCTTTTCTGGTCTCCTAACACTATTCCTTGATGAATAGACGTTCTTCTTATTTAATGAAGTACAATTTATCAATCTTCTCGTTCTGGTTAGTGCTTGTTTGTATCCTGTTTAAAAATATCTTTGCCTGTGACAACTCATGTAGATACTGTTCTATGTTTTCTTTTGGAAATTTTATTTTTATCTTTCACATTATATATAAATTCCTACACAGACCATATAAACCCTATATAAGAAGACTACTTCAGAGACCATAAAAAGGGAAAGCTTCACAACTGATCGCATGAAGTCAGCATAACTTTGAAACTAAAACAAAAACTTAAAGCTCATTGGTAAGTATAGTTTTTAAACATCTTGAAGACACTGGCAAATCAAGCTCAGTCCTTGGGGCTAATACACAACTGGATCACACCTCAGTGAGATTCAACTCAGGAAGACAAACATGGCTAAATAGGAGATCATCTGTTAATGCAATAAATTCTATGTGCAGTTTAATGGAGAAAGGAAGTATGATCATCTCTACCAATACAGAAAAAAGCACTTCATGAATTCAACACATTTATTCTCATATTAAAAACAAACAGGGGCTGGTGCTGTGGTACAGTGTGTAACCTGCAGCACCAGCATCCCACATGGGTGCCAGTTCAAGTCCCGGCTAATCCACTTCTGATCCAGCTCCCTGCTAATGTGCCTGGGAAAGCAGTGGAAGATTGTTCAAGTCCTTAGGTCCCCGCAGCCACAAAGGAGACTCAGAAGAAGCTACTGGCTCCTGGCTTCAGACCAAGCCCAGCTCTGACCTTTGCAGCCATTTGGGGAGTGAACCAGAGGATGGAAAATATTCTCTCTCTCCCTCCCTCCCTAACACTGACTTTCAAGTAAATAAGTCTTTAAACAAGGTGCGCATTTGGCACAGCAGTTAAAATGTCACTTAGAACTCTCGCATGAGTCCCAGTTCCACTTCCAATTTCAGCTTCCTACTAGTGCACACCCTCAGAGTTGGCAAGTAATGACTCAAATACTTAGATCCCTGTCAGCCATGTAGGAAAACCAAACTGAGATCTGGGCTCCTAGCTTTGAAACGACCCAGCCCCAGCTATGTAGAGTATCTGGGGAGTGATCCAACAGAGGGAAGACCTGTCTGCCTTTCAAATAAGAAAACAAAATTTTAAAATAGAAATAGATCACTTGGAATACTAATGCTTTTTATTCTTAACTAAAGCCTTAAATTATCTTAACCATTAGTAAGATACCATATCTAACAATGAAACTTTAGAAGCATTCCTATTGAAGTCAGGAACATCAAGTTCAGAATCATCTGTCTCCAGGGAGCTTTTAGTGCTGCCTGGCAATCACCCTGTATTTCCCTATTCTATTTACTTTTTCACTCTTTGATGGATGCCTATGCTATATACTACCCTCTCTTCTCAAACCTTCAATACAAAGTCCCGCTCTTCCTTATTCTTAGCTGATGACCCTGGGTCCCATACTCTTAGGTAAACACTCACTCAAACAACTTCCTCAAGCTACCATCATCATGTCTCTGTCCACATATCCAGTCTTCTCTCCCATTTCTATATAACTCTCCTTACTCCTAGGTCAGGGGTAAAAATCCACAGCCCTCAATGCCTGTGGCTGCTTTCATGCTACAGCAACAAAGCTGAGGAGTAGTGACAGGTGCTGTATAACCTACATTAGCTAAAACACTACTGAGACCCGTGCAGAAAGAGGTTGCAGACACGACATCACCTCTCCTCTCCCCCTAATCACAGACACTGCTGGGGGAAAGGTCCACTAAGTTGTGTGCACAAGAAATGAAGACTTCCTACAAGACACATAAAATGTCAGGGATGTACCAGACATTCTGATGACAAAGAAAAAAATATTAAGGTCAGGTCACACATAAAAAATAAAGACTTCAGGCAAGGCTGGCGCCGAGGCATAGTGGGTAAAGCCATTGCCTGTGATGCTGGCATCCCATATGGATGCCAGTTCGAGTCCTGGCTGTTCCACTTCCGACCCAGCTCCTTGTTAATGCATCTGGGAAAGCAGTAGAAGATGGCCCCAGTACTTGGACCCCTGCACCCATGTGGGAGACTTGGAAGAAGCTCCTGGATTCTGGCTTCGTATTGGGCTAGCTCTGGCCATTGCAGCCATTTGGTGAGTGAGTCAGCAGATGAAAGATCTCTTTATCTCTCCTCCACCCACCCTCTCTCTGTAACTCTGATTCCAAATAAATAAATAAATAAATCTTTGAAAAAAGAATTAAGAATTCAAATAGCGTAAGACTTTAAAAAAAAAAAGATTTATTTATTTATTTGAAAGTCAGAGTTACACAGAGAGAGGAGAGGTCTTCCATCTATTGGTTCACTCCCCAACTGGCCACAACGCCAAAGCTGTGCCAATCCAAAGCCAGGAGCTTCCTCTGGGTCTCCTACATGGGTGCAGGAGCTCAAGGACTTGGGCCATCTTCTACTGCTTTCCCAGGCCATAGCAGAGAGCTGGATCAGAAGCGGAGCAGCCAGGTCTTGAACCAGCGCCCCTATGGGATGCCGGCACTTCAGGCCAGAGCATTAACCTGCTGCGCCACAGCACCAGACCCGGCCTAAGACTTTTCAACAACCATCTGAAGCTGGACAATTACAGAGCAATCCCTTGTATTCTGAAGGGAAATTGTTTTCAGTTTGTAATTCTGTATATAACCCAGCCAAATATCAAGCAGGTGTCAGGATAGGAGAAAAATATTTTCAACATAAGCATCCTAAAAATTTCACCTTACCATCCACTCTGGAGAGCTAACAAAGCTTGCATTTCACCAAAACAAAGGAGTAAATCAAGTAGGAGGAAGACTTGGATCCAGAGACCACAGGCTCCAACAGAGGAAAAAGGCAAGGAATTCTCACGACCATGATAAAGGGATGTCACAACCTACAGCTGCACAGCGTAACGGGACAGTGATGGTGCGGTTTTGAGTAAGAATATACAGAGCTCACAAGGGCTTTTCTATTTGTTTTTAATTGAATAATCAGTTCCCTGGTGTGTTTGAAGATAACTGGACAGCTTGCAGAGCAGGAAAGAAATAGCCAGAGACAAGTAGGAAAGAAAAAAACAGAAAAGATTTAACTCCAAGAAATATAATCACAGTACACTGTAAGGTTCAATGGTGAGCAAACAATGGACACAGTGATTTAATCAAAGCATGATATAGCTATGTTGGAAAGACAAACGGAAAGGAAGTTCAAGGAGGCCCAAGAATCCTCAAGCGGCGGAGCCAAGATGGCGGAATAGTGAGGGCGCGCACCGATAGTCCGGGAAAATTTAGTTTAATAAAAGGGGAGTTACGGTAGCCTCAGAAAAAAGAACCAGGAAAATATTGCAGACAAAACTCTTCTGGATCCAGTGGGCGTGAATCGGAGGGCCTACTGGGAGAACAAGGTCGCCCACCGCGCGCGAAAGCCGAACCGCAGGACCGAGCCGCGGGACTGAGCCGCGGAAGCCGAGCCGCGGGACTGAGCTGCGCAAGCTGCAGGGTCTGCGCGCAAGTGCTCGAAGGGGAGTGCAACAGCGGGGAGACTTGGGAAGTCCAGGGCTCCGAGTCCACACATCGGCGCTGGAAGGGGAGCAGACCTGCGTGGAGAGCGTGGGAGCCCACAGTTCGGGACATCAGCGGCAGACTCAACACACCAGCGCTGGAACGCGAGGTGAGCCGAACCTCAATAACCCGAGACACCGGCAGGCAAGCGGAGAGAGGAGACTAGAGGGAACGACCCCCGGGGCGGGGGGGACTTCACCAAGCTAACTGGAAGAGAGAGAGAGGGAAAAAAAAAAAGGTGACTGGTATGGGCACGGGTTTCTCTCTCTCCGCTCACCTCCCAAGGGCGAGCAAGACAAAGAGCAGGCGCCATCTTGGACATACGTCATAAGCAGAGCGACCTCAGGTCTGCACCGGCCCTGAGCCTAGCAGTAAAACCTGACTCTGGGTGGGGCGAATTAACAGGAGATTAGGACTTAGTAAATTTATGGTGCTACTGAACTGAGACTGTGAAAAAAGAGACGGTGGGGGAGAGAACTCACGGAATTCACGTGAGCACTCTCCAGAGACGCTACAATTCCGTAACTTTGGCAACCCAGTGGGAGACTGAAGGAGAATTTGAGCCCACTCTAAGGGCCGAACAGATTCCCTGTGTGGTCCTTGGGAAAGAGCTTCTGATCTCTGGCTCCTGTGGGTATATCATTTGCCTGCTAACTACCTCCAACTTTGTTCAGCTGTGCAGAATAACTTCCCTGTTGAATCAAAAAAAAAAGAGAGAGAGAGAGAGAGGTTTACCACGCCTAACCTGGGAGTGTCACCTTTGGCACACCAAACAGAGCTCTCAGGCCACACCCATCTCAAGCCCTAAGGCTCCATCAAAAACAGATAGTCCACTTAATCTAGAGTCATAGTATAACAAGAAAAAGCACCACAGTGAAGAAACCAAATATCTCCAATATGCCAAATAACAAAGGCAAAAACCAAGGTAATAAAAACAAGGAAGTCACCATGAAGCCCTCAAATGAAAAAGACACCCCAATTCAAGATTATGAGGATGATGACATAGAAGAAATGCAAGAAGCAGATCTCAAAAAATTGATAAGAACATTAAGAAGTTCTCAAAAACAAATTCTTGAACTACAGAAATCCTTAATGGACAAGATAGAAAATCTCTCTCGTGAAAATGAAATATTAAGGAGGAATCAAAATGAAATGAAACAACTAGTACAACAGGAAACTGGGATAGTGACTGAAGTGAAGAATTCAATAGATCAAATGAAAAACACAATAGAGAGCCTTACAAACAGAATGGGAGAAGCAGAAGAGAGAATATCAGACTTAGAAGACAGAGAACAGGAAAGGATACAGTCAGACCAAAGAAAAGAAGAGGAAATTAGGAATCTAAAACATATTGTCGGGAATCTTCAGGATACTATTAAAAAACCCAACATTCGGGTTCTAGGAGTTCCTGAAGGCATGGAGAGGGAGAAAGGATTAGAAGGCCTTTTTAGTGAGATATTAGCAGAAAATTTCCCAGGTTTGGAGAAGGACAGAGAAATCCTAGTACAGGAAGCTCACAGAACCCCTAATAAACACGACCAAAAGAGACCCTCACCACGGCACGTTGTAATTAAACTCTCCACAGTGAAACATAAAGAAAAGATCCTAAAATGTGCAAGAGAGAAATGTCAGATTACTCTCAGAGGATCTCCAATCAGACTCACAGCTGACTTCTCATCAGAAACTCTACAAGCTAGGAGGGAATGGCAAAATATAGCCCAGGTACTAAGAGAGAACAACTGCCAGCCCAGAATATTATATCCTGCAAAGCTAT
Organism: Oryctolagus cuniculus; assembly: GCF_964237555.1. Classification (NCBI taxonomy): domain Eukaryota; kingdom Metazoa; phylum Chordata; class Mammalia; order Lagomorpha; family Leporidae; genus Oryctolagus; species Oryctolagus cuniculus. The sequence goes on along the minus strand of NC_091438.1, from coordinate 6,961,544 downwards.
CATTTGTGAATGAAGGTGAAATAAAGACTTTTCATAACAAACAGAAATTGAAAGAATTTGTTGCCACTCGTCCAGCCCTGCAAAAGATGCTTAAAGATGTGTTACACACAGAAACAAAGAAACACGGTCATCAATATGAAAGAAGGTAAAGGAAGGAAACCAAGGAAGGAAAGCTCACAGCAAAAGATCACAGGGAATTCAAAGCATATATTAGAACTTATCTTTGGCAAATGGCAGGGCAAAGTTACCACTTATCATTAGTCACATTGAACGTGAATGGCCTGAACTGTCCAGTTAAAAGACACCGTTTGGCTGATTGGGTTAAAAAACAAAACCCATCTATTTGCTGCTTACAAGAAACACATCTTTCCAACAAAGATCCATACAGACTGAAAGTGAAAGGCTGGAAAAAGATATACCATGCCAACAGAAATGAAAAAAGAGCAGGCGTAGCCATCTTAATATCAGACACCATAAACTTTACCACAAAAACCATTAAGAGAGACAAAGAGGGACACTACATAATGATTAAGGGATCAATTCAACAGGAAGATATAACAATTATCAATGTATATGCACCTAACTACAGGGCACCGGTTTATCTAAAAGATTTGTTAACGGACTTAAAGGGAGACTTAGACCCCAATACAATAGTACTGGGGGACTTCAATACTCCACTCTCAGAAATAGACAGATCAATAGGACAGAAGATCAACAAGGATACAGTAGATTTAAATGACACTATAGCCCAAATGGATCTAACAGATATATACAGAACTTTCAATCCTACAGCTAAAGATTATACATTCTTCTCAGCAGTACATGGAACCTTCTCTAGGATTGACCACATACTAGGCCATAAAGCAAGTCTCAGCAAATTCAAAAGAATTAGAATCATACCATGCAGCTTCTCAGACCATAAAGGAATGAAGTTGGAAATGAACAACTCAGGAATCCCTAGAGCATACGCAAACACATGGAGATTGAACAACATGCTCCTGAATGAACAATGGGTCATAGAAGAAATCAAAAGAGAAATCAAAAACTTTCTGGAAGTAAATGAGGATAACAGCACAACATACCAAAACTTATGGGACGCAGCAAAAGCAGTGTTAAGAGGAAAGTTTATATCAATAGGTGCCTACATCAAGAAATTGGAAAGGCACCAAATAGATGAGCTTTCTATTCACCTCAAGGATCTAGAAAACTTACAGCAAACCAGACCCAAATCTAGTAGGAGAAGAGAAATAATTAAAATCAGAGAAGAAATCAACAGGATTGAATCAAGAAAAACATTACAAAAAATCAGCCAAACGAGGAGCTGGTTTTTTGAAAAAATAAACAAAATTGACACCCCATTGGCCCAACTAACTAAAAAAAGAAGAGAAAAGACCCAAATCAATAAAATCAGAGATGAAAAAGGAAATGTAACAACAGACACCACAGAAATAAAAAGAATCATCAGAAATTACTACAAGGACTTGTATGCCAGCAAACAGGGAAACCTATCAGAAATGGATAGATTCCTGGACACATGCAACCTACCTAAATTGAACCAGGAAGACAAAGAAAACCTAAACAGACCCATAACTGAAACAGAAATTGAAACAGTAATAAAGGCCCTCCCAACAAAGAAAAGCCCAGGACCAGATGGATTCACTGCTGAATTCTACCAGACATTTAAAGAAGAACTAACTCCAATTCTTCTCAAACTATTCAGAACAATTGAAGAAGAGGGAATCCTCCCAAATTCTTTCTATGAAGCCAGCATCACCTTAATTCCTAAGCCGGGAAAAGATGCAGCACTGAAAGAGAATTACAGACCAATATCCCTGATGAACATAGATGCAAAAATCCTCAATAAAATTCTCGCCAATAGAATGCAACAACACATCAGAAAGATCATCCACCCAGACCAAGTGGGATTTATCCCTGGTATGCAGGGATGGTTTAATGTGCGCAAGACAATCAATGTGATACACCACATTAACAGACTGCAGAAGAAAAACCATATGATTCTCTCAATAGATGCCGAGAAAGCATTTGATAAAATACAACACCCGTTCATGATGAAAACTCTAAGCAAACTGGGTTTGGAAGGAACATTCCTCAATACAATCAAAGCAATCTATGAAAAACCCACAGCCAGCATCCTATTGAATGGGGAAAAGTTGGAAGCATTTCCACTGAGATCTGGGACCAGACAGGGATGTCCACTCTCACCACTGCTATTCAATATAGTTCTGGAGGTTCTAGCCAGAGCTATTAGGCAAGAAAAAGAAATTAAAGGGATACAAATTGGGAAGGAAGAACTCAAACTATCCCTCTTTGCAGACGACATGATTCTTTATTTAGGGGACCCAAAGAACTCTACCAAGAGACTATTGGAACTCATAGAAGAGTTTGGCAAAGTAGCAGGGTATAAAATCAATGCACAAAAATCAACAGCCTTTGTATACACAGACAATGCCATGGCTGAGGAAGAAATTCTAAGATCAATCCCATTCACAATAGCTACAAAAACAATCAAATACCTTGGAATAAACTTAACCAAGGACGTTAAAGATCTCTACGATGAAAATTACAAAACCTTAAAGAAAGAAATAGAAGAGGATACCAAGAAATGGAAAAATCTTCCATGCTCATGGATTGGAAGAATCAATATCATCAAAATGTCCATTCTCCCAAAAGCAATTTATAGATTCAATGCAATACCAATCAAGATACCGAAGACCTTCTTCTCAGATCTGGAAAAATTGGTGCTGAAATTTATATGGAGGCACAAGAGACCTCGAATAGCTAAAGCAATCTTGTACAACAAAAACAAAGCCGGAGGCATCACAATACCAGATTTCAGGACATACTACAGGGCAGTTGTAATCAAAACAGCATGGTACTGGTACAGAAACAGAAGGATAGACCAATGGAACAGAATTGAAATACCAGAAATCAACCCAAACATCTACAGCCAACTTATATTTGATCAAGGATCTAAAACTAATTCCTTGAGCAAGGACAGTCTATTCAATAAATGGTGCTGGGAAAATTGGATTTCCACGTGCAGAATCATAAAGCAAGACCCCTACCTTACACCTTACACAAAAATCCACTCAACATGGATTAAAGACCTAAATCTACGACCTGACACCATCAAGTTACTAGAGAACATTGGAGAAACCCTTCAAGATATTGGCACAGGCAAAGAGTTTCTGGAAAAGACCCGGGAGGCACAGGCAGTCAAAGCCAAAATTAACTATTGGGATTGCATCAAATTGAGAAGTTTCTGTACTGCAAAAGAAACAGTCAGGAGAGTGAAGAGACAACCGTCAGAACGGGAAAAAATATTTGCAAACTATGCAACAGATAAAGGGTTAATAACCAGAATCTACAAAGAGATCAAGAAACTCCACAAAAACAAAACCAACAACCCAATTAAGAGATGGGCCAAGGACCTCAATAGACATTTTTCAAAAGAGGAAATCCAAATGGCCAACAGGCACATGAAAAAATGTTCAAGGTCATTAGCAATCAGAGAAATGCAAATCAAAACCACAATGAGGTTCCACCTCACCCCGGTTAGAATGGCTCACATTCAGAAATCTACCAACAACAGATGCTGGCGAGGATGTGGGGAAAAAGGGACACTAACCCACTGTTGGTGGGAATGCAAACTGGTCAAGCCACTATGGAAATCAGTCTGGAGATTCCTCAGAAACCTGAAGATAACCCTACCATTCGACCCAGCCATCCCACTCCTTGGAATTTACCCAAAGGAATTTAAATTGGCAAACAAAAAAGCGGTCTGCAGCCTAATGTTTATTGCAGCACAATTCACAATAGCTAAGACCTGGAACCAACCTAAATGCCCATCAACAGTAGACTGGATAAAGAAATTATGGGATATGTACTCTTTAGAATACTATACTGCAGTAAGAAACAATGAAATCCAGTCATTTGCAACAAAATGGAGGAATCTGGAACACATCATGCTGAGTGAAATAAGCCAGTCCCAAAGGGACAAATACCATATGTTCTCCCTGATCGGTGACAACTGACTGAACACCAAAAAGGAAACTTGTTGAAGTGAAAGGGACACTATGGGAAACGGTGACTTGATCAGCATAGCCCTGACTGTTAATGCACAACTTAATACATTATCCCTCTTAGTAGTTTTTTTGTCTGTTCTACTTAATATGACTGATTTAATTCTGTAATTAATACACAGTTATTCTTAAGTGTTGAAATTTAACTGAAATGTGATCCCTGTTAAACATAAGAGTAGGAATAAGAGAGGGAAGAGATATATAATTTGGGACATGCTCAAGCTGACTTGCCCCAAATGGTAGAGTTAGAAACATACCAGGGGACTCCAATTTAATCCCATCAAGGTGGCATGTACCAATGCCATCTCACTAGTCCAAGTGATCAATTTCAGTTCGCAATTGATCATAATGAAAGGACTAAGAGTCAAAGGGAGCACATAAGCAAGTCTAGTACCTGCTAACACTAACCGATAGAATAAATAAAGGGGAGAGTGATCCAACATGGGAAGTGAGATACTCAGCAGACTCATAGAATGGCAGATGCCCTAAATAGCACTCTGGCCTCAGAATCAGCCCTAAAGGCATTCAGATCTGGCTGAAAAGCCCATGAGAGTATTTCAGGCATGGAAAGCCAAGACACTCTGGCAAAAGATCTCTGTGAGTGAGATCTCAGTTGAAAGAACAGGTCTTCAAAGAAGGAGGTACCTTTCTCTGAAGGGAGGAGAGAACCTCCACTTTGACTATGACCTTGTCTAAACAAGATAAGAGTCGGAGAACTCAAGGGGCTTCCATAGCCTTGGAAACTCATGACTGGAGCATAGGGAGATTACTGATGCCATAGACAGGAGTGTCAATTGGTAAAGTCAACAACAGGAGTCACTGTGCACTTACTCCTCATGTAGGATCTCTGTCCTTAATGTGCTGTGCATTGAGATTTAATGCTATAACGAGTACTCAAATAATATATTTCACTTTGTGTTTCTATGGGGGTGCAAACTGTTGAAATCTTTACTTAATGCATACTAAACTGATCCTCTGTAAAAAAAAAAAAAAAAAAAAAAAAAGAAACGAAACTATCAACTCCCAACTTGACTCTCACTGGGATTAAACATGACAATAGGTCTGATCTGATTTCATCATCATTAAAAAAAATCATCTATTATTTTTCACTTTATGTTTCTGTGTGGGAGCAAACTGTTGAAATCCTTACTTAATGTATACTAAGCTGATCTTCTGTATATTAAGATAATCGAAAATGAATCTTGATGTGAATGGAAGGGGAGAGGGAGTGGGAAAGGGGAGGGTTGTGGGTGGGAGGGACGGTATGGGGGGGAAGCCATAGTAATCCATTATTCGTACTTTGGAAACGTATATTCATTAATTAAAAGTTAAAAAAAAAAAAAAAAAAGAATCCTCAAGCAAAGTTTCATCTTCCACAGCAGGAAACCAATAGCTAATATCTAAGACTAAAATACAATAGGACGGTAGGACCATGCTTTCATGACTGGAAATCAATAAAAAAAACCAATGTTATTTGAAAATATAGAAGAAAACATCAGAAGACACCACTGGAAAAGCTGACAAATGGCTGCACTGACAGCAGGGCCAGGGAGAGGACTAGAAAGAGGGGAGGTGAGACAGAGTCTGGGTTTTCATTATAAGCCTTGTGGCACTCTTTTCTTTCTAACTGCACAGCTGTACTGTTTAAGGTCAAATATTAGTTTACAATCCCAACAGTTAAGTCACTCACCCCACAAACGTCTAAGCATCATCTGTAGGTCAGGTGCTTTCCAAGGTGCCATGAAGACAACAGTGAACAAAACTGAATCTTTGGCCGGCGCCGCGGCTCACTAGGCTAATCCTCCACCTAGCGGCGCCAGCACACCGGGTTCTAGTCCCGGTCGGGGCGCCGGATTCTGTCCCGGTTGCCCCTCTTCCAGGCCAGCCCTCTGCTATGGCCCGGGAGTGCAGTGGAGGATGGCCCAAGTGCTTGGGCCCTGCACCCCATGGGAGACCAGGAGAAGCACCTGGCTCTTGGCTCCGGATCAGCGCGGTGCGCCAGCCGCGGCGGCCATTGGAGGGTGAACCAACGGCAAAGGAAGACCTTTCTTTCTGTCTCTCTCTCTGTGTCCACTCTGCCTGTAAAACAACAACAACAACAACAACAAAACTGAATCTGCCCTCATGAAGCTTATTATTCAGAAAGGGAGGCAGATAAACAAACTAATGTATACCCAGTGTCAGATTAATTAGTGCTGTTAAAAAAATAAAGCAAGACAGGGCACAGTTTGTGACAGAGTTGTAGGCCAGCAGGGTTTTCAGAAAGCTCCCCTCAGGGCGGCACCTTGGTGTAACAGGTTAAGCCACCTCCTGTGATGCCGGCATCCCACATGGGTTCTGGTTCAGGTGCTGGCTGCTCTACTTCTGATCCAGCTCCCTGCAAATGTGCCTGGGAAGGCAGCAGAAGATGGCCCAAATGCTTGGACCCCTGTATCCACATGGGAGACCTGAAAAAAGTTCGTGGCTCCTGGCTTTGGACTGGCCCAGTCTGGGGAGTGGACGGGATTGATTTTCCACCCACTAGTTCACTCCCCAAATGGCTGCAATGGCTGGAGCTGCGCTAATCCAAAGCCAGGAACTTTTTCTGGTCTCCCACATGGGTGCAGAGACCCAAGCACTTGGGCCATCTCCCACCACTTTCCCAGGCCATAAGCAGAGAGCTGGATTCAAAGAGTAGCAGCCAGGACACAAATCAGTGCCTATGTGAGATGCCAGCACCACAGGCGGAGGCTTAGCCTACTATGCCACGGCGCTGGCCCCAATTAATAAATCTTTAAAAGAAAAAAATAAAAAGTATCTTCAAGCACAACAAAGAAAACCAAACTAAGAAGGAAAATCTGATAAAGTCATGGAAGTATAATAACGGAGGGTATCAATTAAGTTCAAGGTGAAAGCTTCCTCTTAAGACTCTCCCCTTGCAAATGTATCATTCAAGAGCCACCACCAAGAATTCTCTTTAGGGAAAAGAGAAATTGCTATGTCTCCTCAACTTAAGTCCTATGAACACTGTCATATCCCTAAATGTATATTTACATACCTTTCCTGTGGCTCTAACTAGCTATTGACTATCTCCAAACTTTTCTCTCTCCTCAAAATAGGCAGATGTCACAATTTTCAATGTCAGTGTTTTATTATTATGTAGTTTCATGTTTTCCTGGATCAAAAGCTCAAGACATTATTGAACAAAAAACCCCAAATTGGATCTATACACACTGAAAATATGAAACAAGCTCCTTACCTTATACCTGATACAAAAATCAACACAAAATGAATCAAGAATATAAATTCATGACCTGATGCTATCAAATTACTAGAGGATAATGTGGGGAAAATTCTGCAAGACATGGGTATAGGCAAAGGCTTCCTGGAAACAGACCCCAGAAGCACAGGCAACAGAAGCAAAAATAGGCAAATGTGATTACACCAAGCTAAGAAGCTTCTGCACTGCAGAAGAAACACTCAACAAAGCAACCCGCAGAATAGGAGAAAACATGTGCAAACTATGCAAATGACAAAGGATTAATATCCAGGATTTATAAAGAGCTCAAGAAACTCAACAACAAAACCAACAATCCAGTTAAGAAATGGGCAAGGGACATGAACAGGCATTTTTCACAGGATGAAACTCAAATGTCCAACAGACACATGAAAAAATGCTCAGAATCGCTAGTCATCAGGGAAATGCAAATTAAAACTACATGAGGTTTCACCTCACCCCAGATAGAATGGCTCTGATACATAAATCAACAATAAATGCTAGTGAGAATATAAAGAAAAAGGTACCCTAAAACACTGTTGGTGGGAACATAAACTGGTCCAGTCACTGTGGAAGACAGAATGGAGATTCCTCAGAGATCTGAAAATACATCTACCATACGACCTGGCCATATCACTCCTGGGAATTTACCCAAGTGAAATTAAATCAGCATATCAAAGAATTATCTGTACCCAATGTGTTTACTTCAGCTCAATTCACAATAGCTGAGATATGGAATCAACCTAGATGCCCATTAACTGATGACTAGATAAAGAAAATGTCATATATACACACTAAGGAATACTACTCAGCCATAAAAAAGAATGAAATCCTGTCTTTTGCAGCAAAATAGACACACCTGGAAACCATTATGCTTAGTGAAATAAGCCAGTTTCAAAACTACAAATATGTTTTCTCTAATATGTGGCAGTTAATATAGACCAAAAAACATGTATAGGAATGAAAGACATATTGTGATGATTTGTCATTTTTAGCTCTCTTTTATACTCCCATGGAACTGTGATCTACTTTTTACTTGCTAAATATTATGGTTAGTGGTCAATTAAGCTGTATAGTGTAGATTAAAATTATGTCTTTGCAAAAAATAATGAAAAGAGAGACCTGCGCCGTGGCTCACTTGGTTAATCCTCCGCCTGCGGCACCATCATCCAATATGGGCACTGGGTTCTAGTCCCAGTTGCTCTTCTTCCAGTCCAGCTCTCTGCTATGGCCCGGGAGGGCAGTGGAGGATGGCCCAAGCACTTGGGCCCCCTGCACCCATATGGGAGACCAGGAAGAAGCACCTGGCTCCTGGCTTTGGATCAGTGCAGCGCCAGCCATGGTGGCCATTTGGGGGGTGAACCAATGGAAGAAGATCTTTCTCTCTGTCTCTCTCTCTCACTGTCTATAACTCTACCTGTCAAATAAAAAAAAAAAAAATCAATGAAAAGAAAAGGGAGGGAAGGAGGGAAGATTGGTTATCAGAACTGTAGTTATGAAATACATGAAATCTGTTCTCCTTATATTAATAAAAGTTTAAAAAAACTGAAGAGAAAAATCCCAAATTAATTCCAAGGTACTACGATTTATCACATCCAACCTGAATTCTCACTAAAGAAGAACCAATGGGAATTTAAAATACATTGAAGGAAACAATCCACAGGTTAATGGAATACATTCATTTTTCTCTTCACTCAATATAGTTTGAGATACAATTCTAAGAATATGATAATCTCTCCCTGAATATTGCATTCTAACAAGAGCTACCACTGGGGTTTGGGTTCACTGCTTGCTTATGGATGTTTGCTGAAATTATCATCAATAAACAAACCTTAGTTTCTGCATCTAAAATAGAGATAATAATGACCACAGAAGGTCACCATTAATTAGCAACAACTCTGCCAATGAGAACCAACAAAATATTTAGGTATCAATAATACATAAAAAGTGTTTTGTTATCTGGAAAGAACTACACCAATACTTGTCATATTTTAATCAGAACTGAAAACTAAAACTTCCAGTTAGCATTTCTGATTTTAACAACAGTATTTATCAACTATAGGAATGCTCCCTAGTTCACCCACAGCCAGCCAAATGAGGAAAAGGTGACAGTTCCAAAATTTTTATGAAAATGAAAAGAAAAATTGACTCCCTTATAAACGAGTGACAAGAGAATATTTTCAGCAAAGATTTCATTTAACTGCATAACCAAAAGATTACAGCTGCTTAACCACAAGTAAACTATGCATCATCTGACATCAGGTAGAATGTTTATCTGTGGTATGCTTAGAAACCAGAAACCCAATGTATATAAACACAAGCATATTTTTGAAACTGCCTTAATGCTTTTGTTCACTAAGTAGCAATTTCTACTGTTCTCAGAAGGAAAAACAAACAATGGCCTTAACCAGAAAGTAATCATAGTGGGGACGACACTGTGGCATAGCGGCTAAAGCCACTGCCTGTGATGCCCACGTCCCAAACATGCACCAGTTCATGTCCCAGCTGATCCACTTCTGATCCAGCTCCCTGCTATTGGCCTGGGAAAGCATCAGAGGAGGGCCCAAGTGTTTGGGCCCCTGCCACGCATGTGGGAGACCCAGATGAAGCTTCTGGCTCCAGCCTGGCATAGCACCGGCCTTTGGGTGCCTTTTGGGTCATAGGGGGAGTGAACCAACAGATGGATGATCTCTGTGTCTTTCTCTCAATAATTCTTTCAAATAAATAAATCAATAAATATTTCAAAAAGCAAAAAGCAATCAGAGGGGTTTTTACTTCTTTAACTTTTAAGTTAACATATTTACCATTTAAGACCTTTTTCTCTCTGCTGTAGCCCCAACTGGGAAGGAACTAACCGGCAGGAAGTCAATGCTCAATAACCGTGTATAGAACCAATGGATGAACCCAGCCTCTGGACAAAAGCTTAAATGTGTTATGTTGCAACCGAACAATATAATCTATGTATCCATCATTCACTACTCACAAGCCATCTCAAGTGTAATAACATAACTGAAAAAGGTAAGTACTAGGTATTTCAATAAACACAAATACATGCATATCTGATTCACAAAGCCAGTTTTATAGCTATATTTTCTCTCAGGACATTTTTTTCTGACAGCACAAATAAATGTCAGAAAAGTAGTTTTCAAACTTGATAACGCAAGCTCTGGCTTTGAATTTCCGTTGCAACCTGGAATAATTAGGCAAAGCAAACAATAAAGACTCCAGAGCCCATGCAGTGTTTGGAAAGCTCAGATCCCTTAATTCAATGAAAGCTGCAATGTAATGGGGACAAGGCAATTCTTAGCAACTCAAAATTATGTCAACTTTAAAAAGAGAAAATGGATAAAATTAATGAACTACACTGAAACTGTTTATTCGAAATGGCATTTAATGGCCTTACATTTGCTCTTTAGCTCTGGCTACCAAGAGGTTATATTCCAAATCCTGGGAGCCACATGATAAACCTCACGACTACTGATTTAGGGGTCGCACTTATTAGAATACAATCCTGTTTGGATCCAAGGTCCAGCGGTGGACGTAACCCACTTGGCAAACGCACGGCTCCACGGCCGTACCAGCCTCATCGTCTGGGCGGGACAGGCTCCACGGCTGCCAAGCCAGGCTCTGTGTCACGGCAACGCTCTGCACGCGTGTCTTGAAGTTTCCCCACAAAAAAAAACCCAAACCTGATGGTCGTCTTCAGAGAGGTCTGAGCAGGAGCCAACCTGCTGGTGAACACAGAAAAACCCCCAAGTCCACGCAGAGCCCCCTGCTCCGAAACCAGGCGCTCAGGGCGGACTGGGGCGGGGGGCGGAATCCAGGCCACTGCATGGCCGGCGCAGCCCCCGCGCGGTCTCCACACGCAGGGCACCGGGTACTTCTCAGCCCTCGGGAGGCGTCAGCCGCCCCGCCGCGGCGGCGTCACTGCCATCAGCGCCCTCTCCTCCTCCTCCTCCTCCTCCTCCTCCTCCTCCTCCTCCTCCTCCTCACACCTCCCGGCTCCCACCAATTCGCAACCGCACCAAGGTGCCTCCTATCAGCTCGCAGCTTCTTCCCAAACACGCCCACGGACGCCGGAGCCGGCCTGCCTGTCTACACCGCACGGGGCTCCAGGAACGGGGGGCTCCGAGGGGGGCCGCGGCGGGGGCGGGGGCGGGGGGGGGGCAACTCCGCGCCGCTCCGCAGCTAGCACGTCTTCACCCGCGGCCCCGGCTCCTCCCGAGCACGGTGTTTACGAGCCTACCGAACCCGACACCGCCATGGCATGCGGACAGCCCGGCTCCGCAAGCGTCTCTCCGGCCACGTCCGGAATCCCCCCCACCCCTGCTTTCCCACACCCCGGCTCCCGGCCGCGGAGCGCCCAGGCCGGCCCGGCGGCGGCGGCGGCGGCGGGCCCCCCACCCCACCCCACCCCGGGGCCAGCGCGGGACGCAGCCCCGGCGGGCGACTCCGCAACAGGTCACCGCGGCCGCCGCCGGGCTCCGGGGATGCGCGCCGGGCCGGGGCAGGGGGTGTGGCCCCCGCTCACCTGAGGGCGGCTGAGGCGCCGCCAGCACCGCGCGGGCCGAGGCCAGGCGGGCTCGGGGGTCGCCGCGCCCCCGGCCGTTCCCCGCCGCCGAGCGCCGCCAGCCCCCAACGCCCGGTCCCCGCGCCCGCGCTCGCGGCCGGGAGAGCAGCGCCCCGCACCGCAGCGCCCCGGCCGCCGCCGCCATTCCCCGCGCCGCCGCCTCGGCCCCGCGCCGCCTCGGGGGGCGCAGCGCACCCACCTCCCGTCCCCCGCAACACCGACCTGTGCCGCCGCGGCGCTCGCCTCGCAGGATGGGAAGACGACGCCGGCCTCCGCACCGCCGCCGCCCAGGGCAGCGCTCGCTAAGGCGAGCAGTCGGCGTCTCTCATTCAGCGCCCGCCGCCGCCGCCGCCGCCGCTCGGGGGAGGGGAGCGAGCCGGATCCGCCCCGTCCGCGCCGGGGGTGGGGGAGGAGAGCGGGCTGCGGGGGCGCGCGCCGAGGGCGGGGCGGAGGCGCGCGCGCGAACACACGCCGCGCACACACCGACCGGGCGCGCGCGCGCGGGGGTCTTCCCGGCGCGCTGCCGGAGGGAGGCCCGGCCGGCCGCACGGGGGCGGACAGGTGGAGCGCGCGCCAGCTGGGCCGCCCCCTCCTCGGCGCGCGCGCACGCGCGGGGCCGCGGCGGTGCCCTCCGCCCCGGGGGCCGCGGCCTGCAGCCCTCCCCCACTTGCAGGCCCGAGAGCCGCGTCCGGAAACGCTCGGCCTCGCGCGCTGCGGGGCGCGACCCTCGGGCCGGGGAGCAAACGGCAGGAGTCGGGGCCCCGCGCGCTGAGCTCCAGGTGCTCAGCGTTCTCCCAGGGAGGCTGACCTGCGGCTTCTTTCCCGGGAGTGGCAAAGGGCGGGCGAGGGTGCGGCGGGCAGCCCACTGTCCTCAGACCCTTTGGAAACAGGGTTATTTGATGGTCCACGAGGCTTCCTCCAGGCCCTGGAATGCGCAAGGCAGAGCGACCCGCGTTAATTCAAAAACCTGCAAGGCCCGGAATGGCTCCCGTTTGGTTCCTGTCCTCCCGGGCAAGGGATTCCTCTACCACAAGGAGAATGCTCCTCGCTTTCTCCTTTGAGTCATGACCGTTTAGTAGGGCAGCCAGAATAGCCTTCGACCTCTCAAGCAGGACCACTTCCTTAGCATCCCCTCCCAAACGTAGGTTAAAAGCAAAAACAAAAACAAGGATGGGGCCAGGGATGTGGCATAGCCGGTAACCGGTAAACCGACTGCCTGCAGTGCCCGCATCCCATATGGGCACCGGTTCAAGACCCGGCTGCTCCACTTCCAATCCAGCTCTCTGCTGCGACCTGATGAAGCAGTGGAAGATGGCCCAAATTCTTGGGCCCCTGCACCTGTGCGGGAGACCCAGAAGAAGCTCCTGGCTCCTGGCTTCGGATTGGCCCAGTTTCAGCTGTTGCTGACATCTGGGGAGTGAACCAAATGATGGAAGACTACCCTCCTTTCAAATAAATCTTCAAAACAAAACAAAACAAAACAAGGATAGGCAACATGCCTCATTTTTATCCCACCTTACTTTCAAAGTCTTGAGTCACGAAATCCCTTGGAGTAGAGAGATCAAAGAGGGGGGGGGGGAGCAGAAAACATTTCAAATGAGAACAGACTAAAAAAAAAAAAAACCATTATTAGAGAAAAGGGGGGAAATATATTGTGTACACAGGAAGTTTTCCCTCAGATGTTAATTGCTTTAGGTCCCAAAGAAACAATGGGCAAGCAGAATTAGCACTTGGGGGAAAACCCATCTAGTTACTGAGTGAGAAAGTGTTTAGCCTTTAAGTATTAGCAAGAGATTAAGGAAAAGATGGCTGGCTGTGCGCCAACAATAATACATACAACAATTTTATACATACGACAGTACTTCAACAAGTTCATGGATTATAGCAGCACTGTTCACGATATCCAAAATATGGAATCAACCATCAACAGATGAAAATATATATATATATAAAGGAATATTATTCAGCTATTTTAAACAATGAAAAAAATGAAATCCTGAGGCCAGAACTATGGTGTAGCAGGTAAAGTCACCGCCTGCAATGCCAGCATCCCACATGGCTGCTGGTTTGAGTCCTGGTTGCTCTACTTCCTACCCAGCTCCCTGCTAATGCACCTGGAAAAGCAGTGCGAGATGCTCTCTGCTGTGGCCTGGGAAAGCAGTGGAAGGTGGTCCAAGTCCTTGGGCCCCTGCACCCGCGTGGGAGACCGAGAAGAAGCTTCTGGCCCCTGGCTTCAGATCAGCTCAGCTCTGGATGGTGCACACATTTGGGGAGTGAACCAGCAGATGGAAGATCTCTCTCTCTCTCTCTCTCTCTCTCTCTCCTTTCTCTTTGCCTCTTCTCTGTAACTCTTTCAATCTTTTTTTTAAAAAATGAAATCCCATAATTTCCAGCAAAAATGGTTGGAACTGGGAGACATGGTGTTGCGTGAAATAAGCCAGACACAGAGATACTAAAAACCGTATGTTCTCCTTTATATATGGAAGCTAAAATTTAAAAAAAAAAAATTCATGGAAAAATGGAATTAAAAAATCAGGGTTTTTTTTCGGTACAAAACAATTTGGAAATCCATGCTAAGTTTTCTCCATAATGTGCATTTTCCAGAAACTTCTACAATTAAGCAAATTTCCCATTCTGTGGTTCACTTCCCCAGTGCCTGCAATGGCTGGAGTCAAGAGCCAGGAACTCAACCTAGGTTTCTCATATGGGAAGAGCCCAACCTCCTGAGCCATCACCTGATGCCTCCATGGGTGAGCCCTGGCACTCTGATAGGGGATGCAGATGTCCCTAACCGCTACGCCAATGGCTGGCCCCTGCAAAATAAACCATTTTTAAGTGCTCTTGTGTATGTACACCATTATGACAAATATTTAACTGCTCTTAAGAAAAAAAGAAAAGTAAGAACAGGGAATTTTATTTTGGGTAAATGTCTTGCAATTACTTTAAATTTGAATTAGGTTTTCATATAAATGAGCATGTGTTCCTACATTTGTCAATCATTTTTACAGTTTACTGTAAAAGCAGTGAAGTTTTCATTTGGACTTTAAGTTTTATTTATTTAAAAGACAGACTTAACAGAGAGAGGGGGAAGAGACACAGACTTTCCATCGGCTGCAATGGTCAGAGCTGGGCCAGGCCAAAGCCAGGAGCCAGGAACTGCATCCAGGTCTCCCACGTGGGTGCAGGGGCCAAAGCACTTGGGCCATCTTCCACTGCTATTCCAGGCATGTTAACAGGGAGCTGGATCAGAAGTGGAGCAACCAAAAGAACTGGCACGCCTGGGATGCTGGCATCATAGACGGAGGCTATAACCTGCTATACCACAAAGCTAGGTCCTTCATTTACACTTTGAAGAGAAAAAAGTCGTGTGATTCGTGAATTAGGCCATAGATATGTGAAGTTCTTTTGCCCACTGAGTTTCTAAGTTTTGACTAATTACCCAAGATCTATTTCTCATCTTGATAATCTGTAAAATAATACTTTTATTTGCCTTAAGAGTTGTGTTAAGTTAAATTTCCAAACTTGGTAAGATGAAGAATTTGTATATGAAGGTATGGGGGAAAGGTCATTCTCAGTGCCTGTTTCTTGCTGAGGTGGCATGGGAATGATTTTACAAAGTCACTGTCCCTTCCCATCCATTAGCTATGTAAGTCAAAGAAAGGGCTTTTTACACTTACGGAGGCTGGGTACCACGCTGTCTTTACCAGAGCTCTTTTATCCAAGTTAAATTCTGTAAGTCATTCTGTGGGTTCCCTTTGCTTTTGCCAAAAGACAAGAAATATGCAGTCTTGGTATAACAAAGTGCTAATGTATAAAATAGACATGCCATTACAGAAAACAGAAATCAATGAGAATTCAATATGCTTAAAAGTCATTTCAGAGGAATCACCATTATGTAATAGTTTTATTACTTTCCATCAAAATTACTTCCAAGGGGGTAAGCCAAGGAGGTAATTTAGATATGGAACAAACAGTTCAAAGACAAGAGACCACCATGGCAATAAAGCAGATGTACACATCAGTCACTGCGCTGCAGCTGACAAAACAAAATCAAAGCACCATGCTCACAAAGCTGCTTGTCTCAGTAAACACTTCTATTACAACCAGCATTTCAGGACCAGCACGCCCCAGCACCACGCCTACTTGTCTAAACTTTAATCTCCTTTTTTCTCCCGAATATTTATAATAGCTGGACATTTGGAAGAAAAAAATGTGTGAGTTAGGTTTGCAGTGTTCTGATTTATAGTGTAGGCAAGTAACATGCCCAAAATTCACTTCGAGAGGAAGCGTACGTAAGGGGACGTTCTCCAGAAAACTGAAAGGAAGGTACAAGAAGCACCCGCCATGACCCTCAGTCATGAGACACGCTACCGCTCTGCAGATACAAGGACAAAGTTGATCAATGGTCTGTTCAAACAGCAGCATTTTGCATTTTATATTTACTGTGAAGTCACTTCTCACAGACCAGCTCCATGTTGAATGTGACTCAGCAGGGATTTATTTACTTAACAGTGATTAATGTTTCTCTGGATCAACTCTTGAAGAGAGTAGTTAGTGTGTAAATAAATATTTACATACGCTAATACTTTTCAATATTAACTTTAAAGATAGTTTCCGGAATGCCTAGTCTATCTGACTGGAAGGGGAGGGAGG
Organism: Oryctolagus cuniculus; assembly: GCF_964237555.1. Lineage (NCBI taxonomy): Eukaryota > Metazoa > Chordata > Mammalia > Lagomorpha > Leporidae > Oryctolagus > Oryctolagus cuniculus. The sequence goes on along the minus strand of NC_091438.1, from coordinate 6,944,962 downwards.
AGTTAGATAACTAAGGTTTTCGTGTTGAAGTCCTAGAAACAGTTCTTGAATTAATAGGAGAGATCTCTGAAAAACTCATGGAAAATGCATATCATGAAAAAACTATGCATGGATTTAATTTTTTTTCCACTAAAATAGAGGCTGGAGTTTAGTGCAAGAGTTAAGATATGTCTTGGTGCAACCTCTTGGGACACCTGTATCCCATATCAGACTGTTTGAGTTCAAGTCCCAGTTCTACTTCCAATTCCAGCTTCCTGCTAACACAGAGCCTGGGAAGCAACAGGTGATGGCTCAAGTATGTGGGGTCCCTGCCATCCACGTGGGAGACCTGGGTCGAATTCCTGGCTCCCAACTTCATACTGGCCCAGCCCCTGCTGTTGGTGGGCAAATATATAACATTTCAAAATGCTAAAAGGACTCTGATTTGGGGGTGCATCTACTTAGTATAAAGGCCATTCTCCTACCTTCATTTTTCCTCTGTATTTTGGATAATTGCATTTAGGCAAATTTTTTTTCCAGACAAGTGAATTATTACTGTATTCTACTTCCTTTATAAAATGGGAGGAAAGGGCCCTCATCAGTAATGCTCATCACAGTAGTTTGCTTTCCATATATCCTGCATCTCAAAGCAGGTTAGAATTTTTAAAGAAAAACAAGAGGGGCTGGCCCTGTGGTGTAGCGGTGCTGGTTTGTGTCCCAGCTGCTCCACTTCCAATTCAGCTCTCTACTATGGCCTGGAAAAGCAGTAGAAGTTGGCCAAGTTCTTGGGCCCCTGCACTCGTGTAAGAAGACCCAGAGTAAGCTCCTGGCTCCTGGCTTCGGATTGGCGTGGCTCCAGCCCTTGTGGCCAACTGGGGAGTGAACCAGTGGATGGAAGACCTCCCTCTCTCTGCCTCTCCTTCTCTCTGTGTAACTCTGACTTTCAAATAAATAAATAAATCCTTTTAAAAAAAAACAACAATAATAAATAGATAAAAATAAATGAAGAAAAAGATCTCTTGCTTGTGGTAGAATGTCGAGGGACTGCAGGTGTTAGAGAATCATCATTTTCCAACTATGATGTCAAAGACTGGGTAAGGCAAGACCATCTACAGATCTAAATGTGGGAAGAATTTTTGATGAGGAGCAGGGTATTTGCATGGTTAGTGAGTGTTTCCCCACAAACGTCTCATTACTTGTAAGGAAGGAATGAGTAAACACTGGAGAAACTGGAGCAGGCACTCACCAGGCAAGCACAACTAACATCGCACATGAGGGACGGATGCACTTTACTCGTCCCCAGATATGACTCCCCAAAGACCACACATCCATGAGGAAGTAAAGACTCTAATGAAATAGCAGGTAAACCCTGAAGGAGGAATTCTCTGTTTTGCTTTTAAAAAGGAGCCTGTATCCTTCCTAGATGTCAATGTTGTAAAAGACAAAGACTGGATAATATTCGAGAGGAGCCACTGCTCCTAACTGATCAGTACTCCTAACTGATCTCACAGATTTAGCCTCTCTCCACATTTTTCTTTACACACCTTTTCCTACACTGCTAATTTCATTGTGTCACATATCCCCATCCGTCTCACCTCCCAATCCAAAAATCCACAGTTGAGCCTTGTGGTTTACTAAGATGGTATCCAGGGATACCCTCAGTCTACCCTACAGGCCTACCTTATCCCCACTCTGCACACAAGTCCAATCACTCTCTGACTTCTCAAAACACATCCATTGTTCCTCATAATCACCACATAGGTACCTCTTCCTATCATTGCTTTTTTAAAGATTTTTTTATTTATTTGAAAGGCAGAGTTACAGAGAGGCAGAGAAAGAGAGCAAGAGCGAGAGAGAGAGATGTTTCATCTGCTGGTTCACTCCCCAAATGGCTGCAAAAGCTGGGACTGGGCCAATCTGAAGCCAGCAGCCAGAAGCCAGGAGCTTCTTCCAGGTCTGCCACATGGGTGCAGGGGCCCTAGGACTTGGGCCACCTTCCGCTGTTCTCCCAGGTGCATTAGAAGGATGCTGGATCAGAAGTGGAGCAGCTAGGGCTTGAACTGGCATCCATATGGGATGCAGGCACTGTAGGTGGCAGCTTTACCTGCTACACCACAATGCCAGCCCCTATCATTTTTGCACACCTTTTTTCTGTCTTTTGTCTCTATTTGCTCTAAGACTTTCTCTACGGTCTGACTTAAGACTTGCCTGTGCATCTCTGCTGAGTTTACCATTGGGAACCCTGGTCACTTTGGCAGGTTTTTTTTGTTTTTAATATTTATTTATTTGAAAGTCAGAGTTACATAGAGAGAGGAGCAGCAGAGAGAGAAAGAGGTCTTCCATCTGCTGCTTCACTCCCCAGTTGGCAGCAACAGCCAGGGCTGCACCGATCTGAAGCCAGGAGCCAGGAGCTTCCTCCAGGTCTTCCCACATGGGTGCAGGGGCCCCCAAGGACTTGTGCCATCTTTTACTGCTTTCCCAGGCCATGGCAGAGAGCTGGATTAGAAGTGGAGCAGCTGGGACTCAAACCAGCACCCATATGGGATGCTGGCACTTAAGGAGACGGCTTTACCCACTGTGCCACAGCTCCAGCCCCCAGCACTTTGTTATATAATGACTTACAGTTTCATCAGTGCATGCATTTCTTATATCTTCCAATAGATGATAACTGCCCAGAGAGCACAATCCCAGTCTATCTCTGAATTCACTTTTATTGAGCATTTATGACAGGCAATACACTAAATACCCCATCGATGTCACCTCATTTCATTCTCACAATGTCCCTGAAAGGTAGATATTTTTACAACATTTAAAAAAAGATTTGTGTGTATGTATGTATGCATATATGTATTCTTATTTGAAAGGAAAAATTACATAGAGAGAGGGGTGGACAGAGATCTTCCATCTGCTGGTTCACTCCATCCAGGTCTCCCCATGTGGGTTGCAGGGGTCCAAGTAACTTGGCCCATCATCTGCATTTCTTATATCCTAGGTGCATTAGCAGGAAGTTGAACCTGGAGCAGAAGCAAGAATCAGTCCCAGGCATATTGATCTGGAATGTGGGCATCCTCATTGATGGTTTAACCCACTATACCACAGTGCCCACACGTTACCACATTTTACAGTGAGGCTTCCACAGGCTGAATGACTTGCCCAGATCATGCCATTAGAAAATGGCAAAGTTGTGACTCAAATCTAGGCAGCCTACCTCAGTCTCACGCTGTATTGTCTGCCAATAAGTCTGCTTCCTAGGTATTCCTCTCAATGAACAGTGCTACGTCATGTACGTCAATGAGACTTGGAAAATACTTGCTGAATATAATATGCTTTGTGCTAACAATGAACAATCCAAAATGTGATATCCAATGCATGTCTGATTTGGAAATGGTATTTTTTTATAATTTGGTTCTGTTGTAGAAGTGTATTCGAGAGTTCTAAAGAGTAAAACTGCTTTCAAAACTCTAAATAGTTTCTGCTGATGACTTCTTGATAGTGCCACGTGTCTGGGCCACTGAGTCCTCGTGATGGACCTGAGGATTTGAGGAAGAGAAAAAAAAATCTGAAGTTTTAGAACAACGGGAAAATTAAATTCGGGGAGCGGGGGAAGGAATAGCATCAGATGTCTGCTCAAGTGTGTCAAAAAACATACTGAAGGAGAGAATTTTCTACCAAAGTAGTGTAGTAATAAATTTGGTTATCATGTTACAGATGAGAAAGGCTGACTGTGTAACCACTGTGTCCGCTTCCCTGGAGAGATGCAATTCTATCTGTGGTTTCACATTCCAGAAGAAATATTCCTGCTCCTTCTGGAAATCAGTAACGTAAGCATTTTCAAGTACTTCTGTTAGATCAACCGAGGCATCTGAGGTACTTTTTGCTGAATTTAATTGAGACTTCACTTAGCAAGCAAGCCTTTTTAAATCTAATACCACATACACAGATTTGATGCTCATTGTTGAGTTGCGGCAATTATATTTGCCATAAAAAGCCACTATAATGTAGCAGAGTATATAAGAGTATTCTACTAGGCCGGCGCCGTGGCTCACTAGGCTAATCCTCCACCTAGCGGCACCGGCACACCAGGTTCTAGTCCCGGTCGGGGAGCCGGATTCTGTCCCGGTTGCCCCTCTTCCAGGCCAGCTCTCTGCTGTGGCCAGGGAGTGCAGTGGAGGATGGCCCAAGTGCTTGGGCCCTGCACCCCATGGGAGACCAGGAGAAGCACCTGGCTCCTGCCATCGGATCAGCGCAGTGCGCCAGTTGCAGCGCGCCAGCCGAGGCGGCCATTGGAGGGTGAACCAATGGCAAAGGAAGACCTTTCTCTCTGTCTCTCTCTCTCTCACTGTCCACTCTGCCTGTCAAAAAATAAAAAAAATTAAAAAAAAAAAAGAATATTCTACTTAAGCGTAGGTGGTGGTGAACCAGTGGATGGAAGATCTCTCTTTTGCTCTCTCTCTTCCTCTCTGTAGCTCTTTTCAGATAAATAAATAGATATTTTAAAAAAAAATTGTAATGGGATTTGGGGCTGAGTTAAATCTAAGCAAAAATATTTGTAAAGAATTATGTTTTAGTACTTTTCTTTCCTATCAATGTCATTTGTTTTGAAATATACCCATAAGATAGGCAGAGCTTCTGATAGCTTAAAAACAGACTTATTGATTATCTTCTAAATCAACTGAATTGAATATACATATATATGTGTGTGTGTGTATATATATCTGTGCTACAGCCAAACACTTCTGAAAATTACAATAAAGAACAAGAACAATGGGAGAGGAGATACCATATGAGAAGTTTTGGAAGATGGGGGCAGGAAAGGACAACTGGCAACTGAGGTAGCTAAGCAGAGAGGACTGGAGCGGCCCGCCGGAAGAGCTGACGACAGCAGCGGCCGGCTGAGTGGCCCAGAACTCCGGAAAGTGAAGAAATTGGGGACACCTGTTACTGAGGGAAAGAGAGGTTGAGAAACGCCTCCAAACTCAGGATCCTACTACAGTCTGCATAAGGAACAGCGTAGATTCTCAGCCTCGGTGACGCCTGAAGCTACCACCCGCCGCCCACTCCAAGGGAGGACGGACTTTTGTTCTGGAGAATTAAACCAAGGAGATTAGGGAGAGATCCCGGACTCTTCAATAGGAACACACAGCTTCTTAAGGACCACTAAACATTTCAGGAAGGTCTCCAACAGGAGAGATGAGAGCAGAGCTCCTCTCTACAACCTCTGCTGCCAAAAATAAATAAATAAGTGGGGGGAGGGGGAGGGGGAATATTTTTTTAAAGTTTAATGTATTTTTAGAAACACATGGGGGGCCAGCGCTGTTGCGTAGCACATAAAATTGCCACCTGCAGTGCCAGCATCCCATATGGGCGCCGGTTCGAGTCCCAGCTGCTCCACTTCTGATCCAGCTCTCTGCTATGGCCTGGAAACGCAGTGGAAGATGGCCCAAGTCCTTGGGCCCCTGCACCCACGTGGGAGACCTGGAGGAAGCTCCTGGCTCCTGGCTTCAGATCGGCGCAGCTCTGGCCATTGCAGCCATCTGGGGAGTGAACCAGTGGATGGAAGACCTCTCTCTCTCTCTCTCTCTCTCTCCGCCTCTCCTTCTCTCTCTGTGTGTAACTCTGACTTTCAAATAAATAAATAAATCTTTTTTAAAAAGAAATATATGGAATAGGTGTTGCGGCAGGTAAAGCCATCACCTTGGATGCGTGAATCCCCTGAGTACCTGGGGTCCAGTTACGTCTCCATCACAGCCTCCAACCCAGCTTCCAGCTAATGTGCCTGGGAAGCAGCACACGATGGCCCAAGCACCTGGGTTCCTGACACCCATGTGGGAGACCAGGATGGAGTTCCTGGCTTCTGGCTCTGATCTAACCCAGCTAAGACGGTTGTGGGCCTCTGGGGAGTGAGCCAGCAGATAGGAGCTCTCTTCCTCTCTCTCACTCTCTGTGTGTGTGTCACTCTGCTTTTCCAATAAATACTTAAGGACATGATAATCTATATATTAAATAAAGATGTCAACAGGAGATCAGAAGATAACACTGAAGACATTTCCCACAAAGTCTAGACCTAATAGTATTGTAACTACATGTTCAACTAAAAATGTGGGCAAAGCAGCGCTGTTATAAAGAATTAGCAAAATTTCTACTGAGGGTAGTTCGGCAGTTTCTTTCAGAATTAAACATGTTTGAAATTCCATTTCTAAGAATTAAATCATACAGAAACTCATTGGTTTTTTGTTTGTTTTTCAAAAATCTGATATATACAAGTTGAGCAATAGCAGAAAAGCCTGGAAACATATTGATGTCATCAACAGGAAACTGGCTAAAAGTTGCACTGGCCCCCCCAGCAGTACTGTGCAGCCAGTCATAAAGGAGGTGCTGCAGGTGCTCTGGTGCAATGGGCTCTAAGGTATACTGAGAAACCAGGCGTGGGTCAGGTGCTGATGCAGAGAGCACACTGCCTGAAGGATGTGCCAGAGCTGATGATGCTGTTACCTCCAGTAAGGGGAATTGGTGGCTGTGGCTACAGTTGGAAGGGAGGTTAACTTTTCAATGTGAGCCTTTTTGAATCTTTAAATATTATATCTACTTTTTTAAAGATTTATTTATTTATTTTGAAGGCAGAGTTAGAGAAAGAGGCAAAGGAAGAAAGAGAAAGATTTTCCATCCCCTGGTTCACTCCCCAAATGGCCACAATGGCTGGAGCTGTGCCGATCTAAAGCCAGGAGCCAGGAGCTTCCTCTGGGTCTCCAATGCGGGTTCAGGGGCCCAAGAACTTGGGCTATCTTCCACTGCTCTCCCAGGCCACAGCAGAGAGCTGGATCAGAAGTGGAGCAGCCAGGTCTTGAACTGGCGCCTATATGGGATGGCAGGACTGTGGCTGGTGGGTTTACCTGCTACACTACAGCGCCGGCCCCTTTATATCTATTTTTTAAAATTATCTTTAATCTACTGAGTTAATGCCCCCATTTATCTTTATTTGAAAAATCTGAAGTTCCAGCTCTTCTCTGAATCACCCCTAAATCCATGAGGAGTTTTTAGCTGAAGTGCCGAAAATTAGAGCCTGTACTTACTAATGATGCTCTTGAACTGAAAATGGCATTTTATTACAATGGATCCAGGTGTACAGTCTTCTTTTTGGTTTTTAATTATATGAAAATACTTATGGAGAGCTTATGCCGATATGCTTTATCATAGTTACTGTATGTCCACCTCCTTACTCCTACTTCTACCGCTGTCCACAGTCCCTGTTGGAATGCGGCTCCAGGTGACTGTGAATCAGCAAGCAATCTGCACCTGCCACTCAGGGTGCTGCTCTAGGCTTCCTGCTTCTTCCAGTGATTTGCAATAGGGCTACTGAGAAATCGTTAGCCTGGGAGCCAGACCTCACGGTGACTGAGCCTCAAGGGATGGCAGAGAGACACAAATCAACAGGAAAAGAATGCGGTCTCCAGAGAGGAGTGCGAGACGGACAGAGGACAGAGGCCGCTTGAGGGATGATTCCTTCCCTCCAACCCAGGCCTGGTCCAGAGAGGAGTGCGAGATGGACGGAGGACAGAGGCCGCTTGAGGGATAATTCCTTCCCTCCAACCCAGGCCTGGTGGCCTTCTTTGCTCTCACATCCTCGTGGTGGGCTGTCATGTCTGTTTCTTAAGCTAAAGGGCACAGTTTTCTCTTCCTTGTGCCAAACCATGTTCTAGCATCAACTACGATGCTAGACTGTTTTCAAGGCTACTTATTATTAACAGCATATCTTTTATTTGTTAATACATCTCAATATTTATCCCAGTAGAAATAATATTATGGTGGATGGATGGTGATCTGGGAGTTAGTCAGCCTTCTTCCAGTAAACCACAATAAACAACCCAACTTTCCCTTCTACATCCAATTTCTTTTACTTTAAAAGCAGCCTGACAATATTTGCCCTATCCTCCTTAAATCTCCATTTCAAGGAGTAAATATTTCAAAAACAAAAACAACTTCAAAAAGTGCCTTTACATATCAAGTATCATAAAAATGCTTGGTGTGTGTCGTCATGTTAGTTTCTGAGCATTCCCTAAAGCACTGAGGTTAATTTGAGTATTTGTGGCCAATCTGAAGTCGGGAGAACCCGGATGATGGAAGTGTCTCCAAGCTGCTGATCAGGACCAGCAGATGGATGCATGGGTTGGGCTGTGTTTGCCTTTTTCCAGAAGTGTCCCTCCATTGTCTTCAGATGCCTTTCAATGCTCCGCTTCTCCAGCCCTGGCTGGCCTTGCCCTCCCCGGACCCAGGTCGGATACACTTGTGTGGAAGCAGAATTCAAGTGAGTTTACCTGGGTAGCATCTAAACAACACACGCCATTTGTTCCAGAGCCGTCCATGATAAACACACGTTAGACTCCAGACTCACAGTGTAAAATCTCATTCTCCCAGCACATCTGGGCGACATCTTAGAGAAATAGCCTCCCACTGATGCCAGAAAATGAATCATTTTTCAATGCCCATCCTTTCTTCAGGAAGGACAGTCTCCACCCTATCTTGTCCTTACAAACCCGAACTCTTTCCTGACTTCTCCGCTGTTTCCATTTGATGTTATGTGAACACGACTGTTTCTTGGGTTTTATACGACACCCTTGAGACAGCTGAATGGATGCTTAGCTACAAATGACTTTCAAATGAGATATGAATTCTATTCAATTAGCCATACAAATCTGTTATATAATCAGCAAACAGAAGTCTAAGTCTAAAAATAGTATTCATGATCTAGGACAAGAGATGGAGACAGAAAAGTTAGGAGGAGGACAGAACCCGCAGGAAAACAAATCCTTGTAATTTGACTACTAGAATAGTATTTGTTGCCTTTAGGAAGTCTTCCAACATACTCGTCCTATGATGGGATTTCGAACACACTAATAACAAACCAAGTTTGCTCTCTGAATGTCCTCAGGAGGAAACCAGAAACGTAGCCCATATAAAACGAGCTGTGAACCAGGAAATTCTAACATGCTACAAATCTCAATTCCAATGAAAAAAGGATTGTGTTCCAATCGAAAAATACATACATATATATATATAGAAGAGTCTAGAAAAGTAATTGTTCACATACAAAAGTGACCATGTAGTTACAATAAATATTCTATCTCTCTGACTCATATTATGCAATCTCTTGATATACAATCCATTCCCAAAATGAATCTATCGCCCAGGAAAGGGGAGGAACTGGGGAGAGAATTAAGGGCTGTACAGATGATCAGTTTCATTGTTCAAATGGATAATCTAATTTGCATTCTTACTTACCTTGTGATCACTGAATGGGGATCTTGTCAACCTCTGAGTGGCCTAGTTAAATTTTCCATCCTGCCGAAGCCAAGTCTGCATACCTCTCGTACTCAGAAGCCCTTCCAAAAAGGAGGAGAATCCCCTCAAGCTCACTGCCACATCTGACACCTGGGTTCCTTTTTTTTTTTTAATAGAAAACTTTTATTTAATAAATATAAATTTAGAAAGTACAACTTTTGGATTCTTCCCCCTATAAACACTCTCCCACCCGTAAACCATCCCATCTCCTACTCCTCTCCCATAACATTCTTCACTAAGATTCACTTTTAGTTATCTTTATATACATAAGACCAACTCTATCCTAAGTAAAGATTTCAACAGTTTGCACCCACACAGACACACAAAGTATAAAGTACTGTTTGAAGACTGGTTTTACCGTTAATTCTCATAGTGCAACACATTAAGGACAGAGGTCCTACATGGGGAGTCAGTGCACAGTGACTCCCATTGTTGATTTAACAAAAGGCACTCTTATTTATGACATCAGTAATCACCCAAGGCACTTGTCATGAGCTGCCAATGATATGGAAGCCTCTTGGGTTCACAAACCCTGACCTTGTTTAAACAAGGCCATAATCAAAGTGGAAGTTCTCTCCTCCCTTCAGAGAAAGGTACCTCCTTCTTTTATGGCCCCTTCACCTGGGTTCCTTTGTACACTGGTTTGAAAATGTGCTTAACAGGATTTCTGGAAACCAGTGTGTTGCCAGCTGGTGTGGCCTTCCCATAGCACTTTTCTACCTCATATTTTGTTCACGTAGAACTTCTCATAACAGACCATAAGCTTCATGAGGATAATGACACCTTCAACTTCGAGGTCCTTTATTACCACTGTCCTGGTGTCCTGGGCAGGGGTTTTCATTGATATGTAATCAATTAAAATGAGCAATATTGATAAGGGACAAGTCACTTTACCAAAGTCCTTGAATTAAAACTTCCATAGTGGGGCTGGTGCTGTGGTGTATGTAGCAGGTAAACCTGCCACCTGCAGTGCTGGCATCCCATATGGGCGCTGGTTCAAGACCCGGCTGCTCCACTTCCCATCCAGCTCTCTGCTGTGGCCTGGGAAAGCAGTAGAAGATGGCACAAGTGCTTGGGCCCCTGCACCCACATGGGAGGCCCAGAGGAAGCTCCTGGCTCTTGGCTTCAGATCAGTCCAGCTTTAGCCATTGCAGCCATTTGGGGAGTGAACCAGCAGATGGAAGACCTCTCTCTCTCTCTCTCTCTCTCTGGGTGTGTGTGTGTGTGTAACTCTGCCTTTCAAGTAAATAAATAAATCTTAAAAAGCAAAAACAAACAGAAAAAAAACTTCTGTGGTGGCAACTGCAACTCCTTTAAACTCCAGGTCACAGCTCACTTTCTCCAGCGCGTTTTCTCTTTCACATTTTATTTACTTAATTCTTACTAGAGACACACCACTGAATACCCTGACGAAAGAGCCATTTTCAGGGCTGCGTCTGTTCCCGCAGACCTGTTGTAAGCAGGTGCTTTCTCTTTCTGCTAATTTCCAAGTTTCCTTGAAGGGGAAAACCACACCTTCAAGGTCATCACGCCACCCACACAGTACTGTGCACAAGGTGCCAACTGCTATCTCCAAGTGCCTTCCCTGTACGGGGTGCTTTCTCGATGCTTCCTCGGGACTCAGTCACCTGGCCTCACGGCAATCCTTCAAAGTAGACACCAGACAGAAGTGGCTGGCACAGGTCAGCTGCAAGAGGAGGCAGCACCAGGATTTGATCTGAGGCAGTCCCATTCCAGAACCCAGGGTCTTAACCACTCTAATTCACTTCCTCCTAGACAGAAACCACTACAATATGTTTTAGTGCCTCACAACAAGACACCATAGTGGTTTCCAAAACAATTGGCTTAATCTAAAACGTTTATTAAAGGCATGATTTTTGATAAACAGGCTTGTGCTATAATGAGGTCAAACAGATTTTTCTACTCCATTTATTGTATTATTTATGTCCCTAAAATAGGTCCTTTATTAATGTGATTCTGATTTTCATGAAAATCACGCACTACCACTGTGTTTGCCTTAACACTCTTGACAGTGTGCATCTAGAACGCCAGTCCCAGAGTCCCTGGCTGCTGCCGCCTCACTTAGGTAAGGCACAGGACACTGACCTCAGCGTGAGTCTCAGCTCTCCTTCTCAGCCACTGTGGAACCTCAGCCGAGTTACCGAACCTGCTCGACCCCAGCCCTGTATCAGAAAAACAGGGATACGAAAAATTCCATCAGCGTGTTACGGCGAGGCTTAGAGATGTGTAGGAAAGGCGACTAGCATAGTATGTGGCACACAGTCGGTCTCAACTGATGGAGGTCATTATCATTCTCTTAGTAATTCACATAGGTGTTGCTGCAGGAGAGCAGTCGGCATCAAATATTCAAAGGCGTGTCCTCCCGCAAAGTCTACTCGTGCTGTCACTGTCTTGCTGTGCTGTTGTGAAAATGGATCAGCCTCTAACTCTCACTGACACTTGGGTCCCACTAATCAGTGAAAGGAGAGAGTTCCCTGATGGACCCATCTATCACTGCGTTAGAACTGACAGTGAGCTGTCAGTCACTCCACCTTCCTCGGTTAGCCCCACGGTTATAGCACAAGGGCATCACTGCACTTGGGATATTTCTTGCAAATAAATAATAAATTAGGCCGGCGCCGCAGCTCACTAGGCTAATCTTCTGCTTGTGGCGCCGGTATTCCGGATTCTAGTCCGGTTGGGGCGCCGGATTCTTTCCCGGTTGCCCCTCTTCCAGGCCAGCTCTCTGCTGTGGCCCGGGAAGGCAGTGGAGGATGGCCCAAGTGCTTGGGCGCTGTACCTGCATGGAAGACCAGGAGGAAGCACCTGGCTCCTGGCTTCGGAATGACGCAGTGCCGGCCATAGCGGCCATTTGGGGAGTGAACCAACGGAAGGAAGACCTTTCTCTCTGTCTCTCTCTCACTGTCTAACTCTGCCTGTCAAAAAAAAAAAAAAAAAAAAAAGAATAAATTAAAATTTCCTGATCATGCTCCTAATGCAAAGTCGTCTATAACCGTGTCTCCTAGGACTAAATACTCCTTACATTTCATGGCAGATTGTACCAAGTCATCTTTGTCAAAATGAGAGGTTAGAAGGAGGATCTGGGTTCCTGTAGTACCCAAAAGGAAAAAGACAACGAGTGATCAATGCTTACCATGGTCTGTTCTAAAATTAGGCAGTGTAGGCTAAAACAATCTTGCATTTGTAGGAGGCTTGACCATCTCTCCATTTCCTCTGGCCCCTACCTGATCACTGGATACCTCTACAAAGAATGCAAAATGTCACCCAGCCTCTGCTTCAGCCCTGCCACGCAGCTTGAGGGAAGACAAGGCAGCTCCCAGTAATCAGTTATCTTGTTGGCCAATACTGTCGCTGTAGTCAGATTGTTACCCTTTAAACAAATTAAACTGAGGAGCCAAGGTTGTGATGCAGCAGGCTAAGCCACTGCCATTCCATGCCAGAGCACTGGGTTCAAAACCCAGCTGCTCTGCTTCCAATCCAGCTCCCTGATGATGCACCTGGGAAAGCAGCTAGAAGATGGCCCAAGTGTTGGGTCCCTGCCACCCATGCGGGAGACCTGGGTAGAGTTCCAGGTTCCTGACTTCTGTCTAGCTCAGCCCTGGCCGTTGTGGCCACTGGAGGAGTGAAAGTGGATGGAAGACATCTTTTTCTCTCTGTCTCTCCATCTCTGTCCCTGTACCTTTCAAATAAATAAATCTTAAAAAAAACTAAGCTGAAATGTATTTTCTATCATCTGGCCCTTTAAATGCATGCTGCTACTGTCTTACTAAACAGCACTGGTTATGAAGGTAAAACTACTAAACAGAAGGTGGAGACACAGGGAGCCAGGTTCTAGTTCTTGCTGTGTCACTAGTTCAGACAAGTTGACCACTGCAAACTCCAGTTTCTTCGACTGTAAAACCCTGGCTCCCTTATCTGTCCTGGCCAGCTGCAGCTCCCCTCTTCAGCAAACTGGTAGGCCCCAACTTACAAATGGCTCCGCTTCCAAAAGGCCACTGAAGCCTATTATTTGTAACACAGAACACATTTTTTTCCCTTTGAAGCAACATTCTAAATGATGGTTGGGCTCTCAGATTTGTCCAGAGCAACCTATTTAATTCATAATATAAATGATGACACTAGTCTAAGACTGAAGTCTAAGACTCCTTCCTCCTTCTCTGGATGTCAGTCAACCCTACACAGAGCTCTGAAATAGGTGCTGTGTACTTGGGCACTCTCCCACTTCCTGTCCTTTTCCTCACCTCCATCCTTTCATTGCCTTTTACGCTAGGGACCCAAAGGCGCCAACTGTATCATCCGGGCCTGGTTCCCTCTGCGAAGTTCTTCCAGTTCTCCATCCTCTCCATTTCCAGCCTACTGGGGCCGTGGTTTCACCTCCTCCACACTAAGCTCTAATCCTTCCAGGCCCCCCACCCCCACCACATTCTCCCATCAAGCCTCTGCTCCCTCTGTGGGGCTGTCCTCAGCTAGATTAGGGAGAAGGAAATCTGATTTGAGTGGCCTGCAAACACCTAAGCTGAGTAAGAGCTGACACTCGCACGGTGCTTCCTGTGTGCCTGGCACCGTTCCAAGCATGCGCCAACTCCTTAGAGCCCCTACAGTCCTAGGCAGGAGGTGCCATCTTGTCTGATTCCATGGATGACAAACTGGGGCATAGGCAGGTGAAGGGACTTGCTTCAGATCAGGATGCCCAGTGAGGGATGGACGTGGGATTTGAAAGTGGCCAGTCTGACACTGTTTGCTCTGATGTTACCCTTGGCAGAGGGCTTTGGATCTTTAAAATAGGGTGCTTCTCAACACGAATTAATCTTTACCCTTCAGACAGCATAATAGAGAAGCGAAAACTGTTCAAGTCACGTCACAGAAGACATTCCGGGAGCCGGCACTGTGGTACAGTGAGCTAAGCTCTGTATTGGAGTACTGGTTTGAGTCCTGGCTGCTCTGTGTCCAGTCCAGCTAGCTTCCTGATAATGTGCCTGGGAAGCAGCTGATGATGGCCCAAGTACTTGGGCCCCAGCTACCTATGTGGGAGACCTGGATGGCAATTCTGACTCCTGATCATTGCGGCCATTTGCAGATTGAACTCATGGAGGAAAGGTTCTCTCTCTCTCCCTCTCCTTCAAATAAATAAATCTTAAAAAAAAAAAAAAAAAGGAAGATATTCTGAAGTGGGCAGCCACTGTGCCAGTGTGGTGATAAACGCCAGTCAGCCGGGGGTGTAGCATGCCAAGGCCCTCCCAGTGGCAACTGGACAACAGGTGTCTCCCCTTGAGCAGCAGCTGCTTCTCAGCCCCAGTGCCTTCTGCTATGCAGGCAAGCGACAGCCTGACTCCAGCGCCCAGGCCCAGGCTCTTCCTGAACTGCCCGGTCATACTGCCTGGGTTCAAGTGACACCCAACCCCTCATGCTTTTATAAGTTATTTTTTTAATTTGGAAGGGAGAGGAGGAGGGAGGAAGAGAGAGAGAGAGATTTCCATTTGCTGGTTAATCCCCCAAATGACCCTAATAGCTGGAGGCTTAGGCTGAAACCAGAAAGTTGGGAACCATTCTGAGTCCCCCATGTGGATGGCAGGGGCCCAGGTACCTGCTTCAGCCCGTGTTTTTAATGAATTCAAATGACATTTGGCCCATACTTCATTGCGATATATATGCACTTACAAAGTTAATGCTTTTGCCTATGAATAAACTAGAAAGATGCCCATACTTCTCAGGACTTCAGCTACAAGTGTCATAATTCCAACCAAAATTACCTTTAAAGCATACACAGGTGGGGTGAGCTGTGAGCACACCGCATCAGGCATAACTAAATCTAGGGGTCCGGGCCATCTAATCAGGCCCCCTCATTCCATCTCTGAGGTCTCTTTCCGATGGTGAGTTGACCTGAGCTGTGTCTACAGCTGGGAAGATAGCTCCCCAGATGCACGTGGGGCTCATTCTGGGGCTTGTAGGTCTACTACCCCTGAGCCAATCATGTTACCTGAAGAGTTGTGTTATTCTGATTACCCAGCCCCACTTTATTTACTTGTGGCCATGCTGGGAGGTGGCAGTGGCAGAGCACTGTGGTGGATGATCCCACCGTGCTCCAGTAAAGGGAACAGGGACAGTTCTCCAAGCAGAGGGTGGCTCTGGGGAACCAGGAAATACAGCTGCTTAGTGTAACGTCTAATATTATCTCTGTACTGAAAATGAGAGAAAGTGACACAAACAGCCTACATGTGGTATCTTAGAAAACAACCAGGGGGCTGGCACTGTGGCTTAGCGGGTAAAGCCGCTGCCTGCAGTGCAGGCATCCCATATGGGCACTGGTACTCATCCCAGCTGCTCCACTTCTGATCCAGCTCTCTGCTGTGGCCTGGGAAGGCAGTGGAGGATGGCCCAAGCCCTTGGGCCCCTGCACCCATGTGGGAGACCCAGAAGAAGCTCCTGGCTCCTGGCTTTGGATTGGCGCAGCTCTGACCATTGTGGCCAATTGGGGAGTGAACTAGTGGATGGAAGAACTCTCTCTCTCTCTGCCTCTCCTTCTCTCTCTGTGTAACTCTGACTTTCAAATAAATAAATAAATAATCTTTAAAAAAATAAAAAGAAAACAACCAGGACCAGTGTTGGTTTCATGTACTTTTTGTACTTATTCTATGCCTTCACGGTTATGACAACTGCTGAAATAAAAGGTGCAAAATTTGTTCAAATAAATATTTCAAAAAGATCTTTTGTTGTCTTATGAAAAATGTAATTGACTCCTTCCTCTGTTTTCTTATCTGGATGTCTTAATGCTTTATAAATCTAACTTAATGCCATAGAACATGAAACACTGAATCATGATTAATGAGTTACAAAGACATTGGCTTTTAATAGGCGATTTACTGTCTTGCCATATCATGTTTACCACCAACAAGCTAGTGTTAATGTAGAAAACGAACACAGAACAACATGGAGAGACTGCACTGGCATTACATTTCCTTAATAGCATTGAACAAAGAACCAAAATCAAGACATGCTTCATTTAAAAATCAGAAAATCAATAAGTCTTTGTAAGTCTTTGCAATCATTGCCCACTGTGTTCAACTGGTAAGATGTACAATGAAATACGAGATGTCAGGGAAAATTTTAAGCTAATGTCTGTTTCTCCTTTAGCGCAGTCACTATTACTAGAGCATGCTAAATCCCAAAATTCCCAGTTGTAATACAGTAAAAGTAAAATGAACATTTAATTTTATATGGTTAAGGCAGATTTATTTCCTCACTTGTTACCACGAGGGCTCTGTGCTAAGAGCTGTACGTGTGTAATTCAGTTAGTCCTCACCAGAGTCTTAGGAGAAACAGACATTTTTACAGCAGAAGAAGTTGGAACATTCAATTAATCCTCAGAATAATCAACTGCGGTGATAAAATTTTAATCTACTTTTTTAAAAAGAAGATATACTATAGATTTGAAAGCTAAGATTACAGAGAGAGAGAGAGAGAGAGAAGAGACAGAGAGAGAGGTCTTCCATCTGCTGGTTCACTCCCCAAATGGCCACAACGGTCAGGGCTGGGCTAGGCCTAACCAAAAGCCCAGGGCTTCAAGTGGGTTTCCCCGCTGGGTGCAGGGAAACCAGACACCTGGGCCATCTTTTACCACTTTCCCAGACACTTTAGCAGAGAGCAGGATTGGAAGTGGGGCAGCCAGGACATGAACTGACGCCATGTGGGATGCAGTGTGGGAGGCGGCAGCTTTACCCACTATGCCACAGTGCCTGCCCCTAAGCGAGAAAACCAAGGCCTGGACATGTTTTGAAAATTACTCCAAGTCCACAGAGATGACAAGGGTTAAAACAGGGACTTGAACCTGGGCAGTCTAACTCATGTTTATGTTCTATTTTTTTAATGTTTATTTTTATTTTTCATCTACTTCAAAGGCAGAGCAACAGCAAGAGAAGACAAACAAATAGAAACAGAGAGATCGTCCATCTGCTGCTTCACTCCACAAATGCCCGCAACAAGCTAGGCTGAAGCCAAGAGCCAGGAACTCCACATGGATGCAGGGGCCCAAGCGCCCAAGTCTTCCTCTTGCTTACATTCTTAATCATTTCTCTCTACCTCTCCTAACCGCTTAGTGGTTAGTATATTATCAGGTATGCAACATATACATGGTGATAGTTAAGGCTTAACCCCAAAATATGTATTAAACCTTGTCTAGGACACCTTAATCACATTCTCCTCTATAGATCTGAAGTTACAACATTTTTCTTACATTTCGTTCTTTTTGGGAAAAAAAGTGGAAATAACTAATAGTTGCTTTTAATTATAATTCTCAAGTAAAATACACCATGATCTGTATGTGCATTTCTCAAAAAGAAAAATTTCGCAATGTTGTGCTGATAGAACAGGTAATGTTGACATGTCCTTATGACATGTTCTTTTATTTACTTTTTTTTTTTTTTTTTTTTGACAGGCAGAGTGGACAGTGAGAGAGAGACAGAGAGAAAGGTCTTCCTTTGCCGTTGGTTCACCCTCCAATGGCCGTTGTGGACGGCGCGCTGCGACCAGTGCACCGCGCTGATCCGATGGCAGGAGCCAGGTACTTATCCTGGTCTGCCATGGGGTGCAGGGCCCAAGCACTTGGGCCATCCTCCACTGCACTTGCTGGCCACAGCAGAGAGCTGGCCTGGAAGAGGGGCAACCGGGACAGAATCCGGCACCCCGACCGGGACTAGAACCCGGTGTGCCGGCGCCGCAAGGCGGAGGATTAGCCTAGTGAGCCTCGGCGCCGGCCTCTTTTATTTACATTTTAAAGATGCATTTATTTGAAAGGCACAGCAACAGAAAGACAGAGAGATCTTCCATCTACTAGTTCACTCCTCAAACATCCACAACAGCTAGGTCTGGGCCAGGCGGAAGTGAGGAAGGAACCAGGAACTCCATCCTGGTCTCCCACATGGACAACAGGGGCCCAAGTACTTGAGCCACCTTGTGCAGCTTTCCCAGGCACGTTGTAGCAGGAAGCTGGATTAGTTACAGAGCAGCTGGAACTTGAACAGCACTTCAATATGGGATGCACGTGTCCCAAGCAGTGGCTTAAACTGCAGCGCCACAACACTGACCCCAATAAATCTTTTAAGAAAAAAATCTTTCACCTACCTGTGCCAGCTCGGAGTAAAGAACAGAGAATAGCTTGCCCATTAGGTCATTTGGACCTAACTCTAATCTTTAAAAATAAAAAGTAGCAAGCGGTTGAGATGCCCACATCCCATCTGAAGTGCCTGGGTTTGAGTCCTAACTGCACATCTCATACTAGCTTCCTGCTAATGCTGCCTGAGAGGTAAGAGGTGATGACTCAAATAGTTAGGTCCCTGCCACCCATGTGGGGTACCTGGATTGAGTTCCATGCTCTGGACTTTAACCTGGCCCACCCTTGGCTGTTGTAGGCATTTGGGGAGTAAACCAGCGGATAGAAGAGCTCTATCTGTCTCCATCTTCTCTGTTTTTCAAATAAAAAGTGAAAATAAAAAATTTTTAAAAATTATTAAGAACAAGCCGGCGCCGTGGCTCAATAGGCTAATCCTCCACCTTGCGGCGCCGGCACACCGAGTTCTAGTCCCGGTTGGGGCGCCGGATTCTGTCCCGGTTGCCCCTCTTCCAGGCCAGCTCTCTGCTATGGCCAGGGAGTGCAGTGGAGGATGGCCCAAGTGCTTGGGCCCTGCACCCCATGGGAGACCAGGAAAAGCACCTGGATCCTGGCTCCTGCCATCGGATCAGCGCGGTGCGCCGGCTGCAGCGGCGGCCATTGGAGGGTGAACCAACGGCAAAAGGAAGACCTTTCTCTCTCTGTCTCTCTCTCACACTGTCCACTCTGCCTGTCAAAAAAAAAAAAAAATTATTAAGAACAGAACAAGAGAAAGAACTTAAAACTCAATCTCAATTATGGACACGGAGGCAAAAAAAAATTATGATGACTCCAGCAGGTTGGATTTATTCCCCTGAAATATAAGGTAGCTTAATAGTACAAAAATCAATCAATATTGTTCACCACATTAACAAATTAAGAAATTTATATTTATTAAATAAAAGTTTAAAAATAGAAAAAAACATTAAAGGAAAATAATTATATTAGTATTCTAAAAGATAAAGAATAAGACTTGGCCAAAATTCAATGTTCATTCCTGATCATAATTCTTTTTTTTTTTTTTTTTTGACAGGCAGAGTGGACAGTGAGAGAGAGAGACAGAGAGAAAGGTCTTCCTTTTGCCATTGGTTCACAACCCAATGGCCGCCGCGGCCGGCGCATCATGCTGATCCGAAGCCAGGAGCCAGGTGCTTCTCCTGGTCTCCCATGGGGTGCAGGGCCCAAGCACTTGGGCCATCCTCCACTGCACTCTCGGGCCACAGCAGAGAGCTGGACTGGAAGAGGAGCAACCGTGACAGAATCCGGCACCCCGACTGGAACTAGAACCTGGTGCACCGGCGCCGCAGGCGGAGGATTAGCCTAGTGAGCCGCAGCGCTAGCCCACAATTCTTTTTTAAGATTTTTTTTCTTACTTGAAAGGCAAAGTTAGAGAGAGAGAGAGAGAGAGAGAGAGAGAATATCTTCCATCTGCTGGTTCGCTCCCCAAATGGCCACAATGAGCAGGGATGGGTCAGGTTTAAACCAGGAGCCAGGAACTCCATCCAGGTCTCCAAAGTGGGTGGCAAGACCTAAGCACTAGGGCCATCTTCCACTACTTTCACAGGTGCATTGGCAGAGGGCAGGATCAGAAGTGGAACAGTCAGGACATGAACCAGCGCTTATATGGGACGCCAGTATCACAGGCGGTAGCTTGACCCACTGCACCACCACGTTAGCTAGCTAGCTATTTAAACGTTTACTTATTTATTTCAAAGGCAGAGTCCTGATCACAATTCTTAGAAAGTCAGGAAAAGACAAGCTATGTAGCAATACTATTTTGCTTCTCTTCCCATCCAGAGGCTCACTCTGTTTTCCTGCCTCTTGAAGGTGACCTTTCCCCCGTGCCTTGCTTTGACCTACAGAATACAACGGCACTTACCTTGTGCACACGTTTCTGAGGCCTGTGGCTTCCGCCTTCACCTACTTGGAAGCCCCGAGCTATGGTGCAACAGAGCCCAGGATCTCCCGCTGGACAGGCCAGGCAGAGGTCAAGGCCTGGGAGGAAACACGCGGGAGGACATTATTTCACCCATCTCAGCTCAGTGGGGCCCTCTCGGATTCTCCTGCCCAAATTGCAGCCAGCTCTGCAGATAAGCTCTGTAGCAGACAGATGAGCTGTCACAGTTCAGACCTCCCGCCAACCCACAGAACTGGGAAAGGTCATACAATGCTTATCACTTTAAGCTATTATAACTTGTAATGGTTTGTTACACAGCAATAAATACCTGATATCATGTATAGTAAAATACCTAGGCCGGTGCCGCAGCTCACTAGGCTAATCCTCCGCCTTGCGGCACCGGCACACCGGGTTCTAGTCCCAGTTGGGGCGCCGGATTCTGTCCTGGTTGCCCCTCTTCCAAGCCAGCTCTCTGCTGTGGCCCGGGAGTGCAGTGGAGGGTGGCCCAAGAACTTGGGTCCTGCACCCCATGGGAGACCGGCATAAGTACTTGGCTCCTGACATCGGATTGGCGCAGTGCAACGGCTGCAGCGTGCCGGCCGCGGCAGCCATTGGAGGGTGAACCAACGGCAAAGGAAGACCTTTCTCTCTTTAAGACCTGGACAAGGTCGGGGTGCCTGTCATCACATCTATTCTACATCAGCAGGAGGTCCTAACCAGAGCAATTAGAAAGGAAGTTTGAAATAAAAGTGTAAGCACTAGAAGGAGAGACCCCAGTAAATATGGCAGAGTATCTATAGATAACGTTGTAGAGTTACTAAGAGTATTTAACCAGGCTGGAGCAGGTGTTGTGGTGCGGTGGGTTAAGCTGCAACTTTGATGCCCGCATCTCATATCCGAGTGCCAGTTTTGAGTCTCAGCCACTCAGCTTCTGATTCCACCCCCTGCTAACCTCCCTGAGAGGCAGCAGATGATGGCTCAAGTGCTTGGGTCCCTGACGCCCGTGTGGGACACTCAGAGGAGTTCTGAGCTCCTGGCTTTGGCCTGACCCAGCCCTGGCTGTTGCGGCTATTTGGGGTGGACAAGCAGATGGAAGATTCTTTCTCTCTGTCTCTTTGAAATAAGTAAATCAAGGTTGAGGGTAGGGGCCAGGGTAATTGGCTTATAAGATAGCAATGCTAACAGAATAGACATTTAGCCTAGAAGTTAAGTGGCGAGGCACACCGTGGCTTTGGTAGTGATGCTGTTTCTCACCTGGCCTAGCGGTACCAGCACCTCCCCCAGCCAGCCTGCCAAGCTCCACAGTAACCATGTGTGAGTGCAAGGCAGAGATCCAAAATGTGGACATGCCGGAAGAGATGCAACAGGACTTGGCGGCACGCGCGACTCCAGCGCTGGAGAAACATCACACAGAGAAGGACGTCGTGGCCCGTAGGAGGAAGGAGTCTGACGAGAGGTGCAATCTCACCGGGCACTTGTCGTGGGGAGGAACTCCCGTAGTTATGTGAAACATGGCACCAAACGCTTCATCTATTCTACTGGGCCAGGCGGCCACTCTTCTGTTCAAATGTGGTTAAAACCATGGACTCTGCCACAACCCAGTGATCCATCCTAAAACAAGGGCTGTAGCCCAAGTTCCAAACACCAGAGACTGAGTCTGCAGCCTTGCTAAGGGAACACCTCAACCTCTGAACGTCACTGTGCTTCGCATGGGGCGTTCTCTGTACTAGTCTGCTGTGGTTATAAAACCATTAGCCAAACAGCTTGTCTCTTTATTTCTCTCTCTTTTTTTTTAAAGATTTTATTTATTTTATTTGAAAAGCAGAGTTACAGAGAGGCAGAGGCAGAAGCAGAGAGAGAGAGACAGAGAGATTGTCCATCCACTGGTTCACTCCCCAGATGGCCTCAATGGCTGGAGTTGTGCCAATCAAAGCCAGGAGTCGGGAGCTTCTTTAGGGTCTCCCAAGCGGATGCAGGGGCCCAAGTGGTTGGCCTATCTTCTACTGCATTCCCAGACCATAACAGAGAGCTGGATCAGAAGTAGAGCAGCTGGGCTCAAACAAGCACCCATATGGGATGCCAGCACGCTACACAACCGCGCCAGTCCGTGTATTTATTTTCTATTCCGTACTTGTCTTCTCCATGTTTTTTTCTTTCAATTAATTCCTTTAAAAAATAAATCTGCTGGAGATGTGGAAAAAAAAAAAAAACTTGTCTGTATCTCATATCAGAGTGTCTGGGTTCAATTCCTGGCTCCAGTGCCTGTCTCCAGCTTGTTGCTAATACAGGCCTTGGGAGACAGCAGTAATAATTCAATTAATTGGATTCCTGTCATTCATATTGGAGATCTGAGTTGCCAGCTCCCAGGTTCCATCTGGGCCAGGCCTAGCCATTGCAGGCTTTTGGGAAGTGAACCAGCAGATAAGGAACGCTATTTGTCTTTCTGCCTTTCAAATTAATTAATTTTAAAAATAGCAAGGCTGACTGTAAGTAGGTAGCCTGCATCATCAATGTGTGCCTGTTTGCATCTCAGCTGCTCTACTTCCCATCCAACTCCCTGCTAGTGCACCTGGGAAAGCAGCAGATGCTGGCCCAAGTACTCAGCCTCCTGCTACCCATGTGGGAGACCAGGATGGAGTTTCTGGCTCCTGACTTTCATCAGGCCCATCCCCCACTGTTGCAGCCATTTGAAAGGGAGTCAACCAGCAGAGTCAAGATCTCTCTCTCTCGCTCTCTCTCTTTCTCTTTCCCTCTCCCTTTCTCTCTGTAACTTTCAAATAAGTAAAATAAATCTTAAAAAAAATGAGTGTGGTGTTAGTTTGGAATAGATAAATTTATTAATAAAACAGAATGGAGGACCCATAAACAGAACCGCACAGATATGAAAAGTTGAATTATGTGAGCACTGTCAATGCAAATCACAGGGTCACTATAAAACACTCCATCCATAAGTGAATCTGTACCTCATACCATAGCTCCAGAATCAATTCCAAGTAGACCAACTATTTAATAGTAAGAGGCAGAACAACTATAAAATGTCTAGAAAATAACACAGGGTAATTCTTTGTGATATCAGGGTAAGGGAAAAAGTTCTTGAACAAGAATTTTAAAACACAAATCCCCCCAAAAGGATTATTATATTTAATTTATATAAAATCCTCTGGTCATGAAACACAAGCCACATAGTTGAAAAACATATTTGTAAAACATGTCTGGCAAATAATTTATATCCAGGAGTGGGCATTTGGCGTACTAGTTAAACATTCACATTGCAGACACAGTGCCTGGGTTTGCCTACCATCCTGGCTACCAATCCCAGCTTCCTGCCAACACAGGCTCGGGGTGGTAGCAGGTGCTGGCTCAGGTGGTATGGTCCCTGCCACCCACATGGGAGACTTGGATTGCATTCCCAGCTCCCAGCTCCAGCCTGGCCCGTCCTGGCTTGGTAGGCATTTGAGGAGTGAACTTGCAGGTGGGGGCCCTCTGTCTCTGTCAACCTGTCTCTCCCTCTGCCACTCGAATAAAATTAAAAAAAAAAATCCACAGTCAGAACGAATATGAAATAGGAAACAACAGAGCTGAATAGAATATAGGGAAAACACGGGGACAGCCAAGTTTCTTCCCAGAACAAACTTGAATACTCAGTAAAGACATGAAAAAGACACTCAACCTCATCAGTGATCAGGAAAATGCAAATGAAGATCTCACTTTGTACAGCTAGTTTGATAAAAAACAAAACCCGACAACACCAAGTATTGACAAGTGTATTATGCAATAGGTGAAACCCTCACAACATAGCTGATAAGGCACGTAAATTGGTACAGCGATTTTGGAAGGCCATTAGTATTATCTAAAAAGCTGAAGAGGCACATGGCCTATAAGATAGAGATCCACTACCAAAGAAATGCCTTAGAGAAACTCAGACGTTTGTGGCAGGAGGGAATCGGACGAGCGTGTTTTACAAAAACCAAACCTGGAGCCAGTCTAAATACAGATGGACAGCAGACACATCAGGAGCAGCATGTTTCACATAATCCAACACCATAAGGTGGTGAAAAGCAGTGGGTTTGGTTGGGTCTTAGGAACATATTTTGGACAGAGTTGTGTCACAGGTGATAGTAGGATTCCGTTTGTACAAACGCATGTCCAACTAAACAAGGCCGTGTTTAGGGATAAGGAATATGATAAAACTAGCAAGGAAAGCAAAGGAATGTTATTTCCCAACTCCAGGATAGTCCTCAACTCTGAGGAGAAAGGAAGACGGCACAAGGATGGGTTTGCGGGCTTTTTTTTTTTTTTTTTTTATTTGACAGGTAGAGTTACAGACAGTGTGAGAGAGACAGAGAAAGGTCTTCCTTCTGTTGGTTCACTCCCCAAATGGCCGCTACGGCTGGCGCTGTGCCGATCCGAAGGCAGGAGCCAGGTGCTTCTCCTGGTCTCCCATGCGGGTGCAGGGCCCAAGCACTTGGGCCATCCTCCACTGCCCTCCCGGGCCACAGCAGAGAGCTGGACTGGAAGAGGGGCAACCACGACTAGAACCAGGCACCCATATGGGATGCTGACACCGCAAGCGGAGGATTAACCAAGTGAGCCATGGCACCGGCCCCGCTAATTTTGTTAAACTTGAAGGAGTGAAAATCAATCTCCCTCTCTCTCTCGTCTATCTATTCCTTCAAAATCACTGTTATGCCCTTCAATGAACTCACTATTGAATAAAGATGCTGTAGAGGATTCCAAAAGCCACAACGTTTACTCCGCATGTCCTCGGAGCGGCATGACCGGACTGCTGCTGTACCTAAGGAAGCCTAAAGTGACCTCCTGCGGTCTCACGCTCACGCCTCTGTCCACCCGACCCACTCTCTCCCCTGCAGCCCCCACACTCACGCCTCCGTCCACCCGACCCACTCTCTCCCCTGCAGCCCCTGCGCTCACGCCTCTGTCAACCCTACCCACTCTCTCCCCTGCAACCCCCAAGCTCACGCCTCTGTCCACCCGACCCACTCTCTCCCCTGCAGC
Source organism: Oryctolagus cuniculus (assembly GCF_964237555.1). Classification (NCBI taxonomy): domain Eukaryota; kingdom Metazoa; phylum Chordata; class Mammalia; order Lagomorpha; family Leporidae; genus Oryctolagus; species Oryctolagus cuniculus. The sequence goes on along the minus strand of NC_091438.1, from coordinate 6,919,571 downwards.
CCCCACACTCACGCCTCTGTCCACCCGACCCACTCTCTCCCCTGCAGCCCCTCCAGCCTTCCTTCTCCTTCTCCACTGGATTTAGTGCACGCTCGTTCGTAGTCTCAGTATTTTTCACTTCACCCTTTTCAATTGGGTTGCCAGGCTCTTTAGTGCCTCCTTGTCTGGGGGATTTTCACTGGGTCAGCGAAGCCAAAGGTTCTTCCTGGATTTTCCTAAAAATCTCCAGGGCCTGGGAGAGAATCATGTCTGGTGCCCTGAAGGAAAGAGAGGGAGGCAAAGATCTTTTAAAAAAAAAACAAAAACAAAAACAAAACAAAACAAAACAAAAAAAACACCTTGTTTCCTTTTTCCTCTTGGAAAAATTCACCTGGACTGAGAAGGGGGGAGCAGAGGGGCCGCTCACCCCTGCTCCCCAGGAAGGCCTGCAGGAGCCGGCTGCAGATTGGCTCTCAGGAGTAATGACACCAGCACCAGAGGCCCTGGACTCTGGACTGCCAGCCTTCACGGGACCACAGATTGGGTCCATGACCACAGCAGAGATGCCTGGGACATGAGAGAGACGAGACCCTCGTACCCGACAGACCTCCCACGCCCACAACGCCTGGGTTCAGGAATTGAGCCAGGGTCTCTTGTGGGTGGCAAGGACCTAGCCACTTGAACTTCCTGGTCTGCAGGAGCTGGCAGCTGAAGTCAGCAGTGAAGCCGAGTCCTGAACGCCAGCACTCAGATGTGGCACACGGGGCACCCCAACCCGTGTGTGAACCCCCAGGCTAAATGCCCACCCTGCAACAACTCGTCCTGTTCTTGTGGAACGAGTGAGGGCTGGGAGCTGAGAGGTTGTTGCACTCAGTCATCTTACAGACACGAAACTGAGTTCCAAGGGGGCGTTAGCCCTGTCAGATCACACGGCCTGTGATAGATGCGTGGACTCCAGAGTGGGTTTAAGATATTATTTTTAGGCCAAAGAAATTAAGAATGAAGTGTCACACCAGCTGTGCAGGAAGATATAGAGTGAGCCAGCCGCTGCCCAGACTGTTTGCAGGAGGGCACTCGGGTCCCTGCCACCTCAGCCAAATGAACAGCTGGTGGCAGTTGGGGGCAGCTGTCGGGTCCTGGGATTTTGAGCTTGCACAAACCTTGCAATTAATATCAGGGAATGGTGGTTCCTCCTGGTCCCATCCATCACTCACTGGAAGGTGACTGGGACCATCTGCTCTCCTCACTAGGACAGAAACGAGTTGGAAAGGAGATAAATCCAACATCAACCCACAGCGAGCTGGCACTTGGAGGAAAATGCTCCGGGGGACACTGACCTTGTTGTTTTTTTTAAGATGGGATAAAAAGAAAGAGGAAAGTATGGCAAGACAAGATAAAAAGACCCAGAGACATATCTCCAGGGCGGGGTATGACAGTAAATGAAAACGGTAACAGAATCCCCAGGAAGGATAAATAAGGAACTGGTAATCGCCTCCCAGGAGGGCAAGCAAGTGCCGGGGGTTTAGGTGTGGGAGAGACTCGCCTGTACCATAGAATATTTTGTGCACCTAGACTTTGGCTCACGTCAATGTTCACTCTTTCTTAATTACATTTGGACACATGTCAACAACAGAATCTTTATGATTACAGTGGTTTTAAAATAATCCTCGTGGAACAAGGATCTGACCGTGCAGGAGCCTCTCAGAGATTCTGCGGCAGCATGGCCAGGAGTGCTGCCCCAGGCCATGTAGACCCATGGGAGCGTGATGGGAGCGTGACTCTGACATCGGCCAACACACGCTCCTCGGTCTCCTCTAGGATTTCTTGCTGTGACTACTGAACAAGTCTCGGGAAGGAGATACTTCCCTTTTTGGAGACGGATTAAGCATAGGCAGAATCCTCTTTTGGCAACTATCATCCTGCTGTCTACTTCAACGTAGCAGTTTCTTGCCTGGCCCCTAGCCAGGTTTGCTTATATTTGTTGGTATATGTGGGGCAACAGTAGAGGATTTAAAAAATGTGTACTTATTTATTTTATTTATTTGAAAGACAGAACTATGAGAGTTGAGAAGAGAGAGAGAGAGAGAGAGAGAGAGAATCTTCCATTTGCTGGTTCACTCCCCAGATGGTCACAATGGCCATTGCTGGGCCAGGCAGGAGCCAGGAGCCAGGAGCTTCATCAGGGTTTCTTATGTGGATGGCAGGGGCCAAAACATTTGGGCCATTTTCCACTGCTTTTCCCAGGCCATTAACAGGAAGCTAGTTTGAAGCAGTCAGAATATGAACTGGCACCCCCACATGGGATGCTGGCATCCTAGGCGGCAACTTTATTCCTTACGCCAAAACGCTGGTCCCATAAATACATAAATTGAGAGAAAAATATTTCAGGAGTACAGCATGATAAGGAGTCAGATCCCTAGAGGATACGAAGCAATGGATCTGTTATGCAAGAGACAGCAACAGGGAAGGGTGTGCGACACAGGAGAGTCCAGCACGCAGAGGCAGGACAGTGTAATGATTTACGGCATGAACTCTGGATCCAGGCCACCTATGCATCCCAGCTTCACTATCTGGATAACGATACAACTCTTACCATAGAGAGGAGGGGACAGTGACTTGCTACACAGTGAGCACCACTGTATACTGTATGTTAGCTACTGTCACTCTGCAAAGGAAAATCTGGTAATGTGGACCTTGCCACAGACCTTCTGACCCCCGATAGCTGACATCATCCATGTGTGAGGATGTATTTTATCCGGACTCATCATGGCCTGGGTGAAACAGTCTCCCAAACAACCCACTCCCCCTTCCTTCCTTTCAAAGATTAACTTATTTATTATTTTATTTGAAAGGCAGAGTGACAGAGAGGTAGACACACACACACAGAAAGAGAGCGAGGGACTTTCCATTGCTGATTCATTCCCCAAATGGCTTCACTGGCCAAGGCTAGGGCCAAGTTAGGAGCCAGGAACTCCATTTGGATCTCCCACATGGGTGGCAGGGGCCCAAGTACTTAGGCTCTCATGCACAGCCTCTCCAGTAACATTAGCAGGGAACTGGAACAGAAGCGGAGCGCTGGGACTCAAACTTGCACTCCACGCTGGGATGCCAGTGTGGCAGGCAGCAGCTTAACCCACTACATTACAATACCAGCTCCTAATCCCTCTCTCTTTTTTTTAACTTTTATTTAATAAATATAAATTTCAAAAGTACAACTTTTGGAGTATAGTGGTTTTTCCCCCATAACCTCCCTCCCACCCGTAGCCATCCCATCTCCCACTCCCTCTCCCATCCCACCCCTCATTAAAATTCATTTTTAACTATCGTTATGTACAGAAGATCAACTTGGTATATACTAAGTAAAGATTTCAGCAGTTTGCAATTCCATCTCCATCCAAAAATTGTCTTGATTATTAACCTGCTTTTCCACGTATCAGCATCTGGGAAAAGGAGCGTGGGGAGCGGAATGAGCAGCAGAGCCTGTCTCCTGCCAGGAAGTGTCCCATCCAACTACAAAGGAATGCACTGGTGTTGAGGTTCCCAGGTGCATGTCATCCGGGAAGGTGTCACTGGGCCTCTGCCTCTAGGATGGCATTCACACAGTCTAGTGTGTGGACCTGCCTCACTGAAGCCCAGAATGTGGGCTTTGGAAGTTACCAAGATCCTGCCACCCAGGAGGCCTCTCAGGGACCAACCAGCTGCGCTCCTCACCAGGCAAGACCCCTGATGCTGTTGCTGTGCCTTACGCTAGCTAACAACCATTCAACACGGTTGCAAAACACAGTGGTCGCTTCGCTGAGCAAAATATTATTTTTTAACTTAGTACTTATGCATAGTAATAATACATTTGAAAACTGCAGTTTATTAAACACAGGTGATTAAATTAACTAGCAATTAATTCTGTTGGTAATTCTGTTTTTGAAAACTAAAGTGGAAACAGAAAGGACACTAAGTCTTTGTAGAGGGAAAGAACAAATTGAAAATATATTTTGAAATACACTTTTCTCTTTTCTCCTATAAGCTCCTGGCTCTGTAGGGTTTGGTTTCCAATTAGATGGAGGAAACAGGTAACTTTTTCAGTGAGAGTTCTTAGGATCGGGGTGCTCAACATCCTAGTACAGTCTCAGGTCTCAGCAAGAGCAGCCCCTTCCAATCCAGGCTCAGGAGGGGTCCCCCTGTGACCTCTACTGGTCAGTCTCTATCTGGAACGGCAGGTTCTGTTCTGGGAACCTGGGAAGAGGGCCATTAACAAAGTAGAGTTTGTCCAAAGGAAGGTAACCTTAGGAAAGAACCAACTTTCATGCATCACTCAGGAGATTTCAAGGTGTAATAAATCCTAGAATCGCTCAGAGCTAAGGAAAACAGAACGTGTTGACTCATACCAAAATCACATAATTGCAAAGTACAATTTCCTGCAGACTTCCTTTTCCAGGATTTACAGATGCACAGACAGATTTTCTCTCCACCTCCCCGCTTGCTCTGTGGATATGGCTTTATTTTCAGGTACACTTTTCCATGCATGGTCCAAGCCAAATGTCAACAATACCCAAGGCTCCGTGCCTCCCAGTCCCCAACCCACACCTCAGAGCCAGTATTTCTAGCTGAGGGTTTGCTCTGATTGGACTTCCTACTGTCAAGTGTCCCTTGCTGAAGCCATCACTGTGCCCAGGAAGATGGAACGTTAGCCTAGGCTGTGTACCCCACCCTTAGAGCAGAGGAAGATGCAACGTTCGCCTAGGCTGTGTACCCCACCCTCAGAGCAGAGATGCAGTCAGCTTCTTTAGAATGCACGGAGCCCCACTTGGAAACTAGTGCTACTGGAGATCGGGAAGAGGAAAAGAACGTTTCAGAGCAACCAATAAAAGTGTGCACTTCAACCTGTGAGAGACGTTGGGAAGAAAGGGGGTCCTCGCCTTGAAGAAATTAGACATAAAAAGACAAGTACTAGTCTCTGAATATTTGAAAGTATAGTTTGGAAGATGTATCAGTCTTATTCTAGTACAGATGGCTGAACCTGGTGGAGAGGCAGACTTTTTTTTTTTTTTTTTTTTTTTCAGAAGAAAGTAGGTATTTATTGTAAAGTATACAACAAGAATAGAGCTGCTATCCTTAATTCCTAGATTTCCCAAAGGGTTTAGAGGTCACGGTCTTTATAGATTGAAGTTACAGTTGAGTGGTATATATTCAGCTTATATGCAAGTCTCTGGGGGGTTTGTAGTGCTCAAGGCTCTCCTTTGACTGATTAGTGATATCATGTTCTTTGGGGAAGGAGAGGCAGATTTTGACTCAATTCAATCACCACCACAAGGGGAGAAATGCAGTCATAACAGAAGGGTATAAAACTCTCCCTCCTTCCTTCCCTTTCCTCCACTGCTGCTTACCTCCCTGCATTTCTACTCCCCAGAAAAAAATCTCTATAAAAACTTTTCCGAAGATTAGAGCTACCTGTGAGGACTTGGTTAGGTCATAGAGAACTGATATCCGGGCCGGCACTGCGGCATAGTAGACTAAGCCTCTGCCTGCAGCACCAGGATGCAGGCTCATGTTCCAGCTGTCCTTCTTCTGGTCCAGCTCTCTGATGTGGCCTGGCAAAGCAGGAGAAGATGGCCCAAGTGCTTGTGCCCCTAGATCCACATGGGAGACCCAGAAGAAGCTGCTGGCTCCTGGCTTCTGACTGGCCCAGCTCTGGCCATCCTAGCCATTTGGGGAGTAAACCAGCGGATGGAAGACCTTTCTCTCTGTCTCTCCCTGTCTTTATAGTGTTCTCTCTCAAATAAATAAATAAAATCTAAAAAAAAAAAAAAAAAGAATTGATGTCCCATCTCTTCGAGCAGGATATCCTAAATAGAGTCTCCCCTTTACATGAGACATGTACTCTGTAACTGGAAGACACCAGTACTTTGTGTTTGAGGAACAGTAATTTATGGAGGATTTAGAGAGTTTCTCATACAAGGTGAGAAGAATTTAAGACATTCAAGCCTAAGTGTGTATTGATGGAACAAAAGAATTGTGAATCCCATTTCTCTAAAAGCAGAGCAGTGATGGCAGATGGAATGAGGACCTGGGTAAGGAAGGAGAGTGAGATTTAGGAGAGTGCAGGTGAATGTCAGTCTGGTCAAAGAGCACCGTGAAGCAGGCCTCAGGTGTAGGCATGAGCAAGACACATAAGGAAGGCAACAGAATTCACCAAGACGGCCTACGTGCCCCTGACCTGTAGAAAGGCTGGTCTCCTGTTTATATCTGAATAATTAAACATATATACCCTGTCTGTTCTGTGCAATAGTACAAAGAACTGAAAAAACACTGTTAACCTTCTCAAATTATTTTACATCTGAACCTGTTTCAATGTACCTCTGATATGTCGGTAAGATAGTGATTGTAACTTTTTTTTTAAAGATTTATTTTTTAATTTGAAAGTTAGAGTTAGAAAGAGTGAGAAACAGAGATCTTCCATCTGCTGGTTTACCCCCGAGATGATTACAACAGCCTGGGCTGGGCCAGGCCAAAGCCAAGAAGCCAGGAGCTTCTTCCTGGGTGGTAGGGGCCCAAACTCTTGGGCCATCTTCCACTGCTTTTCCCATGCCATTAGCAAGGAGCTGGGTCAGAAGTGGGTGACCAGGACAAAAACCAGGACCCATATGGGATGCCAGCATTGCAGGTGGCAGTTTTACCCGCTATGCTACAACACCGGTCCCAATAGTGGCTGTAACTTAATGTTTCTAATGTGATCAAACTTATAAGCAAATGATACCTTATATTTTCTCTTTCATAGACTGTAACACCAGTCAAAAGGAGACTCTGTCTTATCCAGGTCTAGTAATACACCAATTTTTAAGTGCCAATTATTGAATATTTAATACAGCTCATGTCTTACATAGCATGCAACACCTTTCACTTAAGGAAAATTCCAGAAAACTATGAAGGTGACAGTATTACCCTCATTTTTTTTTCATAATAAATAAGTCTGGGAAAGTTAAACAACTTGTCCAAAATTACACAGCTGTAAGCAGTCAAGTAAGAATTGGGAGTCCCTTGTATCTGACAAATTGTAGCCCTTTGCACATGCCTGTCTCTTTATCTATGATATTGATGAGTGTGTGGGTGCGTATAGAGAGAGTGTGTTCAGGACTCAACGTGGCTCAACATTATTCATGTATACTGAGCAATTTCAACATAGAAATTTTTATTTTATTTACTTGTTTATTGCTCAAAAGAACAAATCTGTCCAAGAGAGAAGATTATTGTAAAGAAACAAACATACCACTCAGAGATTGTTCAGTTCTTTGGTGCTTAGCTACAAAGACCACAAATAGCCTTATTTTTTCCCTTTTGTTATAGATTTGCTTTTAAATGAGGTGTAACGCAGGGACACATTTGATGGTGTTTCTGAGGCTTGCTTTGAAATATGCACTGTAGCCCTGTGAACTGTGCAGTTCCTACAGTCACACATATTTTCTTAATGACCGCTACATGCAGTGTTTTCTCCAAAACTCACAAGGCAGTATGATCTCCTTGAGCCAACCGGTCTCAATTTCCAGAGAGCTTTCTGTACCTTGACACTAAGCTAGGTATTCCTTTTCCTAGTCTCCCTTTCAGCACAGCAAGTCCTTCGTGGACTCGGCTGCTTTGCTCTGGGCTGCGAGGGCGTCAGAGGGCGGACACACCGGCTGTGCAGTGTGCTATCGTGGGCTCTTCAGACGGGCAGCCTGGCCTTCACCACCGTGATCAGAGACCCTTCCCTGTGCCCACCCTCACTGCCCTCCTCACTCCTTCTCGCAGTCCGTGACTTGCTTACCAACTGTTGTGCCCGTGAGATATGTATTCCGAGAGGGTACACCCTTCATCTGTCTCCCTCACTGCTGTGTCCCCAGCAACCTGGCAGGGTGCCTGGCATAGGAGGCGCTGAATAAACATTTGTTGACGGGCTGAATAAGAGGGTGTCCCCCAGATGCTACCACATGGTGGGGGCTCCACGACTCTTTGTCCGTATGAATGAGTATGGCTGGCAGGGGTCAGGGGAAGGGGCAGGGTCCGATCTGGGTCCAGAACAGACATTTTTCTGGTGAACGCTCCTTAGAACCAGGGGCTATAAATTATGAGTTCTTCAGAGGTCCCAGCTCAGGGTCCCAGCTGAGACGATGGATGTTCTCCGTTCCCCTGGGAACAGAGACCGGCCTCAGATAGGCACAAGGCCCCAGCCAAGTCACTCAGAGTCTTCTCACCAGCAGTTATCAAACTTCAGCTGTAGAAAGGGAGCTGTTGCTGCTTTCTTTTTTTCCACTGGTTTGAGCGCTACAAGGCTGTGGGGCCCAAGGCAGCTGTCTTCTACTCCCACGGAGAAAACTGGCCCGGGATGACGCCAACAGGCAGAAATTTAAAGGCCGGGGATGACAAGAGAGCCCCCACGGCTTAACTGTTCGGCTTCAGATCTGAGTCAACCTGGTACGCTCTCATAAATAAACTCCCTGGAAACCAAACCTGAAGCAGCTAGACTGAGCCTGAGACTCCCAACTAATACAAATATGGGTGGGTGGACCCCATGAGGGTGGGGCTTCCGGGCAGCTGCACAGAGGTTAGATCAAGTACGACTTTCAGGAAAGCTCATGACGAGATGCTTACAGGATAGAAATGGATGACCTTCCGCCAATGGATAATACTGCCCTCTCTTGCATAATCCTCATTTCACAGTTAGCTTCGCCATTAAAATATGAAAGGAACATGCGGTAACATGAGGAAATAATTAGGATACACAGTGAAGTGGGAAGAGTTGAATATGAATAGATACACAGCAAGAGGACAACTAGAGAGCACAGGGATGCAGTGAGACTTCACAGGCCTCGGAGTTGAACACTAATCTGAATCCAGGTTCAGTTAACTAGAACGATCTTGGACACCCGGCTTAATATCTTTGAGTCTGCATGTCTTCATCTATAAATCATGGATAATACCTATAAATCATGGTAATATCAGAGATAAAATGAAACACAGTGGGTGGGCATTTGGCCTGGGGGTTAGCAGAGAGTTTGCAATGCCCACTGCCCACATCAGAGTCCTGAGCTGGACCCCCAGCTGCAGGTCCCAAGTCCAGAGTTCTGCTATTGCCATACCCTGGGAAGCAGTGGTGATGGCTCAGGTAATCAGGTTTGTGCCACTCACATGGGAGACCTGGACTGAGTGCCCAGCTCTCAGCTTCACCCCCCCGGCCACTGGGGGTTTTTGGGGAGTGAGCCAGTGAAGTCTCTCTGCCTCGCAAATAAGTGAACACATAAAAACACTTTGTACAATGAAATACAGTGTGTAAAATCCCTAGCACAGTGCCTGACATTTAATGAAAATTACTTTTTATTTTGTTAAAAAAAAGTAAAAAAAGCTCATTGTATGAAAAACTTCAAAACATTAAGAGAACCACATCTATACATGTAAATGTCAACTATGCTTGTGGTCAGTTCATTAACCAGACATTTACTGAAGGCTGACAGTGGACAGGCACCATGGATACAACAGTAAACAAAACAGTGAAGAGATATGGAAAGCAAACCGATAAATTAATAGTATTTTGCACGTTTCAAAGCACTACAGACAGGCATGCGGGTGTTTGTGTGAGAGCGGTTGTGCAGTACCACAAGCTCTGGAAGTGGTAGGAGAGGGCTGGTAGGGAGAGGGAGAAGCTCTCTCTCTCTCTCTTTTAAATCTACTTTCCCAATTTTTAAAATAAGCATTTAGAAACTGATTTTTTATCTTTTATTTGGGGGGATGGCTTAATACTCCCAGTTTTATTACAGTGTGATAGAGAATTAAAATCACATAAATTGAAGATATACAATGTGATGATTTGATATGTGTATATATATATAAAATGAAAAGATAACCACGATCAAGCTTATCAATAATAATAATCCACCAACTCACCTAGTTACCATTTTTATGGTGCGGTGAAAACACTTAAAATGGGTTCATTTGGCAAATTCCAACTATAAAGATTTTTTTTAACAGACTTAAAAGGTTTTCATTAATTCATTTGTTTTCACTTTTTATTTGAAAGGCAGAGAGACAGAGAAACGGAGACAAAGACCTTCCATGCACTGACTCGCTCCCTCAAATATCTGCAACAGCCACAGCTGGCCCAGACAGAAGTCAGGAGCCCAGAATTCAATCCAGGTTCCCCCACGTGGGCGGTGGGGACCCAACTACTTGATCATCACCTGCTGCCTCCCAGAGTGCACACCGGCAGGAAGCTGGAATCAGAATTGGAGCCAGGACTCCCACCCAGGCACTCTGATACGGGATGCAGGCATCCTAAACCATGTCTTGAGTGCTGCACCAAAAACTCACCCCCAGAATTGCTACCTACAGTCACCACCACGCTGTACAGTAGAGCCTCAAGTGTCATTCATCTTAGTACTGACAGCTCGTTCTCCCTGTAGCCACCATTTCCCCGTGCCCACCACCCGCAATCACCATTCTGTTCTCTGCTTGTGTGAGTTTGACTTTCTTAGGTTCCATACATAAATGAGATCATACGCAGCTGGCTTAATGAGTATAATGTCTTATACATTCACCCATGCTATCAGAAATGTTTGAATTTCTTTTTTTTCAAGATTTGTTTGTTTATTTGAGAGGCAGAGTTACAAAGAGAGGGAGACACAGAGAGAGGCCTTCCATCTGCTGGTTCACCCCACAAATGGCTGCAACAGCCAGAGCTGGGCCGATCGGAAGCCAGGAGCCAGGAGCTTCTTCCAGGTCTGTGGGAGCAGGGACCCAAGGAATTGGGCCATCTACTGCTTTCCCAGGCCATAGCAGAGAGCTGGATCGAAATGGAGCAGCTGGGACACGAACTGGCCCCTAGATGGGATGCTAGCATCGCAGGCAAAGGCTTAACCTACTATACCACAGCGCCAACCCCAGATTTCCTTCTTTCTATGGCTGAAATATATTTTACTATCTACCATCTGTATCTATCTATCTATCTATCTATCTATCTATCTATCCACCTATCACATTTTCCTCATCCATTCATTGTTGATACTTTGATGGTTCTCACATCGTGGCTACTGTGAATTACACTGTAATGAACCTGGGAAATGCAGAGATCTCTTCAAGATACCGACTTTACTTCCTTTGGATAGATACTCAGAAGTGGGCTTGCTGTACCATGTGGTAGTTCTATTTTTAGATTTTTGAGGAACCTCCCTCCCTGTTCTTCATACTATGCCGATTTACATTCCCACCCAGAGGGTGCCAAAATTCTTTTTTCTTCCCATCCTTGCCAACATTTGCTACTCACTGTCTTTTTTATAATAGTCACTACCGGATGTGAGGTGATACCTCATTGTGGTTTTCATTTGCATTTTCCTGAAGATTAGTGATGTTGAGCATCTTCCCATGTTGGCCACTTGTGTGTCTTTGCAGAAATCTCTATTCAACTCATTTTAGTATTGGATTCTTTGGCTTTTTTACTTTTTTTGGCTATTGAATTCTCTGAGTTCCCTATATTAACCCTTCAGCAGACACATAATTTGCAAGTATTTTGTGTCATTCTGTAGGCTGGCTTTCATTATTTTTATTGTTTCTTTTGTTGTGCAGAAGTTTTAGCTTGATGTAGTCTCATTTGTTTATTTTTGCTTTTGATATCTGTGCTATTGGCATCATAAACAACAACATCAGAGACCTATGTCAAGGAGACTTTCCCCTATGTTTTCTTCTTCCAGGTCTTAGATTTAACTCTGGTCTACTTAGAGGGTTGTTGTTTTTTTTTAAATATCATGAATTATAAGGGTCCAATTTCAGTCTTTTGCATGGCAATATCCAGTTTTTCCAGCTTATTTATTGAAGGAACTCTCTTTCCCCCATTATTATTTCTGGGCTCTCTGTCAGTCCTGTTTTGAATACTATAACTATATAATATATTTGAAAGCACAAAGTGACTTTCTGTTTTGTTCTTATTACTCAAGGCTGCTTTGACTACTCAGGGTCTATGTGATTCTACATGAATATTAGGATTATTCTATCTCTGTGAAAAATGCCACAGGATTTTTTTAAGTAGCTTTTAAAAAATTGTATCTATATATTTGTTTATTTTTATTTTGAAAGGCAGAGACAGAGAGGCAGCTAGATAGGAAGAGAAAGATTTTCCATCCACAGGTTCCTTCTCCAAATGCCTGCAACAGCCAGGACTGGGTCAGGCCAAAGTCAGGAGCCCAGAATTCCACCCAGCTTTCCCACACAGCGGGCAGGAACCCAAACACTTGATCCATCATCTGCTGCCTCCTAGGGTGTGCTGTAGCGGGAAGCTGGCATTGGAAGTGGAGCCTGAACTCAAACCCAAATACTCTGATATGGGACGCAGGAGTCCCAAGCAATACCTTAATCACTAAGCCAAACACTCACCCTTGCTATTAAAATTCTTTTTAAATGATTTAATTATTTATTCGAAAGGCAGAGTGACAGAGAGGATGAGAGACGGAGAGAAATCGTCCATTTGCTGGTTCACTCCCCAACTGGCCAGGGCTAGGCCAAGCCAAAGCCAGGAGCCTGGAACTCCATAGAGGTCTCCCACGTGAGTGTCAGGGGCCCAGGTTACTTGGGACTTCCTCTCTTTCCCACGTGCAGTAGCAGGGGACTATATCAGAAATAGAGCAGCAAGAACATAAACTGGCACTCCAACATGGGATGCTTGTGTCACAAGTGGCAACTTAACCCACTGTGCCACATTGCTGGCCCCAGCCATTAGAATTTTGATAAGGACTGCACTGAAGCTATGGATCACTGTGGGTAGCTTGAGTATTTAAAAAATATTAGTTCTTTTAATCTGTGAACACAGGTATCTTTCCATTTATTTTGTATCTTCTTCAACTTCTTATCAATTTCAGTACTCAGTATACATATTTTTCATCTTCTTGGTTAAATTATTCCTAAGTATTTTATAGTTTTTGATATTATTTTAAATAGAGTGATTTTCCTAATTTATTTTTTTGACAATTCATTTTCAGTGTATAAAAATGTAACTGAATTTGTTGATTTTGTAACCTGGAACTTTACTGAATTCGTTCATCATTTCCAACAGTTTTTGGATAGACTTTTCAGAGTTTTTTGCACATTAGGTCAAACATCTTCCTTTCCAATCTGAATGCCTTCTACTTCTGCTTCTCGAGTCGATAGTTCTCGAGTTGACTTTCCTCACAGCTTTTGTGCTCACTCTGTGACAGTGTTCTCATAGCAACCCAGAATCACAGCATACAATTAAGTACAGTGGTGACATTCTAGCTGCAATCTATAGCCACAGTAAAGTACAATTGTAAAAAAAAGTACAATTGTAAAAATAATTGACCCAAAGTTGATAGGCTTAACCACTGAGTTTAGCAACAAAAGCCTATTTTTTCTGTTTGCTGAAATACAGCACAACATGTACAAGTCTAGCAACAGGAGTAATAAATAAAATTAAAACAGCCTCTGCTCCACAGTTTGACAAGAACAACAAGAAAGAAAGAAAAAAAAAAGGAACGACAAAACAGCAAGGGAGAGGGGAAATTTCTTGGCTGAAAACCCAACCATTTGCTTCAAGAAGTCTGTAATGATTTTCTAAACTATGTAGATGTAGAGATAAGGTAAATGAGATAAAATGTGTGGAAGTACTTAAAGTGGTATACAGTAGGTGCCTGTGTACTGCATTTTCATCTTCATCTAAGATTGAACAAATGGCAGAAAAGGTACAAGCAACAGCACTCCTCAACTCTGCAAAAGTTTGCAAAATCTCTTCTGTTACTACCACCTCAGCTGATATCAGTTCATTGGTTTAGCTGTTAAATCCGCTAGAACACTGCTTTTCAGTTGGGCATCCCATGTATGCCGCACCTCTGGTCTATTTTAGAAGCACTGCATTCATTAGCAGCCTCGTAAGTCTCCTTCTCAAATCTCAGAGTCGAGTCAAAGTGAGGGTGGAGGCTTCTGCACGTAAGAATCTATTCACAAAGCGCGTGATGCGTCTAGACTCATGTCATTGTCACAGCTCCTACAAGAAACGTTCAAATATTTAAGAAGCAAACTAGATCGTTTGAAGGGCAAAGAGAAATTGCTTTGATCTCTATGGATTTTACCAGAAGCCACTTACGACACATATTCTACTTTGCATAGCTGCACATCATGCGACATTATGTGAATACCAAAGCAGAAAACTCCCCTGGGGTAGATGATTAATGTACAGCTCGCTCTTCCCCTCTTGGCTCCATCTCACATGGTTTCCCTGAGCTGTAATTCTTGCTTCTTCCCCATGCAGCTGTCACCACTGGCCAGAATGAACTCCTTCCTGCAGGGGGAGGAGGCTCTCTCCGTCTCTCCCTGTGACATGAGACACAGTACTCACGCTGCTCAGGGGAACACTGTCTTTGTTCCCGGCACTGTAGCCCCCACATACTGAGCTGTATGCAAAACGCTGACCAGAAATATGCCAGGAAATATAAATGAGGATTTTTTTTCATGTTCCCCACCACCACCAGGAGAAAATAAAACTGCTGCACTATTAATTTTAGAATTGGAGGACTCCACTCTTCATTAGCATCAGAGGACTCGCAGGCAACAGCACCGTGGAGAAAGTTGAGACCAAAGGGCAGCTCTTGTTTATCACACTCCTACCACTCAGAGAAGCTTAAGCGAAACTTTCAGGCAAGGAGCTTTGAAGCTGATTGGGATGAGCCCACTCCTTAGTATCTTTTTTTTTTTTTTTTTTTTTTTTTTGACAGGCAGAGTTAGTAAGAGAGAGAGAGAAAGGTCTTCCTTCCGTTGGTTCATTCCCCAAATGGCCGCCACGGCCGGTGTGCTGTGCTGATCCGAAGCCAGGAACCAGGTGCTTCCTCCTGGTCTCCCATGCGGGTGCAGGGCCCAAGCACTTGAGCCATCCTTCACTGCCTTCCCGGGCCACAGCAGAGAGCTGGACTGGAAGAGGGGCAACCAGGACAGAACCGGCGCCCCAACCGGGACTAGAACCCGGGGTGCCGGCACCGCAGGCAGAGGATTAGCCTAGTGAGCTGTGGCACCGGCTCCTTAGTATCTACTGAGGTCATTCCAGTAGAGCAGCGATACAGCACCAGCTCATGTCAGGTGACTCCTGGTTCTTTCTTTAAACTTGTGTGTGTGTGGTAAACACAAAAAATATAATTGTGCTGATCATTTTAAGTGTACCAATGGGTGACATTTATTACATACATTCATGAACAAGTTTGTTTATTCAGAAAGCTTAGCTGAGTGCAAACCATGCAGCTGGCACTGTTGTCTGTCAACAAAACAGACCCCCTGGCTTCATGGAGCTTGCTTCATTCTAGCAAAGAGCGGCAAGGAAGAAAGGGCAGACGACGGGGCATGTTAGCAGGTGGTCACGGCTGTGGTTAGACCTGGAGCCCAGCGACTGGAGGCTTTGCTGTCCTTCCAACAGCCCATAAGCCCTCACACCTCTCCCGCCCCTTCTCCTCAAATTCACCTCCAGTGAATTTGGTGAGCTTAGAGAGTTCACTGCTTACCCCATTAGGTCATCAATAAAGAAGGTGTGTGCACTTGAACTGGTCATTTGCCAAGTACACAACACACACTGAGGGCAGTGGGAGCTGTCGATAAGAAGTGTAAAGGTCTCTGCTGCCCATAAATTGTGTGCTTTTCCCAAACAAGCGGCCTTCATGGTGAGTGCAAGTGTCCAGACACAGAATTCAAACACAAAGACATGCTTTCTTCACCAATACTGTGATGGCTGGTTTTTTTTTTTTTAAAGGGAGGTAATACAACAATATTTGCCTTTCAAAAATTCTTTCACCTCAAAAACCTGAACTGGCCAAAGAGAAAAGAGACATGGAATAAAGTAGCTTATTGTACTCTACGGTGACAACAGGAAAGAAACTCTTCCTTGTGCAAGGTCAAGGTGCAGTCAGATGTTTCCTATAAAATGCTGATCTTCAGGGCTGGCGCTGCGGCATTAGCAGGTAAAGCTGCCACCTGCATTGCTGGCAGCCTATACGGATGCTGGTTGGAGTTCCAGCTGTTCCACTTCCGATCCAGCTCTCTGTTGTAGCAGTAGAAGATGGCCAAGTCCTTGGGCTGCTGCACCTGCATGGGAGACCCGGAGGAAGCTCCTGGCTCCTGGCTTTGGATCAGCACAGCTCTGGTCATTGCAGCCAATTGGGGAGTGAACCAGTGGATGGAAGACCTCTCTCTCTCTCTCTGCCTCTCCTTCTCTCTCTGTGTAACTCTGACTTTCAAATAAATAAGTAAATCTTTTAAAAAACAGATACTATTGGGACAATCCACAGAATTAGAACATGGGCTTTCAAAAAATGTATTAAATATATGTAAGACCCAAAATGTACCATTCTGACTACTGTAACTTGCACAGTTTAGTGGCATCAAGTACGTTCACAACGTGGGCAGCCATCACTAACTAGTATCTATCCCCAGAGCATCTTTATTTTTTATCTCTGTGTACCTCCCCTTGCCGCACCCCTCCCAGCCCTTGGTCACTGCCACTGGACTTCGTGTCTCCAGGAATCTGCCCATTTGAGATGCCTCACATACGTGGACTCACACACTGCTGTTCTGGCCCTTTCACTTCTGGCTTACTTTACTTATAATGTTTTCAAAGGTCATTCACACTGTGGCCTGGCAGAATTTCATTCCTCTTTAAGGCTGAATGCTATTCCATTGTGTGTGTGTGTGTGTTTTTGTGTGTGTAGGGCAATTTCAACTTGCGGTTCCTTGGACTAATGCTGCTATGAATATCGCTGTAGAAATGTGGCCTGAATTAAAGTAACCCAACAGCGTGAGATTTCCTGAATTTGATACCTGTGTTGTGACTGTAGGAAAATGCCTAAAGAAATACACACTGAAATATTAAGAGGCAAAGGGGCATGATATATGTCTGCACCCTAGTCTCAAGGTAAAAGAAAAAATAAGTGAGCAAATGTGGCAAACTGTTAAAACCTGGTAAATCTGGGTAAAGGCCATGAGAATTCTGCGCATTATTCTGGCACCTTATCTGGAAGTTAAACACTTTGGGGGTGTTTGAAACGTGGCGGATGTACGCCAGCAACACATGACCATGGAGGGGGCCACTGGGTCTCCTCGGGCTTAGCCTGGATGGGCAGATTGATGGGAAAAAGAGAAATGACCAGGAGCTCTGAGGCCAAACATGTGCTTATAATCAATATTTGAATGTCATACTGGGATATGTGGAGAAACTGAACTCTGCAGAAACTGATGAAGACATGTATGAAGAGACATGAAACGCGACATTCCAGTGTTCTTCCTGAGAGATGCTGCTGTATGAACTGCCCGTCTGTTGAGAAGTGACTGAAACAAAGACTTTATCCCGTATAGAAACAGTGAAACCTTGTTGAAGGACTGTTTTAAATGTACGAGACATTTAAAAGAGAAACCTGCTTACATCTTGATATCAAGAAATGATCCAAGGATCCTCCCATTCCTGAAATGAGTTGACTTTCAGATAACTTACAAGTTCTTAAACTAAATAGCATTTTTTAAAACTCTTCTCTAGTCCTTCCAATGAATGTGACCACTGAGACGCAGAACTCTCCCAGGAGTTGGTTTGCTCCACTGCTTTTTCATATAATTTCTGGTTTTTCCTCTTTAAATTAAATTTGATGTTTCCTTTTTGATCTTAAGAAAACCAACTCAGGTCAGGTTTTTGATTTGGTGATTAAGATTCTGCTTAGGGGGCCAGCGCTGTGGCGTAGCGGGTAAAGCTGCCACCTGCACTGCCAGCATCCCATATGGGCACCGGTTCAAGTCCAGGCTGCTCCACTTCCGATCCAGTTCCCTGTTAACCTGCCTGGGAAAGCAGCAGAAGATGGTCTAAGTCCTTGGGCCCCTGCATCCATGTAGGAGACCAAGAAGAAGCTCCTGGCTCCTGGCTTTCGGTGGGCTCAGCTCTGGCTGTTGTGGCCATTTGGGAAGCAAACCAGCAGATGGAAGATCTCTCTTTCTCTGCCTCTGCCTCTCTGTAACTCTGCCTTTCAAATAAATAAATAAATAATTTTTTTAAAAGAAGAGTCCTATCCCCTCTAAACTGTTTCTTTAAAGAAAAAAAAAAGTTGCTTGGACACATATATTCTATATCAAAGTGCCTAGGTTGGAATCCTGGCTCCATTTCCAATTCCAGCTTCCTGCTAATGTACACCCTGGCAGACAGCAGTAATGGCTCAAGTAATTGGGTTCCTTAACCAGCAGGGGAGATCTGGATTGAATTCCTGGCTCACAACTTGAACACAACCCCTCTACCTCAGCTGTTGTGGGCATCTGAGAAGTGGATGGGTGCTTTCTATTTATATGTGTGTGTGTGTGTCTGTGTGTGTGTGTGTGTGTCGAGTAAACAAATAGGTAAGGTTTTGTTTTTTTTTTTTTTAAACAAAAAATACATGAAGAAGGAAGAGAGAAATATCATTTGCAATGAATAGGCTTTGTGAAAAAAAATAAGACTCTATGAGAACCTGGTCCTCCCGGAGCCTGGGATGTGACAGGGGAATGGACAGTAGCCCACGACTCAGCACAGCATGGCTGAGTCCTAGCTGGCCCCTGTGAAAGGAAGCTGGCCAACAGGCCTCTTTGTAGTGCTGTTGCCATGGTTTCTCAGCTACTCTCTGCAGCTTCTTGAGCCGCTCCTGCTCCCACCAGTTTATTTCTCCTTCTTGTGCTCTCTTCCTCTTGTCTGCAGTTTGCTTGAAGCCTCTGTCTGCTCACAGCTTCTACTTCCCCTTCTTAGCGAGTGTCTGTGTTGGCTGCTGCCGCCATCTTCCTCTTGTCCAGGCAGCTCGGGTGGGCTCAGGTGGTTCAGAGCTGAATATTCTTTGTGCAGAAGGCGCTCCAGCCTTGTGATGTAAGTGTGTTGCTTGGCCAGGCCAGGCCAGCTCAAACAACTGTAGCTGGAGTGCTAGGCATGGTTCAGGGAGCCCGTGTTGGGCTAGGCTAAAGAGAAAAAGGAAACCACCAAATCCCACTCCAGGCAGTGTGCGCCGTGAAAAACAGAAACTATGTCTAAAAATAGCTCAAGAGAGTGCCTTCCTTCCTCCTTTCCTTCCACAAAACTCATTATGTTCCAGCCATTCAGATGGATACTGTAGAGAATCTTAAACTGTGTGAGACGCAGTCTGTCACAAGAAGCTTCCATCTAGGGCAGTGAGTTTTAAACGATAGGTTGTTACCCATCAGTGACCAATAGGCTAAAACTGAGTCAACGCTTCCGACTGGAATCTTCAAAAAAACACAGTAAAACAGAACACTGGAGTCCATCATACTTAGCCATGGTAAATAGTGTTGAGTGAGTTGCATGTGCCTGTGTACACAGGACTATGATATGGAATCTGTTTGACCGTGGGATATAGAAATACTAGATGAAAGTCGCTGACCTAGAAGATAAAGCGTCAGTGACCGTTCACGTGCAGATTCTTATCTCCAGCCTAGAGCTTGTTCCTGAGCCCGACTTGGCTGTCCTATTGTCAACTGGACACATCGACTGTCTTTGTCCTCCCCACATCAGCATCTATCAGAGAACTCAAACCAGGAGCCTGAGGGTTGTCCAAGGCCTCCTTCTCTGTGATTCTTCACATCCAATGAGAGCCAACCTCCTCCTCTCCACTCTCCTCAGTGCTCCATGACTCAGGCCCTATGTCACAGCCTACCCGGGTTCTCCCCCGCCTTCCCTTTCTCCAGTTCTGACCCCTCCCTCACAGGTACGTGCACATTACTTCCCAAATGATCTTTCAAAAATGGTTTCATGACATATATTTTTTTTTTCTTTAGAAAGGTCTTTCTTCCATTGGTTTACCCCCCAAATGGCCACCACGGCCGGAGCTGTGCCAATCCAAAGCCAGGAGCCAGGTGCCTCCTCCCGGATTCCCATGCAAGTGCAGGGGCCCAAGAACTTGGGCCATCCTCCACTGCCTTCCAGGGCCACAGCAGAGAGCTGGACTGGAGGAGGAGCAGCTGGGACTAGAACCCGGTGCCCATATGGGATGCCAGCGCCGCAGGTGGAGGATTAACCAAGTGAGCCACGGCACCCAGCCCCAACATATATATTTTTAAATGTATTTGAGAGAAAGGCACACAGAGAGCTCTCACCCAGTGATTCAATCCTCAAGTGCCTACAATGGCTGGGGCAGGGCCAGGGCCAATGATGGGAGCTGGGAATTCAATCCATCTCCCATATGGTGGCAGGGACCCAATTACTTGAGCCATCCCTGCTGCTACAGCCTTTCCTGATCTGCCCCTGCTGCTTCTCCATGCGTTCCAGATCTTCTCTCAATCTCAGCCAGATTTCAGTAGTTCTCAGGTGCTCCCCTGTTGCAGGCACTGCTACTTCTGCCTTGAAGCACGGCGCTCCTTGCACAGAAGGGACTCCAGCCGTGTGATCTAAGTGCTCTGCTTTGTCGGGCCAGGCCCGCCTAAAACACTGGCTGCAGTACGAGGTATAGCTTAGCAAGATGGGGTTGGGGCTGTGCTGAAGAGAAAAAGGAGACCGCCAAATCTCGCCCCAGGCCCTGCCATCCATGCCTGATGCACCTTGAAAATACGTGAAAAAATAGAAACTATGTATACCATCTTCCCAAGAGGACTCCCACCTTGTTCTCCTATCTGCACCTAAATCCTATGCAGCTCCAGTGTCCTCTGACCTTGGGACTCTTTCAGACTGCCCTCCACGGCTTTCCGGGCATCCTGGGAGTACTGCTGGGCTAGCAAAATGTGTGTGATCTTTGTTTGGATTGTCTTGATCATGAACTAGTTGTTAGCATGGACTCTTATTTTTATCTCTATTAAAAGAAAAAAAAAAGGCCACAATCCCCCAATGTTTGACATGCCAAGCACTGACCAGACATTTGTTGAAAGAGTTAACGGGGGCCAGAGCTGTGGCACAGCAGGTTAAAGCCCTGGCCTGCAGTGCTAGCATCCCCTATGGGTGCCGGTTTGAGTCCCCGCTGCTCCATTTCCCATCCAGCTCTCAGCTGTGGCCTAGTGCATGGGCCCCTGCACCCACATGGGAGACCTGGAAGAAGCTCCTGGCTCCTGGATTTGGCTTGGTCCGGCCCTACCCATTGTGGCCATTTGGGGAATTGAACCAGCAGACGAAGGACCGCTCTCTCTCTTTTCTTCTCTCTATAACATTTTTAAATAAATAACTTTTTAAAAGTATTTATTTATTTATTTATCAGAGTTACAGAGAGGCAGAGGCAGAGGCAGGAAGAGAAAGAGACAGAGACAGAGACAGAGACAGAGAGAGAGGTCTTCCATCCACTGGTTCACTCCCTAGATGGCCGTAGAGGTTGGAGCCATGCTGATCTGAAGCCAGCAGCCAGGAGCTTCTTCCAGGTCTCCCATGTGGGTGCAGGGGCCCAAGGTCTTGGGCCATCTTCCACTGCTTTCCCAGGGCATAGCAGAGAGCTGGATCAAAAGTGGAACAGCCGGGACTCGAACTGGCACCCACATGGGATGCTAGCACTACAGGCAGCAGCTTTACCTGCTATGCCACAGCACCGGCTCCTGAAATAAATCTTAAAAAAAAAAAAAATGAATGAAGGTAGAATCTTTCACAGCTACTTCTTGATTATAATGATGGTATAACAATAATATTAAATATTTCTTGCGAAGACTCTCCTTTTCAGAAGTCATTGGAATTGGAGGGCTACTGCTTGGCCAGATTTGCTTTATCTAATTCTGTTTCCATCATTCCTTTTTCCATTGTGCCCTTCTCTGTCTCCTTCCTAAAACAGGAGAGTAAGAGAACATTGCCATCTGCTTGTGGAAACATCCAGGAATTCTCCCCCCAATAGATTCCCATTTAAAACAAAGCAAAACGAAAGCAGCCAGAACTCAGAAAAGAAGGCCAGAACACAATGTGGATCATGCTTATTTTAACACTGCTTGTTAGCGTCTGGCCGCACTGTGGTTAGGCCTTGGGGAGGCAGGCCAGGTTCTTCTGTTGCTTGTGTGGCACATGAATTTGCCCAAGAGCAGGGCACTGGGGGTGCAGGGATAAAGAATACATGAACTCTATCTGAAAGGTGAAGGAATAATTTTTCTTTGTTTCTGGGCACAGTCATTCATTATCCTAGGCTCTTTTTTTTTTTTAGAAAAAAAAATCCATTTTTGCCTGAAATTAGCAGGATGTAGCCAGTTATGAGTTACACAGCAATTTAAGTGCAAAAGGGCCCACCTGTATGTTGGGTAGGCAGAACTATTCTTACTGCAAAGTTTTGAAGCCCAGAAATGGGAGCTCCAAGGGTCAACGCCCCCCTTGTGTGAACTAACCAGAGTGTGGAGGGCAAATGTCCTCCAAGGTTTACTTTGTTCACAGCTGACACAGGGTGGTGTTATCTCCTTCACACGTGAGCAGTCACTGAGAAGAACCTGCAAAGCCCCTGGTAGGGAGACAGGTACCCGGCGATGTAACACCCACTACGTGTAATCCTTCCTCCTAGTGCATGGAGAACCGGGGGCGCTGACACCAGACCTGGGAGGATAGCGCAGAGTTCCCACCACCAAGGCCACACTGTGGTGTCCGACACAGCAGGAGGCACAGCAGAGGGAAGTGAACACATGGGCCCGCTGCAGGCTTGGGAGTAAAGTGAACGCTGAAGCAGCCTCTAAAATGTCACTCAGTGCCACACAGGGCCACGCCTTGCTCGTCTTTGAAGGGAGGTGGAAGTCAGGAGCAATAACAGTGAACAAAGTAAACCTTGGAGGACATTTGCCCTCCACACAGCTTCCACCATCCAATTAGCTGCTCGATCTTAATAGGACAAATGAGTGGGTCCTTTGGGGTTTTGCTGCACTTATCCAGGTCAACTCCAGTTTTTTCTCACCGTGCATCAATTAGACAACCCTGACTTACGCAGCAACATCTGGAGTCAATGATTTCTCAAAAGGCCACGTGTGTATCTTTAGACCAAGACTATGAAGCACTACTTCGAATCAAAACAAACATTCCACCGTGACAGCCATGATGTTTCTACAACAACGATGGCAAAAGCAGGGAGTGATTCACTGCAAACTCACGTGAGATCCTGACATTTCCCCCTAAAATATCTCCAATGTGTTTTCAGGAAGCTTCGCATTCTCAGGCACTCCTCCAAGAACCAGCGCTCACGGATTCTCCGGCAACAACCACTCCCTGACGCTGAGCTTCTCCTGGCCGGGCCCATTCTCATTTCTGCCGAAAGCCCCAGAGCCGCGCCTCTTCCTGGGATCTCTCCTCAGGCTGTGGGGAAATCCAGGTGGGCAGCCCTTTATCCTCTGCCAGGGCCCGCCTGAGTCTTGTACCTGCTGGCACAACACTCCTCTGTTCCCAGCTCCAGCGGCTGCAAGACACCACGTACGCTGTGGACACCTTACCGCCCCCTGGACGAAGTCACACCCCCACCCAGTAGCTCTCGATGTGACACACGGAACATGTGCTCTGATCTGACCCGTATCTACCTGTTCAAACTCCGTTCTTGTTGCATCTGCCATTTGCTCCCTGCCTCTGTCAGAGCAGTTTCTTCTTTCTATCACACACATTTGTGGCCACTTCTGGGCTTTCTTTGCGCCATTTCCCTAGCTGCTAAACCACCTCCTCCTCCTCCTTCTTCATCAACTACTTTTGAGATTTTTTTCCCCCATTTATTTGAAAGGCAGAGTGACAAAGAAGAGAGAGGGGGAGAGACAAAGATCTTCCATCAGCTGGCCCACTCCCCAAATGCCTATACAACCAGCCAGATCTGGCCCTGGATAAACCAGCAGACACGAGCTCTTCCTGGGTCTCCCAGGTCCATCAGCAGGAGCTTTGATCAGAAGCACAGTTAGGACCCAGCATCCCAGGCAGCAGCCCCCCTGATATGTCACAAGGCTTGCATCCTGGCCTTTCCCGTTTCCTCATGTACCCAAGTCTTCCCTGCCCTTCAGTGACCAGAGAGAAATCTTTCCCTTCAGTGTGTTCTAATGCTAGTTTTTATCTTGGTTCCCCAAACCTCTTTATTATTAAGTGTTAATATTTATTCAGCCCTGGTTCATTCATTCTTGCAACAAATATTTACTAAGAGCCGCCGAGTCATCACTCTTCTACTGCTCAGGATACCACAATGAGACAGATTCTTAGCCCTCTCGGATTTCATTCCAGTGTAGCAGACAGACAGTGAATCGGTTAGTAAGCAAGTAGCCTACATCTTCAGATTGTGCTGAGAGAAAAATGAGATGGCAGGGCCAGGGCTGGAGTGTAATCACGGGCAAGAAGGCTGCTTTCCCCAGAGCCCGGGGTTGGGCTCCTTGAAGGACACAGTTGACATCTGGGCAGAGACTTAAATTATGAGAGGAAATCGGTCACTACCCAAGGGAAGATGGCGTCAGATGAAGGGAACAGGAAGTGGAATTCCTGAGGCAGCAAATATTCTAGAAAGACGAGAGGAAGGAGGCCAGCGTGGCAAGCAGCACAGGGCTGAGGGCAGGCTCCAGTGTGGTTTCTCCGGCCCTCACAGTTTTCGTCTTGCCACGCACTTAGCGCGCCAGGCTTTCTCACCCGGAGTGGAGCAAGCCAGGCTCCTGGGGGAAGAGCGGGGAGTGCATTTCTCACGGGCTGGATCTGCGAGCTTGTTAAGAGTTCTCAGGTTTAGTGTACTGGCAGTAAACTGACGGCACAGGGAGATGAACCGGTTTGTGCCTAGCCTGAACAGGGCCAGCAGTCAGCCTGGGGCCAGGCCACAGTGTTCATCAATGTGTAGGCTAAGCATGGTCTGCCCCTCAGTCACCCGACGCACTGTGGTGCTAGACAGAAAACTGCCAGCCTAAGTTTGCTTTGCAAGTGGTAACGCCTACTCCTCTCAACAACACCGTGCGATAGGCACCACTGTCCCGTTCCACAGGTGATGAAGCTCAGGAGAGCCTTCCCACAGGCAGTAAAGTGGTGGTGGGCCTGGCTCCTGGCTTCACAGCTTCATGCAGAATGCTACAGAATCTCTGGGAATGGGCACAAGAGTAGTCTGCGTTGAGAAGTATCTCTAGGATTTTTGAGAAATAAAACAATCGGAATTATGTGAACCAAAGATTCACCGATCTCAAGTTTGTTCCTTGAAACTCAAAGATATCTTAGATATCTTACTCTACCAAATTGCTTCTTTGACATCTCTAAGTGTCCATGTTTATTAGGCTCCATAGGCTATTCCTAGAGGTATTTTGTGAACCCATCCAACAAGTTGCTCCAGAGAGGTAAAGTGTGCAATTGCACAACAAACCAGCTGGCTTTGTCTAAAACATTGACAACAGTTACTGACCAACCTAAAGGTTCATACAGTAGACACTCTCAGCAAGAGTACACTGTCCTTCCCCGTTCTATGATTTGACACATTTGCCTGCACACATCCATAAACAATGAAATGAATCAACCCATGGCCAGCCCGATGACACGAGCAACTCCCTGGCCCAGAAGGCGTGGGTGCCTGGGCACATTTCAACTCTGCACTCCCCGGGCTGCTGAAGTTAAAGCCTTTGATGTACAGGATGACCCAAGCCTTCGGAGAAGACCATCCAGGGATTATTCTCTGACCTTCCTGGATGGTCTCAAGAGCTTATGGGATGAAAGCAAAATGAGTCACAGGGGTATATTTTTTTTTTCCTTGAAAAGGAACCGAACCCAGTTCTCAGTTGACAACAGGGAACATGTTGGATATGCAAAGCTTTTAGATCCCAGGAGATAACATTCAGTAAACTCCTTTGTTGACAGAGGATTGTGTTTTACTGTCAGGGAACTCCACCCGGACTGACCCTGCCTTTGCATCGTTTGCTCAGTGGGACTGGTTTCACCTGTTTGCAACTGTTAAACTATTAGTCACCAGCCCAGGGGTTGTTTCGGCAGATTTCCCCAGCAGTTTGTTCTTTACACATTTTTTTTTTAAATCCCACAATAGAAAGCAACAAAGGCCACACACCTGTTCTGTACTGTCACACGAGAAAAAACCCTGAACACAACTTGGGACAGAAGTGAGGTCATTCACCAGGCCTACAAAGAACTGAAAATTCACACTGAAAACCAAGTGTTTGGGAGAAAAAAAAAAAAAAAAGAAGAAGGAAGGAAGGAAGGAAGGAAGAAGAGAGGGAGGGAGGGAGGAAGGAAAAGTAATAAATGGGTGGGATGAGGAAGGAGAGTAGTGGTGAGAGGGGGGAACTGGGATGACTCCTAAAGCTGCCATCTTAGATGTAGTTGTAAGATTTCCTTTAGAAATCAGAGGGGAGGGAGGAAGAGAGAGGGAGGGAAGGAAGGAGACAGAGAGGGAGAGAGGAGAGAAAGGAAAGAAGGAAAGTACAAGATGCCTAATTCAATTTGAACTTCAGATGAACCGCAAATAATTTCTTAGTGTAAGTAAGTCCTGTGCAGTGTCTGAGACATACTCACGCTAAACAATTACTTGCTGTTATCTGAAATTCAAATTTAGGTGAGGATCTTGTGTTTTATTTGGCAACCCTACTCAAGTGGTGCCTTTTAAGCTCAGTGTGAACAAGATCCTTTTACAAAACAGATGTCTTCAGGAAACTGGGTCATGAATTCAACAGCATAAAAACTTGCTAATTATGTTGCAGTGTGATGGGATTGTACCTTTATTTAATATAAATAAAGCAGCAGCAGTAATGACCAAAACATTCCTACTTTGACTTGGAAAACCATCCATTTTATTTATCTATTTGGCACAAGTAGAAATAAACTCGAAATGGACAACTGATTCTAACACAAGAAAATAGCTATCCATTCATTTACTTGTTTTGATTGCTTTTTCTCCATAAAAGGGCCTGCTGGTGGATAGATTTTATTAAATTTTACTTTAGTCATCAAAAGAGCCCTATACAGAGGCCCTGGTAGAGTTTCTTAAATAACCCTGCAGGATAATAGCAGGTAAGAGGCTGGGCAGAGGGTGGAGAGGACCCCTGCCTCACATGAGGACTGGCCTGGGTGCTCTCATGGCCGCTTTGCATTGGACGTGTTTATTTCAACCCCCATGTGACAGCAAGGACCGTGTCTATTTATTGTTTTATCTTCGGGGCCCAGAATAGTGCTTGGCACACTGTAAGGTCCCAGGAAATCTGCCGGGTCATAAAGGGAGTGCTTTGCGGAGGAGGTGGTGCTATTTTGGGCCTTGGTCTTGATATAATAGAGAAAGGGACACAGGCATGGATGAAATCAGCACACAATGAGCACCAACTTGGGGTGTGGGCAGCTGCCTCGGGCTACAAGGGTATTCAAAAAGTTCATGGGGGGCCATTGCTGTGGCCCAGCAGGATAACGCCCTGGCCTGAAGTGCTGGCATCCCATATGGGCACGCGTTCAAGACCCAGCTGTTCCACTTCCAGTCCAGCTCTCTGCTGTGGCCTGGGAAAGCAGTGGAGGATGGCCCAAGTCCCTGGGTCCCGGCGCCCGCCTGGGAGACCCAGAAGAAGCTCTTGGCTTTGGATCAGCTCAGCTCCGGCCGTTGCGGCCAATTGGGGAGTGAACCATCAGATGGAAGACCTCTCTCTCTCTCTCTCTCTCTCTCTCTCTGCCTCTGTGTAGCTCTGACTTTCAAATAAATAAATCTTTAAAAAAAAGTTCATGGAAAATGGGGGGTATGTTTTTGGCACAGCAGCTAAGATGCCATTTGGGACACTTATATAGCATGTCAAAGTGCCTGGGTCTGATCCCTGGCTCGACTTCTGATTCCACCTTCCCGCTAATGTGCAATGCGGGAGGCAGTGGTGCTGACTCAAGCAGCTGGGTCCCTGCCAGCCACCTGGGG
The DNA here is from genome assembly GCF_964237555.1 of Oryctolagus cuniculus. Taxonomy (NCBI): domain Eukaryota; kingdom Metazoa; phylum Chordata; class Mammalia; order Lagomorpha; family Leporidae; genus Oryctolagus; species Oryctolagus cuniculus. Next base: position 6,891,816 of record NC_091438.1, on the reverse strand, counting down.
AACCTAGATTGAATTCAGAGCTCCTGGCTTCAGCCTGGCCTCGCCCTGACAGTTGTGGGCATCTGGGGACGTGAACTAGCAGATGGAAGACTTCTTTGCCTCTCTGCCTTTCAAATAAACAAAAAAGAAAATTAAAAAGAAAGCTCACAGAAAAATTGAGTTAGTTTTGGTGTAAATTTTTCTTGAACTTCATGCATACCTTTTTCATAATTATGCATTTCCCATGAAAATTTTGGAGACTCCCTCATATTTTGTGAGCTACAAATATAAATTCCATGCTTATCCAATCCATCCTAGCCTGAAAGAAAAATGAGAATAAACTAGTAATAAGAAGTTTACAGCTCGGGGGCCGAAGTTGTGGCAGAGCAGGTAAAGCTACTTGAAATACGGGCCTCCCATATGAGACACTCCACTTCCAATCCAATTCCCTGCTAATGTGCCTGGCAAAAGAGCAGACAAGGGCCCCTGCAACATATGGGAGACCCAGATGCAGCTCCTGGCTCCTGGCTTCAGCCTGGCCCGCGCCATTGCCATCATCTGAGGAGGGAGCCAGTGGAGGGAAGAATCTCTCTCTCTGGTTCTCTCTCTGCACCTTTCCAATAAATAAATACATCTTAAATAAAAAGAAGCATACAGCTCTTATCTGCCAATTAAAAAACAGACGTGGGGCAGGCTTTTGTGTGGTGGGTAAGATGCCCCTGATCCGCCCACATCCCATATCCAAGTGCATGCCTTCGAGTCTCAGCTTAAACACGTGAGTCCCTGCCACTCACACGGGAGAACCGGATGCTGTTCCTGGCTTTTGGCTTCAACCACTCTCCTGCCCGGTGCAGGCATTTGGGGGAGTGAACCAGCGGAGAGATCGCTTTCTAATAATAAAAATAATTTTTAAGCCGAATATAAAGTAGCATTTCTTTGGTTCCCCTCTTTCCCGACGATGTGGGCAGTGAATATATTAATTTCCGATCTAGGTTCTTGTTTACCACAGAAGTAAAAACACTAACCAGAGGCTGGTATGGTGTGCAAATAGGAACAGAACTTCTAACACCCATTCACATGTCAGTGTGGGCCACCCTACACTGCGAAATACCCATCGCGGCTGGGCCCAAAAATGAGAGAAAAAAACGAAAACTGTACCTCCCAGCGAGGGCAGGAGCGGCCCGTCCTGGAGTGGGAGAGCTCCTCCAAGCCCGGCCCGGGAAAACGAGGGTGCACACCCGAGAGCACTCCGTGCCCAAGAGCGCGCCCTCCTTCCCACCGCCTTCCCGCTCTTTTTATAAGGAAGCGGAAGTTCCCGCCCAAATCACACACAGACCCCGGGTGGGGCCTGAGCATGCGCCGTGGGCCCAGCTGCGCCCGGTGCATCCTGGGAAGGTGGGCGTGTCAAACCGATACAGACTAGACTGCGCTCTGCGGGGATGTGAGTCCTCCATTTTAACTAACTAGTCACACCGGCTCGCCCTGGCCAGGGCCTTCGAATCTCCTCCGCGGGGGTCCTGGGAGCCTCCGGGGCACCCCTCCTGCTTTCTCAAGCAGTGACTGACACCCTCGGCCGGCTGTGTTCTCTCCTGCCTGTCTCACTGTGGGGGTGGCTCTCGGTTTCTGCTGGCTCCAATGATGCCTCACGCCCATAGCCTTCCAACGGCACTGAATTCCCCAGGGGTCTCCAGAGAGACGCGTTATGAGGGACTGGCCTGGGCGCTGCCCCTCGCCTGCTGGAGCCCCAGGACAGCCCCTGGTGGAGCTGCGGTCTGAACCTGAAAGCCAGAGAAGACGGGGTCTCCCCGGGCACGCAGAGCGATGTCACCCTCTGCGATATTCAGGCTTTGCAGTGGATTGGACGACGCCCACCAGCGTTAGCAAGGGCGGGTCCTCTTCGCTCAGTCCAAGGATTCGAACGCTCATCCCTTCCTCCCCGACAGAAACCCAGAAATCGGGTTGCACCAGCTCCTGGGCTCCCCTCGGTCCCCGCAAGTGGACCCAGACCATGAACCCACCCAGGCACCCATGCTGCGCCGGCAGTTGCCGCCACCGTCACGAGGTTGCATTCAAGGCACAGCGTGCCAAAGACGAGGGCGAGGGCCTGCGGACCGCTGGAGAAGCCAGGCAGGGGGAGCTCCGGATGCGCTGTCTCCCGGGCACGGCGAACAGGGCGCCGGGAGGAACGCGGGCTCTGCAGCCGGACTGGCTGAGCTACGTCCTGACGCGTCCATGCCTCAGTGTCCCGGCCTGCAAAGCAGGGACAGTGACAGCGCCTGCTGCGTGGGACTGTTGTGAGGCCGGAATAAGCGTCAGAGCTAATGCCATTGCAGGGACTGCTTCGGTCTCGGGATGCACGCCCCCGATCCTGTCCCCTCGCCTTGCGCTGTGGCCTTAGAGTGACTCCAGCTGCTGAGACAGTGCGCGTGGGTTTCTGCTGCTTGCAACAGAGTCTGACTGCTGCAGATTTGGATCCTCATCACCCTGACCTGAGAAGCAGTAAAAGACGCACTCAAAGCTATCAGACACTGCTCTTACAGAGCTGGTGGCCGTCTTAGGAAATAAGGCAAACCTCACTAAGTGACAGTGGAATCTTGAGTCTCTGTCTTCAGCAAGGGAAATGACCTAGTCATCAGATATGTACAGACTATAGAAAAATCGCTTTCTAGTCTGACACTTACAGGTTAGTCAGCCATGAGCAACTTTATCAGCTTGTCTACAAGACATGTAAACCAGGGGCCGGCGTTGAGGTGAAGTGGATTAAGCCTCATATGGGCACTGGTTCAAGTCCCACCTGCTCCACTTCTGATCCAGCTCCCTGCTAATAGCCTAGGAAAGCAGCAGAAGATGGCCCAAGTGCTTGGGCCCCTGTACCCACGTGGAAGACCCAGAAGAAGCTCCTGGCTCCTGGCTCCTGGCTTTGTCCTGGCACAGCCCTGGCTGTTGTAGCCATTTAGGGAATGAACCAGAGAATGGAAGATTTCTCTCTCTGCCTCTCCCTCTTTCTCTGTAACTCTTTCAAATAAATAAATACATCCTTTAAAAAAGAGAAAGAAGAGAAAACACACAAGAAAAGGTTAATAGGTAATGAACAATATAAAATTATTTAAAACAAGAAATATAAATTTTCTTTATTCTGAGTGGATTTTTGCTTTGGCCAACATTGCCTTTCATCATCTTCGTGGATTTCAAAGCTTTCAAATGTCTCAGAAGGAAACAACTTTACACAATTATAATTGCACAGCATTTTGAAAATATCTACAGTAAAGGAAGGGCGAAATACCTGCTGGCTGATGGAAATTGAAACCCAGCGCTCAGGAGAGAAGCTAGGGCCGCAGGTACATGGACCTGGAGGTCGTTGGTAGATAGGTGATCAATAAAGCTCTAGGATAATCAAAGCAAGGGGGAAGGGGCATTGTGCAAGGTGGGAGGATAAGAGGAGCAGGGGTGACCCTCTGGGGCCTTTTCCCCCCAAACCCACTGTCATCAGGTCCACGTGTGCAGGGCTCCACCTGGGATGGGACCTCCTGAACCTAAATGGGGGAGGCAAGGGCACCCCTAGGAGCCTGTATTTAAAAAGCATGCCAGGTGATCCTAATGCAAGCAGAGAAGAGGAAAGCATATTTGCACCAGGCAAAGAGAAGAACACCCAGAAAGCAAGTATATGAATGTGCTGCCCCTGGCCGGTGGCTATCATTGGTTAAAGCTACGCCCTCACACTAAGTAGTGGTTCCTGGAACAGAGGGCTACAGACTGTGACATGGTTAAGTCATTGTGACCTCCAAACATCAAAAGTTAGTTCAAGAGCCATAAGCAGAATTGGTCACAGTCTTGGATTTTGTCCCTGCACGGAACTCTTCGGTCACCCTACCTGAACCCCTGGAGTGTCCCAGGACCCTAGGTGAACAGGGGCACAGTGGGGGATTCTTCAGGGATGTCTTAGTAGGACTTTTGCCTCGCCCTGGTTACTGCTGAGTATTGCATGTAGAGAGGATCGGCGGTGGAGACAGACCCAGAGGCGGTGTCAGGCAGAACATAACTCACTTAACAGAGTGGCAGCTTGTCATTCAGGGGCCCTGTGCTCCATCTGGCCTCCATGCCAGGCCTAGACCCTCTCTGTGCCCTCTGCCAGTGGGATGAGGAGGTCATAGCAATGCAGACCAGAACCCAAGCACTGGGCCAGATGCAAGGTCCAGCCGGGCACAGACCTCTGATGCCAACATTGGCGAAAGGCATGTTGCAGGCATTGGTGAAAGATGCTATCCAGGTGCACTCTGGGGAGCTGGCAAAGCCCGCCCCGGGGTGTTTATTTGAAGAAGACAACCTGTATGCCATCTGTAAGATCACTGTTGTGTTCAAGAGCCGCAGCTGGCCCAGATGACGGGGAGTCGAGTCACGCCTGTCCTCATGGTGTCGCTTGAACTGTTCTGGTTGCGTGTGGCAGTCAGCCGTGTAAGGTGTTCTGATTTTTAACTTGTGACGATTTTGTAAGGAACTGTTTTTATAATATACAGCATTTTTTGCTTAAGTCATCCCATCTTCCACCAGGATGAATTTGAAGGAGTGACTTTTGCAGAAAGCGATGAGTTGCTAGCACGCAGGAGCAGATGGAGTTGGTTGTCATGGTGCATGGGGTGTGGAAGTGCCTGTGGGGTGGCTACAGAGGTCCTAGAATCGCTGTCAGTGGCTGGGAGCATCCTGCCTGCCGGCCATAGAGTCCCCCACAGGATCGTCTGATCTGGCCCTGCCAAAGCAACCGCAGGCAGGACCCAAAATTCAATAAATCCATCACAGGCTAATGTTCAAGTTGCTAATTTTGCATGGCCTGGGAATGATGCTATAAGTACTCAGATGGCCCTGGGCCGAGAAGAGATTCCCTGCCCCTTCATGAATATGTTGTCATTTTGAGATCAAAGTGTTTCTGACTTGATTCAGCACCAACGCTCGGCGCTGAGTGCGGCAATACATCACTGAGAGAGTGTGTGCGTCCTTTCCCTTCCCTCTCTCCCCAAGGCGGCAGATGGAAATCAGACCTGAAGAACGACTTGCATATTCCTTCAGGACATCAGTAAGCCTTGCAGCTTTAAAATCAGCTTTGGGGCCAGCACTGTGGCAGAGCAGGTAAAGTTGCCCCCTGCAGGGCTGGCATCCCATGTGGGCACTTGTTTGAGTCCCAGCTGCTCCAGTTCCAATTCAGCTCCCTGCTATGGCCTGGGGAAACAGTATAAGATGGCCCAAGTCCTTGGGCCCCTGCATCCATGTGAGAGACCTGGAAAACGCTCCTGGTTTTGGATCGGCTCAGCTCTGGCTGTTACGGCCATTTGGAGGGTGAACCAATGGACGGAAGAATTCTTGCTTTCCTTTTCTGTAACTCCGCCTTTCAAATCAATAAATAATCTTAAAAAATAATTAGCTTTGGGCAGGTATTTGGCATGGCTGAATCACGTCTTAGGATGCCTGCATCCCATGTTGAAGTGCCTGGTTCGAGTCCCAGCTACTCCACTTCTGATCCAGCTTTCTACCAAAGCACAACCTAGGAGGCAGCAGGTGATGGCTCCCATACTTGGGTCCTTTAAGAAAGAGAAAGAAGAGAAAACGCGCAAGAAAAGATTAAGAGGTAATGAACAATATAGAAGTATTTAAAACAAGAAATATAAATCAATTTTCCTTTATCCTGCGTGGATTCTGCACTTTGGCCAACACTGCCTTTCATCATCTATGTGGATCTCAAAGAATGGCCTTCGCTTTCAAATGTCTCAGAAGGAAACAACTTTACAGTGTTTTGAAAGAGGAAGAGAGAGAGATGCATACACATATACACACAGAAAAAGAAAGAGATGGATCTCCCATCAACTAATTCACACCCAAAATGTGTGCAAAAGCCAGGGCTGGGCCAGGATAAAACCAGGACCCTGGAACTCAGTCCAGGTTTCCAACCTGTGTACCTGAGCCATCCCCTCCTGCTTTGCAGGAAGTTGGAACTGGGACTCAAGCCCCAGCACTCCGATGATGAGACCCCAGAGTTCCGCAGTGTGTTCATTGCCCCTAAAACCGGCGTTTAGAACAGCTATTCCATGAATCAAGGGTGTCAGCATCTTAAAATTGTTTCTCCCTCACAGAGAAAGCCCCAAAGATGGACAGTGACGCACAAAGGGTGTGTCTGCACAAACCTGTCAGGCATAAATGTTGATACTTCTTTTTTGCTTGTTCTACACGCTCTTTGTCAGTGCTTCCAAGAGCATAAAAACACAATCCCAGCCTCGACAGACAAGTAGGGCTAACAGCTTAAATACCCTTGAAATTCGAGCTAGATAATCATAGGGATGATTAAGAAGTGACTTTCCATAAAAGGCTAGGGAATGTACAAATCCCTGGGAAAACACGTTCCCTGTGGGAGAGATGAGATGAGATAAATGCTTGTAGTGGGGTGTATTAACAGAGACAAGATCCAAGCAGCAAACTGGGCTGCCACAGCCGTGGGGAGCCAGACTTCACCCTTGCAGGCACACCAGCAGCCAAGAGATTTACTGAGCTTCCCGAAGCGTCGCATCTGTCCCTTCTTTAAATCCGATTTTCTTCCCATCTGTTCCTTTACTCCAGCCTGGGCTGTAAACAAAGTTTATGCGCAGGGATGCCTGGCATGGCCAGGCAGCTCTGCAGCGAGCGTCCCTCCCATCCCGCTTCCCGATGGTGTACTTTGTGAGAGCTCAAGGTAATTTTAGAAACCCAGTATCCGGTTTCATCTTGTTAGCATGGTCTGACACGCCTGTCTTGTTTTGGAAATTCGGTAAGGAAGCATCTAAAGGAATCAGGGGTGCTACTTAGCGCCTAGGAACGGAGTTTCCTGCCCATAAGAGCAATCAGTCCTTATATTTCAAGCCAAATTGAAATGTGTACTTCCCATGCCTTTTTTTTTTTTTTTTGCCCCCCCCCTCCTTGGAAAAATATAATTACTTGGAAGAGAGAGAGAGAGAGAGAGAGCGAGCGAGCGCAGAACTAAACCGGTCCAGGAGAAAACAAGCATCAGGTGCTCCAGGGAGCCCGCTGCCTCCAGGGTTACCATTTAATGGGCGCGGGAGGGGTTGGTGGTGAGGTTGGTGGGTGGGAGGAGTCGAAGATGCCTTAAAGAAGGCTATCTAGAATGTACTAGAAGAGCCAACCGACAGACCGGCCAGAGCTGTGAGAGGGACCAGCTGACCCCTGGCCTCCAGCTGGGGGTTTTACAGCTACATAATATTTATAATGCACTCTTGCTGGGAGAGGCTTGGAGCCTGACACATCTTTGAAGGGATCTAGTTAATCCTTTTACTGTTCTAGGAGCAATCAGAGAAGGAGAGAGGAGCAAACAGGAAAAAAATAGTTCTGCGTTTAAAGGGGTCGCCGCCGGGGCAAAGTAGAAAATAATGTTCGGGCTGCTAGGCAGTGCCTCTGCAGTCCCCACGGTGGCAGGAGTGGGCGGGGTGCACCCAGAAAGCCTGCATTCTGAACTCTGAGCTCAAGTTCCCCCGTCGTGGGGGAAGAGACGCGCCTGTTTCTGGGGGCCCAGGCGAGGGGCCCCAGCTTTTGGCCGCTGCAGCTAGGGCACAGATGACACCAGGGGTGATTGAGCAAGTACGGAAATACTCTGAGGACAGTGGGAGTCGGCTTCTTATGCAAATGCAGAGAGGTTGGAAGGAACCCTGCGGTGGTAGGTGGGAAGTGGAGTAATAATGGAAGCTCACAGCTGTATATAGACACAGACATAGGTACAAGTGTGTAGATGCACACGTGTGCACATACACACACACAAGGAGACCACAGATACATCCAAGTAAACACACATAGGCATAGGTAGAGAGATATATGCATAGGAATACACACACATCTTCAAAATCTCACAGAAATGTGTATTATGAAAAAACTATAGATTTCAAACATTTTTGCACCGAAATAAACTTTTTGCAGACTTTCTAAAGTCCCCTAGTATGCTGCCTACTTGTCTCTGCTGAGAGGCCCACAAGCAAAGAGACCACGGTAGCAATGGGCACATCCAGGCTTCAGGGCTTGGCTTCCACTTAAAGGGACCAGGGAGTGTCCCTTGGGGAATGGTTGACTCTGGGACAGGAGCTGGGACATTAAAAACAAGACAGGGGCATCTTCTTGTTCTACGAAGTAAGGCCACTTATTCCAAACGGACATGAAAACTACCTTCAAGGAGGCCCTGCTGGGCAGGTCTGGGCAATTTGAGTATCACAATAAGGGAGCTACTGAGTCTAACCCTTTCAGCCAAGTAGGCTCCGTGAGTCTACACTGATAGACATTAGATACATAAATGGAGGAGAATGGAAGCCTCCAGGTGCTTAGAAAGGACTCAGGGGGTCAGCTGTGAATCCCAGGCCAACCAATGGGAACATGTAGGAAAATAAGCAATAGGGGCAGATGGGCGTCTGGCACGTCCTGATGTGACACAAGAGGGGCGAGCCTTCTGTCTGCAAATGCGTAGTCATGAAGACACAGCGAGCAAACCCAGCTGCAGGACATCTTCCAGAGCACCCAAGTCAACGAGCGCCAAGGTCAGGAGGGACAGGGAACACTGAAGACCTGTTCCAAAATGAAGATCCGCAGGAAATGGCAACTGTCGGGGTTCTGCACCTACACAAGGCGTCGTGGGGACAACAGGGAAAATCGGAATGCGGCCTTTGAGTCACTGTTGGATCCATGTCAGTTGTCTGATTTGTTCATTTTCAAAGTTAATTGCTGGCTGTATTGCGTAAGAGAATGTCCTTGTTTATAGGAAATGCACACTGAAGGGTTAAAGAACCAGAGGCATCTTGCTTGCAACTTTTTCTCAAATAGTTCTGGAGAGAATGACGTTAATATTTGTGTGTGTGTGTGTGTGTGTGTGTGTGTGTACAGAAAGGCTAACACATGGGATAAGGTAGTACTGGTGGGTAATCAGGCGATTCACCAGCACTCGGGGTATCTGAATGTTGTAAAATCCTTGAAGCTTCAAGTTCTATTTTTACAACTCTTCTATAAATTTTGAATTTCTAAACCCCAAAAATACAAAAAAGAAAAAACTATCTACCAGGCATCCCCTCTCTGCATGGACTGGAGTGAATCAAACTGAGCAGGTCTGCTCAACTCCAGTCCAGCGCCTGTGGAACTGCAGTCATATTTAGGGCCCTGCGGTCTCCCGCAGACACACACCCCCAGTCCTCAGGGTGCTCCCCAGGGGAGCCGCAGTGCAGTGGAGTAGGGCAGGGGGAGAGAGACGCGGGCACGGGGCAGCTGACAGGCAGAGAGGGGCCGCTGCAGGAATTCCCAGGAGTCAGGGGCTGCGCGGGGAAGGTGGTGTTTGGTTGGGGGGTGGGGGTTCTCCTCAGTGTCTGCACACAAGCCTTCGACATTTTTGAGTCGTTCTGCCCGCGCTCTCTCCGAGCACACACAGGCAAGTCTGCTGCTCGCCTGCCTGCTCCTGCCCCCCACACTGCTTCTGCCTGGAGTGTCAGCCGTGTGTGGGCTTGGATGACCTAGCTCGTGTCTCCTTCTTGGACTTTTCCTGGCCAGCTCACTCTGCTGCAGGTGGGAAAGGCTTCCTTATTTATTTGAAAGAGTTACACAGAGAGAGAAGGAGAGAGAGAGAGAGAGAGAGAGAGAGGCAGAGAGAGGTCTTCCATCTGCTGGTTCACTCCCCAATTGGCCGCAACAGCCGGAGCTGCGCTGATCTGAAGCCAGGAGCCAGGAGCTTCCTCCAGGTCTCCCACGTGGGTGCAGGGGCCCAAGGACTCACGCCATCTTCCACTGCTTTCCCAGGCCATTGCAGAGAGCTGGATCAGAAGTGGAGCAGCCGGGACTCGAACCGGCACCCATATGGGATGCAGGCACTGCAGGTGGTGGCTTTACCTGCTACACCACAGTGCAGACCTCTCTTCCATGACTCTTGTCAGTTCGTCTACGCATCCCTCCCAACCTCCCTTTGTGTCTCTGTATCTCCAGTTACTGGCCACCGTGGGGGCTTCATAATTATGAAAATAATCCAGTTGACCTAAGATTTCCCTGAACTGTGTTTCTTCTTTTCTTTTCCATTTTTACTCCTAGGCTAACGGCTTTCCTTACTCAATGAAGACAGTTCATGGACTTCTCAATTTTGATTAGTATGGAGCCATATTTTGGGAAAAAGATCTTCTCTCTACCCAGAGGTCCTCAGCAAAGTTATGGAGAGAGAGAGAGAGAGAGAGAGAGAGAGAGAGAGAGAGAGAGATGAGCACGTTGAGCATGTTAGCAACGGGAACAAGGCCTTCCACGCTGGTGGCTTGCATTCCTGGCTGACTCACGGCTCAGTGACTAACCCCCGCGGAAATACGTGAACTCCTGAGGGTGAAGGGAGGTACCCTAATGACCACAGCTGATTGTCAGAGCAACTCCAATTATGCTAAGCACTGGTGCTTGGGGCTCCTTCACATCAAAGCGCAGTGTTTACGTAGGACAAACCAACCTTCCATCCGCAGCACTGTCATGATAATAATTAGTGATAGCCAACATTCCTAGAAGCGCCTTTCATCCAGGCACCTCAAGCGCCCAACAAGCGTCTCACACACTCTGTGTGCCCACGGAAGTGCCACAGGACCCACGTGTGGAAGGAGGCAGCGCTGGGCGGCAGAAGCGTGGGGCAGCTGCTCCCCCCGAGGTGGCCATGCCTGACCCCACAGAGGACGGTGACCGAGGCTCCAATGACAGAGCCAGACGCCCTCTCCCCTTCTCCTTTGAGGTTTTTGAGTCAATTTATTTCCCACCTATAGCCATCAGCCAAGTATTGAGATTCCTGTCTCCCAGGAGCGGCGGGGTATATCAGCCTGCTGCAGAACGTGGAGTTTGGAGTGGAGAAATTGCTTCCAAGGCCGGCGCCGCGGCTCACTAGGCTAATCCTCCGCCTTGTAGCACCGGCACACAGGGTTCTAGTCCCGGTTGGGGCACCGGATTCTGTCCCGGTTGCCCCTCTTCCAGGCCAGCTCTCTGCTGTGGCCAGGGAGTGCAGTGGAGGATGGCCCAAGTCCTTGGGCCTTGCACCCCATGGGAGACCAGGAGAAGCACCTGGCTCCTGCCATCGAATCAGCGTGGTGCACCGGTCGCAGCGCACTGGCCGCGGCGGCCATTGGAGGGTGAACCAACAGCAAAGGAAGACCTTTCTCTCTGTCTCTCTCTCTCACTGTCCACTCTGCCTGTCAAAAAAAAAAAAAAAAAAAAAAAAAAGAAGAAAAAAAAGAAATTGCTTCCTGCTTTTGTTAACAAGTAAGTGGTGGCAAAGCTTTCCTTTGTCTCCGCCTTCTTTCTAAAGATCTGTTGGTGCTGAGCGAGGGTTGTTACAGCCTTGGGGGAGCAGCCCCTCACCTCACAGGCGACACGGCAGCCTTTTCGACACCAGGTTATTTCAAGGCATCTGTAAAGTGGGTGAAAACCAACCCTAGTGAAAAGTTCTTTCAAACGAACTTTGAGAAATCAAAGCCCTACACAGCAGTCGACCCCGCGAACATCTAGAATTTTCTGGCTGCCCTGAAGCATTTGCAAGATTCTCTCTGGAAAAACCACATCCCAAGCCATCCTTAGCAAAGAATGACTCGACTCGCTCATGCCCACGTGCTGTTCAGCAGAGGGACAGCTGACCAGCAGCAGGACCACAGAAAGCTTGCTGTAGTTACAGCTTCCGGTTCCAGTGATTTCACACGGCCATGCTAAAACAGAAGAGCTTACGGGCACATATTACGTAATTTCTAAACGTCTCCCTTGCAGTCAATATCAGCTTGCTCCCATAGCTTGTTGACAGGCTCTTAAAGCGGATGAGAAAAAACAGCTGCAGCGCTGGCCGTCACAGAGCACGGCACATGCACACGTGTGCGTTTTAGTACACCACACGCCAGCCTGCTTCCGACGGCTGAGCCAGAGTAAACGGAGGTGCCGACAGCTGTGACTGCTCTATCTACGGGCAGCTCACACACCGGCCCAGCCTCGCCCCGCCCATAGGCAGGGGCAGGGCTAGCTGGCGCTGCAAAAAGTTCATGGCAAACACACACACACACCCCCTGCACTTAAAAAACAGGCATTTGGCACCACAGCTCTGGCCTCACATGGGAGCCCACCCCCCTATCGAAGTGCTGTGTTGGAGGCCTAGCTCTGCTTCCTACCCCAGCTTCCGCATAGTGCACACCCTGGGAGGCAGCCGACAGGGAGCAAGCACTTGGACTCCCTGATACTGAACAGGGAGACTCAGATCGAGTTCCAGATTCTTGGCTTCGGTCTGGCTCAGCCCCAGCTGTTTGGGCATTTGGGGAGTGATCCAGTGGACGGCAGGTCTCCATCTCAGTCTCTCTGCCTTGCAAATAAACCAATAAATAAATAATTGCATACTTTATAAAAGAGGTGTTTTTTTTTAATGTAAGTTTCTTTTGGGGCAAAAGATCCATGCATAGTAGCATTTAGATTGTACACATTTTCCAGGAACTTGTTGAAAACCTCTCATGTGCATGGGTTTCAGAATTTTCTGCACCAATATAAACTTCTCTGTAAATTCTGCTTCCCCATGAGCTGTTTGAAGTATCTTGGTAATACCCTCCCCTAACGAGAAGGAAGCGAAGGCTCAGAGATGGGCATGGCAGCCAGCCCTGGTTCTCAGGGCCCTAAATTTATCCCGTCAAGTCATGACATCACTGCTGGTTGCAGATTATGGTTTTTAAAATGATTGTGCGTGCAGCAAATCGTTACGATAAACAATCTAATAATTCACGGTGAAGGATCTAGAAAACCAAGGCCATAGCAAGTCTGTGACAGCTCGAATTTGCACCAGCTGTGGGCCTTGGCCACGGGCCAGGATGCCATCTGACCTTTAAGCCCGCCAAAGCACGTGGGCATTTCTTATCAGCACTCCGAACCAAAAAGCAGCCGTGATACGTTACAGATAAAGAATGTTGTTAGGGAGGGAAAAGCATGATGAAAATAAAGTGCCTCGTGTTTTGAAATGAACTCACTTCTTCCGGGATATGTCTCAGAGCGAAAAGCACCAGTATTACTAATCAAATCGTTTTGAGCAGTTCATTACAAGTCTATGGCTCTGCAGAGATTCTCGGGAGACTAAGAGGAGATTAAGATACAGTTTTCAAGCTCAATGGTTTTCTGTCCAGTTGTAGGGACCACGAACCTAAGAGGCAGTCTGGACATCACTGGTAAACCATGGCCGGTAAGCCACGCCCAGCCCTGTTCTTGGTATCTTGGAGAAAAGAATAAAAGTAACCAAGTTTTGTGACATGTGGAGATTCCATGAAATTCAAACGTCAATGTCCATAAATACAATTCCTGTAAGAGCACAGCCACGCTGTGGCACTCACGGGCGAGTTACGTGTGCCGGCTTTCACGCTACAGCGGCCAGCAGAGTTGAGTAGTTGTGACAGAGACCATATGGGCCACAAAGCCGCAAATATTTACCCTCTGGCCCTTTGCAGAGAGAGTTTGCTGACCCTTGCATCAGATAATGCTCTCATGGTGACAAGGGGGTGGTGTGGACACAGTTGAAGAAGCAGAGGACTTCCAAGAGGGGGACATGACCTTGAGTGTCCTTGGGACAGCAGCATCCTGGCTTGGGGAAAGGCCAGCAGGGTGGCTCGTCCACTGCCTCGGGCAATGTGACCTTGCTAAGTTCCATAGTGTTCCTTTTCCTTGGTTTGCTCAGCTGATTGCCTGGACAGTGGCGGAGTCCCAGCCAGAGCTCGGAGGCCAGGCCGTTAGCACGCAGCCTGGTCCAGAGCGGCCGACTCGCGAACCCCCGCTCTCAATACCTTGAGATAGCGATCGCCCTCAGTTCTCACACCTGGGCAGCTGCAATGCACAGAAGCCAACAGTTCACCTTACAAAGTAAGCCCTTTGAAAGATATGAATTAATAACCTCGCAGAATCTTACAAGAAGAATTTGAGGAAGTTGCTTGTTTTTAAGCGCTGTGATAAAGAATAATAGCATGGGAGAAATATTCCCAGTGTATTCTGTGAAAAGGGAAGAAAATAAGAGCGTGTCATAAAAACAATCACTTCAGTATAAGATATGTAGTTAGCGTAAGACTGAAGAGGCCGGTGCTGTGGCCCAGCAGTTAAAGCCCTGGCTTGCAGTGCCGGCATCTCATGTGGGTGCTGGTTCAAGTCCCAGCTGCTCCACTTCCGATCTAGCTCCCTGCTATGCCCTGGGAAAGCAGTAGAAGATGGCTCAATTTCTTGGGCATCCCAGACGCACGTGGGAGACCCAGAAGAAGCTCCTGGCTCCTGACTTCAGACCAGCGCAGCTCCGGCCATTGTGGCCATTTGGGGAGTGAACCAGCAGATGAAAGACCTCTCTTTCTGTCTCTTTCTCCCTCTGTAACTGTCTTTCAAATAAATAAAATAAATCTTGAAAGAAAAAAAAAGAACTGAAACCAGCAAACCAAAGCGAGGGTCCTGTGTGTCAGGCACTGCTGTCTTACAGCACAGAATCTTGCTGTGGCCTCTTCTGTTTTGCAAGTCTAGAAATTCTATTTTTGCCAGTGCATTCAGATGTGAATCTCTGCGCGCATCTCGGGAAAGCTACTGACGCCCCTCCGTGATAGACGTTCCACACTGCACACACATAGACGCACCCACACACACACATATACGCACGCTTTTGCCCACAATCCAAGGACTTAATGGATCCCCCAGTGCCCATCCTTGGCTTCCAGGTTAAGAATTCCTGCGCTAGGGTGGACGTTTGGACGATGGATTGAGGAGCCGGTTAGGATGCCCACATCCATGTCAGAGTGTCTGGGCCTGGTGATACTTGGCTGGGCCTCCTGACCCCAGCTTCCTGGTAATGCAAACCCTAGGAGGCAGTGGCGACAGCTCAAGTAATTGTATCCCTGCCCACATGGGAAACCCAGGTTGAATTCTTGAATCCTGACTTTGCCTGTCCCGGTTCTGGCCATTGCAGGCATCGGGGAAGTGAACCAGCTGATGGGAGCTTGCTCTCTCTTTCTCTCAAATTTGTTTTACAAAAAGAACTACTGCTCTACAATATCGATATAGGAACCTGAATGCCCAACTACTAGTCAGTGAAGAAGAGACAACATCAGTGGCCTATGATCCTTGCATTGGCCAACCAGCTTCTTATCTTGCTACACAAAAAGCTACACAGAGAGCCAAAGCGCAATTAAAAGTGAGTATGGAATCCTAGCAAAGGGAATTCACTCTTAATGGCTCTTGTCACTAAGCTACGAGAGTCTGATGCAGCCTTGTGTCCTCTGTGCTTGCAGGCACAGTGAAAGCCAGAGTCCTGCTGCCACTCTGCCCAAGCAAGGTGCAGTGCAAGCGTCTGGCTTTGGCACTCACACATGCAGGCTTCCTCACTCTGCAACTCGTCTCTTCTACTAGGAGATGTCACTCAAGCGGCGATGCCTGCCCTCCATACTTCTTTTTCTTTCTTTTTTAAAAAATATTTTATTTATTTGAAAGACAGGGTTACAGAGAGAGGTAGAGTCAAAGAGAGGTCTTCCATTTGCTGGTTCACTCCCCAATTGGCCGCAATGGCCAGAGCTGTGCCGATCCAAAGCCAGGAGCCAGGAGCTTCTTCTGGGTCTCCCATGTGGGTGCAGGGACCCAAGGACTTGGCCATCTTCTATTGCTTTCCAAGGCCATAGCAGAGAGCTAGATCAGAAGTGGAGCAGCCAGGACTGGAACCAGTGCCCATATGGGATGCCGGCACTGCAGGCCAGCGCGTTAACCTGCTGAGCCACAGCACTGGCCCCTTTTTCTTTTTTTTTTTAAAGATTTATTTATTTATTTGAAAGTCAGAGTTACACAGAGAGAGAAGGAGAGGCAGAGAGAGAGAGAGAGAGAGAGAGGGAGAGAGAAAAAGAGAGGTCTTCCACCCTCTGGTTCACTCCCAATTGGCCACAACAGAGGCCAGGAGCCAGGAGCTTCTTCCGGGTCTCCCACGTGGGTACAGGGGGCCAAGGACTTGGGCCATCTTCCACTGCTTTCTCAGGCCATAGTAGAAGCTGAATCGGAAGTGGACCAGCTGGGACTAGAACCAACGCCCATATCGGATGCTGGCACTGCAGGCAGCAGCTTTAACAGCTGCGCCATAGCACCAGCCCCGCCCTAATACTTCTTTCTTCCCTTCCTCTTTTTCTAACAAACACCTTTTATTTTGAAATAGTTTTAGACTTATAAGAAGTTTCTAGGGCTGGCGCTATGGCATAGTGGGCTAAGCCCCTGCCTGCAGGGCCAGCATCCCATATGGGTACCGGTTTATGTCCTGGCTGCTCCACTTCTGATCCAGCTCTCTGCTATGGCCTGGGAAGGCAGAGGAAGATGGCCCAAGTCTTTGGGCCCCTGGACCCACAAAGAAGATCCTGGCTCCTGGCTCAGATTGGTACAGCTCCGGGCATTGTGACCATCTGGAGAGTGAACCTGTGTGGGAGACTCAGAAGAAATTCCTGGCTCCTGGCTCCTGGCTTCAGATCTGCCCAGCCCTGGCCCATGTGACCACATGGAGAGTGAACCAGCAGATGGAAGACATTCCTCTCTGTCTCTCCCTCTCTGTAACTCTGTCTCTCAAATAAATAAATAAAATATTTTAAAAAAAGTTTCAAAAATAGTACAGAAAGTGCCCACGTATGTATCCCATAATAAAATGAAAACACAGTGACACAAAGCCCAAAGAACATATGACCAATGAAAATACCTTATGTAACCATAGTACAGTTCCAAACCAGGACATTCTAATGGTATAAAAGTATTAACTCGGGGCCGGTGCTGTGGCATGGTGAGTAAAGCCACTGCCTGCAGTGCCAGCATCGGGTCTTGGCTGCTCCACTTTGGATCCAGCTCTCTGCTGTGGCCTGGGAAGCATTAGAGGATGGCCCAAGTCCTTGGGTCCCCGCACCCGCATGGGAGACCAGGAAGAAGTTCCTGGCTCCTGGTTCCTGGCTTCAGAAGACCTCTCTCTCTTTCTCTCTCCCTCTCTGTAACTTTGCTTTTCAGATAAATAAATAAATCTTTTTTTAAAAAGTATTAACTCAGGTACAGATTTCATGAACATTTGTGTGCTCTGTTTGTACGACGACTGAGAGTCCAACTCCACAATCAGGATACCACGAAGAAACTGCCTCATCTCACTCCTTTAGTGGTCAGTGGTTTCCCTTGCTCTCTGTTCTCTGCTTTAGAACCAGGGGTTCAAGCCTTTTGCTATTTCAGGTACCTGAAATTCATATGCAAATGGCCTGCAGCTGTGGCCTCGCCTCCCCCTCCTCTGGGTGCTAACTGCATTTGGTGTCACCCAAGCCCCAGTGGCAGATTTCAACTCTAATTGTGTTGGGTTTCGTTTCCGAATCTCAATTTTTTGGTCACTAGGCAAAAATCCTTTCTAGTGCATATTGTTACTCTTGTGTGGAAACAGTCCAGAAGGATTTTTGAAAAATGAGAAGCTCTGCCCATAGCGTCACTACAATTGCGCAAGACAAAATCATTCTCATGAATGAATCTGTGAGACGCGCCAGTGCAGACCCTCACTCTACCCTGCACGCATTTTCCTCTTCCCAAGCTTGTTTCCTCTGACGCTCTGCTTTTCCATAAACGCCTTCTCCATTGGAGAATGAGTTCCATACGGACGTGTGTAGGGCCCTGTGCTCACACGGAAAATACCGCCTGACGCTGCGCGCTTTTCAAATCTACTTTTATGGAGCTGGGTTTCCCACTGAATCTCCTGCAATGCGATTGTGCTGTTTGCCTCCGAGTTTCTGTAAGCACCTTTGCGTGTCTACCCCCTGAGACTGCCAAAGACTGAACGGCTATTGGAGCCAGCCCAACGAACTAAGCGTTTTAAATAAATAATGACGTGTGTGTGCTGAATGCTGAGATTATAAATGACTATTGAAGGGCAGTGCGGTGAGCAAAGTGGAAGTCAACCCAGGAAAAGTGGCCGGAACGTGCACAACGCCCTAATTACTTCTTAGGGTAAAAGCATGGGACTTGACCAGAACTCAGGAGACGCTTGTCCTGTGACACAGGGAGAAGGGAACCCACAGTTGCTGATGGAAAAGTAAAATGGCAAAGCTAATTTTGGGGCTGGTGTTGTGGCTCAGCAGGTAAAAGCCATCACCTGCAGTGCAAGCATCCCATATGGGCGCCAGTTCGAGACCCGGCTGCTCCACTTCTGATCCAGCTCTCTGCAATGGCCTGGGAAAGCAGTGGAGGATGGCCCAAGGCCTTGGGCCCCTGCACCCACGTGGGAGACCCAGAAGAAGCTCCTCGCTCTTGGCTTTGGATTGGTGAAGCTCCGGCCATTGCAACCAACTGGGGAGTGAACCAGCAAATGGAAGACCTCTCTCTTTCTCTCTGCCTTTCCTTCTCTCTATGTGTAACTCTGACGTTCAAATAATTAAATTAAAAAAAAAAAAAAGCCAATTTGGAAATCTGTTTGGCAGTTTCCAGTTAAAAGTTAAACATAAACCAACCTGGCAATGCCACTGCTAAGGATTCCCCTAAGAGAAATGAAAACACATGAGCACACAAAGGCTCACATGATGTTGGTTAGAGCACTGTGATTCATAATCACCAGGCACTAGACTGACCACCAGCAGGTCAATGGATACACACACTGAATTCCTACGTAGAAATGGAATGAGCTGTGGGCACGTGTGTGTCATCCATGAACCAGAGACATACTCAGCAAAATAAGTCAGGTGCAGGAGTGCCCATGTTACAACAAGTCCATTTGTATGACACATTTGGAAAACGCAAACAGAGGGGTAGGCATTATGGCGCAGTGGTAAGCTACCACTCAGGACGCCAGCATCCTCTGCTTCCAGCTTCCTGTTAACTTACCTGGGAGGCAGCAGGTGATGGTTCAAGTAATTGGGGCCTGGCCACTGACATGGGAGAACTGAATGGAGTTTTAGGCTCCTGGCTTTGGCCTGGCTATAATGGGCATTTGGGAAATAGACTAGCAGAGAGAAGATCCTCTCTTCTTCTTTCTTGTTTGGCCTTTCAAGTAGATAACAATAGGTAAATAAACATTTGAAAACCCAGTAGAGACAGAAAGTGCCTGGTGCTAGGGAAAAGGGCCTGAGGGAGTGAAATGTTCTGGCCACAGTGGCACCCCTTGGCAAGGCTACCGAAAATAAGCAAATCGTACACTTCAAATGGAAAACATATATTGATAATAATGTTCAAAGAAAAACCACAGTGCAGATTTTTCTGGAAGGCAGAATGGAGACTTATGGGGTGGAGATGGGCTTATTTATGAGATCGTTGCAGGGTAAATCTGGCCTGAGGAACCAGGGATGGCTGGGCAGTGGCCTGAGGACACAGGAGGATAAAGCAGCTCGTTCAGGATCTACTAGTCCCCCCTGGGGAGGAGCACAATGGGTGTGGTCAGCACCCAGGCCTGGACAGAGGCCATTCCACCGGGGACTTCCCACTGCGATGAGGAGCCCCCCACCTCACCCAGGGACTTGGCAGTTCTCAGTGGTCCCGTGTCAGGCAGAGCATGCTCAAGACAGCAGAGGAAGCCGGGCTGGTGAGAGGCGAGGGTAGTAGGACAGACCCGGAGAGAGGCCCGGGGAAGGGCGATGCAGCCGTGATGCACGTGCAGAGTCCAGGAGAAGAGAGCCTGGGCTGAGAACGGCGGGGTGTGAGCCTTGCTACGGAGCGTGAATTAGGTCTCCCACTCTGGGTTCTCGTGCACATTTCTGGCTGCGTCAGTACCTGTCGCTGTGGATAGCTCAGGGGTTGTGCATAATGGATCAGCACTCCCCCGAAACTCAGGGGCTGAGAGCAGTCCTGCGGGCTGGCCCTGGCTCCTCCACTGCTCTTGCCGCACATGGGCCTGCATTTGGCTGCAGGGGCAGCTGGGGTCGTGCCCGGCTGGAGCTGATTCTCCGTAATTCATCTGCTGGTCTGGGACCTTACAAAAATTTTCTTTTTGAGAGAGAGAGAGAGAGAGAGACAGACAGACAGACAGACCTACCACAATGTCTGGTACTGAGCCACCCAGGACAGGCTGCATGCACCATTATCACAAACACTAGCAGTGGGGTTGTTACAACTATTATACATTCTGCTCAGCATTTCTCAGTGAGAGAGGTGACAGCAGCAAACAAGAGCCCCTGGCCTAATTTAGGCAGGTAGGAAGGAATTCCTTGAGAAACTAGGGTTTGAGCTAAAATCTAATAGATGAACTAAGGTTCATCTAAAGGGGTTGATGGGGAAAGACCATGGCAGGAGAGGGAGCGGTGTGTGCAAGGGCCCTGAGGCTGGCGGTGGTGGTGGAGGAGGTGGGAAACTGTGATGAAAGCAGATGATGATACAACGTTAGCACTGCAAACCAAGAGAGATTCCCAGGGCATTAGCAAAAGGCCCACATTTTACATTTGCAGGGCTCAGGGCAAGAGTGTAGAAAAGCCCAGAGACCTGATTTCTAAGTGTTTACAAATCAGAAACCAAGCTAACAACCCATCAATACACTATGTGCCATCGCCCAGCTTATCAGATGTACCCCTGCCGCCTCACCCCCCGTGGCTTCCAACTCCAGCTGCATCCTATATGGTGAGAGTCGGGGGCACACACATGTGGACCCCCTAGTTGGGAGATTCAAGCTTCTCTCCAGAAAATGGCCACTGCCCAGAAACCTCTCACTCCCCCAGGTGTGGGTGCATCAGCTGTGTGGTCTGCCTGCATGCAGGACCCAGAGAACAGAGCTCCAGGCTGTTTGAGGAGCCCTTTATGGGGTCTTGGGTGCACAGGGTATGACCCACAAGGAAGGGCAAGGCCTCTGGGTGGACACATTCCCTTGTTGTGGGCTATTTGCCCTATAAGGAGGGTCAGAGGTCAAACCCCCAAAACCCAGGGCCTAACGCAGTGCCTCTTGATCCAGACGATGCTGGCTGTGGGTTATGGGAGCCCAGAGAGAACAGCCGAGGCCAGAGGAAGGGCGGGCAGGGTCAGGGTAGGCTTCCCAGAGGAGGAAGTGCCTAAGCCCAATATACATTCCTGCTGCGGAAGCATCTAGCAGAACTGGAGCCCCCGGCATCCTCCATCTCCTGTTTCATGAACTCGAACAGGAAGTGCTACCACCAGATGGCGGCTGTTTTGGATTTGGTTGCGAGAGCATTTCTCTTTCAGCCCCTCGGCTCGGCCAGCCTCCAGCGCCCTGCTGGACAGCGATGTCAGCTGAGGAGCCCTACTCCGCCAGGCCCAAATATGGTAAGGAGAGAGCAGCTGGAGGGCTACGCTCTGGTTTCCAAGGAGTTATCACGGCGACGAGAAAGATTTTCCTAATTTAAGAGCTTAAGTAGGAAAACTCTTAAAACTCCTACACTTGGATGCAAATATGGTCCTTGGAACGGAATACCCATTCCCTAAGGGTGGGGAGGGCAGGGGTGCAGAGACACGTGCATCAGCACCTCACATCTCTTCCTAGGACACGCTGGCTGCGGGCAGCCGGGCAGCCACGGTCCCTCCTCGCACCCCCAAGGTCGACACAGCTGTCCTTGCGACAGATGCAGACACTTGTTCTCCTAAATGCCCGTTTGTTTTGCTGTGAAAATGGCAGTCGTGCGCCTGTTTGCGGCTGTCCAAGGCGCAGAACGTGAAAGCGATGGAGAGATTAAATGCACCAAAGAGAGCCAGAAAACCTGGCATTTCAAAATATCTCCATCTCCGTCGTCTGGCCCAGGGAGAAATAGCAAAGTGAGGAATGAACTACTCCTTAGCAGCAACGCCCTGGAAGGGAGGCTGGGAGAACCCACGTGGGGAGGGGGAGGGGCAAAGCCGTGTAACCATGAGCTGAGGGTCTCCCCCACAGCACAATCCAGAATTTCCTCCTGAGTCCTCTTGCCCGGTCCCAATCCCATCAAGCCAGGCACAGGATAAAGACAGGTGAGGCTGACTCTGGAATGGAGGGGCAGCAGAGGGGGAAGAAGTGACCTCCAGGGGTTTCCAATTCCAGGCATGTAGGAGCGGGGAAGGGAGGGACGAAGCAGAAGCACGCAGAGACATCGCTCAGCTTGTAACAGGCACAGCTCAAACGTGAACCACTTAATAACCCTACGTGGTTCAGGAAACATTAAAGAAACCCAATGGTATTCGATTTAGGGAGCATTTCTAGTTATTCTTCCTGTGTTATCAACAGTGAATTTTTAAAAAGATTTATTTATATATTTGAAAGGCAGAGTTATAGAGAGAGAGAGAGGAAAGGAGAGACAGAGACAGAGAGAAAGGTCTTCCACCTGCTGGTTCACTCCCCAAATGACCGCAATGACCAGGGTTGGGCTAGGCTGAAGCCAGGACCCAGGAGCTTCTTCTGGGTCTCCCACGTGGGTCAGAGACCCAAGCGCTTGGGCCATTTTCTAATGCTTTCCCAGGTGCATTGGCAGGGAGCTGGATGGGAAGTGGAGTAGCCAGGGCTCGAACCAGCGTCCATATGGGATGCTGTTGCTGTGGGCTGTGGCTTAACTCACTGCACCACAGCAATGGCCCAACAGTGAATTTTTACTGGTGCCTGCTCTGTGCCCCGCAGTGCCAAGGCCTGGAAGTAGAAGCTCTGAGAAGTGGATGCGGCCTAAGGCAGGGCTGTGCTCCTATTTCCCGGGTGAAGACGGTGAAGCTGAGCAAGGTTGGGCCCAGGAGAGTAAGGAAGACACTGGGTTCATTTTGGACACAGTGAGTCCTAGGTGACATCAGTTCCAGAATGGGATACCCAACTCTGTTACTGCTCCCAGAAGGAGGCCCAAGTGCTTGGGCCCCTGCATCTACATGGGAGACCCAGATGCACCTCCTGGCTTTGGCCTGGCCCAGCCCCAGGTGTTGGGGCATCTGGGGAATGAACCAGCAGATGGAGGATCTCTCTCTGTGTCTCCCTCTCTCTCTCTCTCTGTGACTCTGCCTTTTAAATAGATCAAGATAATTTTTTTTAAAGATACCATCTAAAAGGAGACCCCAGGATGATAGGAAATCAATCAATCAGCCATTGAACCTGGAGGAGGGTGGGAGGGAAGAAGTCAGAGGAAGAAAAGACAAAGGCCTGCAGATTTCCAGTGTGACCCCTGCATGCTCTGAGTTTGGGATCATATGACTGCATTATGAAATGTTCATGAAATAAACATGTTTTAAAAAGTGAGAGGCGGAAGTTAATCAAGAGTCAGTGCTGGGGCTGGCACTATGGCATAGCAGGTAAAGCCGCCGTCTGCAGTGCCAGCATCCCATATGGGTGCTGGTTTGAGCTGTGGCTGCTTCTCTTCTGATCCAGCTCTCTGCCATGGCCTGGGAAAGCAGTAGAGGATGGCCCAAGTCCTTGGGCCCCTGCACCCATGTGGGAGACCCGGAGGAAGCTCCTGGCTCCTGGCTTCGGATCGGCCCAGCTCTAGCTGTTGCAGCCACTGGGGAGTGAACCAGTAGATGGAAAACCTCTGTTTCTGCCTTTCAAATAAATAAATATTTTAAAAACAGGAGCACTAAAAAAAAGTGGGTTTAGGAGGCAGATAAAGTTGAAGACACAGGAGAGAGGTAGGTGGGAAGCCCCCAGCGAGGGGCGGAGTAGTGAGCCAGAAAACCAGGGCCAGAGAGGTGGCTGCTTGCACTTTGGTTTTAGTGAACTGGTCAGAAGCAAGGTTAATACTGCCCTGGGCCACAGTCCAGACCCTCAGCTGACCGACTTAGCTCTGGCCTCACAGTAGTTAGAAGGCCCTGGGAGAGATTCTCACCACCTGGGTGATCCAGGCACCATCCCCCAGGCAAGGGCGGGCCTTCTGCAGCTGGGAATAGGACTCCGCCCCACTTCCCCCGGAGGCCCCGGGAGCTTCCATGAGGAGCCAAGGCCGGGGGTAAGCCACTGCGTGGAACTCAATTATGCATCGCTTGGTGTCTTTAATGTTTCCTGAACCAAGTGGGGGTTATTAAACGTTCCTCATTTAATCTGTACCTATTGCAGGCGGAGGCCTGTTCCTGCAAAGTCCCAGCCTCCCGACTCCCAGGCGGGGCCTCTGTAGGTCAGCCAGCACCAAATAAAGGATGAAGAGGTGGGGGAGGGCTGTCCTCGGCAGCACACCAAAGCTAAAAGGGACCCAGACCTCCCTCAGGGCAGTGGTCCTCAAACCCGAGGTCTTCTTAAACCCCAGGCTCTGACTCCGCAGCGGCTGACGCAGGTGCGGCGGGGCCGAAGGGTCTGCTTATCCCCCACCAACTCCCCAGCTGCTGCCGCTCAGGAAGGCCCCCTGCTCGGAGGGCCACTCGACCTGTGCTGCTTGTTTGTCTCACCAACAAGGACGATGAGGCCTGCACCGACCTTGGCCTAGATCCCCAGCGAATGCAGCGGAATCCCAAGCCCTTTCTTGCCGAATCCACAGGCTCGGATCTCCTAAAGGGGAGACCTCGCTCCTGCTGGCCACAACGCAGTTAGCAGGCCAGGAAGCCACCTTCAAAGCCGTGCCACTCACTGCCCCACAGACCTTCCGTCCTGCCAATCAGCCAGCCCGCTGAAGTCCTCGGTCTGGTCCAGTCAGTATCATGTTTCCGGAGCGGTTCTGCCGCCTGCCTTTGTCCGTGAGGCCTGGATCTGGGTTTGTCTGAGGGTTCCTTGGTCTGCGTCTTTGGCACAAACAGCACAGCAGTGGTCCGGACTGGTTCTCAGTAAGCACCTGGGCCCGCTTTGTCCCACTGCAGCTGAGCCGGATGCCGCCCACCTGGTCAACATGGTGGCACTGGGTTTCCACTCCACCTCGCTGCCCTTTTCCACCTTTGCAACGTGTGCCTTGTGAGGACACACCTGGAGAACAGGTAGGCACATTTCCCGTTGCACTTCCTCATGGATGTCATTATCCGTCAGTGATTCTTGCCTGGAAGCAAACATCAATGCAGTGGTCGCCAGTGGCGAATTCTCTGACTCCATCCTTTCTTCTGCATTGATTCGTGGCAATCCTCCCGTAAGGAAATTTTTCCCTTCTCCTGCATTCACTCATTCACTGTGAACTTGTGCACTCTGCTGAATTCCTGAATCCCCATGTGTTGTATCCCAATCAGTCCTCTTACCACCAGGTAGCCCCTGCTGCTTCCGTAGCCACTATTTCCATGATGATTTATTAGCTTATCGTCGTCTTTCAAAATGAACATTTTTTTAAAGATTTATTTTGATTTATTTGAAAGGCAGAATTAGAGAGAGAGACAGAGAGGTCTTCCATCCACTGGTTCACTTCCCAAATGGCCTCAATGGCCGGGGCTGGGCCAGGACAGAGCGAGGAGCCTGGACATTCTTCCAGGTCTCCCAAAAGGGCCCGAGCACTTGGGCCATCTTCCACTGCTTTTCCAGGCCACAGCAGAGAGCTGGGTCAGAAGTGGAGCAGCCAGGGTTTGAACCAGAGCCTACATGGGATGCCAGTGTCACAGGTGCCACAGTGCCAGCTCCCAAAATGGACATATTTCAAAACATGTTATACACCATAAATATACACAATTTTTGTCAATTAAGAACTAAAATACTACATCAGAGCTAACAGAAGTATCATGCAAGTTATAAATGAGAGCTATGGGAGTAATTTTAAGTTTTCTGATAGACATGGTGAAAAAAAGGGGAAAGCAAAACAAGACGGGGCCAGCACTGAGGTGTAGCAGGTTAGGCTGCAGCCTGCGAGGCTGGCATCCCATAATGAAGTGCGGGCTCCAGTGTCAGCTGTCCGTTTCCGATCCAGCTCCCTGCCAATGCACCTGGAAAGACAGCAGAAGATGGCCCAGGTGCTTGGGCCCCTGCACCCACATGGGAGTCCAGGACGGAGTTGCTGGCTCCTGGCTTTGGCCTGGCCCAAGTCCAGCCATTGTGGCCACTTGGAGAGTGAACCAGCAGTTGGAAGATCTCTTTCTCCTTCTCTATCACTCTACCTTTCAAGTAAATAAATCTTAAAAACACAACAAGATAAACTTGAAACTATTTGCGCAGCCTATACATTGCTGGATCACTCTTCTGTCTCACCTGTGCAGGCCCCAGGTCCAAGCCAGAACTCAGCCGTGTTGGGAGGGGCTGCAGTCACTGCTCAGGCCATGATTTCCAGGATCCCAATAGCGACTTTTGCAAAGTTGCCTTAAAACCAACGTGCCCATCATTCCACTCCCACCTTGATTCCTCTGAGGCCAAGTGTTCCGAGTCTAGCCCTGCTCATGCCACAGTCGTTGAGCTAAGTGAAGCTCCCGTTTCAAGCTCAGGTCCTGGGAGAAGGGCCGGGCCGGCCAGCCCTGGCCAATCCTGGTTTCCGTGGAAGGTCCCATGGCCTTGGCTGGCACGTGCTCTGTGCTCATCCTGTCTCCCCACTGTCCCTGGTGTGCCTGGACGAGGGACACTTGGCTTGCACTGGCATTGGGCCCTGGGAGTCCAAAGAAGAATGCCAACTCAGCAGTAAATATTTGCCATCTTGACAACCAATTACGCTATCTGGTCAATTTCATCATCGTGCCATTGTGCAAGAGAAGTGCCTTAGCTATTTGGGAGTTAAAAAGCAATTCTAGGCACATTTTGTTTTTAGAAACAAACAAAGGCATCTCAGAGGCATAAAGAAATGGAACTCCCATTTTGGGTTCCATACCCCTGTTTTGTAAGGTGTGTCCCGTGGGCAATCCCTCTCCTGATGAGCCAGCCACTTGTGTGGCACCAGGATTAGGAATCTCTGGAGGCCCGGCGCTGCGGCTC
Organism: Oryctolagus cuniculus; assembly: GCF_964237555.1. Classification (NCBI taxonomy): domain Eukaryota; kingdom Metazoa; phylum Chordata; class Mammalia; order Lagomorpha; family Leporidae; genus Oryctolagus; species Oryctolagus cuniculus. The sequence continues at coordinate 6,865,136 of NC_091438.1, read as the reverse complement.
ACTAGGCTAATCCTCCGCCTTGCAGCGCCGGCACACAGGGTTCTAGTCCCGGTCGGGGCACCGATTCTGTCCCGGTTGCCCCTCTTCCAGTCCAGCTCTCTGCTGTGACCCGGGAGTGCAGTGGAGGATGGCCCAAGTCCTTGGGCCCTGCACCCCATGGGAGACCAGGAGAAGCACCTGGCTCCTGCCATCGGATCAGCGCGGTGCGCCCGCCACAGCGCACCGGCCGCGGCGACCATTGGAGGGTGAACCAACGGCAAAGGAGGACCTTTCTCTCTCTCTCACTGTCCACTCTGCCTGTCAAAAAAAAAAAAAAAAAAAAAAAAAACAACGAATCTCGGAACAAGACAGAGACTTGGAGAGGCTGAGCTGTAAAGTGTTACTCCCTTCCTCCTAAGCCGTAGTGAGACCATCTGCCCCGGGATGGTTTGCCAGAGGGTGGGCTGGGTTCTTATTCGAAGGTACTTCAAAAATCCAGGGAAAGTGAAACCAAAATGCAAGTTTAACTTGCCATAAAAAAAAATTGAAATCCATGCACTTGAGGGATCTTTTAAAAAAAAGAAACTCAGATAAAATGTATATTATTTTAAAAACTGTGCATGGATTTAAAAATTTTTTGCACCCAAAAATACTTACCCTTTAATCCCATTCTCCATGAACTATCTGAAGCCCCCTCATAGTTGCCCCAGTCAGTGGGGTGGAGACCGACTGGCATGTCATGGACAGGGCCAATGTGCTAAACATCCTGCCAGGTGGGGAACAGTCTCATGCAGCAGGGGCTCACCTCCCCCCGCCCAAACCACTGCATCCCACAGAGGGACCGTCTGGGGTTTCCCCAGGAACGTAGAACTGAACCCAGACTCCACGGCTGCAGGACTGACTCAAGTGTTGGAAGCCTGGGAGCTGCTGGCTGTGGCCATTGCTCAGTGTAGGCCTCCTCGGGGGACAGAAAGGCGGCCTGCATGGAGAGGACTGTGGCCGGTAAGAGGAAACAGGGCAAGTGAGAGTGGGACTCTTGCCCACACTGTCATCAGGCCCTGGGCTCTTACTGTGCTTGCTGGCATCTGTGGGCCTGCTGTGGGCTTCCACAACACCCTGTTGCTTGCCAACAACAGGCCTAACTTTGGCGAGACTGGCTTCAGCACTGCCATCTTCGGCCACATGGGCTGAGTGGCAGGGAGAGAGAGCTGGTGCAGTAGAAGAGAGACACAGAGGCGGAGATCCTGGGGGCTGCCTAGAGGCGGTGTCTGAGGCCTGACCACCTCTGGACCCATCACATGTGGCCTGACAGCTGAATGCTAGGAGGTGAGCCAACTGCACTCCAGCCGGAGCAGGCGGGCAGTGCCAGAACCAGAGGAGACTCAGGACAGCAAATTACAGAAGAATCCACTGCTCCCTCAGCAAAGGGGCCAGCCCAGAGTGCTGGGTGCTTTGCAACCCTCTTGCCTTGGGCCAGCCTGCATTTGAATGACTGCCCAATCCAGAACTCTCGGAGCTCTGTGTAGGCCTGACTGTCCCCGGGCCACATCTATGGATTAGAAGTTGGGAAAGAAAAGTCCTATCCATGAGCTGAAAATGAGAAAGTCATTTTCTTTGCAGGGAAAAGCAAAATAAACCCCCCAGACTCGCAAGGGAAAACAGCTCTTGCAGTGGTAGCCTTCATTTCCCGATTAGTTTTCTCGCCTGCTGGAGATACTCAGGTTTGTGTTGATGATGGTGGCTGTCTCTATTCCTGTTGTAGCTCGGTGAGCTGGAAGTAGTGGTTTAGTGGTTCGTGTCTGTGGGCTGGTGCTTAATTGCCTGGCTGTAGCGTCTCTAACCGGAAACAGAGAGGAAGAATCTATTTCCAAGAACCTTTGGTTTTGCCGGCCAGCAGATCAGTTAGCCATAACCAAGGCTTCAGAACGGCAGCATCTGCTTCCAGCCGTCAGTCACAGGAAGTGCAGGCAGGCGGCGGCCGCGTGGTAGAGGACAGAGGGCTCTGCTCGGGATGTGGTAGGTGGGATTGCGCGTCACCAGCCTTCATCCCAGTCTAGCTCCCCTGCCCTTGGGTGAGCTTGCTGGGCTCGGCACTCTTGGTTTCTATCATTTCCACCCATGATCCTGCCTTTGCTAGTTCTCCTCCCATCATCCCCGTCACAGAGCCCTGTCATCTGTACGTGTCTGAACACAAGATTGGCTGCTTTAAATGTGATTGTTTTCAAGATTTATTTTTATTTATTTGTAAGGCAGAGTTAGAGAGAGAGAGAGAGAGATCTTCCATCCACTGCTTCACTCCACAAATGCCCACAACAGCCAGCACTCAGTCAGGAGCTTCTTCCAGGTCTCCCACGCAGGGTAGGGGCTGAAGCACTTGGGCCATCTTCTACTGCTGTCCCGGGGCCATAGCAGAGAGTTGGATTGGAAGAGGAGCAGCCGGGATTCAAACCAGTGCCCAAGTGGGATGCCGGCGTTGCAGGCGGCAGCTTTACCCACTATACCATAGCACTGGCCCCAACTTAGTCATTCTTGTCATTCAACCCTACTGTGCCTACATAGCTCTGGGCTGGTAGGGAGGGAAGAGCACCTGGCACCTAACACGTGGCAGGTTTCTGTTTAACTTTCTGAAGATCCGTTCAGGTCCTGGCCCCGATGGCAGCCTCCAGCCCTTTGCTCAGTGCAGAACACAGCGACCTCCTGAGTGACCCCCGTGAGGGCCCGGGGTCCTGCCCTGGGCACCACCCTTGCTCGTCTCCCTGCAGCGTTTCCCGCCTTTTTCTGCAACATCGGTTGCTTCTCATCTTGGAGGCCTCAGCTGAAATGTCTTCTCTCTGTTTCTAAAAAGATTTTATGTATTAGAAAGGCAGAGTTACAGAGAGGGTAGACAGACACACATACACAGCAGGGGAGGCGGAGGGAGGGGGAGAGAGAGGTCTTCCTCTCTAGTTCACTCCCCACACGGCTGCAACAGCCAGGGCTGGGCCAGGCCAAGACCAGGATCCTAATCTCCCTTGTGGGTGGCAGGGACCCAAGTTCTGGGGCCGTTTCCCACCGCCTTCCCAGGAGCATCAGCAGGGAGTAGGATGGGAATCAGAGCAGTCGGAACTCGAATTAGCACTCCAGTATGGGACGGCGCATTGCCAGCGGTGCTTACCCCCTGAGCCACAGCGCTGGCGCTAGAGATGTTTTCTCTTTAGCAGCCTCCCTGACTTCTTGTCATCTCCCCCAGCCCAGCACGGTTCCATTAGAGCACCCTATTTATTTCTCGTCAGTGTGTAACTGTCTCCTAGGTTGATTGCCTTCTTAGCATCCTGTCTGTCTAGACTAGAGCTCACTATATCTGCAGAACCAGGCTTCCAGGAGCCCATACAAGGCCTGGCCTGAGACAGAATGATCCACTTCTCCCTAGAAGATCCAGCTCCTCACGGGCCTGCATTGCGGCCTCTCCTTGCTCCTCCACCGGGCACTCCTGTTCAGCAAAGAACCCTCACAACCATTGTGCATTGCTCTCTTCCCACACTGCACCGTGCGCGGTGCGCAGCAGAGAGGAACACAATAAAAACGAGTAATTTTAACTGTTCGGGCCCATGGCTGTTGACGAATTACCTGCCTGTGTCCAGGTGAGCCACCACCCTAAGCAAGACGGAGGCATTCCATCATCCTGAATTTCTCTCGTGCGCTCTCACGGACGAAGTCTCTCCCACGTTGCCTCTCTCTGCCCTTGGAGAATGATGGGATTATTTGATGTTATCTCACCTCTTCCTCAGAGAATTTTAAAGTGGCCTTAAAGGGGGATGAGTGTATTAAAAGTCAGTAAAAGGCTGGCGCTGCGGCTCACTAGGCTAGTCCTCCGCCTTGCGGTGCTGGCACCCCGGGTTCTAGTCCTGGTCAGGGCGCCGGATTCTGTCCCGGTTGCCCCTCTTCCAGGCCAGCTCTCTGCTGTGGCCAGGGAGTGCAGTGGAGGATGGCCCAAGTGCTTGGGCCCTGCACCTGCATGGGAGACCAGGAGAAGCACCTGGCTCCTGCCTTCGGATCAGCGCAGTGGCCATTGGAGGGTAAACCAACGGCAAAAGGAAGACCTTTCTCTCTGTCTGTCTCTCTCACTGTCCACTCTGCCTGTCAAAAAAAAAAAAAAGAAAAAAAAAAGTCAGTAAAAGGGGAGACAGCCAGACTAAGGGGAGAGAGGCAGATGGCCCCAGGGACAAGGGTCTGCAGAGCGTCTATGGCTGAGCTTGAAGCCTTAGCGGATCCCCTGGGAGGGAGAAGCGTTTCCTCTCCCCGGGGAGACAGCTTCCCGGGTACCACGATTGCTCGCTGCAGCTCTGCGGATAGAAGGTTTGGAGGATACTCCGAAGGGCGCGCCCTCAGCGGCGGTCTCACCGCAAAAGCAGCAGGAAGAGGCCTCGTCCGCTTTGTCCGGACGATCTTCCCTACACGTTGCTGCAGCAAATAGTCCAGAATTTTCTCCTCCGCCCGTGGGGCCTTGCAGAGAAGTGCGAGTCAACAGTTGCAGTCTGCCCTGGAGAGGGTCTGGAGGCAGGGATTGCGTTCTGCGGGGCATTTGCTTTGAAACCCAGGTGAGCAGGTGGGCGGGTTCAGGATCAGCCAGGAGACTTGAAAGGGCCTGGACAGGATCCCTGTCTACATCAAAGGCCGGGGCGGGGGCTGCGGGGGCGGGAGAAGCGTCAGAGGAAAAGCCAAGATTTTCTTTAGGAACCAGCTTTGGAGCTGGGCCAGCAGAGGCCGGGCCCCTTGAGTTTCCGCAGAGGGGAACAGGAAGAGTCAGACTTTCACCTCCCCGATGAGCCACTCCCCGTTCGCTGGCCTATCAGAGCGGTGTATTCCGTGTGTGTGTGTGTGTGTGTGTGTGTGTGTGTGTCCCAGGCACTGCTGGGGATTTTAAAGGCACGTTGTGGACTTGCGTGACACCGTTTAAATGCTCATGGCTGCCTGCCCTGTGAAGCATCTTCGATGGCTAAGGTTAAATCCTTGTTTTTGAAAGTGGGTCAGCATAGTACTAGCACTATTTTCTTCTTTCTGCTTTTTTATAAGAAGTCTATACTTGCTGTTGCTTATGCCAGAGGTGTGTCTAAAAGTGGTATCAGTCCCTAAAGAAAGACAGGCAGGCCCCACTGCTGCCCTGTTCTATGCTACTTAACCTCACGGTCAAGGTCATTCTTCTCACTCCGTGGTTCAGCGAGTGGGGCTGTAAACAAGATTTTGCAAGAGCAGTAGAAAACAGCGATGTTGATATGCTCAGCCTATTTAGTGTCTGGATGGTTCTGGCCAGGGATGTGCTGGGGCATGCATAAAAAATGGCGCTTGGAAATACAGCCCGGACTTACAGCATTGTCTGGTGTCCAAGTTTTGTGCAGCAACTGCTCCCGTGGTGGAGTTCATGTCACAAAATGTGCAGCGGGGAAGGCACACGCGGCGGTGCCCTATTTTATGGCCATTCCTCCACTCAGATACAATAGACCTCAATAATCTCAAGAGAGTACATATTGGACATGAATAAGATGTTAAAACATGTACAGTGATGTAGTTATCACACTTGTTGTTAATATAATTTACTTAATTGTAATTGTTGTTTTTAGCAATCAGTTTGAAGGTCAGCTCTCACGAGTTGGTAGGAACAGGCTCCAGCAAATTCCTGCTTCTGATCCATGACACTGAAGATCAAGGAGAGGCCAATATCTCCTTGAGCCTAAAAAAGCACCCAACCGGGAACAGCGCTGCGGCGAGGTGGGCTAAGCCTCTGCCTGCCACACAGACATCCCGTATGAGCGCTGGTTCTAGTCCCGGCTGCTCCTCTTCCGATCCAGTTCTCTGCTGTGCCCTGGGACAGCAGCAGAAGATGGCCCAAGTGCTTGGGCCCCTGCACCCACCCGGGAGACCCAGAAGAAGCTCCTGATTCCTGGCTTCAGATTGGCCCAACTCCAGCAGTAGTGGCCATTTGGGGAGTGAACCAACAGAAGGAAGACCTTTCTCTCTCTCTCTCCCTCTCTCTGTAACTTTAACTCTCAAATAAATAAATAAATAATTTTTTAAAAAAGCACCAAACATGGTCAATACCACCAAGTGTACAACAGCACACAGAACACCAGTTCTGTCATTCTTTTTTTTTTCCCCTTAGGAAAAGAGCTTAATGTTTTGCTGGACAACCCAGAAAACTGAGCAGGATGACAATTTCAAGAGAGTAGCGAGGATTGGCCATTTGGAAAAAAAACCTGTACATTGAGTCCATCAAGAGGGAGGCACTGTTTGACAAAGGCTGGAGTCCACCTGTTCAAACACTGACAAATGGTTTGACCTTTTGACGTCAAAGTTGGGTCTCGAGCTCTAGGCTGGGGAGCAGTTTTCCCTCCGGAGCTTTGTGGCTGAAGGGGCCGTGGAAGGTCTCCTCTGATGTCCAGGAGTGTGGGGGTGGGGCCACGCTGGGGGAGAGGACAGACACGACAAGAAGGACCAGGAGCACCACAGCCAACACCCTCCCACTGTCCCCAGCCTTAGGCGCAGGCAGAGCACCTGTTGCCTGTTTTCACCTCATTCGAAGGGGAATTCTTGCCTCACTCATGTTCAGCAGGTGCAGAGGATGGCTTAGACACAGCCTGTTAGCTGGCTTGAATCCTTTTAGCTCCTCTCACTAGAAGCTTCCCAGACGATTTGACTTAAAAGCTCTGAATCGTGACGCCTGTGAGGTCTCAGCGCTCCTTATCAGAGGGCACCTTCACAGAGGCCGCGTTCCCGTCCGTCTTCAGATCTCGACAGTAGACCGAGCTGCTGGTTCTGTTTGCTCGAAGCATCAAGGTTCTGAGCCAAGCCAAAGAAAATAAGCAAACCAAAGAGATCACAACTCCTAGCGAGCCGGGACTCTGAATGTGGTAAAGGGCTGGGGAGTGGCCTGGCGTTCCATCATTGGTCTGGTTGCTAAGATCAAGGTCATTTTGGGTTCATTGGACATTGAGCTGTTTTTCCAGTCCTTGGACAAGGAAGGGAATGTAAAGCGCTTTTTCTACTGAGATTCTACCCCGAGAGCTCCCAGATCATTGTGTACCCATGTTCTGATTCACGGACACTCTACACACTGAACAGCAATCTGATATCCAAGAAGGTGTCACAGTTTTAGTGAAAAATCTCTTCAGAATATTCTTTTGTTTGAACCCAGCAGTCATGTTTTCCTAAGAATTCATAATAGCCTATGGAGTTTACGTGTGTTTGAAACATCGCCAAAATCCCTATTTTCTCAACTTTGGCATTCCTTTAGAAAGTCTCACATATATAATCAGAATGTGTGTGTGTGTGTGTGTGTGCGCGTGAGAGAGAGAGAGAGAGAGAGAGGGAGAGAGAGAGAGAGAATGAGCCAGCAGTGGTGCTAGGCGTTTTGCACGCTCACTAACACTGTAGCAATATTTGACGGTACGTATTCTTTCATTTATAGACCCAGAAGCTGAGGCTCAGGAAGTCTGATGACTTGCCCAAGGCCAGAGCTGACAAGCCCCAAAGCCAAGACTCTGTTGCACTCTCTTTGCTGGAATCCTCTCAGTTAATTTTGTTCAAGTCAGCACATACTTGAATAATATTCAAATCAGGATAAATATATCTGTTTCTTCAAATGTTCTTCATTTCTTTATGGTGCACACATCCAGAAGCAGTTTTCCAGCCTTTTTAAAGAAAAATCTACAGTGTATTATTGTTACCGATATTCACCCTACTGTGTAGGAGGTCACACTTTTTTCTCTTATCTATGACTTAGTACCTGTTAATAATCAACTTTTCCCCATCCCTCTCTCCCCATCACTCTGCTCAGCCTTGGTGACCACCATTCTACTCTCAACTGGACTTTATTTTTTTTAATTGGGAAATAAATGAACTTTGAGCTTGAGCCACTACTCTTTGGGGGTTTTGGTTATTTGCAACTGAACCTAGTCCGAACGCATGTGCTCACAGAGCTGGAAGTCCACGGCTTCTGTGTTGGTTTGGTTGGGCAGCTCCCTGATGGCGTCAGGAGTACTTGTCACTCCAGATCTTTGCTCTGCCTTTCGATGGAGATAATATTGGATTTATCCCTTGCCCTTGAATCTCAGTTCGGTCTCACACCCTATTGTCTTTACACCCCACCCCTGCATTCTTCCCCCGGGTTCTGGGGACTTCACCTCTGCCTGCTGCCCTCTACTCCCACTCCCACCCTGGCTCTCCTAAGATATAAAAGGCCGGGCCCCTGGGGTCAAGGCCTCCTGCTCCATTGGCAGTTGGTCACCCACTTCTGCTGATTTATTTTCTTTGAATAAATTCAGTCTGGGGGCCAGCGCTGTGGTGTAGCGGGTGAAGCCACCGTCTGCAGTGCTGGCAGCCCATATGGTTGCCGGTTTGAGTCCTGGCTGCCCCACTTCCGATCCAGCTCTCTGCTATGGCCTGGGAAAGCAGTAGAAGATGGTCCAAGTCCTTGGGTCCTTGCACCCATGTGGGAGACCCGGAAGAAGCTCCTGGCTCCTGGCTTCAGATGGGGACAGCTCTGACTGTTGCAGCCATCTGGGGAGTAAACCAGCAGATGGAAGACCTCTCTCTCTCTCTCTCTCTCTCTCTGTCTCTCTTTCTGCTTCTACCTCTCTGTAACTCTGCCTTTCAAATAAAATAAATCTTTTTTAAAAAATTCAGTCTGGCTGTAGACTCGTATTCTGCCTCCTCTCTGTTCTGCGCCTCTTTTCCTAACATGTTGGTGCTCCGTGCGCGGAGGCCCCATCTGCACTCTTTTCCTAACACCTTTTGTGTTAGTTTCATCCTAAGGCTGGCTCGCTTTAGCTGCCAACAGAAAGCTGGTACGCGTTTCCTTACCACTTTCCGGAGCCAGAGTGAAAGTCATGTCTGGAACCTCCGTAAAAATGATAAAGCTTCTTTCCCAGAAGCCATGTGACATCTCGCTTCTCATTGCCTGAAATTAGGGCAAAGGCAGCTGGGGGACTGGCGTGAGTGCTTAGTTCTAACAGTCACTGTGGCGTGAGAATCAGGATTATGCTAATTAACTTGGACTAATCAGGGTCTGCCATGGAGGTGGAGCCTTCTTGCTATTTATTTATTTTGAGAGCGAGACATACACACAGAAAGGGAGAGAGCTCCCATCCACTGGCCCACTCCCCAAATGCCTGTCCCAGCCAGGGCTAGGCCAGGCTGAAGCCAGAAGCTGCAAACTCAATCCAGATCTCTCACTTGGGTGCAGGAACCCAACTACTTGACATCATCACCTGCCACCTCCCAGGGTTCCCATAAGGAAGAAGCTGGAATTGGAAGCCAGGGCTGGGAATCAAACTCAGGAACTCTGATACAGGGTGCAGGCAACCTACCTCTTAGGCCAAATGCCCACTCCAGTCTTTCTTTTAAAATTAGGGGTAACAGCATAGCTTAGAGTCAGTATAATTAATCCTTGGCATTGATGAATTTGATCCTCTCGGTTTGTATTGTGCTTGCAAGACCTCAATGATCCACACCATGTCAGGGGCAACAAAGCATCTCCCTTGAATGGCTGCTTAGAGGATTCAGTGACAAGTTACCCGCTCGGTTTCCAGGACTAGATCAAGGCTAGTGGGCTGCAGTCACTTTACTGGGAAATCCAAGCCTGCTGCTGAGATAAAACTCCTGGCAACGTGAGAGCCGGGCTGGTGTGAGCAGGGAAGGCGATGCCTGGGCGCTTCTCCTACAGCTGTTCTCCTCTACTGCGGGGCTGCGCGGGGAGCCCACGATTCCTAGAATTGATAATCCTCTGCATTAGAGCAGCCTTCCAGGAAGTCCACACTGAATCCCTGCACCGACTTGTTGATCGGGTTCACTGGAGCCCTTCCTCTCGTCTCCTTTACCACTGTGCCCACTGAGCCAGAGGGCACTTGAGGCGTCCTCACAGGACAGGGGACGTTCCCGGGTCAGGTCGATCAGAGAGGGCAAGCTGTGACCTTGCAGCTCAGGATGGGAGGCAGGGTTAACAGAATGAGCAGGGTGTGTGTGTTTGGTCCAGCAATGTAGATACCACTTGGGATGCTCACATCCCATATCAGAGTTCCTGGGTTCAAGTTCCCACTCCACTCCCAGTTCCAGCTTCCTGCAGGTGCACACCCTGGGAGGCAGCGGCGAGGGCTCAAGTAGTTGGGTCTCCGCCATCCACATGGGGGATCCGGACTGAGTTCCTGGCTCCTGGCTTTCATCTGGTCCAGCCCGGCTGTCGTGAGTGTCTGGGGAGTGAACCAGAGGGTGAGAGAGCTCTATCTGTCTCGGTCTTTGAAACAAATACGTAAAACGTAAGTTGAGGAAGCGGCACTGAGGACGTCAAAGTTGGCTCCAGTGATTTAATGATTTAGCCCGGGGCAGCCAGAAGCATCTGCTCTGAGTGACAGCTGTCATTCAGTTCTGTGGCTACCACCAGGCAGAGCTCCAGTTCTTTCTTTCTTGGATGCACCAGCAGTTGGCAGCCTCTCTGAAGCTGTTTCTTACTCCTCCATCTGGCCTGTGGCGGGCCTCATGGCTCAGGACACAGCCTTGTTGGAATGATGGGACTCCTTTAGTGAGGCGCCCTGCAATGGAAAGTAACTACCAGAGGAAGGCAGTCATTCAGTGCAGAAATCCTGTAGGAGGAGGAGCAAGCCAGACACTGGCCCGAAACAAGAGGGGAGGGAGCTAAGTTACAGTGGAAACCGAAAACCTTTCTTTCTTTTTTTTTTTTTCAAACAATTCCGAGAGCAATTCTTTAGCAAGTGTCTTTGTAGTAATTGCATTTGGAGTCTAACTTTCCAAAGGCCACCTGGTCATTAGCTTGCTTAAGCTTATCGCTCAAAGTGCTGAGATAGGTTTAGATGGACCATTTCTGAAGTTCTTCTTGGGTGTTTAGTTCACCTTCACACAAGTGTTTCTCCAAGTGTCATCCTTGGACCATTCATATGCAAATCACCTGGCAGGGGAAAGGGTGGCTGGTGGGGTGTCCAGGGGTAAAAACAGATCTCTGGACGCCCAGTTGGATTCTACTAGATTAGACTCTGGCTGTAGAACCTCATCAACATGAGCCCTGTTTTCCAGCAAGTTCTGTGGTTAGAAGGCACCAGAATATTCAAGCACACTGATTCCCAGAATGCCAAGGATCATACCTTAGGGTCTGTAGGGCTTTGCTTTGCCGGCCTCAACGTGAGTCTCAGGGGAGACTGAGAGCAGGCAGTCCCGTATCCACTGCACAGAGGAGACCGCAGTTCTGTGCAGAAGGGCCTTGTGTGAGATTACACACTACTAACCAGGGTAGCCTGGGCGGCAGCTCAGGGTTTGGGGCAGTAACAACATTCCAGTTTACTCAGCAAGAAATCCAAATGTGGGCTGCTGTCTAAAGGGAGAGAAATGAGACACAGAGCAGCCCCAGGAAGGACTGCTCTTTGTGAAAAGAGAAAATAAAACCATACAAATGTGGAAGCTGTCCATAAGCAGTGCACGCACAGTCATTGGGGGAATAACAGCAGTGTTGATTTGATCAACAAACTCAAGTATACTAGAGGACCACTTTTTATGAACTCTCTGCATTGGAACTGGCTAACTCAATCAGTCGTGTTGAACAGGAATGTTCAAGATTTGACAGCACGAATGACACGATCAGAAATTTGATTACATGCATGGCACATTCATTTCCTTTGAGTCATAACAGGGTTGAATTGAAATCCATGTGAGTCAAGCCTGAGTCAAGGACTGGTGGAATTACTCAGCCCCACTTGTCCTTTGTCAGCAATCCGTGATGCCCTGGGTTCATTATGAATTTCAGTGGGGTCTCAGGAACTCAAAATTATCTCACGAATTATGCTGTGGTTCAGTTAGAATTATTAGCCAATCCAAGGGTGTTGGGAGATCCAAGTTCTACAACCCTAGTGTTAGGTAGGTGAGTGTTTCCTGCAGAGCCTTATTTAGAGTGCAAACCTGGTTTTCCCCTCAGAATCTCAGGGACCACACAGTACGGTCCCACTCAACCATTGATTTGTAACATAATGCTATGCAAAGCCACCTGCTGTGTTGGGCCCTGTGTGGCACTGGAACTGCCAGCTAGGCTGTGCTTCCTGGGCACCCATCTGGTGTCCTGGGAGCACACGTGGTTGCTTCTCCAGGGTCACAAGCATCTGACCCCCTTCTAGGGTGGGTGTAGGAAACAAGCCTTGATAAGATCCTGCAGAAGCTGGGGAGGTCCTATGGTAACTTAGACTCTGCCTGAATTTTTGTGCCAATGTTGGTGAAAAGTCAGATGACACTCCTGGAGTTATAATCTTGCAATTAAAGCATTTGGATAATAGTCACTTCTATCATAGTTTATCCTGAATTAGAAGGAATCCAGGCCATTTGGGGGCAATCTGGATGCCACGTGTGGTTGTATTTTTCAGAGTGCTAGTCAGGCTGTGTTTATCCATGACCCCTCTGTCTAATTATTTCTCTGTTTTTCACTTTATTATTTTAGATCTAAAAATGTATCTTTCCTTTACCATTGAGACAATTCATAGCTTAGTTCTTAGTTAACAGTCTGTGGTTATTTAGCAATGCCCTGATCGTGTGGATGCATTGAAATATAGGATGTGTGTGATACAAGCGTGAGTCCCACTATACTTGAGGTACAAGAACTATCACTTATTTATTTTTCCAGCTCATGGATACCAGCCCCAGGTTCTACTCCCCTCCCCACACCCAGGCACACAACGGCACTTAATGAACAAATAAAATTAACAAATTTAAACATTTTAAAAAATAAAGGGGGCTGGCATTGTGGTGCAGCAAGTTAAATCACTGCCTGTGATGCTGCCATCCCACATCAGTGTTGCTGTGGATTCGTTCTGAGAGGAGAAGCACGGTGGGGGCAAGAGGCACGGAGTCACCACACAGACCCCGGGAGTCGGGTGAAAGCAGGCCAGAGGTGAGCAGCTCCCAGACTCATTTATTTCAGTTGGTGCAGCAGCTTATATAGCCAAGGCAGCCAATCCGGTCAAGGGGTAGTTTATGCCGTAACCAATCACTGCCTGTTGCCAGGCGGGCTCCTTTGCCAGGTGGGTTCCGAAGCCATTTCCTGAGTAACTGACACTCGCTCCCAGCGCCATCTTGGCACAGCCTTCTCATTCCACCACACATCACGGTGCCAGTTTGAGTCTTGGTTGCTCTGTTTCCTATCCAGCTCCTTACTAATGCACCTGGGCAGTCAGCAGAAGATGGCCCAAGTGCTTGGGCCCCTGCACCTACATGGGAGACCTCAATAGAGTCTGGGGATCCTGGCTTCAACCTAGGTCAGCCCCAGCAGTTGCAGCCATTTGGAGAGTGAACCAGTGGATGAAAGATTCCCTCTCTCTCTCTTTCCCTCTCTCTCTCTCCTGAGCACCATCACTTGGCTTTTCAAATCAATAGAATAAAATCTTTTTTAAAAATAAACAAAATAAAAATAGAATTAAAAAATAAGTTTATTTTGGTGCAAAAACTTTGAAATCCATCCACAGTGATTCTTTCTTTCTTTCTTTCTTTCTTTCTTTCTTTCTTTCTTTCTTTCTTTCTTTCTTTCTTTCTTTCTTTCTTTCTTTCTTTCTTTCTTTCTTTCCCTTGATTTATTTATTTGAAAGGGAGAGAGAGAGAGAGGTCTTCTAACTGCTGGTTTACTTCCCAGATGGCTGCAATGGCTGGAGCTGCACCAATCTGAATCCAGGAGCCAGGAGCTTCCTCCAGGTCTCCCTCGTGGATGCAGGGACCTAAGGACTTGGGCCATCTTCTACTACTTTCCCAGGCCATAACAGAGAGATGGATGGGAAGTGGAGCAGCAGGGACTTAAATTGGTGCCCATATGGAATGCCGGTACTGCAGGTGGCAGATTTACCCACTACACACAGCGCTGGCCCCCATCCATAGTGGGTTCATATCATTCTTCATGAATTTTTTTTTGAAGAACCCACATGTTGGCTCTTAGGTCTCACTTCTTTAAGGTATAAACTTCAGTATAGAAACTTCTTACTCAAATATCTGGAGTTTGCGAAAGGAAAAAGTGTTGAACTGATCTGACTTACTTCTTGGCTTCTATTGAGATAATGAAGTCATTTTACAACTTTTTCATGAACCTGATGATTTAAAACCTGCCACTTGACGCATATGTGGGCGATACAGTAATATCAAGATTTGGCTCGTAACAAAGCTAAAAACAAAGCAGCAAGCAAGTAAACAAATCAACCCACGCAGTAGCTGGGAGAAGCCTGAGCCACTTGGTGAAAGAGGCTGCTTCTTGGGACGTGGAGGACCCCCGGCAGTCTTCTGGGATGTGCTCAGCCGCTTCTTAGCCCTGCTCCTGGGTGTGAGTGTCCTTAGGGTCGGGGTCAGCCTGTGCCGGGCCCTGCGGATGGCCGCCTTTGAGAACCTTGCAGACTTCCCACTGAGCTTTGCAGCCCTGGTGCGCACACACTTTTGGTCACCCAATCGTAGGGATGAAAGGTCAGTGACCACCTGGTACGATGAATCATGGCCATTGGGTGTCATCATTTCCGTGTCCTGTCATAAAGAGGGCTGGGTCCTCATCACTGGGTACACACTGGCAATTAGCAACGAGCAGTAGTTTTTCACAAGTGGCTACCACGGGAAAACAGCACAGTCCTGAGTCACACGCTCTTGGTTAGAACAACTGCATAGCTCTCTGATGCACGTTGGGCTGCTGTCAACAGCAGAAATGTTTTCTTTATAAGTAGCAAAATAACCTTCTCCTTTTTCCACGCATGTCAAATCGCCAGAGATCACAATCTTTCTTAACCCACAGTTGGCAGAGGCAAGAGCAATTTGGCAGCATCTATCAGAACTGTAGCTACAGCGTGGAGACATTTGGCCTAGCAATTAAGACGCGTGCATCCCAGAGTGCTGGGTCTGACGCCCGGGTCCAGCGCCTGCCTCTGGCTTCCCACTCTCACAGTCCATGGGAGGCAGTGGTGATGGCTCAAGTGACTGGGTCCCTGCCACCCACCCGGGAGACCTGGATTCAGTTCCCAGCTTCCAGCCCAGGCTGTTGTGAGCATTTAGAGCTCTGTCTGTCTGCCTATTTGTCTCTCTGCATCTCAAATAACTAAGTGAAACAAAATTTCTATTTTAAAAAAATTGCAAATATCCATGCTATTTTGCCTAGTAACGCTACTGTTAGGTGGTTATTGTGCATATAAAGATAATAGAATATATATACTAAAATATGTGTGCATATTGCACTTAAAATCTATAATATTTTAGGGCTGGGATTGTGGAGTAGTGGGTTAAGCCCCAGCCTGCAATGCCAGCACCCCATATACAGGTGCCAGTTCAAGTCCCGGCTGCTCCACTTCCGATCCATCTCCCTGTTAACGTGCTTGGGAAAGCAGTGGAAGATGGCCCAGGTCCTTGGGCCCCTGCACCTGCATGGGAGACCCTGATGAAGTACTGGCTTCTGGCTTCCTGGCCCAGCTCTGGCCTTTGCAGCCATTTGGGAAGTGAACCAGGGGATGAAAGATCTCTCTCTCTCTCTCTCTCTCACTGTCTCTCCTTCTTTCTCTGAAACTCTGCCTTTAAAATAAATACATTTTTAAAAATTTATAATTTTTAAATAATTTATAATTTTTTAAGACCTGGAAATATCTCAAATACATTGACAAAAATGGTTTGGCCAAGTAAGTCATGATGCTGCTGTTCACTGGACTCTCATGTAATTCCTAAAAAGAATAAAACAGTGCCACAGGTCCTTATAGGAGAAGGGGGCCAAGATACAGCAAGTGAAAAAACAAGATAGAGAATCAACCGTGCAGTACGCCTTTAGTTTTTTTTTTTTTAATAAAATTATGCTTTTATATGCATAGAAAAATCCAAGAATAACAGTATTTGGATATTTTTTAAAAGACTGATTGATTGATTTGAAGGAGTTACAGAGAGAGGGGAGCAGACATACAGAGAGAGATCTTCCATCCACTGGTTTGCTCCCCAGATGGTCCCAAAGGCCAACGCTTGGGCAGGCCAAAGCCTGGAGCCAGGAGTTTCATACAGGTCTCCCATATGGGTGCAGTGTCCCCAAACACATGGGCCATCTTTCATTGCTTCTCCCAGGCCATTAGCAGGGAGCTGGATCGGAAGCGGAGCAGCTGGGTGCCCATATGACATGCTGGCATCACGGGCAGTGGCTTTATACAATACTCCACAATGCTGGACCCTATTTTTGCATGAGAATATGGAATTTCTGTAATTAAAAAGTGTTTATAAAATATTTATTGTTTTCACTTAATACAATTTCATTGTGGAACTTTCAGAACACATGGAAGGGTATACTGGTAACAATGAGAATTACCAGAACATTCTCATGTTTCTCCTTTGGGTGTTTTTTTTTTTTTTTTTTTTTTTTTTGGCAATGTATATTTACACTTAAAAATGAACAAAAAAAGATCAGCATCACAAAGCTCTTGCAGGTTTTTTTAAAGACTTAATTTAATGACGTAGCATTGCAGAAAACTGAGGTTCTCTGGATAGGCTGGCCTCCGTGCCTTGAGTTCTGTGGTGATCTACACCAGATACCTCCCACGGCTGCTGCAAAAAGATATTCACAGCCAGCACCGTGGCTCACTAGGCTAATCCTCCGCCTGTGGCGCCGGCACCCTGGGTTCTAGTCCCGGTCGGGGCGCCGGATTCTGTCCCGGTTGCCCCTCTTCCAGGCCAGCCCTCTGCTGTGGCCAGGGAGTGCAGTGGAGGATGGCCCAGGTGCTTGGGCCCTGCACCCCATGGGAGACCAGGAAAAGCACCTGGCTCCTGGCTCCTGCCATCGGATCAGCGCGGTGCGCCGGCCGCAGCGCGCCGGCCGCGGTGGCCATTGGAGGGTGAACCAACGGCAAAGGAAGACCTTTCTGTCTCTCTCTCTCACTGTCCACTCTGCCTGTCAAAAAAAAAAAAAAATTAAAAAAAAAAAAGATTTAATTTATTTATTTGAGAGGTAGAGTTACACTGAGAGGGAGAGACAGAGAGAAAGGTCTTCCTTCGCTGGTTCACTTCCCAAATGGCCGCAATGGCTGCAGCTGGGCTGATCCAAAGCCGGGAGCCAGGAGCTTCTTCTGGGTCTCTCACATGGGTGCAGGGGCCCAAGGACTTGGGCCATCTTCCACTGCTTTCCCAGGACACAGCAGAGAGCTGAATTGGAAATGGAGCAGCCAGGACTTGCACTGGTGCCCATATGGGATGCCGGCACTGCAGGTGGGGGCTTTACCCAGTACGCCACAGCGCTGGCCACTGCACTTTCAAACAGAAGTCCTTTCGTGTGTGTTGCTGATGCTACCCTTACCTAGAATGTCCTTTATTTTCCCCTGTGCTGGCAAAATCCAGCGCCAACTTTTCTGTGACTCCTTCCCTGACAACCAAGACTAAAGCAATGGCTTCCACGTCTGGTCTCCCGGCAGCTCTGGGTCCCAGTGGCTGATCTGCACCCAGTGATCACATAGCTCAAGAATGCCTTGACTCTAGGGGCAAGACTGTCCCCTTTGGGGTATCTGCCAATCTCATGACTCATCCGCATGTCTGAGTGACCTCCCTTCTTATGCATTACCCATATTTGGCCGCAGCTCAAGGAGCAGGGGTGAACCCTTGAGGGCCTGTGGATTGACAGTGAGGATGATAATCGGTGTTGCTGGAACATGCATCTTTGGGAGTGGAGCCTGTCCTTGCGGGCTGCCCACTTTTTGACCCATCTAGGCAGAGAATACTGTCTGCCGAGAAGATCCCAAAGTGACGAACAGAGATGAACGAACAGAGACGAACATGTAACCCCAGCAGGGAGAGAATGACTGAAAGGAAGCCCTTGGTCCCTGGCAGCTTTTTAATTCCGAATCCCGGTGCCTGAGAGGCCCAGCTGGGCTTCATCTCTTAATCAAGAAAGCTCTTAGGGGCCAGCGTTGCCACACAGTGGGTTAAGTGCCACCTGTGACGCTAGGATCCCCATCTAGGAGTGCCACTTTGAGTCCTAGCTACTCCACATGCAATCCAGCTCCCTGCCAATTAGCCTGGGAAAGCAGCTGAAGATGGCCCAGGGACTTGGCCCCTGACACTCACAGGGGGGACCTGGATGGAGTTTCTGGCTTCTGGCTTTGGCCTGGCCCAGCCCTTACCATTTGCAGAGTGAACCGGCCAGATGGAAGATCTCTCCCTCTCTCTCTCTCTCTCTCCTTCCTGGTTACTCTGCCTTTCAAATAACTCTTCTTTAAAAATTAAGGAAATGGCCGGCACCGTGGCTCAATAGGCTAATCCTCCACCTTGCGGCGCCGGCACACTGGGTTCTAGTCCCGGTTGGGGCGCCGGATTCTGTCCCGGTTGCCCCTCTTCCAGGCCAGCTCTCTGCTGTGGCCCGGGAGTGCAGTGGAGGATGGCCCAGGTGCTTGGGCCCTGCACCCCATGGGAGACCAGGAGGAAGCACCTGGCTCCTGGCTTCGGATCAGCGCGGTGTGCCGGCCGCGGCGGCCATTGGAGGGTGAACCAACGGCAAAGGAAGACCTTTCTCTCTGTCTCTCTCACTGTCCACTCTGCCTGTCAAAAAATAAATAAATAAAAATTAAGGAAATCTCTCCCTTTTGCTCAAGGAAGGGGCTTACCTAAAGAGATAACCACAGAACAATGTAAATACTGAGTCGTGGAGACACGGTCAGTCCCCGGGGCACCAGGAGATGAGGCCGGTAGTCAGCAGTGGCTTCCTGCAGGAGGTGAGGCTGGGCCCGGTGGAGGGTGTTTCAGGCGGCGGGAACAGCACAGCAGCAGAGAGCTGTGCGAACTGCAGCCGGTCCATGTCGCTGGAGCACAGACGTGCGGCGTGGCCGGGAGTGAGGCTGGCGGAGGAGCTGGGAGGCGCTCGGTCAGGAGCCACGGGAAAGAGCTTGGACTTCCTCCTTCAGGTCAGTGGATGTTAGACTTGCCCGGGACACTTCATGCAGAAACGTGGCTGCCCTCTCCCACCCCAACCAATTAAATCAGAATCGCTCGGGGTCGAAGTGGCGCTTGTTAATTTTCCAGCTGCTCAGGTGTGAATGGCTGTTTAGCCTAGTGGTTAAAGAGCTGAGTGGCTGGGCTTGATTCCAGCCCTGGCTCCTGACTCCGGGTGTCTGCTGAGAGGCAGTGGCAATGGCTCAGGTTCCCCTGTCGCTCATGTGAGAGACCTAGATTGAGTTCCAGCTCCCAGCCTCAGCCCTGGCCCCTCTTGGGATCTGGGGAGTGAACCGGTAGACGAGAGGAGGGTCTCTCTCATCTGTTTCTGTCTCTCTGCCTCTTAAATAAATCACTTTCTTTAAAAGCTGCTCAGGCCATTCTGTGCAGTAGGGCGGAGAACCTAACAGCTGCCTTGCAGGGTTTTCCGCTAGAGACAGACAATGTTTTAGAAAAACGCCATATTGGAAGCTAAGACTGCAAGAGCATGAGAAGGCGGGCAAAGCGGCTGTTAGCAAAGTGTCCCAGTGCCCAGGGGAGAGCGGGAGAGCACCGAGGAGGATTTAGTGACTGGGGAGGGAGGGGGAGTTGTCAGGGTTGACATGAGGGTCTCACCTTGAGGAGCTAGACATGCCCCCCGGAGGGACAGACGGACAGGAGGAGGGGGTCTGCGGTTAGCCAGCCAGCTCTACTTTGGGTCAGCCTCATAGCTTACAGGAGCTTGGTGGGTGATAAAAGCCAGGAGTGGGCGCGCCCCCATCACCTCCAGAGACAGGGCTAGGGGTGATGTGGCTGCGAGGGGCGCTGCGCGGGTGGGTGGTGAGGCTGCGGTGCACCCCGCCTTGGGCCTCGCCTGTGCCAGGGTTTGGGGGTCCGGCAAGTGCCTGCTGCTTTGAAGAATTCCCCCAGGAGCCGTGCGCCATGCTAGTGTGCTCAGACGGAGCAGAACACGGAGAAGCAGGTCCAGACAGGACTGCAGGGGAGAGCGGGAGAGGAGCAGCTGGCGCTGGGGAGTCAGCTGGGTCCCCACGCTGACAACGCGCCAAGATGGGCCATGTGCTGTGCGTGGAAGAGAGCTGTGTCAACGCCTCCTTGTGGGTTTTCACTCTCTAGTGGTTTAACGTGGGCCCCAGGGCTGCCCACTCCACCATCCTGGGGAGGGGGCTGGGAGGTCGGGGGAGTTACATGGGAACGGTTGGGACCACCGCGGTGGCATGGCAGGTTAAGCCCCTGCCTTCAGTGCCCACATCCCCACGGGTTCCATTCCTGGCTGTTCCACTTCCAATCCAGCTCCCTGCTATGGCACCTGGGAAAGCAGTGGAAGATGGCCCAAGTGCTCGGGCCCCTGTACTCAAGTGGGAGACCTGGAAGAAGCTCCTGGCTCCTGGCTTCAGAATTCCAGCCGAATTCTGGCGAATTCTTCCTTGAATCGAGGAAGTGCTTCGATTACTTGGGAGCAAACAGCAGCCAATTCACTCATGAGAGAGGGCAGAGAGGGCTCCAAGGGCTGGACACACTGTAGGAGAACCTAAGTGCTAGAGGTGGGAACTCTGGATGGAGAAAGCTGGGAGCAGGTGGGGTTGGTGCTGCCACCCTACCCCTCCTTTCAAATCGGAGGCTCCCATTTTGCCAGCTACTCAACAGTCAGCCCACTTACTTGACTTTTTGCTCTGTAGCTGGCAAAGGCCTTAAAAAAAACAAAAACAAACAAAAAAAAACCTTGATTTATTCAGCTGGGAGAGACAAAAAGAGACAGGGAGAGCTCCTAGCCGCTGGTCCACTCCTCAGCCTTTGCATTTATAGGTCAGAGTCCACTGAGGCTCGGTTTTGCTGCAGAACCCAAATGGATGAAGACGTGTGTGTATTAGTCGGACAGTCACAAGAACGTGAAGGATTTACGGCCCAGTTTTAAAGAAGACCATTAGTGAAGGAAACATACACTTCTTTTTTTTTTTTAAGATTTATTTATTTATTTGAAAGAGTTAGAGAGAGGAGAGGCAGAGAGAGACAGAAGTTTTCCATCTGCTGGCTCATCCCTCAATTGGCAACAACAGCTGGAGCTGTGCTGATCAGAAACCAGGAGCCAGGAGCTTCTTCTGGGTCTCCCACGCAGGTGCAGGGGCCCAAGGACTTGGGCCATCTTCTGCTGCTATCCAAGGCCATAGCAGAGAGCTGGATTGGAAGTGGAGCAGCCAGGTTTCGAACCAGCGCCCATATGGGATGCCGGTGCTTCAGGCGGCAGCTTTACCTGCTATGCCACAGCGACAGCCCCAAGGGACATAAACTTCTGATGAAAGCATACCACATTTTTTAAAAAGAATCTTAGCTGCAGGACAAAATGCTGGTGTAATGGACACAGGTAGGAAAATCTGTTCCTATTCTCTGCAGGGGATCAGCACCTCATTTAATGACTATTATCTTGAATTAACCCAACAGACCTCAGGATTTAGAATCCTAGGCCAACCTCCAGACGTGAGCCAGGTCAAGGCCCAAGATATATATATATACTTTAGATGTTTTAAGAAAGTCACATGTGGATACCTCACAGAGACGCTGAGGACAACTTCATGGCTTTGATTGTTTTGTAAAGCGAGAATCAGGATTGGTCAGAGAGAAAGGGAGAGAGAGGGAGAGAAAGAGACACTTCCGTTTGCTGGTTCACTCCCTCAAATGGCCACAACGGCCAGAGCTGGGCCAGGCTGAAGCCAGGAGCCAGGAATTCTATCCAAGTCTCCCACGTGGGTGCAGGGACCCAAGGACTTGGGCCATCCTCCACCGCCTTCCCAGGGCTGCCAGCCAGAAGCTGGAGCAGAAGCACAACAGCCAGGACTCGGATAAGCACTCTCAGGTGGGCTGCTGGCCTGCAGGCGGCTGCTTAGCTCCGCACCACAGCGTCCGCAACACGTAGTGTTGCAGAAAACCCAGGTTCTCTGGATAGGCTGGCCTCTGTGCCTTGAGTTCAGCAATGATCTAAACTAAGATGCCTCGCACGGCTGCTGGAAAAAGCCATTCACTTTACCAGCTGAGTCCCCCGAGGGCAGGTGCCCCAGAAAGAGAAAATGCAACGTCTTTTCATAGTCTAACACTTTTGGCTAAGACAGCTTCCCTGTTGGACTCTGTCATGTTGGATAACCTCAGGTGCGGAATGTGTCAGAGCCGTGAAGGTATCTGGCTGAGAACCGTGGAGGCTGGGGGTGTGCACAGGGGAGAGAAGAATTCACCATAATTGAGTGCTGCAGGGATCTGGGAGATAGTCTAATGCCTTTCCTGATGATCCCTGCCTCCTAGTGTCCATTCCCTTGTGCAATCTCAGTTCGAATGGAGAGAATATGGCAAGAGTTATGGCGTGACGCTCTGCGGATTAGATTACAGGCAGACAGACTCTGGTTTGCCTTCTCTTGCTCTGTGTCTTCGATCTTCTGTCGTTTTGAATATGGTATGACTAAGCATCTCTTGGTCGTCCGTTGTTTTTAAATCCTTCTTGGTGTTCCGCGAGCTTCCTGGTTTGGTAGTTTGGCGTCTGACTTTAATTTGCAGGATTTCTCGGTCACGAGTGTTTCCACTATTTGTTCTGTTTCTTTCTTTCTTCTCCTTCCAGTATTCTCATTGTGCATGTTTATGCCTTGTGCAGTTCTTTCACCGTTTTGTTTTGTTTTTCAGTTTCTGTGAACAATCCTCAAGTGCAGAGATTCTTTGCTCAGCCATATCCTGTCTCCTGGCCAGCCCAGCGAGGGCATTCTCCATTTCAGTTACAGTGTTTTTTACTTCCAGCATTTCCTTTTGGTTCTGGTTCTGTCTAAGGATTCCCGTTTCTCTGCTTACACTGCTGGTCTGTTCTTGTGCACTGTCTACCTTATCCCTTACTGTTTCAGTAATCATACTTCTCTTGTATTTTACTTTAAAGTTTTATTTATTTATTTGAAAGCCAGAGTTACAGAGAGAGAGAGAGAGAGAGAGAGAGAGAGAGATGTAAGTGAGATCTTCCACCCACTGGTTCATTCCCCAAGTGGTCACAATAGCCAGAGTGAGCCAGGCCCAAGCCAGGAGCCCCAAGCTTCATGCTAGTCTCCCATGTGGGTGGCAGAGGCCGAAGTACTTGGGCCATCTTCCACTGCTTTCCCAAGTGCATTAGCAGGGAGCTGAATTGGAAGTGGAGCAGCTGGGATTTGAACCATATGTGATGCTGGTGTCGCAGGCGGGGGCTTTACCCACTGTACAACACCAACCCCTGCTCTCTTATTTATTTCCAACATCCCTCTGTATGCAGCTCTGGTGTTTGCTTCGCCCTCTAAACTGTAATTTTTGTTTTAGTATGACCTGCGATTTTTTTCTGGACATGATGTATGGGGTAAGAGAAACTGCTGTATGTGGTCCTGGGTAAGGCAGAGATAAGGCGTGAGGGGAGAGGAAGCAACTTTTATGGTCAGATCTGAGTCTTTTACTGAGCCCGGGCCTCTGGGCTGTGAACTTCCCAAGTGTTTCTCAGCTCCTGCCCTTCCACGCCCTGCGGTGTGACAGAGCGCTGGAGGTGGGGACTTCCCAGATCAGCTAGGCTATGATAAAACCCCAGCAGGTTAGGCGCCTGGTTAAATAGTTTCTCAAGGTCTTGTTAACAACACAATGCTCTCCATATCTCCCTCCATCTGCTGGAAGCAGGGGGGATTTTCCCTGATATTGAATGTGAGAACCTGGTGGAGGTCCCAGAGGGAAATCTCACATAGCGTGGGAGGCCCCCTGTCGCTCCCCCTCTTCGTGGAGGAGCAACACAGGACCCTGCGCTGTTCTTTCGTCTGCTCGGCCCTCCCCGGGTTTGCTGCTGGTTCTTCCCGGGTTGGCTACTATCCCTTCCACCTCCGTGGAAGGGCAGTTCCCCCTGGCCACATTCCCCACTTCCGCAGGGGAGCGGCACACCGCCGGCCGGCTCTTCTCGGGGGCTGCACGGGTGTTCCTTCAGCTAGATGTTCCCCTTAGATGTTCCTGGTGCATGCCGTCTCTCTCCTCCTTTATAGTCCTCCTCCGCCAATCCTAACTCGGCTGCCCACACGCCGAGTACGCTGCTCTCCTCCAATCAGTAGCAAGTCCTACAGTTTATTAGTTGAACTGGAGGCAGCTGTGCGGAAGCTGTTTACTTCTCTCCCAGCGCCATATTGTGGGAGAGCAGATGCATACAATAAGTCTTAATTCCAGTAACTCAGTCCAGTCCGGTTTGCTCCCCACAGCCCCCTGCGTCTGACACTTTGCCATCAACCACAGCCCAAATTGGTGAGCCTCCATAGCCACCCTGAAGTGGCTCTCCCTGGGACCTCTCCTGCTACAGATCCAAGAAGAGTTGGTTTTGAGATGGTTCAGCCTTCGCTGTCGTCTGGATGAGGCTTCCTGCGTGCAGAACTGGAAAACCGAGGTCTCCCCTGCTCTCAGGAGGATGTCCTTTGGAGAGACCCCTGCAGGGAGACCCCAAGCGAGGCCTCCAGCTGACAGCCAACAAGGCACTGAAGGTCTTGTTCCAATGGAGGCCTCTACTCTAGGATTCAGAGAGGGCTGACTTCTGGCCATGGCCACTTAAGGGAGCTGGGGTTGAACTCCAAGATTGGGCCCCAGCTGACACCACAGCTATAGCTCCAGGGAGATCCTGATCCAGGGGGCCTGGACTCTGAGCCATGGAATCCCTGAGGCCATGCAAGGTGGATTCAAGCTGCTGTGTTTGGGGTCAGTTTGCAGATGACTAACTTCATTCCAGCCAGTGTCTGTTCTCAGTGAGCCGTGGCGACCAGGAGGGCCTTGGTGCGCTTTCTGAGCGTCTACGAACTCAAACTAGAAGCCAGGCCCAAGACTCCCAGGATTAGTGCTCCTTGATCTCTTTTGAAATTTTTATTTATTTAATTATTTGAAAGGCAGAGAAACAAAGACACAGGCGAGATCTCCCATCCACTGGTTAACTTCCCAGATGCCTTCAACAGGGCCAACAGCCAGGGCCAAAGCCAGGAACCAGGGACTTCATCTGGGTCTCCCACGACAGTGGCAGGAACCCAACTACTTGAGCCATCAGCTGCTGCCTCCCCGGTGCACGCCAGCAGGGAACAGGAATGTGAAGTGGAGTCAGAAGATGAGCCCAGGCACTCCAACATGGGATGCTCACGTCCAACATGGGATGCACACGTCCCAGGTCATCCAGTTATGTCCTGTGCTTCCTGCCTTCCGAGGGGCTACATGGAGGTGGCTCTGGGCAGGAGGGGGAGGCCCAGAGCACAGCTTTCAGCTTCCGGTCTAGAGAAGGAGAGGGTGGGCTGTGATGAGCTCGGGTGAAGCCGGAAGCAGAGAGGGAGTGGATGTGTGGTGACCTGACCCGAGACAGGGCTGGGGCAGCGATCTGAGGGTCAGAAGCAGACTGACAAGCAGAAGTTGCCTGGACCTGGAAGGCAGGACAGTGGCCACCACTGAGGAGGGCAAGGCCAGCCAGGGGACCAGGAACTTAGACCTCAGACACGGGTGCCAACATAGGAAGGCCTCGAGGATGCCTGTTCCTGAAACAGCTGTCTGCCCAGGTGCCTGGAGGCTCCCGGAGACAGCAGGAACCAATGCCAGAGTATGGGTGTGTCTCATTTGCTGTGCCTTCCCACCTTGTCCAGATCTCTCGCAGTCAGAGAAAGGAGGCAGGCTCTGGGCGGCTGGTGGTGGGCTGCTTGCTTCCATGTCTCTCTGCCTGTGTGTGTCCAACCACCACCAGGAAAGGGGAGAGGGGCTCAGCATTTGGCTGCTTCAGCATTTGGGGAGCAGTGATTGGTGGGGCAGACAGGATGGTAGCACCTTAGGATTCCACAGAAATCCAGAAAAAATCTTTGGCCCTCAAGCGGTTAGCTACTTCTTCCTGCCACCTGCTGTGTGCGCCAGCCAATTGCTAGGTCATCTTTAAGCTACTGACTCTTGCATGAAATGGAGCAAAGCTGTGATGTGAAATCTAGTGTGGTTTTTGTCCCTCTTTCCTGACAAATAGCTCCTAAAAACCCTTGGAATCTCCCAAGTGATAAGATTGTCTTTTGTAAGCCAATGAAATGACCCTGGCCAGGAGCCCCTAGGTAGGTTCAGGGTGGGGGCTCTTTACTGGGATTAGATAGTTGGGACTTTCACTCCCACCCCTTAACTTCTGGGGAGGGGAGGGTGCTGAAGGTTGAGTTGACCACCAGTGGCTAATGATGTCATCAGCCACGCCCAGATAAGAGAGCGCCCATGAAACCCAACAAGGCCTGGATGAACACTGGAGATTCCTGCAGAATTGTGCTGCCCAGGAGGGCATGGGAGCCCCGTGCCCCTTCTCCCATGCGTCAGTGTAGGCATTTCTCCCGTCTGGTTCTCCAGCTGTGTTTCATGATACATGGGTAACTGTAAAGGAAATGTTTGAGTGTTGTGGGCCAGTCTAGCAAACTAATCAAACCCAAGGTCGGGTCAGAAGCGCACACAGGTCACGGCTGGGGGCTTGTGACTATCTGCATGTGACGAGGGAACACTCTCCTGGAGCTGAGCCTTTAACTTGCGGGGGTCTGATGCTATCTCCAGGTGGACAGGGTCAGAACGGAACTGAACTGGAGGGCGCCCAGGTGGTGTTGGTGTGTGGGGACTCCTGTCCCTGAAGTCTAGTGTCAGAAGGGTTCTGTGTTGGGTGTTGTTGTTTTGGGGGTCCCCCCCCATCCCCCTACCACTGACTCCGGTCTCTTTAGGCAAGCTGCTGGATTCTAGCACTGGATAAAGTTACCTGGGCCAGTTCAGTAGTTTAACAAACAAAAAAGGTTGAAGCCACTTAAAAATCTGTATTCTTAACTGATCCCAGGTTTCCGGCCACGTGGTTCCCTCCTTGTTCCTGGTACTGAGGCAGGGCCTCCCCTGGGTCCTTGCTCACAGGGCGGATATGTAAGGACTTGCTGCCCGCTGTTCTCCTTTGCCTTGTCTGCCTGGCTACTGCAGGCAGCTGAGATGGTTCTCCATGGGTCCGGACCATCAAGCAGGCCCAGAGCAGGACACGGACAGCAGAATACAAAGGCTGAGATTCCCGCACTTAAAATACTTGGTTTCTACCTGGGAAGGCATTTTCATAATCTCCCTAATTACACGTCTGTTCCATTTTACTCTTTTCTTCTGTGTTGCACTTTCAAGAGCTCTCATCAGAGAAATTGCCGGAACGAGCTAACTGCACTTATGTAATTAGCATAATAGTGTTGGACAAGATAAATTAGCTTTGCACAGACAGAAAATGAGCAGAAGGAGCCATTTCTCATTAACTGGAAGAAGTCATCCCATGTAGATTACGTCCGGAGATGCCGCTTTGGTCCGGAGTAATCTGCTTTGATTGAGATGGGAACAGAGTAGCTGAATTTTAATAAGAGAGCAGATGCTAAGCTCAGGGTTGAGCTCCCGAGGAGAGAAGGGAGCGGGTGCTAGGAGTCTCGTCCAAGGAGAGGCATAATGAAGTGGTTCACCCATCGACCGTCCCAGGGTCACTCTCCCAGTGGCCATCCCTGGTTAAATTCAATAGGTAAATTGGATTATTTAGTCCTGCCTGCACTGTTTCTTACTGTGCCTCTTATAGGATTGCATTTAACTGGCACTACACAAACCAAGTCCCACATCCTGCTGTTCAATAGATTCTAATTGAATTTGAAAATGTGCTTGCTCAAAAAATTGCCCAGAGTCAGCGAATCCTGGCCCCTAGTTTGGCTTAGCAGCTATTTTGCTCTATAACAGCAAACAGGTGATTTTCATTTTTTTTAAAAAGATTTATTTATTTGAAAGGCAGAGTTAAAGAGAGGCAGAGGCGGGGAGAGAGAGAGAGAAAGAGGGAGGGAGAGAGGGAGGGAAGGAGAGAGGGAAACAGGGAGGGAGAGAAGGAGAGAGGGAGGGAGGAAGGGAGGGAAAGAGAGAGAGAGGGATGGAGGGAGGGAGAGAGGGAGAGAGGGAGACCTCCCATCCACTAGTTCATGTCCAAATGGTGGGAAAGGCCAGAGCTGCACTGATCCAAAGCCAGGAGCTAGGAGCTTCCTCTGCTCTCCCGTGCAGGTGCAGAGGCTCAGATACTTGGGCTGTCTTCTACTGCTTTCCCAGGCCACAGCAGAGAGCTGGAGCAGAAGTGGAACTGCCAGGACTCTAACCGGCGCCGTATGCCACCCTGCAGGTGGCAGCCTTACTCACTATGCCGCTGCGCCGGCCCCAGGTGATTTTCTTATGAAGCTCCTGCTCTGTAGGAGTCGGGGAAACAAGGCGCTGAGCTCCAGGTCTTCCTGGAAACTTTTGCTATTCAGGCAGAGGCAGAAGGAAGAGAGACCAAGAGGCCGCATGGCCTGGGCGTCCCTTTACAAGCCTGGCTCTTTCACAGTCACTTCTGCCTTCCAGTGCTCCTGAACACACAGGCATTGTCATTTTGGGCATGAAATGAAGAAAGATAGTTAACTTTAAAATGATGCATTTTTAAAAAAAAAAAACATTTAATTATTTGAAAGGCAAGTTACAGAGAAAGCGGGAGAGACAGAGAGATTGTCCATCCACTCATGTACCTCCCCAGCGCAGGAACACAGGAGGCCTGAAAGCCCCCGCCACTCCGCTGCTCCCCCCCCCCGCCCCCGCCTTCCATGGGTGAACAATGCCTCCAACCAAGCCCAAGTCGAAATGCCCAGTTCCTGGTGTTTTGCTTTTAAATTATTCATATTCAGTGAGAGGTGCAGGTGTTGAAGGGGGGTGGGGTGGGATGAGAAGGAAGAACTCCAAGTAAATGAGAGAGAGAGTCCTTTACGTCTTCTCCAGGTTTGCTGGAGTGGGGCCGCCGGGATGCAGGCAAGACTGCACGCCCACGAGCAGGGGTGGAGGGAGGAGCCCGTTCACCTGCTGCTCCCCTGCAGGAGTACAAAGCCAGCCCTGGCTGCCTTCCCTGGGAAGGGCGTGGGGAGGGAAGAATGGGCCTGCTTTCTTCCCGTTAGAAAAACGAGTGCAAGCTCCCTCTGGGTTTTCTGGCACATCACAGACGCCCTTATCTGTCTGGCTGGGACGAAGCAGCTCTGCTGGACGACCTTGACCGTCAGTGCTGCCTAACCCAGTTTCCGGGATGCCCCGCCCCCCTTCACCCTGTGGAACGCTGCTTGCTGCTGAGCCCCCAGGATTTGCACTTCGTCACTGGGGGTGGGGGTGGGGTGTTTTCTTTGAACGCAGTCCAGTCTCCTGGATTCCCACGTCCCAAGCAGCTGCTCTCTGTCGACCGCAGCATTCTGTTGGTGTTCGCTGAGCCAGTCTTTGTTCTTTTCATGAGAGTGGAGGCCCAGGAGTGGGAAAAGGCTCCGTGCTGTTGTGGGGGGGTGGGGGGTAGTGGGGGTGGTGGTGTCTACAGGCCTCTTGGGACCTCTGCCGACCAGACAGAGAGCTGCCTGGGTGGGATGCTGGGATCTGCAGCGGAACCAACCTGCCAGCCCGCCAGGATCTGTCAAAATGTCATCTCTGTATTGGACCTGGCCGGCTTGTTTAGTTCATGGTAGAAGGGAAGACAGTTTGTTCTCTAGAGAAAAGCAGGAGAAAACAGGCATCCAGGCTGCTGACAATGCTCCAGCTGCTTTGTCCCAGGTCACTAAAGCCACCGTTAGACCCAGAGATCACCAGGTGACCCCAGGCCCCTCGGCGTGAGCCCGGGCACCAGCAGAGGTGGCCCAGAGGCCCCCTAGGTAATGAAGCTAGGATGAATCTTGGTGTTTTCAGAATGGCTGTTAACTTGTTCCCAAACTAATACGCTCTATAATCAAACTGTGCCTTTACATCTGGATTGCACACTCAACAAATTTTGCTCTAAGTCATGAAGTGAAGCGGAGCTTCTTCCAATGTAGTAATTATGAGTTAGGCATTGGGCTTGGTGCTTTGAACTTAATCCCCATAACAATTCAGAAAATAGGTATTACGACCGCTGTCCATACATGGACTTACTGGACTGTTCTCCGTTTATATTCCCATGATGCGTGCTTAGTCGGCGGCTGCTCCAGGGTCTCTGTGACAAGGCTTTCCTGACCACAGCTGTTACAGCACTCGCCACTCTGCGTTCATTTTCATAACCCTTTAACCCTCTCACTGCCTGAATGCATTCTGCATCCCAGTTTGTTAATTCTGTATTTTTTTTAAAAAATTATTTATTTATTTGAAAGTCAGAGTTACACAGAAAGAGAGAGAGAGAGAGAGAGAGAGAGAGAGAGAGGTCTTCCATCCACTGGTTCACTCCTCAATTGGCCACAACAGCCAGAGCTGCGCCAATATGAAGCCAGGAGCCAGGAGTTTCTTCCAGGTCTCCCACGTGGGTGCAGGGGCCCAAGGACTTGGGCCATCTTATGCTGTTTTCCCAGGCCATAGCAGAGAGCTGGACTGGAAGTGGAAGAGCCAGGTCTTGAACCAGCGCCCATATGGGATGCCAGCACTGCAGGCCAGGGTGTTAACCCGCTGCGCCACAGCGCCGGCCCCTGTTAATTCTCTGCTCAACTATGTTTAGTCCAAGATCTGTTCCACTGAGGGCCCCTGGCCTCTGCCATTGGCTGTGCTTTTCTTCTCCTTGATTCCTCATTGGGTCTCCATCCCTGCTTATTTCTTTCTCCCTGTTTTGGTGGCATGATATATCGGAGACACATTTCCTTTGGATGTAGTTTCTTTATCTCCACAGGAATTCCAAATGTAGAGATTTTCAAATCCTTTTCAGCAGTTTTAAAATTCTTTTGTTTCTTTCTGGGGAAAAAAACTCACATTCCGAAGACTGGTTTGACCGGCTGGCTGAGTGTAAGATTTCTTCATGAAGTTTAGAATTGGGCTTAATGGCCGGCACTGTGGCTCACTAGGCTAATCCTCCACCTGTGGCGCTGGCACACCGGGTTCTAGTCCCAGTCGGGGCGCCGGGTTCTGTCCCGGTTGCCCCTCTTCCAGTCCAGCTCTCTGCTGTGGCCCAGGAGTGCAGTGGAGGATGCCCAGGTCCTTGGGCCCTGCACCCCATGGGATACCAGGAGAACACCTGGCTCCTGCCTTCGGATCAGCGTGGTGCGCCGGCCGCAGCGCACTGGCCACGGTGGCCATTGGAGGGTGAACCAACGGCAAAAAGGAAGACCTTTCTCTCTCTCTCTCTCTCTCACTGTCCACTCTGCCTGTCAAAAAAGAAAAAAAAAAAAGAAAAGAAAAAAGAATTGGGCTTACAGGCTCCTCCTACGTGGGAGGTCACCTCCACCCTGCCTTTCTTTTGCCCTCTCTGCATTCCCCACTTGCAGCTGAGTGCCACCCCGGGCACTGGGTTGTCCTCAGACCACAGTCAGCAGCAGGTTTGCCAGCCCAGCCTCCTGTCACCAGTAGGCAAGCCCTGGCCTGGCCCCTGGGCCCGGCACAGACCCCTCTGCCTCACACCTAACACTTTACCCTGTGGTGCACCTTTACCTGCCAAAGCCAAGTTCACAGCTGCCTCTTCCCACTTCCAAATCCACAGCCCAGGGGGCTCTTGGATCACTCTCTCCTTGCTGCTTGGCACTTCCCTTTTTTAAAATTTATTTGAGAGTCAGAGTTACAGCCAAAGAAGAGAGGCAGCACGGGATCTTCCATCCACTGGTTCACTCCCCAAATGGCCACAATGGGCAGGGCTGGGCCAAGCCAAAGCCAGGAGCCAGGAACCAGGAGCTTCTTCTGGTCTCCCACGCAGGTGCAGGGTCCCAAGCTTTCCCAGGCACGTTAGCAGAGAACTGGATCAGAAGAGGAGCCACCGGGACTCGAACTGGTGCCCATATGGGAGGCTGGCATCCCATCGCTCTGCTACAACGCCAGCCCCTATAGCAGAAAGTGTTTAGCTGACCAGATGAAAGGGACAACACCAAACCTGAGATGACTTGCTCTGATTCCTCACAGCTCTAGAAGCCCTTGGAAAGCCAGGATATTTCTAGCTTGGAAGCTGGGAGAGCGTAGGCGGCTGTTTCTAAACAGCCAGAGGGAAGCTGAAGTCAGCAGGTGTAGCACAGGGTTCCTGGAAAGGCAGAACAGCCGTGGAGAGCAGGCAGCGCTGAGAAAAAGCCAGAGGAAAGGGACGCGGCCTGGGCCGTCTCAGGCCTCAGGCAGGTGGAGGGGGCGCCTGAATGGGCTCGCTCCAGGGCCGCGATGGCGTGGGAGTAAGCACGCATTGCACCGTGGCCAGGCATGCAGGGGCCTGGAGCATTGTTCCCCAGGCCCGGGGCTGCACCAGCTGGCTAAGCGCGGACGGTTTGTGAGTCACAACCTGTGGAGCGCTTTAGCTTTCTCTGGAAGAGATCCACAGAGATGACCAGGTAGCGTCCCGTGACATCGCCCAGCAGGAACTTCCGCCATGGACTGCGCCTGGGCTCTGCCCATCCCCGCTAGGAGCAAGTGTATTTCCAGTGTTTGCGGGAACTGACCGTGCCCCAGGGGCTGCTGTCTCTGCCCGGCCTCTCCTTGTCCTTGTTCGTAGGGCGTCTTTGTGCTGTGGCTGAAACCCCGCGGAGGGCTCATGGCAGGTGCAGTAACTTTGCAACTTATCTTAAACCTCCTCTTTTACAAGCAACATCAAACATACCCGAGTCTTCAAGATCCAAAGCCAGTCCAATCATAACTGCTCTGACCTGGGAGAAGCCGGCGTCCCCTGCCTCCCGGGGGACGTCCTGTTGGGGACACAGTTTAACACCCCTGACATGGCCGGGAGAGCCCTGTCGACTTAGAACACCCAGGTTCTCAACCCGGCTCTGCACTGAGAAAGAGCGCGGCTTTCGGCAAGCCCTTTGGACTCCGTGTTCGCGTCTGGGAAGGGAAGTGAAGAGTTGGTGTGGACTTCACAGGTTGCCACGAGCTGCAGTGCGGCCACGTGGGGGCCCACTCCCTGCTATGGCCCAGGAAAGCAGTGAAAGATGGCCCAAGTGCTTGGGCCCCTGCACCTGTGTGGGAGATCTAGAGGAAGCTTCTGGCTCCTGGCTTCGGATTGGCTCAGCTCTATACGTATAGGGCTCAGTTCAGCCCTATACGATGAACTATTTCGTTCCTTGGCTTCTCCACATTTGCATAGTCCTGTGACTTCACATGCGTGGGCCAGGGGGCAGAGCCACATCCCCTGAGCCCCGCAGTCCGATCTGCTTCCTTGTATGGTTTCCGAAGAGAAGTAGTCGTTTCAAAGATACCTTAGGTTCTCCTCCCAGGGTGGTGTTGCAGTGTCCCAGACAGACAGACAGACCGACCGACCCACTGCTGGGTCGCCATCCCCCACGCCCAAGACTGAATCTGCTGTCTTGAGGTGCACACGCTGGGGTCCCGGGCTCTTCCACACCAGCGCTCTGCGTGTGTCAGCCTGTGTGTCATGTAGCTTTCTAAGTCTCTGGGAAAGCCATTTTACCCAGGGTCTCAGGAGAGCGTTTCCTGTACTTCCTTCCCAGATCCATCCAAGCTAAAGGCGTCACCTCTCTTCCTCCGGGGCTGTCCGGGCAGCTGTCGTGTCTGGTGGTTCTGCTGCTGTTCCGTGCCCCAGGCTGCGGCATCGCACCTGGAGAGACCGCTCAGAGAGGGAGCCACGTCCGCTGCAGGCCACTGGAACCCAGCTCCGGCGGGACTCCAGCGAGGAAAGCGTGCCAGTTCTCTGGCTCACGGGGTTGACTCACACCGTGGGCGGGATCTGAGCGGTCCGGTAAATCCTCTCACCTACGCTGGTCTCTGCCATTCTCCCCACACCTCACAGCGCTAGGGTTTACCTTTTCTTACCTGATATTCAGGGAGGGCTTTGAAACGGACGTGAGTTGTATCTCTGTGTTCCCAGAGCCACTAGCTGTATACCAAAGGTGAACCAGTGTGGGTGTTGTGTTTAAGTGGCTTCCACTGGGATAATGGTTCCAGGCCCGTAACACCAATGGTTGCCGTGTGTGTGTGTGTGTGTGTGTGTGTGTGTAAGATAGTATTTTTTGAGAGCCAGAGTTACAGACAGGGAGAGAGAGAGAGAAAGGCCTTCCATCTGCTGTTCCATCCGCTGGTTCACTCCCCAGATGGCCGCAAGCTGAGCCAGTCCAAAGCCAGGAGCCAGGAACTTCTCCTGGTCTCCCATGTGGGTGCAGGAGCCCAAGCACTTGGGCCATCTTCCACTGCTTTCCTGGGCCACAGCAGAGAGCAGGATCAGAAGAGGGGCAGCCGGGTCACGAACCAGGGTGCGGCAGGTGGAGGCTTAGCCTTCCACGCTACAGTGCCGGCTCCTCAGTGGTTCCCCACTAATCAGAGCCAGCCGGCTCTCCTGAAGGCCCGTGGCTTGGATGACCCACGATGAGCAGGGCAGGAACTGAATTTCAAATGGGGGCATCGTTCTGCCACGGGCTCATGGAGCTCAATTTAGCAGCTGCTTGCTCAGAAGGGAGCGACTTCTTCCTTTTCTGCCGTGACATCCCCTGCGGGTTCCAAGTCCGTTTTACGGAGACTCTTTCTGGAAGGGCGCAGCCCATCTTTGCATTTTCTTTTGAGTGGCATGGGCCAGGGAAGAGGAGGAAGAAAGGAGGAGAAAGGAGAGAGGCCGCTGGCAGGGAATTCCTGCGCCAAGTTCCTGGCAGCGAGATCCACTTTTCTTGCCAGAGGGGCACTTGGGGTTTCACTGTTTGGCCTCTTCCCTCTGCTGAACGCTTTTCCTTGATGTTTCTCTAAACCAAAGCAGTTCCCTTGGGCCAGACAGCAAACCCCGGCGGGCAGCCAGGAGTGACACAGAAGAGTTGCTTCTTTGCCGCTCCACTCCTGCAGTCCAACCCTTTGTCTCTCCATGACGCCAGGGAGGCATCACAGGGGCCACTCACGGCTCCCGCGCCAGCTGGACACACGAGGAAGGCTTCCTGGCCTCCGCTCTGGTGTCCCCTGGGGGAGCACCCTGACCCCTGGGTTTCAAGCTTCCAAGCTGAAGACCAGAGAACTCCCTGGTAAATGGGTGTGGAACGGGTTCTGTGTCTACACCCAACGCGGAATGCTGGTCCCTGGCTATGCGCCATCGTGGGTGCGTGAGAACGGATGGGACCACTGCCATCTCAAGATAACTGGTTCTCAAGCCCTTCCCCGCCAGACCTCTGACCAGAGCGATCAGTGTCCTCCTGTTCTCCTTTCAGCTTTGTTTAAGGAGCTAATGAACCGGCACAAGGACAGAAGGCGGCAGCGGTGGGTCGGGGAGGAGTGGTGAGGGAGGGGAAGGGGGAAGGAAGTGAGGAGCCCGAGTTCCCGCCCTGGTCCTGTCCTGTTTGCAGGGGCAGGTAAGGTCTCGGTACCCTTGACCAGCTCGGAAGCTCAGACCTCCCGGGGAGGCCCCTGCCCTCCCTGGAACCTACCCTACGGCTCAGGGCCCAAGGACGGAAAATGGAGGGGTTGCCTCTGGGAAAGGAGGGGAGGGAGGGGCTGTTACCAAGGAAACAGAGTCCTGTTTGACAGTCTAGGACTTTCTTAGCCTCGGGGCTGGCCAGCAAGTGGGCAGGCATGCAAATCCCCACAGGTGCAAGATGTAAAAGAGAAGCGGCCCTGGGTGAGTTTTGCATGTGCTCACGGGAAGTGAAAGTTTGGTTCTGGCCCACTCCAGCTGCAGGGGCTGCCCTTGGAGCTGTTCCCTCCAGCCAGCTAGGGGCTTGCCTGATGCTTTGGCCAAGAGGTGGTCTGGTTGGCCCCAGGCCATTGCTGTGTTGGGCTAAGGTCAGGGAAAAAATCTCTACTGCTTCCTTGCCCCTCAACCAAGTCTGAACATCATAGACGGAAAGCCTAAGTCTGGGCTTGAAGGATTCCCCCGATCTCGCGTGGGGCGGTGAGGCCTCCATCCCTCTGTCCCACCCTAGACCCAAGACGGTGCCTGGATCCCATAAAGCAGACCCCCACCTGGCCTGGCTCGCAGACTGCACCTGACCGCTCCCACGAACCCATCGCCGTATCCTCACTGTGCTCACAACCCTCACAGATCCACAGAGGGCCTTCACTTTTGCGGCCCGGCCGCCCCCTGGAGGGCTGATGCGCAGCCTCTCTGGCCGCCCATTCTTTCTTCTTTAGCCACAGTTTGAATTCCTAGTCCAATGAGCTGCCTTGAGCCGTGTGGTAGCCCTTAGACTTTGTGCTGTCCCCGTATTTGCTGGACCCAGGGGCCTGGAGCAAGGGTCTTCCTCGGTGGCCAGAGGAGGGAAGAAGGGGAGCCCCAGAGTTGGCCATGGCAGGGAGGAGATCTGTGGCCTGCACGCTGCAGCTGCAGCCTCCTCCCTGATGGGGGGTCCGAGCAGCCCCTGAAGTCCAAAGGGGAACAGAGCCCCTGCTAGCCACACCCAGGACATCTGTGCTGTGCCCAAGGCGTAGGGCCTCCTCTCCCTTTGCTTCTGAAAAAGAGCTTGGCTGAGAGCTGTGGAGGAGGGCCGGAAGGATGGTGGTCTCAGGATGTGCCGCTGCCGTGGGTCGGTGGCTGGCAGCCATGCTGCTCTGGGTCGGTGGCTGGCAGCCATGCATGAAGTCTTGGCTGTGGCTGTCTCCGTGAACTTGTGCAAGTGTGTAGGGTGGGGTGGAGAGCTGGACGCTGGGACTCCCTCCCCGTCTCTACCCCAGGCAGCCTGCAGGGCTGCAGGTGAGAGCATGCCCATTAGTCTGGGAGCTTAAGGGCTGTTGTGACGTCAGGAGAAAGCTGTGATGCGGATGGTTCTGAAGCAGAGGGGAGGCCGGTTGTGCCTGGATTCTGTCACTGAGGGGACAGCCTCAAGTACACAGCTGGGACTGTCGAAGAACCGGTCACCCACAGTCCTCCCTGGGCTATTTTCAACCCGGTGGCTTTTCACAGTCACTGGTGATGCTGACAAGGGCAACCTACAGAGCAGGCCTGCTAGGACAAGGAAGCATGAAAGCTGTGTTCTCCAGGGGTTGATCAGACGGGAGCCGGGAACACACAGCGGGATCCGCATGAACAAACAGGGGATCGCCTATCGCCAGCCACCCAGCTACAGGGTAGACGCTGAGTGGGTGGCATCCCCAGCTGCCTCCCAGGTGTGGGACCCTTCCCTCAGCCTCGGGGCAGGGGCGGGGGGTGAGCTGGGGCAGGACAGCCACTCGGTGTAGAGGGTGGAGCGGGAATAAGGTCGCCTCGAAAAATGGGTAAAATGGCTGACCCCCTCCCCCCAGACATGCCTCTTAAATCGAACCAGTCATAGAACTCGTCTTCTCGCTTCAGACAGTTTTGCTTGATTGCGCGCTGTTGGACGAACAGGTGCTGAGAAAGGCACATCCTAAGAGAGAGCTGCTGGCTTATCCCATGCTAGGGTTTGGATCTGGTTTGTCCCCCAGAGGCTCCGTGTGCTGGAAGCTTGGGCCCCAGCCTGGTGGGGTTGAGGGGGTGGTCCCTTTAAGAGGCAGGGCCTCAAGGAAGGGAGCCAGGTCATGGGGGCTGCACCCTCAGGAATGGAGCAACGCAGTCTTGTAAGAGTGCGGTGTTGCACGCTGTGCCTTGGCTCCTGGGCACACAGCCCGCGCCCTTTCTGCTCCTCTACAGGGTGGCCACACGGCCAGGACCCTGGGCAGGACAGCAGCAGCTGCCAGAGCTAGAACTGTGGGCTTCTTTACCTTAGACTTTGTGCTGGCCCCGTATTTGCTGGACCCAGGGGCCTGGAGCAAGGGTCTTCCTCGGTGGCCAGAGGAGGGAAGAAGGGGAGCCCCAGAGTTGGCCATGGCAGGGAGGAGATCTGTGGCCTGCACGCTGCAGCTGCAGCCTCCTCCCTGATGGGGGGTCCGAGCAACCCCTGAAGTCCAAAGGGGAACAGAGCCCCTGCTAGCCACACCCAGGCATTTGCTTCCAGCCGCACAAAATGAACCAAGAAAGGGCAACTATTTTCCAAAATCATTGCTTCAACCAAAACTCCCACCATCCATAGCTCCCATTACGGCCCAGCCCTACGAGCATTCGTTATTGTTAAACTTGAGAATTTCAACTGATCAGGTGTAGCAGTACCTCGTTGTGGGTTTAATTTGCATTTCCCTGATGACTAAATAAAGCCAA
This sequence comes from Oryctolagus cuniculus, assembly GCF_964237555.1. NCBI lineage: Eukaryota > Metazoa > Chordata > Mammalia > Lagomorpha > Leporidae > Oryctolagus > Oryctolagus cuniculus. The sequence continues at coordinate 6,827,233 of NC_091438.1, read as the reverse complement.
GCATCTTTCACTACAGTTTCTGGCCACATGAATTTCCCTCACATGACGTGTCTGCTCAGGTCTTTCACTATCTTCCTATGGCCAAAGTTAGGTCCTCTTTTCAAATAAACTTCATCTTCATTAAAACTACATTTGACCGGCCGGCGCCGCGGCTCATTAGGCTAATCCTCCATCTTGTGGCGCCGGCACACCGGGTTCTAGTCCCGGTTGGGGCACCGGATTCTGTCCCGGTTGCCCCTTTTCCAGGCCAGCTCTCTGCTGTGGCCCAGGAGTGCAGTGGAGGATGGCCCAAGTGCTTGGGCCCTGCACCCCATGGGAGACCAGGAGAAGCACCTGGCTCCTGCCATCGGATCAGCTCGGTGCGCCAGCTGCAGCGGCCATTGGAGGGTGAACCAACGGCAAAGGGAGACCTTTCTCTCTGTCTCTCTCACTGTCCACTCTGCCTGTCAAAAAATAAAAAATAAAAACTACATTTGACAAGCATGTGTCCAGTTTTGAAGGTGTCTCTGCTCACTAGCGAACCATATGTAAAGACTCAATCTCCTAGATCCGTAAGCTTAAAAATGACTGTGGGTTTTTGGTTTTTTTTTTTTTTTTTTTTTTTTTTTTTTTTTTTTGTGCTCCAAATCATTGAAAATATAATAACAATAGAAATTCACATAAAGTTACTTTCCAGATAATATTTTCTTATCTCTGTTTTCCAAATCTGACATCGTTTTATTGAATTCTGCTCCCTTTTGTTTCTCTGTATTTTCATGGAGAACAAACGTACCTCTGGACGTCACAGTCTTGTACTTATTATTCTGTTCTGTGTTTATCAAGCTATGCATATGCACTGTGGTGAGTTAGCTACAGGGCAATAATACAGGAATGCACTGTTGTGTACATGACCTTTGCCGTGACAGTAATATTAAGCAAAAGACATAGCTGTGCCTACAATAGTTATACATGTTTAATAAAAATAAAGAAAAAGCTCCCCCAAGTGTGAGCCCAAGCTTTCGCTCACCCTATCTCCTTTAGACATTTGGGTATGAGCTCATCGACAAAGAGTGAAGCCAGACAATCTACCATCAAATAAATTATTCAGTAATCTGTGATGTCCTTGTAACATGAGACTCCCCTATTAAAAAAGTAAATAGTTGCACTGCTCACAGAGACACATGCCTGCTATTTATAGTGTTTATGGGAGTTGCTTTGCTAGCAAACCAGCTAGAGCCCGCCCCCCGGTATAAGCACGGATGTTTGTGGCAGGACTGTTATGCTAAGCCATTTCTTCTATGCACGTGTGCTCAGCACACACCCACACACAGAGGACAGCGGAGAGAGCCTAAGCAGGCATGAGCTACATGTTAGATCTGGCTCGTTCTCCTTAATTCCCTGGAAACTCGAATAGGGACAAAGTGACCACAGGTAGGTTACCACGGGTCAAATAATGTGTATTCCTGGCTGCATCCGGGTCATTGGGTCCCTATGTTTTCCAAAGGCGATATTTTATTTTTAGCTCAGAACACTGGATTTCTCTGCAGACAAACAGAAACGTGGGGCACTGAGCTTTCCATGATGCCTCTCCTTTCCCCCCAGGTGCAGCTATGACGACCTCAAAGATGGGTGGCCCTGGACTGCAGCTCCCAGATCAGGGTGGGCCAGGTGGCCTGAATGAATTCGCATCCTGAAAGGGCTGGAAAAGAAACCTCTGGGTGTCTGTTTTCATGGCTTCATTTTTGGATTAAAAATTCTCTCTGGCTCTGGAGACATGATTGGCATTGAGGCAAAGCAAGCTCCTTTGGAAGGCCATGAACGCCGGCGTAGTGCTTACTCCACTCCTTATGCATCAGTGAGTGGTAGCCTCTGAGCTGACTAAGAAGGTTCCATTAAGTGAAAGCCGACGTTAAGTAAAGCATCCAACGCAGGCATAGACGGGATTCTGGGCACAGCAAAGGAAGTGTGAACTGACAAAGAAATGGAATTAAGGGAAACAGTCTGGATTCTTCCACTGTGTCATGGTTGTTCAGTAGTAAAGAAGTTCCTGGAAAACAAAAATACTGTAAAGCCACACACATAATCCAGTAAGAAAATAAAAAATCAAAACATAGAAAGTTTTTTTTTTTTTTTTGACAGGCAGAGTGGATAGTGAGAGAGAGAGAGACAGAGAGAAAGGTCTTCCTTTTTGCCGTTGGTTCACCCTCCAATGGCCAAACGTAGAAAGTTTTTAAAAATTAAATAACCGAGGAGGAATTTTACACCACACCTAGCAGGATGGTTACAATTAAAGGCAATGTCAGGAGCTGGCTGGCACAAGGAGGCAGACTGTGGATTGGTGACACCTTGCTGGTCACCAGCCACCGTGGAGTACACTTTGGGAGTTTTAATACAACCACACAAAGCAGCCACTGCACTCTCGGAAAAGTAAAATCATGTTCTGCGTGCACACCAAGACTCGTGTGAGGCGTTCATGGCAGCACTGTTCATCCAGGCCCAGCCTGGAAATGAGCCACGTGCCCTGCCGTGGGCGAGTGGTTCAACAAACCGCAGCACCTCTGCTCGCTGGGATGCTAAGGGTGGAGCTAAAGCGAGAGTAAGTGCAAAACAGAGCAATCCCCAGTGGGTCCTATGTCTTAGGATTTCATTTATGTCACACTCTTACAAGGGCAGCCATGGAGAACGGATCAGTCGTGAGCAGGGGTCAGGGCTTGGGTAGGGGAAGGAACAAGATGGAAGTAGGTGGGGTTATAAAGAGGCAACAAGCGGAGGCGGGCAGTGAGCTGGGTGGTTGAGCCACTGAAAGGAACACTCACTTCCCATAATGGAGGGCCTGATTTCCAGGCCCTGCTCCGCCCCCAGTTCCTGCTGCTGATAATGCAGACCCACCTGGGGAGGTGGCAAAGGACCCATCAAATGGGGTCCTCCCTGTGGGAGACCCAGACGGAGTTCCTGGTTCCCAGCTTTGGCCTGACTCAGCCCCAGTGTTGGGAAAGGAACTAGTGGATAGGAGCTCTCTCTCTCCCTCTCTCTCTCTCTCTCTCTCTCTCTCTCTCTCTCTCTCATAGCTGAATGTGAATCTATACCTATCTCAAAGTGTTTAATTAAATGCAAAACATTAAGTGTGATCGAGTGTTCTCATGGCACACCTGTTAACCTTGTTGTAGAGAGAGAGAATCCACGTGTAATGCTAAAGAAAGGCCAGCGGGGACCTGAGGGAAATCCAAAGCGGAGGACAAAGACGGAAGCTGGAAACCCTCCTGGATGTGTGCGTGTGTGCGTGTGTGCGTGTGTATGTGTGCGCATGCGTTTGTGTGTGTGTGTGTATGTGTCTATGCCACTGTGTAACAGGATCAGCAAGGACGTTATGGAGGTGCCAGAGCAGGGGCGGGGAGGGAGCGCGTAGCAATGGCGGCGCCACCATGTGCTAATTAAGCCTACGGAGGCTCCTGGCAGTACAGGAGGAACAGGTGGCAGCTCCAGGCCCGACCACCCGTTCTTTAACCTCAGCAACCCAACATCAGACAGAGCTGAAGCCCCGCGCGCTGCTGGAACCCAGCTTGTCTCTGTGCGGCGGATTCGAACCCCAGACACAACAGTGGGTGTCCTTGAGGCTGTGTTGGTCACCAGGGCTCCGCCGTGCCTTCGCTCGACTGTCCAGCTGCAGGCCGGCTGCCGCCCACTTGGTGAGCTCTGGGAAAGGCAGCTCCGGCTGAACTGAAAACTCGCCCGGGATCTGTCATTACAATGTGCCCTGGAGCATTCTGGACTCAACTAACTCAGCTTTTAGGGCCATGCAAGGCGGAGGAAACAGAAGGGTTAACCAAGAAGAGAAAGGGGTGAGGCACGGCAGGCCCCGGGGTCTGTTCCTGTGGGCTCTGGGTGGGTTCCATGCAATCTGAAGGCCTGGGCTGGAGCCCAGTCCACCCCACAGCAGGGTGTGGGCAGGAGGGAATACTCGCTGGGAGGCTGGGAGTCCAGATGAAAGGGGAAAACAGATTAAAAGGTACCTAGCGTTCCTCAGAAGACGGCGACTTTTAGTAATGATTTCTTAATAACAGCTCACACCCTGTACCCAGCTGGTTCCCAAATCCGCAAGCAGGTTCCGTGGTGTTTGGTCCTCACCGGATCTCCTTCTGATTACCACGGTTCACCTGCTGACCCTCCGTTGGCCTGCTGATTTGGCGAACACTGATGTGGTTTACAAAGGTACCCTAACGGACCTCTACTACACACCTGGGACAGGGCACGGTCACTCCTCCTGGCAGCCTTACAGAATAAGTTGGGGTAAAGGGCGGGGGAAAGGTTGAGCTCTGGGGCCATGGGACAGGTGTGTACTTGCCAGCCATGTGACCTCATCAAGTTACTGAATTCCTCTGGCCCTCAGCTCCTAGTCTATAAGGCAATGTGGTTAAAGGGTCAGGCTTCAGGCTCAGGTGATCCGCTTTGAATCCCAGCACCACTACCCACTGCCTGGGTGTCCGTGGGTGAATTACTGAGCTTACCTAAGCCTCGTGGTTTTTCCCATGTCAAATGGACATAGCAGAGAGTTTTATGCCTTCCTTAGAAATAAGATTTCAGCTTTCAATTTCTAAGGGCCACGTTTTTTCACTTCCCTGAAAAGCACGAGGCAAAGGCGAAGGCAGAGTTCTCCTTGCCTGATTCAGTGGTAAGGGCATTCCCCAACACCCAGCGCAGCCCGCAGCAAACAGTGGGAGCCCCGGGGCTCCACAAGTGTCCGGAAATCTGCCCAATCGTTAGCTGACCAGTGAGCTCACCGAGCAGAGCCCTCGGTGGCCACAAATGACAAGGAAAACAAGTTCAGAAGAATCACCCGGCAAACTACAGCAAAATCAAGACAGACCTGGGACGGACAGAGGATCTGACTTTAGCTGCTTGTCTTATATTATTTAAGATGTCTAGATTTTAATGAAAGACTGCCAGCCAAGTAAATCAACAAGAAAGTCTGACTCAAACACGGGAAATTGGGCAAAGGGCACATCACGTCTCTCTCTGATTTATTTCTTATAGCTGAATGTGATTCTGTACCTATTTCAAAATAAAGTGTTTAATTAAATCCAAAAATTAAGTGTGATATGGTGTTCTCAGTATTCAAACTAAGGAAACCATGATAAAGAACTAGATTTATGTGTGAAAGTTATGTCTTGTCAGAGAGGGAATTTTAGTAAAGAAACAGAAATTATTTTTAAAATCCAATGAGATAGCTGGCGCCGTGGCTCACTAGGCTAATCCTCCACCTTGCGGCGCCGGCACACCGGGTTCTAGTCCCGGTCGGGGCGCCAGATTCTGTCCCGGTTGCCCCTCTTCCAGGCCAGCTCTCTGCTGTGGCCCGGGAGTGCAGTGGAGGATGGCCCAAGTGCTTGGGTCCTGCACCCCATGGGAGACCAGGAGAAGCACCTGGCTCCTGCCATCGGATCAGCGCAGCGAGCGGACCGCGGCGGCCATTGGAGGGTGAACCAACGGCAAAGGAAGACCTTTCTCTCTGTCTCACTCTCTCACTGTCCACTCTGCCTGTCAAAAAAAAAAAAAAAAAAAAAAAAAAAAAAAAGAGATAGAAATCCTGGCATCAGAATGAAAAATAAATCTCTCGGGAAGTCCAACAGATGTGGCAGGTGGGAGAAAGCGCTCGCAAACTTGAGGCTAGACCTCCCCACCGAGGTGTCTCGTCCCGAGGACAGCAAGAAAGAGAATGAAGGGACATGAACAGAGCCTCAAACACGTGTGGGACACACATCAAGTGCTGGCGTATGTGTGACTGGAATTCCACAAGGCAGAGGAAAGGGCAAAAGAACATTTGAAAAAAATAATGGATGAGAACCTCCCGGGTGTGATGAAAAAACATTTTACGCATCCAAGCAGATCAAATGCCGATATACTCAAAATAGGTACCCTGATGCTTCAAAGCCAGCCTGCAGGCGATCCTGCAAACGGTAAGCAGGGAGTGACTCATCAGACCCGAAGGACCCCCAATAAGATTAACACTTAACCATTTCAATTAAGAGACAAGCATTGGCAGAATGGATTAAAAACAACCACCAGCGCACATGACAGGTGGGTGCCTGCGCGGGAGTCCTGGCTCCACTTCTGACCCCAGCCTCCTGCTAGGGCGCATCCTGGGAGGCAGCAGGTGATGATCAAGCACTTGGCTCCCTGCCACCCTCGCGGGAGTCTAGGGCTGAGTTCTGAACTCCTGGATTTGTCCTGGCCCAGCCCTGGCTGTTGTGGGCCTTTGGGGAGTGGACCAGAAGATGGGAGGCTTCTTTGTCCTGTCCCCTCTCCTTGTCTTAAATAAATAAATTTTTTATAATGATACAACTATATGCTCTTCTAAGAGATACAGTGTAGATCTAAAGACACAAGCAAGCTGAAAGCCAAACAACAGAAAAGACACACCATGTAAATAATAACCAACAGGAAGCGGGATAGCTGTGCTAATACAAAGCATTATACTAATCAATCATACTATGTGATGCTGTTACATGACGAAATTGTTGTTACAGAAAAAGAGGGAAACTTTATGATTAAAAAAAGAATCAACTTCTCAAAAAGATAAAACAGCTATAAACATGTGCACCTATCTACAGAATCCCAAAATTGTGAAGCAAAAAAATGACAAAATTGAAAGTTTGAGACGTCAATACCCCACTTTCAATAATGAAATAAAAACTAGACAGTTTAGTTGACTATCAACAAGGAAACAAGATCTGAACAGCATAAACCAACCAGACCCACTGTATCTCTAGAACACTCTACCCAGCAACAGCAAAACGCACATTTTTCTCAAATGGATGGAACTTTCCCAGGACGGACAATGTTAGCACATCCAACAAATCTTAGTGATTCCCAAATGACTGAAATTATACAAAGCATGTCCTCCAAACCCCCACGGAATGAACTAAGAAATCAGTGACAGGAATTTGGGAAATTCACAAATATGTAGAAATAAAATAACATATTCCTAAACATCCAGTGCATTAAAGGAGAACTATCAAGAGGAATTAGAAAGGACTTTGAAATAAGTGACAACGAAAACACAGCACACCAGATTTTATGGTATGAAGCAAAAACAGTGATTAGAGGGAAATTTATTGCTGTCATGCCATGTTATAAAAGAAGAATAATCTCAAAGCAATAACCTAGCCTTCTACCTTAAGAAATTGGAAAAATAAATGCAAATTAAGTCCAAACAAATAGAAGAAAGCATTAAAGATGAGTGGAAAAAATGAAATACAGAAGAGGAAAAAATTTAAAAAATAAACAAAAGCTGGTGCTTTGAAACAATAATCATTAGCTACACTGAACAAGACAAAATAGACAAAGCTTAGATTATTGGAATCAGAGTTGAAAGAGGGGACATTGGAGGCCGGTGCTGTGGCCTGCGGTGCCAGCATCCCATGTGGGCACTGGTTTGAGTCCCAGCTGCTCCACTTCCGATCCAGCTCTCTGCTATGGCCTGGGAAAACAGCATAAGATGGCCCAAGTCCTTGGGCCCCTGCACCTGTGTGGGAGACCTGGAAGAAGCTCCTGGCTTTGGACTGGCACAGCTTGGCCATGGCAGCCACTTGGGGAGTGAACCAGTGGATAGAAGACCTCTCTCTCTCTCTCTCTCTCTCTCTGCCTGTCCTTCTCTCTGTGTGTAACTCTTTCTTCCAAATAAATAAATAAATCTTAAAAGAAAGAGGGGACATTACACTGAAACTGGAGAAGTAGGATTATAAGAGCACACTAGGAATAATTATATTCCAACAAATTAACCTAAATGACACGCCAAATGCCTACAAGGAGACAAACTACCAGAACTGACTCAGGAAGAAACAGAAATCTGACTAGACTTATAACAAGAAATTGAATTAGTAATTAAAAATCTTCCCACAAAGGAAAGCTGTAGGACCAGATAATTTTATAGCAAATTCTGCCAAGCATTTATACAAGAATTAGTAACAACGTTTCTCAAACTTCACAAACACATTGAGGAGTGGGGTGGGCATTTGGTGCCCAGGCTAAGTTGCCTCCTGGGACACCCGCATCCCACATCAGAGTGCCTGGTTCAAGTCCAGGCTGCTCTGCTTCCAATCCAGCTTGCTGCTAGGGCACCCACTGGGAGGCAGCAGGTGATGCTTGGGTCCCTGCTACCCACTTGGGAAAGATGGACTGAGTTCCCACCTCTTGGGAACTCAGGTCTGGCCCAGTCCTAGCTGTCCTGGACTTTTGGGGAGTAAACCAGCAGATGGAACACCTCTCTCCATCTGTTTTAGTCCGTCTTTCTGTCTCTGTCTCTTTGCCTTTCTAACAAAATGAAAAACAAACAAATAAATATTTTAAGTGCCTATACTTAAACAAAATGGAAGAGAAGGGAGCACTTCCTAACTCATTTCATGAAGATGATGGTACCCTGATACCAAAGCCAGACAAGGACAACACAAGAAAAAAAAAAAAAACAGGGCCAATATTCCTTATGAATATAAAAGCAAACATTCCAAACAAAATACTAGCAAACCAATCCAGCAACATATAAAAAACGATTGTATGACGATTGAGTGAAATAGCAAATGCATAAGGTCTGCACCTAGTAACTATCCCTTCAGTGTCCATTTCTTCCTCCTGTTTTCCCATGAATGAGTGCGCCCCAAATTACCACTGTTCACCAATATGCCTGGTTTTCCTCTTCCGTGCACAGCTGATCCTCATCATTCATGGATTCTGTACTTTCTAATTCACCCACTGGTTAGAATTTATTTGTAACCCCCAAATCAATTCTCTTGTTGCTTTGATGGCCACTCATGGACATTTTCAGAGCAATGCAAAACTAGAGCTGCCTGACACACAGACATGCGTGGAGCAAGGCACTCTATCTGCCTTCTTGTTTCAGCTCTCGTGTTGCAAACAAGTGCTGGAACGCTGGCAGAGCTAAGCACAGGAAGCTTGCGATGTGCTTTATGGAGAAGATGCCTGTGTTAGGCTTTGTTCAGGCCTGTCTTTAAGTGCAACTGGCCATGAGTTCAATGGAAATGAATCAACGGTATGTAGTAAATAAGAGGGCTGTTAAGTATATCCATGTAAAACAAGACCACGTGTGGCCCCGTTGATGGAAATGGCGTGTCCTGAGGCTCCCAGGAACCCACGCCTTTTTTCTCCTGGAAGCTTCTCTAATTCAGCATTCACCATGACTTTATAGAACACAGCTATCACAGGTGACAGGACATGTCTGCACACGTGCACACGTCCTGTGCTGTCATAGGCTAAAACACACGGCTGTAGGCATCACCCCCTTGTCCTCGAGTCTGAACTGGTCTCGTGACCACCCTGACCGGGACAACACGGCACCGTGTTCTGTGCACTCTGGAGCCCGGGCACAGGGGATCTTGCACCTTTTGCCTTTGTCCTCCTGGAACCCCATGCTGAGCCCATCATTTGGGGACGAGGAGTCGCCCAGAGAAGGCCCAAGGCACCTCAGCCAGAGCCAGTGCCAGCTCCCACCCAGTGAGAGAGGACACACTGGACTCTCCAGCTGCTGCGGTCTGGGCGTCAGCTTGGATGCTAAGTGTCTCCAAAGGCCCATGTGTTAAAGGTCAGTCCCTGGGGCCGGCGCCGCGGCTCACTAGGCTAATCCTCCGCCTTGCGGCGCCGGCACACCGGGTTCTAGTCCCGGTCGGGGCGCCGGATTCTGTCCCGGTTGCCCCTCTTCCAGGCCAGCTCTCTGCTGTGGCCAGGGAGTGCAGTGGAGGATGGCCCAGGTGCTTGGGCCCTGCACCCCATGGGAGACCAGGAAAAGCACCTGGCTCCTGGCTCCTGCCATCGGATCAGCGCGGTGCGCCGGCCGCAGCGCGCCGGCCTCGGCGGCCATTGGAGGGTGAACCAACGGCAAAGGAAGACCTTTCTCTCTGTCTCTCTCTCTCACTGTCCACTCTGCCTGTCAAAAAAAAAAAAAAAAAAAAAAAAAAAAAGTCAGTCCCTGGGGTGGAAGACAAGGCCCTTGGGAGGCAGAGCCTGGTGGCAGGTCCTAAGGTCGCTGGGGGCTTGCCCCGGAAGCAGTTCTCACAACGAAAGGTTGTCAGAAGAGCCTGAATTGGGCCCAGCCTCCCTGCTTCCTGGCTGCCCACGAGGCCCTTGCTCTGCCTTCATTCTGCCAAGGCCATCCACCGCTCTCAACAGGGCTACCTGATCTTGAACTCCGAAACCCTCAGCTGGATAAGCCTGTCCTCTCTATAGAGGACCACAGGTGTCTCACCGTGGAAATGAAAAGCTGGCTAAGACACCAACCTAGCCAGTCCTCCAACCAAACACACTGAATAAACCCCAGGCAAAACCAGCAAGGGTACCCAGAGACTCCCAGAGTCAGGGGAAGTAATAAGTGGTGTGGTTTCTTTAATAGGAACCAATAACCGATACACCGGCCTGCTTGGGATTCAGCATGACCCGGGGACTTACTATTGTGATGCACATATGACATCTGTCACTTTCGGGTGACGGCCCTCGGGGGCTCTTTCCCGGCGGTGGCAGCCAGGGAAGCGTGTGTTGATGAAGATGAGCCGTGAGACTGAACGGAACGCCGAGTCAGCACGCCAGGACGGTGCCTTGGACCCCAGCAGATCCTGTCTTAGCTATAAAAAAACTTCTGGTTTGGGTGGCTGTTTGTTACCTTAGTGTTACCTAGGTACACTGACTGACACTGTCACTGTAACAGGACTGAGATTTTTAAAAAATATTTTGTTTTTATTTATTTAAGAGACCAAGTTACAGACATAGAGAGAGAGGTCTTTCATCTGCTGATTCACTCCCTAAATGGCAACAGTGGCCGCAGCTGCACTGTACTGAAGCCAGGATCCAGCTGGGTGCAGGGGTCCAAGGACTTGGGTCATCTTCTACTGCTTTTCCAGGCACATTAGCAGGGAGCTGGATCAGAAGTGGAGCAGCCGGGACTCGAACCAGCACCCATATGGGATGCCGGCATCAGAGGCAGAGGATTAACCTCCCACACCACAGCGCTGGACCGAAGGTCTGAAACTTTTAGCAGACATTTTCTACTCCAAGCATATCCCCCACCCTCCAAGAATTTCTAGACCCAATTAGAAAAGGAAGAAATCCTCTTTCTCTTTCTCAAACATGAATACGTAATGATTTTTAAAAGAATGAAGGGTGGCCGTCGCCACGGCTCACTAGGCTAATCCTCCGCCTTGCGGCGCCGGCACACCGGGTTCTAGTCCCGGTCGGGGCGCCGGATTCTGTCCCGGTTGCCCCTCTTCCAGGCCAGCTCTCTGCTGTGGCCAGGGAGTGCAGGGGAGGATGGCCCAAGTGCTTGGGCCCTGCACCCCCTGGGAGACCAGGAGAAGCACCTGGCTCCTGCCTTCGGATCAGCGCGGTGCGCCGGCTGCAGCGCACACCTGCCGCAGGCCATTGGAGGGTGAACCAACGGCAAAAAAGGAAGACCTTTCTCTCTGTCTCTGTCTCTCTCTCTCTCTCTCTCCACTCTGCCTGTCCAAAAAAAAAAAAAAAAAAAAAAGAATGAAGGGAATGGGGATGAATGGTATGAAGGCAGTTTCTCCTCTGGCTCGCCCCAGTCCGGCTGCATCCGGCACAGAGCAGTTTATGAAACCCCTGCTTCCACTGTCAAAGTGGAGTCGCCTTGCCCACCTCATAGGGACCCCTGTGAGGCTCAGGGGAGATGCCGCGCAGGAAAGGGTGTCCCGGGGGAAGGAGGCTTGGCAGTGAGACGCGAGGTGACCTTGCTTCTTCAGCCTGAACATAGCGACTGTGGACACGGGTTAGACCCGCCTTCCGTACCCAAGCTCCTGTGGGCCCTCACGTGTCGGTGCTCGTGGAGAGCCCAGGCATGGTTTCAAACGAAGGCTGGGGGTGTCAGAATCCTCCCCAGGGACAGCCAGGTCAAGGGTGGCCGAGCTGCACGGAGCAAAAGGGGCCCCAACTAGAGGAAAGTCTTAGGACCACACCCAGCACGGGGAGGGGTAGGCAGCAGGAGGGAGGGGGCTGGGGATCCAGACCCTGGGGTGAGGTGGCCTAGGAAGGCAGGGCCGTCATGTGGCACAGCTGCTGCGGGCACTGGCGTCCGTGAGACAGGCAGACCTCCTGGGTGCAGGTGCAGGGGTGGGGAACCCCAACAATGGAGCTCTCCTCTGCCACCAATCTCTGGTGCCCTTCAAGTTTGCACCTGACGCCCACTCTCTGCCTTTCTCAGTTCCCCTTCTCATTTCAAGCCTGTTGTCTCCCTACTTGGTTTCCTGGTTCTTCAACAGAGATGCACACCGATGCTGTATTTGTATTGCAAAAGATGCCCTCCTACACACACAGTCAAAGGCTGGGCATGGGCCAGCACTGAGGTGCAGCAGGTTAAGCTACACCGCCAGCATCCCACTAGAACTCGCTGGTTCAAGTCCTGGATGTTCCGCTTCTGATCCAGCTCCCCGCTAAGGCACCTGGGACAGCAGCAAAGATGGCCCAGATATTTAGGCCCCTGCTCCTTATGTCAAGATCCAGATAGAGTTCCAGGCTCCTGGGTTTGGCCTGGCCCAGCCTTGGCCATGGTGGCCATCTAGGGAGTGAAGCAGCAGGTGGAAGATCTCTATCCCCGCCTCTACCTCCCCATCACTCTGCCTTTCAAATAAACAAATAAATAAATCTTTAAAGAAAAAGCTTGAGGGGCTGGCGCTGTGGCGTAGTGGGTAAAGCTGTCGTCTGCAGTGCTGGCATCCCATATGGGCACCGGTTCGAGAGCTAGCTGCTCCACTTCTGATCCAGCTCTCTGCTGTGGCCTGGGAAAGCAGCAGAAGATGGTCTAAGTCCTTGGGCCCCTGCACACACATGGGAGACCGGGAAGAAGCTCCTGGCTCCTGGCTTCGGATCAACACAACTCCAGCCATTGCAGTCAACTGGGGAGTGAACCAGCGGATGGAAGACCTCTCTTTCTCGCGCTCTCTCTCTGCCTCTCCTCTCTCTCTCTGCCTCTCCTCTCTCTCTCTGCCTCTCCTCTCTCTGTGTAACTCTAACTTTCAAATAAATAAATAAATCTTTAAAAAAAAGTTTGAGATATTTTTCGTTTTGGCTATTTCTGAGCCTAGTACAATTACAAGGGGATTTTGGGGTCAGCACTGTGGCACAGCTGGCTGAGCCTCTGCCTGCAGCGCCGGCATCCCGTATCGGTGCTGGTTCGAGTCCTGGCTGCTCCACTTCTCATCCAGCTCCCTGCTTAACGGCCTGGGGAGAGCAACGGAGGATGGCCCAAGTCTTTGGGCTCCTGCACCCACATGGGAGACCCGTAAGAAAAAAGATTCCTGGCTCCTGGCTTCAGCTTGGCCCAGCCCTGGCTATAGCAGCCATTTGGAGAGTGAACCAGCGAATGGAGGATCTCTCTGCCTCTATCTCTCTTAACTCTGCCTTTCAAACAAATAAATAAATCTTTTAAGAAAATTACAAGGAGACTTCAAAAAGTTCATGGAAAGGGTGCATGTTTAATTCCATTCCACAAACTTTTTGAAGCCTCCTCCTACTACTTAGACGAATATACTACAAAAAAAAGCTTGTGAAAGGACACAGCGTATGTGTACACGTATAATTGCAGCTTTCAAACCATGTCAAAATAAATGAATTGTCCAAGGGGACAGAAGCTGACACTTAGATCCTTAGCTGCTTTTCTCCTGAGTTGGCGTTCACGTTTATCTGGAATATTGCAGTCTATAACATGTCCCTTCTGCAACATCAGAGACTTAATTAAATGAACACCACTGCTACACTTCTCTGGTACACAAAATGAACACTTCATCATGAATTAGAAATGCCAACTTGTTAATAGCTTCCTTGAGGTTTTGTTACAAAATCATGACTATTTTCATCGATAACAAACACCATATTACAATCTAAAAATAAGAATGTTCTTTGCGGGCCAGTGCGTAGCAGTTAAAGCCCTGGGCTACAGTGCCGGCATCCCATATGGGCACTGGCTCCAGTCCTGGCTGCTGCACTTCTGATCCAGCTCTCTGCTACGGCCTGGGAAGCAGTAGAAGATGGCCCAAGTCCTTGGGCCCCTGCACCCACGTGGGAGATGGGAAAGAAGCTCCTGGTTCCTGGCTTCGGATTGGTGCAGCTCTGGCCATTGTGACCATCTGGGGAGTGAACCAGCAGATGGAAGACCTTTCTCTCTCTGTCTCTCTCTCTCTCTCTCTCTCTCTCTGTAACTCTGCCTTCCAAATAAATACATAGACTCTTTTAAAAGCAAACAACAACAAAAAAAGAGTGTTCTTTGGGCAACTGATTCCCAAGTGTAGACTGGATATCTTGTAACACACCTTTATCTCTCTTTATATTATAATACTTGACAACAGTTAATTAAAATATTTCATATTATTTTAGTGAAAAACCAAATTCAAATGATCTGTTAGATAGCCTGAACTTATTAAAATTACAGAATTTACAACATTAAAAAAAAGCTGGGTCAGGCGTTTGGCCTAGTGGTTAAGATGCCTGTGTCCCGAATCTCAGTGCCTGGACTGCATTCCTGGCTGCAGCTCCTGGCTCCAGCACTGCCAGAGCAGGCCCTGAGTGCCTGTGGTGATGGCGCAAGTACCACCCATGTGGGAGATTCGGATTGCACTTGTGTGGGGCAGGCCCTGTCCCAGGCCCTGTCCCAAGCCATTATAGGCTTTTTTTTTTTTTTTGACAGGCAGAGTTAGACAGTGAGAGAGAGAGACAGAGAGAAAGGTCTTCCTTCTGTTGGTTCACCCCCCAAATGGCTGCTACGGCTGGCATGCTGCGCTGATCCGAAGCCAGGAGCCAGGTGCTTCTCCTGGTCTTCCATGCAGGTGCAGGGCCCAAGCACTTGGGTCATCCTCCACTGCCTTCCCGGGCCACAGCAGAGAGCTGGACTGGAAGAGGAGCAACCGGGACAGAACCGACACCCCAACCAGGGCTAGAACCCGGGGTGCCGGCGCCGCAGGGGGAGGATTAGCCTAGTGAGCCGTGGCGCCGACCTATAGGCTTTTAGGGGAGCAAACCAGCAGACAGAGCTCTGTCTCTCTCTCTCAAAATAAATAAATAAATAAAAAGAACCTAGGTAGTTAATTCCTTAAAGTTTCCTATCTTTGCTTCTCTGGGCATGTAGCTGGGTAACTTGGGGGCATTTTGGTTCCTCACCTGTTAAATGGCCACCAACACAAGCAGCTAACACGTCACAGGCCTCCCACCAGGAAGACTAAACACACGGAACCCTGGGAGCAGCTCGTGGTGAACATGAAACAGACGCACCTGTTGCTGTCACACTTGGTGCCTGAGGTGCTCCCCCCTTGTCCTTCCAAGAAGAGATCCTGTCCAGCCTCCTCCAGAGAAGAGAAGATTCCTTTACAAGTCACAGCACTGTCTGCACACCAACAGTTACCCTGCTAAAAGCCTGTGTCAGACCTGACATTGTCCTCGCGGTCCTGTGTGCCCCCGGAGTTTTCCTCTAGGACGTGTCACAGTCGGACCCTGCACCTTTCCCTACGTTGTCAGTAGCATCTGAAAGCAGGAAACTGCTGCATTTGGAAGCCATGGGACAGCACCCAGAATGGACCCCACCAAGACCACACACCCAGGGCTGGGGTGCGATGCTGGCACACTCATTCCAAAGCCAGTCGCCTCCATTCCCTAACCACACCCCTGGGGCCTTGAACTTCCTGTTCAAATGAATTCGATCCTGCAAGAATCTCTGAATTCATCAGAGCGGCTCGGGTTCCCACGCTGCTTTCTGTGGCTTATTTATTTAGCAGGTCCTTGTGGTTTTGTTCGAGCTTAGCCAGGCTTTTTGCTGTTTCGGCAGCTTTGGTTCTTGGCTCCAGACAGGTGAGTGCAATAACCAGATGAGAATGGACCAGAGCTTTGAGGGGCTGAGCTGGCTAAGACACAGCAGGCTTCTTCCAACCTGGAATGAGAGACGCAACCCCTCGTGCTGCCAGGCTGCCCCTCAGCCCTCACACCCCGAGGCAGGCAACCTCGGCGCCCAGGGGCCTCCACACTGCCACCCTCTGCGGCATGGCCTTTTAAGTTTAGTAGAGGAACGAGAAGCTGGGAGGTCTGTGGCCTCTGGGGAGCCTTCATACGAGGCTGACGGTCCCTGGTGCCCAGGCTGCAGCCCACCCTCCTTCTCTTCCCACCAACTCAGGTGCCATGCACGTTCTCACCTAGGGGGATGTGCATGGTCCACGGGCAAGCCTTGTGAGAGCCACTGCAAACAGCCGGCCCTGGCCATTCGGAGAAACGGAGATACCTGATGCCGTCCGTGGTCAGCATGTCGGTGTCCACGGCAGAATTCACACGGACACTCCATCCCCCGTGCAGCTGCGCTAGGGGCGGCCTTTGGGAGGGGGTTAGGCTGGGAGGGCCCTACCTGCAGAGGTGATGAGCACCCTCACACAAGTGCTCCTGGTGCTTGGCTGCCCCTCCGCGTGAGGACACGGTGTTCTCTCGCTCCGGGGTTGGGGGCTGCAGCAGCACGGTGCCATCCGGGGGCAGAGCGTAGCCCTCAGCACACACGGAACACACCGGTGCACTGATCATGGACTTCAGACTCCAGGCTGTGGGCAACGAATGTCTGCTGTTTAGAATTCCTGCTCCCGCGCCTTCCTATAGCAGCACCGACAGCCTAAGCTGCCGTTCCCCACAGCACGGGGGTGTGCACACTGGCAGCACCGTCTGCTTTGGGAAGACAGACTGGGAAGGCACCTCCGAGCACTTGGATGCCTGGAGAAAGTTCTAGAAGCGGGGGCTGAGGGCTTAGTCCTTGCAAATGCTGACCTGAGGCTAGGATTCCTCCTCCCTGGCTGGATCTTTTCACTCTCCTTATTGAAGCTGCGGTTCCCCACTCCAAACTGTATTGGAGACAGGAACCCAAACATGAGAGCGGATGATTTTGAACACTATGGTGTAGGCTGGCACTGTGGTGCAGCGGGTTAAGCCACCGGCATCCCGCATGAGAGCACTGGTTTGAGTTCCAGTTGCTCCACTTCTGGTCCATCTCCCTGTTAATGCTCCTGAAAAAGCAGCAGACGATGGACCAAGCACTCGGGCCCCTGCCACCCAGCGAGGAGACCCAGATGGAGTTCCTGGCTCCTGGCTTCAACCTGACCCAGCCCCAGCTGTTGTGGGCATTTGGGAAGTGAACCAGCGGATGAAGACTTCCCTCTCTGTCAATCTGCCTTTCAAATAATCACAATAAATCTTTTTGAACGCATGGAACACTATGGTGTTTTCTCTCCATCACACAAACTTCTGATGAGGCTGGCAAAGGCAAAGGGCTTTGATGCCGGCATTGCCACGGAAGCCTCCCTGGAGGAGGTGGGACTGAAGCAGGGTACATCCGTCCACTGCACCTTGCAAGAGAATTTATGGTGGCCTTTGCACTCCATGGCATGGTCAACCCTATCGTGTTTTTTTTGTTTTGTTTTGTTTTGTTTTGTTTTTGACAGGCAGAGTGGATAGTGAGAGAGAGAGAGACAGAGAGAAAGGTCTTCCTTTGCCGTTGGTTCACCCTCCGATGGCCGCCGTGGCTGGCGCACCGCGCTGATCCAATGGCAGGAGCCAGGTGCTTCTCCTGGTCTCCCATGGGGTGCAGGGCCCAAGCACTTGGGCCATCCTCCACTGCCTTCCCGGGCCACAGCAGAGAGCTGGCCTGGAAGAGGGGCAACCAGGAAAGAATCTGGCGCCCCACCAGGACTAGAACCCGGTGTGCCGGCGCCACTAGGTGGAGGATTAGCCTAGTGAGCCGCGGCGCTGGCCTATCGTGTGTTTTACTGGTCACTTTTAAAAGTTATTTTTCTGGGAAACCACTTCGGGGAGACCTCTGTTTTCTGCCCATCTCGTTTGTGCGTGTCCTTCAAGACAATGACAAGCCCCTCAGAGACCCCCTCCCTGCCCCCCACCCCGGCCCACTCCCACCACTGGCCTCCGCGGTGGACAGCAAACTGGCTGGGAACTTTTCACACCCCCTACCTTGTTCAAGGGCGAAGAAAGTGTCAGAAGTTCCTAAGGCAAAATGTTTTCTCAAACAGGCTGCTTTGGATTTTTCTCTACACGATTGCAGGCACTTTCCATCCGGCTGTCCAAACTTGGCCTGAAATTGTCCCCTTAGTCATTTGCCTGGTGTTATGACACATAACAGACCAGGGTGACTTGGGACATAAATCCCAAGGCTCCGTGTAGCTGTCCTGCGGGCACTTGGCTTCCCCGTGGGCTGCGCCCGTCCGCTGGAGTGTTTATGTGTATGGACGGTGTAGCCCTTGGTTTGGGGACTGAAAGGATCATTGTCTGAGCAGCTCCAGAATGAAAACAGGGCAGTGGAGAGGGACACAGATTTCTCGGTCTTCAAGGACAAAAGCGGAGACCACTGTCCTGGTTTTCTAACCACTATCGCTGGGAAGTCGCCAAAAGAGCCGGGTCCGCTGCTCACCCAGACTCCCAGGCCCCTGCCGAGCCGGACACCCAGGACACGCAGGGGAGCCACCCCACATCCAGTAGGGGACTGTGACAGGGGACCGGTCCTTTAGCCTCCCTGAGCCTGGCTCTTCTGTCTGCAAGCAGGCAACAGCTGAGACAAGTCACAGCAGTCACGGGGAAGCCGAGAAGCAGACGCGGTTCCGCAGGCGCTTGGGGGTGGTCAAAATGCATCTCGAGCCAGGGTTGTGGGACCCAGCAGTCTCCCCGCTGGCCTGGAAGCTCTGGGTCTGCGTGTGTGGTCCTGGGGCTGGGCCTGCTCCGCCTGTGGGGTCCCCAGATAGCCAGATGTCTGTTGTAGGCAAACAAAGCTAAGCTGCCCGAACAGCCAGCCCTTGCTGAACAAGCGAGGAAACACAGGTCTCCCAAGGCCCATCTGAAATGGGCAAACAGTACCAGATTCAACTTCCAAATACAAGTTAAAGGTTATTATCATTATTATTAGTAGTAGTAGTATTAGAAAGGGAGAGAGCGAGAGAGCGAGAGAGAGAGAGAGAAAGAGATCCTCCATCTGCTGGCTCCCTCCCCAAATGCCTGCAGGAGCCGGGGCTGAGCCAGGCCCACTCAATCTGGGTCTCACACGTGGGCGGCAAGGACCCAGCTACTGGAGCCGTCACTGCTGCCTCCCGGGGTGTGCCCTGGCAGGAACCTGGACTCAGCAGCAGAGCTGGGGCTCAAACCAGGCGCTCTGACGTGGGATGCGGGCATCCTGAGCCATGCCTATCCCTGTGCTAAAAGCCCTCTCCCCTAAATATAACGTTTAGAAAGCGGCTGAAGTCCACCCCCTCCTCTGCCAACCACAGGACTCCAGGTGCACCTGGAGCCCCTCCCCGAAGCGTGCGGCTCTCTGAACCCAGCTGCCCTCGGAGTCGAGAGGACGCGCATCTCCCGAATCCTTAGGGGCGACCCTTTCTCTCTGGCTCTGCTCCCTGTAACCGTGTGGCCAACGAAGGCGCAGGCAAGTCTGAGGCAGGCCCTGCATTTGCCAGGCAGGAGAGACCGTTTTCCAATCCTCACTTCTCCCTCGGATTGCGGAGACAGCAGGCCCGTCTGGCCCAGTCACCGCTGTCTGCCTCCAGCCTCCGGAGCGTTCCGGGCGCCAGCCGGCAGCCTCCTCCTCATTAATACCCTGCGATGATCCTTTCCCGTGCTGGGTGTGCATCCCACGGGGTTATTAGCGGGCAGACGGCAGCAGGCAAGGTACTGTTGACTCATCCGCAAACGTATCCTCCTATTACCGGGACGATTATAAAGTGCCCTCTGCAAAATGCAACGACAAATCCCCGACGGAGGCCACTCGGTGTGATTTCTCTGCCAGCCTTCTATTATGATGGGAGCCGGCTGCGAGTACACTTTCGGTTCTTCCAGTAGATAAAGACAGGCATTTCCTATTTTTTTTTTAAAGTCTCCCCATCTAATTTCATGAGACGCATGAAGAATTAAGGAAATCCTGATTGACAGCCTGGGATCTGGAGTTCCCAAGGCTGGCGGGGGTGGCTGAGGCTCAGCTCAGAGCGTCTGCAGCTAAGGAGAGAAACAGAAGGGGCTGCAAAAGCAGGTTTTTTTTTTTTTTTTTTAACATTTTGTCATCACCGTGACACTTTTAAAAAAAAATATTTTATTTATTGGGGCTGGTGCTGTGGCACAGTGGCTTAAAGCCCTGGCCTGAAGCACTGGCATCCCATATGAGCACCAGTTCGAGACCTGGTTGCTCCACTTCCAATCCAGCTCTCTGCTGTGACCTGGGAAAGCAGCAGAAGATGGCCCAAGTCCTTGGGCCCCTGCACCCGCGTGGGAGACCCAGAAGAAGCTCCTGGCTCCTGGCTCCTGGCTTCGGATTGGCACAGCTCCAGCTGTTGTGGCCAACTGGGGAGTGAACCAGTGGATGGAAGACCTCTCGCTCTGCCTCTCCTCTCTGTGTGTAACTCTTTCAAATAAATAAATAAAATCTTTAAAAAAATTTTTTAATTTGTTTATTTGAGAGGGAGAGACAGAGATCTTCCACCTGCTGGTTCACTCCCCAAATGGCCAGAGCTGGGCCAATCAGAAGCCAGGAACTTCTTCTGGGTCTCCAATGTGGGTGCAGGGGCCCAAACACTTGGGCCATCTTCCGCTCCTTTCCCAGGTGCATTGGCAGGGAGCTGGATTGGAAGAGGAGCAGCAAGAACTCAAACTGGCACCCATATAGGATGCTGGAGCCGCAGGCGGGGGCTTAGCCCACTATACCACAGCACTGCTTCCAAGAACTGCTAGAAACAGAGAGCTGTGCTGACCACAGAACTCAGGCAGCGCTATGCCACTGTCCACGCCTTCCCAACACCTGAATGCTGTTGATGAGCTGACCTTCTGAGAGAGCTGGACTCCACATTCCCATAGGCCAGGGAAAAACAAAGTAGTTGCAATCCGAGACCTATGAAGAGGCCAGGGGCAGGCGACAAAATGCTATGGGAGACCTTAAGCCAGGCCAGATCAGAGGCAATGCTCACTGAGTTCAAGCGATCCAAGACAGGGCCAGCGCTGTGGTGCAGCGGGTAAAGCCTCTGCCTGCAGCGCCGGCATCCCATATGGGTGCTGGTTCCAGTCCCAGCTGCTCCACTTTCCACCCAGCTCCTTGCTATGGCCTGGGAAAGCAGTGGAAGATGGCCCAAGTCCTTGGGCCCCTGCACCCACGTGGGAGACCAGGAAGAAGCTCCTGGCTCCTGGCTTCAGACCACTCCAGCTCCGGTCATTGCGGCCATTTGGGGAGTGAACCAGCGGATGGAGGACTTTCCCTCTCTCTCTCTGCCTCTGCCTCTCTGTAACTCTGCTGAGGTCCACGGGTTACCCGAAGCAGACAGCTGGCACTTTGAGGGGTGGATTCAACCAACCACGGATTGAGAATGTTTTTAAAAATAGTATGTCTGCACCAAACATTTCCTGACCTTTTTTCTTATCATGATTTCCTAACCAGGACAACACAATGATGCAGCAACTGCATCGCATTAGGTATCACAACTAATTTAGAGATGCAGATTAGGGAGGCTGGTCTTAGGTTCTGTGCAAAAACTACCCCCTTTTTAATAAGGAGACTTGAGCAGCCCCCGATTTGGGAATCTGTGAGGGTCCTGGAACCCAGGACCGTCACCCCTCCCCACGCGCCAACACGGAGGGGCGACGGCCTTCCAATATTGCATACTGAACACTGCTAGGGGATAGAGCCGGAGTGTTCTAACCACAGACAGTAAGAATGGCAGGCAATGCACACGTTTAAACAGCCGGTTCCAACCACTCCATGTGCATGGCAGCGTGTTCTAGACACTCACAAACACAGTTGTTACTTGTCCATTTAAACCCGACGAGAGAGCGAGCTCCGGACTTGCGGCTCCGGGTTCCCCACGGGCACGGTTTGTCACGGGAAGGCTGAGGGTGGCGCTGCACCCCCCCCCCCTCCCGGCGGAATCCCGAGGGTGTTTATTCAGCAGGCGACCTGGGCTTGCATTCGAGCCCTTAGGAATGATGCCGCGGAATGGGCGTTCTGGACAACACGCCCGGGACACCTACATGTGACACGGCTCCCTGGCCCTCGGTAAGCGCCTACTATGTGCACAGCCGCTTCCCAAGCCCGTCTACACCGTGCACCACTAACGCGCCCCTGACACCTGTCCTGACACCTGTTCCCAGGAGCACTGCCCGGCCCGGCTTCCCCTGCCTGCCCGTAGCACGCGCCACCGCCCCCAGCCTCACCTGCGTCAAACCAAACCCAAACAGGCCCGAGGCTGGAGGGAGGGTCCAGCCACCCCTGGAGGGGGGGGGGGGGCGAGGGCCATTGCAGCGGGGACCTGCGGCCTCAGCATTTGCCGCCGCATCACTGCACCCTGGCCATAGCCCTCGTTGCAGCTCCACCCACGCCTCCCATCGCCCTCGCGGTCCGCAGAACCCCGCGGCCTGGCCTTGACCACCCACTGACCGCACAGCCGCCTGCAGCCACCCGATCCGTAACACCGCCCAGGCCACCGCGGCCTCAGCGTCTGCTCTGCGAGGCGCGAAGCCCCAGGGAGAAACGTGGCTGGAAAGCAGAGCGAGGACCGTGGCGGACACCGCCGCCAGCCAGGCCGCAGCCGGGTCGCGTGTCCACCTCCCGCGCCGCTCGGCCCCGGCGGCCGGAGCGCGGCGCCTGCGCCACCCCGCGGGCGCCGCGGGAACTGCAGCCGCCGCAGGGCCGCCCGAGCCTGCACCGAGCCCAGCACGCGCTCGGCCTTGGGTGCACCTGCGCATTTTTTCTTTAAGGTAAAAGAAGACGGCGGCAGCTACTGCTGCAACGGTGCTTTCACGTCCCCAGAAGTCGGCGTCCGCGCTCCGGGGTCGCCGGGCGGGGGCCTGGAGCCCCGAGTTAAACGGCGCGGGCGCGCGTTCGCGGGCGCCCTGCGCGCCATCGGCACTTTTCAGCCCACGGGGCACGGAAGGGAGCTTCTAGCACCTTCCGATGCGGGCGCCCGTGCCAGTCTCCCTTCTGCCCCCTGCACGGCTTCCCGCCCCGGCCCAGCAAAGCGCGGCCCGGGCCCGACTGAGCACGGGGCACCCTGGCAGCGCGTGCCGGCCATGAGCGGCCCCGGGACCTCCCCCGGATGGACACGTCTCTCACCCTCACTGCGGCTCCTTCCTCTGCATGGGAAGGGCGGCGAGGGGCGAGGGCACAGGACTCTCAGGTGAGGCGGAGAGCCCCCTGGGGCGCTGGGGCCCGGCGGGGCGTGTCCTAGGGATGCAGGTGTCCCCGCGGCCACCAGCAGTCCTGTCCAAACAGGCACCAGAGACATTGGAGGATCAAGCAGTTTGTTACGCCAGGGGGCTCAGCTGGAACCATTTCCCGAGAACTGAGCGACAGTCCCAATTTTCTTACAGTATATGTAGATTCATCAGCGTCATACCTTAGCTGTTACAGCACTGGTGGGTTTAAACTCCAGCCTGCGTGACCTGGGACCACACTCCCAGTGGTCGGTGAGCCTGGTATGTTTGTAAAAGAGATACCAGGGGCAGATCTGTGACTGGAGTTACCGAAGCAGAACTTAGGACGTCTTCCCTCCCTAGACACGATAACAGGGCAGCTGCCTCGCTAGCTCACCGCGAGCGGCCGCGGTTCACGTCTGTGTTGGAGAGGGAGGGGTCTGCTTTTCTTTCTCGCTCTCTGGCTGCAAGTCTGCACCCCAGGCACTCTGGTGTGGGTGCCACAGTCCCCAGCAGCCGCTTCACCTGCGGCACCCCCCCTCACGAACCTGTTGGAGACGTGTTATGTGCAGGATCTGGAAGAGGCTTTGCATGGAAACAGCCTCTTGTAATTCTGCTTTCCTGCGGGCTTTTCGAGATCTTTAGTCGTTAAAATAATGAACTGTTTCCATACCGGGTAGTGACCAGCTACTGTCCTGAGCCCCCGCCTGCTGCCCCCTGTCTACCACTCCTCTGAGCCTGTCCCCGGCCCCTCCACATGTCCCCCAAGCCCAGCAGCTCAGAGCCACACCTAGCATGGCCAGGTGCTGGCGGCTCAGGGCTGGGGGTTAAGTATTTGGGGTAGCACCCACAGGGTCCTCACTGCTTCTCCCCACCACACCCACACCTGCCTGTCTTTCTTACCTGGGGCAAGGCCCATGTCCTGATTGCCTGGCCCAAAGCCCTCACCCTGCACACACCCTGCTCCCTCTGGTCTGGACCCTGCCTCACTGACGATCTCTCTCAGAGCTCCAGGGGATCTTACCCTTGTCAGTGACTGGCTGGTTGATTGGTTCCAGATCTCTGCCTTGTCTTAGCTGGCCGAGGTGCTCCAGGACCAGAGACAGGAGGGGAATGGCCCGGGCTGCACCTGCTAGGGCTGCCTGAGGAGGGGAAGTTTTTGAAAAAGGCCAAGCCAGACAGAGCAGGGCTGGGCTGGTCAGCGGTGAGTGCAGGGGAGCCTGGTGGGGCAGAAGCCCAGGGTTCAGCCCAGAGTAGCCAGGGGCAGAGCAGTACGGTCCATCCCGAACCCCCACGTGGGATGGGTGCTGTCCTTTTGGGCCACGCTTGGCCAGAGAGCCGCAGCTGCCCACCGGCCAGGCGGGGCGGCCGAGCAGCACTCGCCCCGGCTTCCAGGGTACGAGTCCCACCAGCTGAAGGGCGAGGACGCAGCTCTGAGTGTGGGATTCGGGAAACTCGAGCCTGTGTCCTGATCCCTTAGGGACCCCACCAGGTGCCAGGCCTGCGAGAAGGGCCCGGGACCCCCCGTCACTCAGCCAGGTCAGGCACTGTTGAGAGTCGCTGCCCTGTGGGAGAACGTTCCCTGCCCTGGGGTGGACGCTGGGCTTGGGGCTGCCGGCCGTCCCCTGGGGGTGAATCACCCCGCTGGCAGCCAATCCTCCTGTACCCCCGCCAGGCTCATCCAGGCCATGTGTTCTGCTGAGTGGTTGTGTCTCCGGTACTGGTTAGGCACTTGCAGCCACGGGAGCCCACAACCCAGTCTTAAGGACCAACCTTTGGCCTACTAGAATCTCAGCCACACCCCAGAGAGGAGTGACTCAGGTTGGACACAGCAGCTGCAAATGACCTCAGCTGACTCACAGCAAACAGAATGACGGTGACACCCAGTGTCTCGCCTGCCAGCGCAGTCCGTCAGGCACCTGGCCGTGCCTCCTACCCTTCCCAACTCGTTTACCCAGCTGTGTTTAAATGTGGGCAACTGGCCCAAATCCCAACCTGGCCCGCCCACCCTGGCCTCGTGTGTCTCCACCTTGGCTGCCCGTTGCAGTCACCTGGGGGAACTTGGAACCACAGAAGTCCCAGGCCCCAGAGGTCTTGGTGGGGTGGACCTAGGGCAGGCCTGGCAGCCCTATCTTCAGAGCTACCCAGTGATTCTAGCATGCAGCCAGCACCAAGCACCAGGAGCGCGCGCGGCAGGCCCTCTGCACGTCCCGTTCAGCCTCCGGCGCCTCCGCAGCCTGGCTCTGGCCTTGAGTCGGTGAGCTCGTGGTGTGAGCTCTGACTTGCTCCTTTCCAACCTGAAATCGTCCACAGTGACTTCTGTATCCAACTCTTCGCCATGGGTTGGAGTCGCTTTGAAGTTTCTTCAATCTCTGGACAGTGAGTTGAGACCCCTCTGGGGGGTGTCTTTGGTGAATGGGTCAAGAAACCACTTGGGTTGGCCCACACCTCGTCTTGGTCCCTGGGATCTGGTCTGCTGGTTTGATGACTCAAACAGTTGGGTCCTTGTCACCATGGGGGAGACCCAGATGGAGTTCCTGGCTCCTGGCTGTGGCCTGGCCCAGCCCTGGCTGCTGTAGGCATTTGGGGAGTGAACCAGTAGATGGAAGCACCTTCTCTCTCTCTCTCTCTCTGCCTTGCAAATAACTGAAGGATTTTAACAAATCATTTCAAAACCAAACACCTCTGGGAGGCAGCCTGTTCATTACATAAAACCCAGTTATGGGAGAGTGGGTTGAGATGGAATGAGAAAGATGATCTTTGTGTTCTGGCACAGCGTGGCCCCCTGCACGCTTCCATTTTATGCATGTGCTCATTTGTTTCTCTGACGTCATCAATGCGTTACATGCCATGTGTTTCTGTTCTGTACACACACACACACGAGGATGCTTCAGAAAAGTCCGGGAAATGGGACTAAAAGACTTTGTTTTGGTGAACAACTTGAAATCCATGCATGCCAAAGGGCTTCGAAAGTTCTTGAAAATGTGTGTGAGGAAAAAACTTGACATGGATTTCAAAAAATTGTTTTTGTATCAAAGAGTCTTTGCGTTCCATTTTCCCCACAAAACATTGTGATGTACCCCGGCACATTGTGTTAGCTTTGTTCACTTTGGAGACTTTGGAGCCTACACAAAAGCACACAGAGTGGTGTTCTGAGCTGCCGTGCACCTGCGCACCTCAACCCCAGCGGTGCCGAGCCATCCCCATCTCCACACCGTCACGTTAACCCATCTTCTACTATTTTGAGGCAAATCCCAGATGCCATACTATTTCATCCGTAAAGATTTACTGAGTCACTTGAATTCCTTTCTATTACATAACAAATGAATGATATTTCGTAGTGTCCAAATATTCCAGTAGTCTCAAAATTACCATGCATTATTTTTTTAATGATTTATTTTCATTTATTTGACAGACAGAGTTACAGAGAGAGCAAGGTCTTCCATCCGCTGGTTCACTCCCCAAATGGCTGCAATGGCCAGAGCTGAGCCGATCTGAAGCCAGGAGCCAGGAGTTTCTTCCGGGTCTCCCATGCGGGTGCAGGGGCCCAAGCACTTGGGCCATCTCCCACTGCTTTCCCAGGCCATAACAGGGAGCTGGATGGGAAGTGGAGCAGCCAGGACTTGAACTGGTGCCCATATGGGCTGGCTGGCACCACAGGCAGATGCCTAACCTACTGTGGCATAGTGCCAGCCCCTCCTGTAGACTTTAAGAAAATTGTATTTATTTATTTGAGAGTCAGAGAGAAAAGAGAATGAAAGAGGCAGAGTTCCCATCTGCTGGTTCACTCCCAAAGTGCTTCAGCTGGGAACCAGAAAGGTGATCCAGGCCGGCGCCGCGGCTCACTAGGCTAATCCTCCACCTTGTGGCGCTGGCACACCGGGTTCTAGTCCCGGTCGGGGCACCAGATTCTGTCCCGGTTGCCCCTCTTCCAGGTCAGCTCTCTGCTGTGGCCAGGGAGTGCAGTGGAGGATGGCCCAAGTACTTGGGCCCTGCACCCCATGGGAGACCAGGATAAGTACCTGGCTCCTGCCATCGGATCAGTGCGGTGCACCGGCTGCAGCGCGCCAGCCGCGGCGGCCATTGGAGGGTGAACCAACGGCAAAGGAAGACCTTTCTCTCTGTCTCTCTCTCTCACTGACCACTCTGCCTGTCAAAAAAAAAAAAAAAAAAAAAAAAGAAAGAAAGAAAGAAAGAAAGGTGATCCAGGCGGCCTGTGTGTGGGTGGCTCAGTTCCGTGAGCCATCACTGCTGCCTCCAGGGTCTGCACTAGCAGGAAGCTGGAGTCAGGAGCCGGAGCTGGGTGTTGACCCCACACACTGTGATGTGGGACAGGAGCAGCCTAGCTGGCATCTGTTATTTTTTTAAAATTATTCATTCATTTATTTGAAAGGCAGAGCTAAAGAGAGAGGGGGAGGAAGAAAGAGAGAGAGAGATCTTCTATCAGCTGGTCTACTCCACAAATGGCTGCAACAGCTAAGTCTGGGCCCAGGAGCCAGGAACTCAACATGGGTGGCAGGTGCATAAGCACTGAGTCTCTTACATGGGTGGCAGGGCCCCAGGCTCTTGGGCCATCATTGGCTGCCTTCCCAGACACATTAACAGAAACTTTGTTTTTTAATTTTTAATTTTTTAAAGATTTTATTTATTTGAAACAGAGTTACAGAGAGAGGCAGAAACAGAGAGAGAGAGAGAGGTCTTCCGTCTGCTGGTTCACTCCCCAGATGGACGCAATGGCCAGAGCTTCGCTGATCTGAAGCCAGGAGCCAGGAGCTTCTTCTGGGTCTCCCACGCAGGTGCAGGGGCCCAAGGACTTGGGCCATCCTCCACTGCTTTCCCAGGCCACAGCAGAGAGCTGGGTCTTGAACCAGCGCTCATATGGGATGCCGGTGCTTCAGGCCAGGGCGTTAACCTGCTGCGCCACAGTCTTTCTGAAATGTTTGGTAGAGTTCATCAGTGAAGCTGCCAGGACATCAGTGGCAAAGGGTCACCACCACCAAGCGCTGCTCCATTTCCTGCCGCGCCCCCTGCTCCACCTGCAGGGTCCCCTACAGTGGGGGAGGGGTGGGCTCGGTCCTGGGGACTAAGATTGCTTTGTGTTTTGCCGTAGGCAGAAACGCCCAAGGTCACATTGATCGAAGGTGCGGGAGACTGCGGAGAGGGTTGGGGAGGTGGTGAGAAGCCCCTTACGTGGGAGCACAGGGCAGGCGGACCTGCTGCAGCTAAGAGGGGTTGGTCAGGGCCGCAGCTGGTGGTGCTTGGAGTCTGAGCCCCTCCTGCCCCACCTGAGCTGTCCCGGGGCCTGGGGCTTGGGAAAGGGACGCTGTAAGTGAGCACTGTGCCAGGGCCCACGGCAGTCACAGGTGGCCGTCTGGCCTCCTGCCAGCCCGGCCCTCCTCCCTCACTGCCCCAAATGCCTCTCCCTCCTGTGTGCCTGCATGAGTCAGGAAGGGCCTGAGGCTTCAGGGCCTGGGGCCACAGCACCTGTTATCCCCAGGCCGGGCCAGGGTGAGCCACGCATTTCACTCATTGTCACCTGTGGGCAGCTCAGAGACCTGTTACAGGGACTGTGGCCACCTCCGCGCCAACACTCACGCCTTCCTAAGGTTGCATTCCCTGACACTCCTCTCAAAACAGCCATACCTCGTTTGTTTATTTTTAACATTAAAGGAGATTAAAACTCACTTCATCACAGGCCTGGCTGTGCCCAGAGTGTCAAGGTGTCAGGAGACTGAATCAAGGAAAGCAATTCTGACATCATCACTGTAATGACATCATTAGTGTAGTGACATCATCACTTCGTTTTTTATGAACGTGTACACCCTCGTTGAAGCCTCCGGAAAGCCCTGTTCACATGGTATGGCCCTCCCCAGGGGCCAGGGAGGGGCCAGGACCTGCACCAGGCTTGCCTAGGCCCAGGCGCCTCCGCCTCGCCTGTCGCCCCCGGAGGTGCCGCTGGCCCCAGAGGCCATGGAGCACAGGGCACTAAGTGCCAAGATGGGCAACTCCGGGGCCCGGCTTTGTCACAAGCTGCTGGTGGGGCTGAGGGCACGGCACTACTCCTCAGTAGTCGGAAGAGGCTGGGGTGGACCATCGCCGGGGGCTGCTCTGACCACACGGCCCCAGGAAGGCCCAGAAACCCACTCCACTCCAACAGAAACGGGTTGTGTGGCCCAAGGGCTCAGGGGACTCACGGACAAAGGGAATCTTTTTAAAAAATTAATTTTTTTATTTGACAGACGAAGAGGAGAGAGAGAGAGGGAGAGGAGGGGAGGGAGAGAGATTTCTCATCTGCTGATTCACTCCCCAAATGCCCCCAGAACCTGATTCTGGATCAGAACTGCAGCCAAGAACCCAGAACCCCATCCAGGTCTCCCATGTGGGTGGCAGGGACCCAACCGCTTGAGCCATTATTCACCGCCTCCCAGGGTCTGCATTTACAGGAATCTGGAATGGGAAGTGGAGCTGGGACTTGAACCTGGGCACTCGCAGGCATCCCACACTGTGTCTCAGCTGCTGCACCAAGTGCCCGCCCCTGGGAAGGGGCTCTTGGAGGCCCCTCCAGTTCCGCCTGGGGCTCTGCTTCTCCCAGCTCCTCCGTGTCATGCTTCCTCTCTCTGCAGGTCAGTTCTCTCTTCCAGCCGTGCCTGCTTCTGTGCCAACATTTTTCAGATGGCTCCTGGGACCCCAGTTACAAGTGCTCAGTACTGGCGGTGAACTGAGCCTCACCACATTCCAACTCCAAATTTCCAGGGTCGGGGAAAGAAATGCACCAGGGGAACCACTGGGAACCAGCTGGGAACCACTTTGGTCCAACCAACAGGGTCCCAGACATGTCCTGGGGGACCAGGCCATGCGGCACAGAGAAGTTGAGATGCCCCTAGGAGGCCCTGCACACAGCACAGAACAGCGTTTGTGGGAGTCGGTGTCACTCTCGTCCAGACACAGTGACATTGAGACCTAGGGAAAAAGTGCAAGTGCATCAGCAAAGCTGGCTCCTCGCGCTGCCAGCAGCAGTGCTGCCCTGGGCTCCCTGTGGGCCCCTCCCCTGGGGTCCACATGACAGCTCTCGGGCCTGTCCCCTCGGCACACCCTGCTGTCCCGCCGGGGTGGGAAGCCAGAGAGGTTTCTTGGGTCCTCCCCAGGGGCTGCTCAGTTCTACAGCAATTCGTGTGACAGGAGACCCCTGCTGGCACCTTGGGACCCTTTGGACGCATGACACAGCCAAGGCCAGAGGTTCCAGGAGTGCAGGGGGGAGGGCAACAGGGCTGACGTGACCCCCTCCGGTGAGGCAGAGAAGGCTCAGCGGGTCAGCGTTTCCTGGGCACCTGCCAGTTACGGGGTTCTGACCTCCACGTTGAGGATGAGGGTGAAGCTGTCAGCCCTGCCTGCAGACACTCGCCATCGGCGGGGAGTAAGGACAGATGCTGGCTGGATAGAGCCAGGGTAGCGAAAGGTCTCCGAGTGGCCACGTGGCCTCGTTGGTGAGCCCCGGGAGAGGTGTGCGGAGGCAGGCAGAGGCAGTCCAGCAGGGACGCTGGAGGCGATAGACGCAGGTGGGCACAGGCAGGGCCGTGGGGAGGGAGAGGGCACGTTTGGCACCCTGGAATGTAGGACTCACAGCCACAAGTGGGAGAGCAGAGGTCAGAAATGCAGGGTCCGGGACGGCCGGTTAGCAGGCTGGAGAACGCCTGGGCCTGATGAGTGCTGGGAGAGTCGAAGCCAGGGGTGAGTTGGCAAGGAGAGCCAGTGAGGGGGGAGGGGTGGAAGCAGACACACACACAGACTCTGGGTGGTGGGAACCACTACAGTCCCGGCAGCACCTTGGGAGTGCCGTGGGCCATTCAGGAAGAAGAAGCCAAGTGCTTGTCTGAGCGTGTGCAGGGCAGCGGGAGATGCAGGAACAGATGTCTAGAATGTTCGTAAGATCCCAAGGGCCGGCGCTGCGGCTCACTAGGCTAATCCTCCGCCTTGTGGCGCCGGCACACCGGGTTCTAGTCCAGGTCTGGGCGCCGGATTCTGTCTCGGTTGCCCCTCTTCCAGGTCAGCTCTCTGCTGTGGCCAGGGAGTGCAGTGGAGGATGGCCCAGGTGCTTGGGCCCTGCACCCCATGGGATACCAGGAGAAGCACCTGGTTCCTGCCTTCGGATCAGCGCGATGCACCGGCTGCAGCGCGCCAGCCGCAGCAGCCATTGGAGGGTGAACCAACGGCAAAGGAAGACCTTTCTGTCTGTCTGTCTCTCTCTCACTGTCCACTCTGCCTGTCAAAAAAAAAAAAAAATCCCAAGGGACTTGGTAGCTCATTTGCCAAGGGAGGGTGAGAGAAAGTGTCACACCGGACTGACAACATTGTACCCATGTCGGGAATGGGGTTGTCTTCATGTGGCAGGTGTGGGGGCAGCCAGTGGATGCCGTGCAGCCGTGGCCCCCAGGCGGCTCAGTTCTCTTCTGGAAAGTCCCTGAGAGCCCTCAAAGGTACACCCCGGGGGGATGTGCTACAGAGAGAAGGAGGAAAGAAGGGTCCGCTGCCAGCCAGGAGCAGGCACTGTTCTCGGACTCTCAGAAACGCTCCAGATAGCCCAGGGAGCTCTGAGAGAGGCTTGCAGGGCTGGGCTGTGTAGGGAGGGGGCTCGAGCTCTCTATACAACTGCACGTGTCCTTCCGGGCATGGCGTCCGGGGCACCAGGAGGACAGGCAGAAGATGGGGGGATGACAGTGCCGCCCTCGCTCCGGCCATCGGAGAGCTGAGCGAGGGCCGGGACCCTGTCAGGAGGTCGGGCAGACAAGGCAGCTGTGTGCATGGGAGGGAAGCTGCTTTGTGGTTGTGTGCGGTCCCCACAGAGACAGATGGACCTTGGCTTGGGTGAGAGGTCAGGGCTCGGGTACACGCCCGGGGTCACCTGCCAGAGCCCCGGACCTGAGAGCACTGTTCAAGTTCATTCTTTGAGGGCAAAGTTGACAGCATTCTCCTCTCAACCAGCCTCTCTGCTGGGACCACCAGGCTGGGGGCTGAATGCTGGAGACAGGAGGTGTTTTATAATTCACCAGCTTACGATGACGGACACCTAATTGCTGGGAGTGGAGGGGGTGGGGTGGCTGTTGCTGAGCCAAGGACAGGACCCGGGGTTCGGCTGATGGGCACGCGACCTTTCCCTTTGTTTCAGGCTGTTTTCTTTCCCTCTTTAACTACTCTAGGTGGGGGCAGTTGTCTTCAGAAGGGCCTGTGTTACTTGGGATTTGATCCGATGCTCAAAGATCGGTGCCTACGGAATGCTAAGGAGTTGCTCACGGAGCTGCCTGTTTGCTCATTCTGGAGCTGCAGAGCCAGGCCAGACAGACTCGACTTCTGCACCCAACCTCCAAGAAGGAAACCAAGAAGTTCCCTGGAAAACAAGGACATACAAAAGGGACACCGAGGGGCCGGCGCTGTGGCATAGCGGGTGAGGCCGCCGGCTGCAGTGCTGGCGTCCCATGTGGGTCCCGATTTGAGACCCGGCTGCTCCACTTCTGGTCCAGCTCTCAGCTATGGCCTGGGAAAGCAGAAGAAGATGGTCCAAGTCCTTGGGCGCCTGCACCCACGTGACTTTTAAATAAATAAATAAATCATAAAAAAAAAAAGGGACACCTAGCAAAGACTAAAGGTCGTCCACGCTAAGGATGCAAGCAGACCATGTTCATCCAAATGCAGGTGTTGACCCCACCACCACCACCAGGGGATGCTGTCAGGCGGTGGTGCACGGGGAGACGAGGCTTAGTGTCTGCAGAGGCCCGAGAGGCTCCTTGCCCCTCCTTCGGTCACGAGAGGGTGCAGTGCGAAGGGTGCCACCAGGAACCGAGAACCGGGCCCTCACTGGCTCCAGATCTGCAGGTGCTTTCAGCCTCAGAACAGGGAAAAAGAAATTCCTGTTGTTTCTAAACCACAGCTCCTGGTACTCTGTTAGAGAGCCCACACTCTTACTCACCGGAGAGGAGAGGCGGAGGGAACCCCTGGAGAATTAGCCACAGGAGGCACTCAGTGAGGAGGGCCAAAGGGAGGGGGTGTGGCTTCGGAAGAGGAGCAGGCCAGTGGGCGGGGCGGCTGTGCAGGATGCAGCAGGTGAGGGCTGGGAGGCTGGGCAGAGCTTTCCCACGCTCCTCGCTCCTCCGTGAAGAGGAAGCAGAGGAAAGTGCGGGGCACTGCGGGCCAGGGAGTGTGTCAAGACAGGGCAGAGTGGACAGAGGGCAGCTGGGAAAACTGCTTCTACTTTATTTTAAAAATCCCTCTGGGGCTGGTGTTCTGGCGTACAGGTTAAGCTGCCGCCCACAGTGCTGGGATCCCATATGGGCACCAGTTGAGTTCCAGCCGCTCCACTTCTGATCCAGTTCCCTGATGATGTGCCTGGGAAAGCAGTGGAAGATGGCCCAAGTGCTTGGGCCCCTGCATCCATGTGGGAGACCTGGAAGAAGCTCCTGGCTCCAGACTGGCTCAGCTCTGGTCTTTGTGGCCGTCTGGGGAGTGAACCAGTGGATGGAAGACACTCTCCCTCCCTCCCTCCCTCCTTCTCTCTCCTCCTCCTCCTCCTCCCTCTCTGCCTTTCAAGTAAATAAAAAACAATCAATCTGGCCGGTGCCACGGCTCACCAGGCTAATCCTCCACCTGTGGCATCGGCACCCCGGGTTCTAGTCCCGGTTGGGGCACTGGATTCTGTCCCAGTTGCTCCTCTTCCAGTCCAGCTCTCTGCTGTGGCCCGAGAGGGCAGTGGAGGATGGCCCAGGTGCTTGGGCCCTGCACCTGCATGGGAGACCAGGAGGAGGCACCTGGCTCTGGGCTTCGGATCAGCGCAGCACCGGCCGTGGCGGCCATTTTGGGGTGAACCAACGGAAAAGACCCTTCTCTCTCTCTCTCTCACTGTCCAACTCTGCCTGTAAAAACAAAACAAAACAAAAACAATCAATCTGGACCACCAACAGGCTGATGGAGATGTAGATTTTGGTATATTCATAAAACGGAAACTTGGTAGGAATTAAAAAGTAATGAACTCTTGCTATAGACACATGATTTACATGAATTGCACAGACATAATTTTGAGCAAAAAATATAACTGTGTGTTTCCATTTATGTCAAGGTCAAAAACAGGCAAAGTGATACGTAGAGACTGGAACTGCGGTCATCTGGGTGGGTAGCTGGCGTGGATGGGGAAGAAGCACAGGCAGCATTCGGCAGTGATGTTAGTGATGTGTGCCATAGAGAATTCACCAAGCTGCACACACCTGCATAACCATACACTGTGTGCCTTGGTCTTTAAAGTCTTTTTAAAAAATGGATAGGAAATAGGCACTGTCCAGTGTTATATAACAAGCTACTCAAAACTTGGTCACTTGTTTATTTATTTATTATTAATTTATTTGACAAGGTAGAGTTATAGACAGTGAGAGAGAGACAGAGACGGAATGAGGGAGCATCCAAGAATCTGTGAGGCTGGTTTAGAACCAGCTCTACCCCCAGCCCGGGACGGAGCGGAGCAGCGTTCCCAGGGGTTTGGAGACTTGGTGGTCAGCGGCAGGGACCCCCAGATGTCTCTGCTCTAACTCCCTACATCTGTGAATGGGCAACGTCCATGGCAGGGGGCAGCAAGGTGGCTGATGAGTAACTTGAAAATATTCTGGACTATCCAGGTGAACACAGAATAATCAGAAGGGCCCTGTAATAGGAGGCAGAAGAGCCACTGGGCGAGTGATGCGGCAGCGTGCGATGGGCGCAGTGGGCCGTGGCTGGCTTTGAAGCTGGGGGGGGGGGTGGCAGGCCAAGAGCCCAGTAGCAGGGGCAGCTGGGAAAGCCAAGTCAGATTCCCCTCCAGAGCCTCTGCAAGGCTGCAGCCAGAACCACACCAGTTTCAGCCCCCAGAGGCCCACTCTGGATCCATGTGGGGTTGTCTGGAGCTGCTACATTTGTGGCAATCTGTTACAGCAGCAACAAGAAACTAACACAGTCTTTGTCCACCTTTCTGGTGTTCCAGCTCCTGATCCACGCCTGCTCTCATCAGTGCTCGTGATCCCTGTCCTTACTTCTATATGACCCCGATTTTTTTTTTTTTAAGATTATTTGAAAGGTAGAGTTACAGAGAAAGGGAGAGAGAGGTCTTTCACCTGCTGGTTCACTCCCCAGATGGCCGCAACGGCCGGAGCTGAGCTGATCGAAGCAAGGAGCCAGGAGCTTCTTCTAGGTCTCCCTCGTGGGTGCAGGGGCCCAAGGACTTGGGCCATCTTCTACTGCTTTCCCAGGCAATCACAGAGAGCTGGATCAGAGGAGCAGCCAGGACTTGAACTGGCGCCCATAAGGAATGCCGGTGCTGCAGGCGGAGGCTTAGCTCAGTATACCACGGAACCAGCCCAAGGCCCCCAATTTTTTTTTTTTTTAAGATTTATTTATTTGAAAGTCAGAGTCACACAGAGAGAGAGGAGAGGCACAGAAAGAGAGAGGGAGAGGTCTTCCATCCGCTGGTTCACTCCTCAGTTGGCCACAAAGGCTGGAGCTGCGCCAATCCGAAGCCAGGAGCCAGGAGCTTCTTCTAGGTCTCCCATGTGGGTGCAGGGGCCCAAGGACTTGGGCAATCTTCCATTGCTTTCCCAGGCTACAGCAGAGAGCTGGACCAGAAGTGGAGCAGCCAGGACATGAACCAGTGCCCATATGGGATGCTGGCACTGCAGGCAGCGGCTTTACCCACTCTGCCACAGCGCCAGCCCCAGGCCCCAATTTTTACGTGCATGTTTATCATCTCTCCTTAAAGCCCTACATTTCTTGAAGGCAAGACTTACACTGTGCTTTGGTTTGTTTTTAAAATATGTGTATGAAGCGCCAAATGTATGGCTCATTACTATGTAACCATTAAGAGCTTCACCACTTGCCATTAGAAGCAGCCAATTAAACAAACAGGAAACAGGAAAGGGCTGATGGGAAAGAAAATACAGGATCCCACGCGTGCCTCCTCCAGCAAACGGAAGCCCGAGAACCAGGCCACAGCTGGCAAGGTCATGAAACAAAAGGACTCTCAAAAAAGACCTAACGCCTCTATGTTTTTCCTTCTGGGAAAGAGAGAGGGAGAAGAAATCTTTCAGAGCTGAGGAGAGGGGGCGTCCCCAGGGCCCAAGATGACCACCGAGCTCCCATGAGCAGCAGCAGCCTGGGTTGTGCTTGGTCATCAGACCGCAGGCTGGGCAGCGCTGCTCAGCTCCAAGGCCAGAGGGTTCCCGGCACCGCAATGCTGCCTGGTCCGCCCCACGTGTCCTGTAGGGGCTGATGGCACAGAGAGCGGGTGGGCAGGGCAGTGGGAGTCTCTCACCTCATCCCACGTGCAGTGCAGGGGCTGATGGCCCAGGGAGCAGGTGGGCAGGGCAGTGGGGGGGTCTCGCCCAAGACCACACACACCAATGATCATGTAACATCTCCAGGGGGCTTCCCTGTGCTGGGACTGGGACCTTTATAGAAGCAGGCAGGATGGAGGGAGGTGTAGTGGAGGAGGCGGCTTCTAGGTGGCTTGCTGTGGAATTTCCCACGAATCCATCGGGAATCAGCAAGCGGGGTAAGGGTCTGAACACGCTGAGTTAGAACCCAAAAAGCTCAAGTCTGCACCCCCGCGTTTTGGGCTGGCATTGCAAACAGTGAGGTCCTTCTCGGCTTTCTGTGAAGACCTTTAATCTGGGGTGGAGGCCTGGGCGGGGCTGGAACTGGAGAGGGCAGCAAACCCTCTCTCTGTGCAGCTCAAGGAGCGGGGAGGATGGACGGAGCTGCTGGGAGGTCCTGCGGCTGCACTAGGTCGGAAGCACCTGCTCCGTCTCGCTGAGGCTGAGGTACAGGTAAATCAGAAGGCAGCTCCAGATGCCAAGGGTGAAAAAGGTGCCCAGGCCTGGTGTGGATGTTTTCTGGTAGGTGGGGAGAAAGGCGGGAGGCTGAGGTCAAGGTCGGGTCAGTGGTGGTGGTGCCCCCGCCCTGCCGCCGCCGGGGCCCCCACCCCGGGCAGCAGCCTTAGGCTCCTTCCTGACGCCGAGGCCTCTGCTGACGCACACGGTGCTAGGCCCTGCACACCCACGGGGCGGGGGAGGCGGAGGGCAGTAACACTCCCACTGGGGTCACAAGGCACCCGGTTGAGGTTGAGGCCCAGCACTTCTCGGCTGGATCTACCTACCCCTGATTGTGGTTGGTCTTTAGGGCACACAACAGACATCCCTCCTGCAGAGGACAGAAATGGCAGAAGGAAGAAAAATCGTTTTTCCCCTGGTCCGAGATGGCCAGCCTGCTGGGCACCTCATCAGGCCTTGCCATACGAGAGGACGGATAACTCTGGGGCTTGGGAGCGGGCACGGCCAGGGTCAAGTCCTACATGGTCATGGCTTAGGAAGAGCCACAGGCCTGGAAGGCAAGGCAGGTAAGAGAGGGCTCCAGGCTGGGGGTGGTGGGTGGGGAGGTGGGGCGGCATCCGGGGGCCAGCAGCAGCGACGGCAGCCCTTGACAGTGAGAGCTCTGGGCAGCCGGGAGGGACCGGGAGACGGGCGGAGCGCGGGGCTGGGGCTGGGCGGGGCTCCACTTACACAGCAGCTCCTACACTGGTGGAGGGAAGTCAGCAGGTCCTTCTTTGGCTTCTGGGGTGCTGTGGTCTTGTGGAGAGCCAGCGATGTTCCATCGGCTCCTTCGGGTTTCTTGAGCCGGAGCTGGGGGTCTGCGTCACTCTTTCCCACCAGCCCGGGGTCTTGCTGCTCCTTAAGTCCTCGTCGAAGGGGACTGGGGGGCCGGGGAGGGGCAGAGAGTGGGGAAGACCATTTCTACATGCACTACGGTGGCCGAGGGAGACCTTGACTCCAAGCCACAGGGGCAGGAGGAGCCAGGACAGCTCCGTGAAGAGCCCAGGCATCCTGTGAACCCTGGGGGCTTCTGGGGAGGGGGGGGTGGGAGTGCCGGGGGTGGGGGGAGACACTCACAGCTTGTTGTTCTTCTGGATGTTTATCAAAATGTCCATCTTCTCATCCATATCTTTCTGCATCTCCTTCAAGAGACAGTTTGAAACTAGAATCTTCCTGCTGAACAGCTTTTAAAGTTTTTATTTATATATTTATGCACTTGAAAGGCCAAGAGACAAGGGAGAAAGAGAGAGCATCCAACTGCTGAGAGAGAGAGATCTTCCAACTGCTGGTTCCATCCCCAAAGGACTGCAACAGCCCGTGCTGGGCCAGGCAGAAGCCCAGAATGCAATCTGGGTCTCCCACATGGGCAGCAGGGACCCACGTACTTGAGCCATCACCTGCTGCCTCCCAGGGTGAACATTAGCAGGAAGCTGGAATCAGAAGCGGAGTCAGGACTTGAACCCAGGCACTCTCGTATGGAATGTGGGCATCCCAAGCGGCATCTCATCTGCTGCATCAAATGCCCACCCTTCGAAGGGCTCTTGAAACTCCTTTCTCTCACCTCTCTCTGCAAACCACTCTGCGTCTCACTTCCCTAGAATCCTCGCTCGGCTAGGGTGAGGTGGCTAGTGGGGCATCCGTAACACGTACCCATTCTCCCCTCCCCTTCCCCCAGTCCGTGATGAGACCAAAACACAGGCAGTTATTTGGTGTCTTGCCCAAAGGGTCCAGGTGTCAGAAGCCAGGGCCTGTTCTGCTAGACATCACATGTGGGATGAAACCCACAAATTTCCTTGATTAGAGGCCTACAAAATGGCAGAACCATGAAAACACATCTTGTAACCCCAATGACACTCTGACCCCAGGATTTTGACCCCTGCCAACTACCCAGGCCCTATGTCTGTGATGGCTCCCAATGCCTGTCAGAAATGGTCAACACAGAACAGAACCAACAGTAGCTCAAGCGGCACACGACATTGACCATACACTAAGAACTGAAAGATTCATAAAATCTTCTTGGCAAAATTTAGATCTCTAAAATTTGACCTAGGAAAATTGTATAGAAATAGCAAGCATGAAAAAAAAAAATTCTAGGACAGCACAAGCTGTCACTCACCCTTCTTATTATGGAACAGAAAAGATCTGAACGAATCATTGCAGGGTAGAAATGAAAACAATTTACTCCAATGAAAATTTTTATAAAAAAGGAAAGAGGTGGGGCCGGTTTCTGGGGCAACAGGTTAGGCTGCCATTTGCAATGCTGGCATCCCATATCAGAGTGCAGCTTTGAGTCCTAGATGCTCTGCTTCTGATCCAGCTCCCTGCTAATGCCCCTGGGAAAGCAGAGGAAGATGGCCCAAGTGCCTGGGTCTCTGTCACCATGTAGGAAACCCAGGTGGAGTGCCTGGCTCAACAGCAGATGGAAGATCTCCCTCTGTCTCTCTGTGACTCTGCCTTTCAAATAAATAAATAAACCTTAAAAAAAAGTTAAAAATTTGTTAACAGTTTAATTGATCTGCTATAGAAATCTGATCAAGGAATTATCCTGTATGATTAGAAATGGTTTAGGAAAATATCTTCTTAAAAAGCATTTTTAAATGTTAGTATTGGGGCCGGCGCCATGGCGCAAGTTAATCCTCCCAAGTGCTTGGGCCCCTGCACCGCATGGGAGACCGGGAAGAAGCACCTGGCTCCTGGCTTCAGATCGGCACAGTTCTGGCCATTGTGGCCATTAGGGGAGTGAACCAACGGAAGGAAGACCTTTCTCTCTGTCTCTCCCTCTCACTGTCTATAACTCTACCTCTCAAATTAAAAAAAAAAAAAAAAAAAAAAAGCTAGTACACAAAATTTTTTAAAAATTTCTATTTATTTGTTTGAGTGATGGAGAAAGAGAGTGAGTTCATTTCCCAAATGCCTAGGCCAGGCCAAAGCCAGGAGCAGGAACTCCATTCAGGCCTCCCAGTGGATGGCAGGGGCCCAGGTACTTGGACCATTGTTCTCTGCCTCCCAGGTGCATTCGCAGGGAGCTGGATGGGACGTGGAGGTGGGACTCTGGTGGGTATCCCACGTGGCAGCGTAACCTGCTCTGCCTCAGTGCCTGCCCAGTACACAGTTTGAATAAAAATAGCTGTATTCATAGAATCAAAATAACCTTGAAGTCAAAATGTCTCCTGGGCTGAAAACATCAAGGTCAACATGCCCATCTCCTCACACATCTCACTGTCACTCCGGCTCAGCCTCCCTTCGGAGCCAGCTCCGTTTCCCAGCGCTCCTGGTCGTCGGCACGCCTTTGGGCAATCATCCACACTGGAACGTGGCGTCTCACGGAGGCTGCCTGCAGTCCATACTCAGCCCCTCGCCGAGGACAGCTGCTGTCCTTCCAGGGCGTCTGCCCTCCTTTGCCCGCACCTGCTTTGGCTCTTTTCACCTTGAGAGCGCTCAGCCTCCTGTGTGGTTTCCTCACTGCCAGGCGGTGCTCACCTGCTCCCTGGCTAACAGCTGCCCAGCGCGCTTTCGCAAGGGCTGCTCGCAGCCTGTTTTTGGATGCAGGGTCTCCAGGGGCCTCTTCCTCTACAGAACCGAGCCTCAGCTCGCCTGCCTTCCCCGCTGCCTTTGTGCCCATTCAGTTGTGTTCCTCACAGTTCCCCAAGCGGTCCCACTCCACGGCTGATCTCCCTGCTGACTACAAAACACAACACATCCATCCTGCTTTCTGCTGGGCTCTGCTGTCCCTGGCCTGAAATAGCCTCCTTTGTTCCTCTCCAGACCCAGAGCTACCTCTGACAAAACCCCTATGCTGTTTGCATTTTAACACAGAATAATGCAAGCCCTCTGGAGAAAGTTTAGGTGATACGTAAGAATATGAAAAAATTAACCGTCTCACCCAGAAATAACTGCTACTGCTACCAACCCTTTTGGTATATTTTTCTCGAGTCTTTTTTTCTATGCATTTACTTATTCGTTAAAAACAACAACAACAACAACAACAACAACAACCTAGGAGCTGGTGCTGTAGCGTAGTGGGTAAAGCTGCCGCCTGCAGCGCCTGCATCCCGTATGGGCGCCAGTTCAAGTCCCAGCTGCTCCACTTCCAATCCAGCTCCCTGCTGGTGTGCCTGAGAGAGTGGTGGATGATGGCTCAAGTCCTTGGACCCCTGCACTTACATGGGATACCCGGATGAAGCTCCTTTCTCCTAGCTTGAATTCTGGGAAGTGGACTTGGTAACTGAGGAATCTAGGATATGTTTCACACCAGTTGTCTAGTGGCATCCCAGTTTTGTACAGATTTGCACTCTGTTCAGAATAGCATTCCCTGTTCTCCAAGTGTCATAAATTAAATATTTGCTTATTTCAACGCAACAATGATCTATTACTCATTTACATGCATTGGATTGTCCATGAGGTAGAAACTTTCAAATCTGTTTAGTTATACCCTGTTCCGTGGGCTGTTTGTTCATGCCCTTGTCTGTTTTCCTGTCTGAATCTTGTTCATTTGTGTGAACACTGTGTGTTATGGATAAAAACCTTTCATCTATGCCTATCATAAAAACCTTTTGTCTATGCCTATCATACTTGGGGCACAAATATTTCCCCCAAACTGGTGTTTGTTTTGTAATTCTGCCTATGGCGCTTTTCTGTCATAATTTCTTTTTTTTTTGGGGGGGGAGTTCATAATGTCTTAAAAATTTTATATAGTTGGGGGGGTCTTGTGGTCCAGTTTGTTAAGCTGCTGCTTGGGATGTCTGTACCTCATATCACAGTGCTGAGTTCAAGTCCTGGCTACGGTGCTTGTCCCATCCAGCTCCCTGCTAATGTGCCTGGGAAAGCAAGGGAAGATGGCCAAGTCCTTGGGCCCCTGCTCCCCACAGGAAGACCCAGATGGAGTTCGTGGCTCTTGGCTTCAATCTGGCCCACCCCTGGCTTTTGCAAGAATTTGGGGAGTGAACCAGCAGCGGATGATCTCTGTCTGCCCCTCTCTCTCTGTCACTCTGCCTTTCAAATAAAGAAATAAATCTTTTTTAAAATGTCAATATTTCCTTTGTATTTGTATTCAGAACATCCAGTTATGTATTTGCTTGTTGATTTAGTTAGTTTTCAGTATTTAAATTCACTTTATAGACTATTTTAGTTGGCAGTGTTAACAGTTTTTTCATCATGTAGTCAAGCGATATTCTTATATTATTATGTAATCCTTCTCCTCTCCTTTATCTGGGCCAGCACTGTGGTGTAGCAGGCTAAGCCTCTGCCTGCAGCTCTGGCATCCCACATGGACGCCAGTTCGTGCGTGTCCTGCCTGCTCCACTTCTGATCCAGCTCTCTGCTATGGCCTGGGAAAGCAGTAGAAGATGGCCCAACTGCTTGGACCCCTGCAACCGTGTGGGAGACCTGAAAGAAGCCCTGGCTCCTGGCTTTGGATAGGCCCAGCTCTGGCTGTTGCAGCCATTTGGGGAGTGAACCAGTGGATAGAAGATCTTTTTCTTTGTCTCTCTCTGTCTGTAACTCTCTCAAATAAAAAAATCTTTTAAAATCTCCTTTATTATATTTCAA
Source organism: Oryctolagus cuniculus (assembly GCF_964237555.1). Lineage (NCBI taxonomy): Eukaryota > Metazoa > Chordata > Mammalia > Lagomorpha > Leporidae > Oryctolagus > Oryctolagus cuniculus. The sequence goes on along the minus strand of NC_091438.1, from coordinate 6,784,640 downwards.
ATTGTATAGGTCTATGAGTCTCCACCTTGCCTGGAAAACCTTTAAAAACTACTGGTGCCCGGACCTCATCTCGAAAGTTTCTGACGTAACTGTTATGGGGTGCAGCCTGGGTGCAGGAGGTCAAATCACTCGGAGTGACTCCAACACGCAGCAGGGGCAGTCACTCTTCTGCAGTGTGCAGGGCCTGGTCTCTACCCAAGGGCAACACCAGAATCCTCAGGGAGTTTCAGAATCTCTGCCCCTCCCTGGAGATTCTTGTTCCTTCTCTGCGGGCAGGAGTCTGGGTACATGGATTGATCAAACCCTCACAGGTGGCAGAGGGGCTGCGGAGGGTCATCCCACTTCCTTCACTTGTCTGTTTATCCCCGGGCCCTGGGCTTGGCGGCCATGACTTCATTACGGATTTTAATGCCTGGTAAGTCTAGTGCCCCCTTACAGCTCTTGAAAAATTTGCAGGTGTAGTCGCTTTTGCCTGATGCTGTGTCTGCATCACTGGTTCTCAAACTTTCGCTGGGGAACCTGACCACACTACGAGGCCTTAAGCCCCATCTGACCATGCGTCTGGGTGCTGCTGACTTTCTCTTAGCGTTCTGGGTGACTCTGGGTGGTCTTTGAGCCACAGTTTTAGAATCTAGATTATTCTGTGATTGTTTTTGGTGATTTTTCCCCAGTTAAAGGGACTCTCAGAAGATTCGGTTAGGCTTACGCTGCGCTGCTCCTGCAGGCTAAACCTAAGACTCATTTCTCTCTAAGCATCTCCGGCGGCTGCAATGCGCGCCCACGGCTCGCGCGCGACTCTAAATTCGCAATTAACAGACAGTCGACTGTTAGCTTCGGGCTGCTCCTGGCCACGTGGGGCTCCCACGCGAGTGTGCGCACCGGGAGGGCGGGTCTGGTGTCTTGGTTTCCAGCACGCCAGCCTACCACGGAAGGCACGCAGTGAACGCTCACCTTCATAATTTCCACGAATTCATGAAGTTTATCAAAGTCTTTATCCATTATGTCCTTTATCTAAGGAGAAAGCAGGGCACAGGACAGTCACTGTGGCGTCTTGGGGATACTGCGAGCAAAAGGACAGTCACTGTGGCGTCTTAGGGATACTGCAAGCAAAAGCCCTCAGCTGCTCGTCTGGAATGGACTAAGGATGACCAGGGGCAGCCACTTTCTCCCCCACCCCACCCCCACAACCGGGGAGGCCTGGAGGGCCTAGGGCGCATGCACCGCCGCGCCGCCGGGTCGCCTCCCGGCAGCCTCTGCGTGGCACAGGCCCGGATGTAGCAAGGCGAGGGGGCTTCATTTACACCTGCTGGCTTGGTTGCTCCTGCAGGCCATTGCCTCTCAGAACCGGAGGGGAGTTCGTGCGCTGCACAAGGCTCAGCGGAGGTGACTCGGCCCCTGACACCCGAGTCTGTCCATACCCTAAGGTCCAGGTCAGCCCCTCCGTGCGCTGTGTCGCCCCGACCTGGGCCTCCGCGGCCCATGGGGGAGACGTCACTGCCCCCGCGGCCAGGCCCCGGGGCTGAGCTGGCCGGCGGCCCTCGGCCTGCCTTTGCTGCCCCTCGCTGATCTGAGTTAGTGCTACGCGGCCCCTTTCGGTCCCGGTACCTGTTTTATCTCCTCCATTTTCTCCTTGAGTTCTTCCCTCACCTCCCTGAGTTCATTCTGAGGAGGTAAACGGGGAAGGGGGAGTGTGAGGGCGGAAGACGAGGTGCTGGGCCGTTGCCCCGTGGGGGCAGGGGAGACTCGCGTTGGGGAGAGGGGGACGGGTGGGACCGCGGGGAAGGGGCGCCAGCCGGCCCTAGCCAGGCCTGCCAGACTCTAGTCCCAGGAGGTATCGGGGAGACCCGGGGGAGGGGCGTCCTCAGACATGCCGGTGTCCCCGGAGCAGAGGTTGGAGAGAGAGCAGAGAGGGAGCGAGGGAGGCGCCGTGGGACCTGCGCCCGCCGAGCAGGGCAGGCTTGCGTTTGCTGTAGCGGCTCAGCGGATGAGAGGGGACTGAGGGCTGCAGCCTGGTGCTTGCTGTGGGTTCCCCGACGTGGACCGTTGTGTCGTGCAGATGTGGGAGAATGGCCTTGCTTTAAGAAACTTTACTCTCCTATGGTTCAGAAAATGCGTGCACACGCGAGGGCACCTCCAGCCGTTCATAGAAAAAGCTAAGTTTGGGGGCTGGCGTTCAGCCTAGCGGTTCAGACGCCCGTGTCCTACTCGGAGTTCCACCCCTGGCTCGCTGCTGACTCCAGCTCCCTGCTGATGGGCACCCTGGGAGGCCTTGGGTGATGGCTCGAGTGCTTGGGTCCCTGCCGTCCATGTGAGAGACCCGGACTGGGCTCTGGGCTCCTGGCTTCCGCCTGGCCCAGCCCCTGCTGTTGCGGACATTTGAGTGAGCCAGCAAATAGGAATTCTGTGTCTCTGACTCTCAAAGTATATACATATATTTGCATATGTATACATATATATAAGTTCTTATTTTTATGTAAAAAAACCTTTTGAAATGCATACTTTTTTCAAAATATGCTTTCCGTAAACTTTGGAAGATCCTATGTATACTTTATATGTAAATATGCGTATGTTTCCATAGATTTTTTTCCTTGTCATTAGTCCCTGAACAATGTAGTGTCACAGCCACTGCGGTAGCATTGATGTTGCATGAGGGATCATGGGTAATGCTGAGATGATGGGGAGCGTGGGGGGGGCTGGGAGGCGAGCCCACGCAAAGGCTGTGCTGTTCTCTGTGGGGGACCTGGCATCTGCAGCCATGCAGTCCTGGAACCAGCCCCCCACAGACTCCTAGTTACCCCCCGAGACATAGACGGAGGAGGGCAGAGGAAAGGAGACAGCGGTGGTGCAGTGGCGACACTGGGGAATCAGCCATCCCCTGACCCACGGCCCCTCCGCCCAGGGTCGCTTGCCCACCTTCAGCTCCCGCGTCACGCCTGTCTTGGCAAACGGCCCCTCCTGCTTCACTCCTTTGTAATCGTACCTCTGCAGACAGAAACAGAGTCACAGAATATTGGGGACTGCAGGTGGGGGGTTGGGATCATAGAGGCGGGAGGGTGGCACCGAGTTGCCATCCCTCCCCAAGGGCTGGGGGGTGGAGGTGAAGACTGAGGGCCTGCCTGTGCAGGGGGGACCCATCCTGCCCCTCCCACCGGGCAGGTCTCGGCTCATTCGGCCCCTTGAAGAGCCAGGTTCACGCCTGCCGAGGGCCTCTGTGCCTGCTGCTTCCCTTGCCTGGAAGTCCCACCTCGGCCTTGGCCTGGCCAGCTCTCAGATCCGGTGAGGTCCTCGCTCAGCCACCCAGCCACGCCTCCCCAGTGGGATTCTCGTGTGGCAGACCACAGTACCCAGTTCTCCTGGCCTAGTTGTGTATCTTATCGGTTACTGGCATGAGATGCCACTAGAGCCAAGAGAGCCGGCCTCTCTCCCTGCGTCCCTCAGCACCTGGGACAGGTCTTGGCCACCAGGAACAGCGAATGACCCCTGACTCCAAGTCACCTCCCCACGGATCTCAGGCCTGGCTGCTGGCATGGCCTCAGAAAAGCTTCTTATTTTGGTCGGCTCTGGTTTCAATTCTAGGCAAACTGCCTTGTAGTTCTTGCTCTGTGGAGAGAGGAGGCTGGGATTCAGCTGGTCCGTGTCAGGTCGGGCAGAAGCGGGGAGTCGGCAATGGGCCTTGCGGGGGACCCCACCCAACCCTGGCCCTGGCCAGGTGCGCCGGCTCACGTGACCCAGGACTGTGCCAGGCTCGTCCCAGAGTCCTCTACTCGCGAGCACAGGCCTGCTCCCTGCTGGAGGTGCCCGGGTGTGCATGGCACGTCAAGGAGGAGCCCAGGCTGCGTGCACAGCCAATACGCGCTTCTCATCTCAGCCCCACCTTTACCGCCTGGCAGTTACTTAGCCCGCTGAGCCTGGATTTCCTCATTTGTAAAACAGCTGATGAGCGGATTCCTCTAGGAAGGGTGCCCGGAGCCCTCGAGCTGCTGGCTAGACGTGGGCCTGGTGCGGGCGTGGGGGACGGGACAGTGCTCCTTGTCCCCAGATCGCAGCCGGCCAAGGCCTCTTTCTTCCCTTCCCAAGGCCAGGGAGTCCCACACCCACGGCAGGCAGAGGCCACCCTGTGCTCAGAGCAGGGGAGAGAAGCCGAGGGCCCCCGGCAGCAGCCTCTGCATCCCCCCGCCCCAGCGCCGCACAGTGGGAGCGCAAGGAGGCCCCACAGTGCCCAGCCATGGTCCTCCTTTACCGGGCTTGTTTTCTTCAATTCTGCCCTCTTGGCCGCCATGATGGAGGAGGCCAGCGTGTTCTTCAACTTCCCGACCTCCCCACAAGGGCCCCGGGCCAGGCCACTGTCCTATGCAACTTACAGGCCCGGGTGAGGGCAGGCTGACCGCCTCTTTGTGCACGGAACAGCTGAGGTCACAATGGCCAGGACCCACATCTGGCCCAGGTGCCGTGGCCACTGGACCGAGGGGCTGGGCTGGGCAGTGAAGTCACGAGGGCCCCTCAGGAGCTTGCCTGGAAGGTCTGCCTGGCTGGGGGGCTGTGGCCCTCACCGCTGAGGCTGTCACCACTAGGACACAAGGCCTGGCTTGGGAGAATCAGGGTTCCTCCTGCCACAGGACTGACCGCCTGCTGAGGCCGGCCACTTCCCCTCCCTCCCACAAGGCTTGTGCTGGGCTCCCTCCCTCTTGCCTGATGTGCCCAGGCTCAGTGTAGGCTCACCCCACCCCCCATTCCTCTATGCTGCTGTGTGGGGGTGTGGCGCATCTGTCTCTAGGGGAGGTGATTCCTTTCTTCTTTAAAAAAAGATTTCTTTATTTATTTGAAAGGGGGACTGTTTGGGGAAAGAGAAAGAGAGAGGCAGAGAGAGAAGGCAAGATCTTTATCCACTTGTGCACTCCCCAAATGGTTATAAAAGCCAGGGCTGGACCAGGCCAAAGCCAGGAGCGAGGAGCCTCTTCGAGGGGCCCAAGCACTTGGTCCATCTTGTACTTTCTCAGGTGCATTAGGGAACTGGATCGTAAGGGGAGCAGCCGGGACTCGAACCAGTGCCCCTATGGGATATTGGCAGTGCAAGCAGCAGCTTGACCCTTTGTGCCACAACACTGGCCCCAGGGGATGGTTCTGGTCCTCCGTCCTTCTCCTGGTTCTTCTATCATCCTGGGAAAGGGTGGAGCAGGAGGCAGCATCCAGACAGTGCTAAAGGTGAGAAGCCGGTGGGGTGGGGTGGGGGAGGGGCGAATACCAAAGAACAGGCCTCCGTATGGGTCAGTGTCATCTGTGCATAGTGACAGCCGGAGGTCCTGGCCCCCACAGCAGTCAGAGCGTCCGGGTTGGGGGCTTTGAGCCTCACCGCTTCCCCCGGTCACTGGAGTGCTCTTGTCCTGCTTCTCTGTCCTCTCAGTGAGTGGTGGCCCCAGGCAAGGCCAAACTGGGCATTCTGAGAGCAGCGGCAGGGGGTGCAGGAGCTGGAGGGAGGTGCGTGCCCACACCTGCAATAGCCTTCATTCACCTGCCACCTCCTGCAGCTGCTGGGGCCTGTCTTCCTGGAGCCAGGGAAGGGGGACTTCCTCTGGGGCCGAACTCGCACGCCCACCCCCACCCCTGCCCTTTTCCCTCTTGTTGCCAGCAGCCTACCAACTCCTCCTCCTGTTCCTCCTAACACATGGCTCTGGGGTGCTCCTGGGCCACGTGACAGATGCACACTTGGAGAGGAACCCTCTAGGGCCCTGGGCTTGGACTTGAAGCTGAGGAAGGGGCGTACATGACCCCATCCTCTCAGTGGCACCATGAAGGTTTCTGTCTTGGGAAAGACAACTCATTGCACTCACAGTTGAGAGCAAGCCATAGTTGTTTGCTGAATCCTCTCAATACAGTGCTGATTTCTGTGCATCTAATTAATTATTAAATGCAAAGGATCCCTTCGTTGCACCCTCACACCTCTAAAAAACCATGACGTGGGCCAGTGATGCAGTGCAGTGACTTAAGTCACTGCTTGTAACGCCAGCATCCCATATTAGCGCTTGTACGAGGCCCAGCTGCTCCACTTCCAACCATTAGCCCTGCTAACGTGCTTAAGAAAGCAATGGAAGATGGCCCAAGTACTTGGGTCCTTCCACCCACACGGGAGACCCAGCTGGAGCCCCATGTGCCTGGCTTCAGCCTGACCCAGTCCTGGCCGTTGCAGACATTTATAGCTTCCCTAGATGGCCACTAGGGCCAGGGTGGGCCAGGCCAGAGCTAGGACCTGGAGGTTCTTCCAGGTCTCCCAAGTGGGTGGCCACAACGCCGGCTCCAGTAAATATATTTTTTTTTCTTTAAAAATGACAATTACAAACCCATCCAGAGAACCATGAGTCCAGGGCCTGCCTGGTTCTCAGACACAGACCTCCCTGGTGGGCCCATGCTCCCGCCAGGCTGGGTTTTTGTTGTTGTTGTTATTGTTTTAAGATTTATTTATTTACTTAAAAGGCTGTTATAGAGAAAGGGAGGGAGACAGTGGGGGGGGGGAGGGAGGAGGGGAGGGGGAGAGAGAAAGAAGAGAGAAAGAAAGGAGAAGAGATAGAAGAGAGAGAGAAGAGAGAAAGAAAGAGAGGAGAAAGAGAGATCTTACAAATGGACTCCCTAAATGGATGCGTTGGCTGGGGCTGGGCTAAGCCAACGTGGGGAACTTGATCTGATCTCCCAAGTGGGTGGCAAGCACTTGGGCCATCACCTGCTGTCTTCCCAGGCACATTAGCAGGGAGCTGGATAGGAAGAAGAGTACTGGGACTTGAGCCAGTTCTCTGATATGGGATGCCGGTGTCGTGCACAGTGGCTTGAACTTGCTGCACTAAAACGCTGGCCCCAGAAGCTGGTTCTTAGCAGGCAGGTGACTGGTGTCAGGCCCATTTTCTCAGTACTCATTGACTGAGCATTTACTGTGTGTTAAGCACTGTGTGTCGGGGCACCCAGGGCATCTGAATAATCAGGGTGTGACCCTGTCCCCAGGTGCTCACCCTAGTGGGACTGACAGTGCTGTCACGAAACAGCAAGTGCAGTGCTGGAGGTGGACCCAGGGTGCTAGGGGAGCCCAGCAAGGGGCACAGCCCTGTTCGTGGATCCTGGTCTCTGCCGCGTTCCTTTGGGCTTTATTCCTGGTCTCGTGAGCTCCTCTGCACCCAGGTTCCTCCCTCAACGTGGTGCAGGAGCCGGGCTACCCACTGACCGGCAGGCTTGCCCATGCCAACCCTGCCTGGGCCCCCACTCACACCCCCTTCCCTCTCTAGCAGGACCACCCCCTCGTGCTGGCCACGAGGCGGGCAGGTGACACACCTGTCTCAGCAGGTGTGTTCATCTCTGTGTGCTCCATCTGGCTAAGCGCACTTGCACCTGACCCTGTGGCTGTGCGGCACCTGGGCCTCGAGTCTGCCCGGCTCTCAGAGCACGGAACCAGGTGTCCCCTGTGTGAGACTCGTGTTGCACCCATCGGAGCCTGCAGGCAGCGCCATGCAGTCCCAGAGCCCCCGCGCCTTCCTGCCTCGGGAAGTGACAGGATATTCATGAGGGCGGCAACCCCCGAGTTTTGTACAAATCTCCCTCAGATCTCAGATCTCAGTACGCAGGGAGCTGGACGCTGGACGCCTCTCTGTACCAGCTACGTGGCCTTAGCAGGCGTCTGCGTCTCTCTGAGCTTATTCTTCCAGTCAGCAAGGGCTTCTGAATTTTGTGTCTGAGAAGTCAGTGAGGCTGAGGGTGCTCAGGGCGGGGCACATGCTCCTTGCAAACTGTGGCGCCCCAGGGGCCCGGTTTGCAGGTCAGAGCCCTGGGCAGGAAGCAGCCTGGTCCCTCCTCCGCCGCCCCTCCCCCAGGAATGGGTGGGGGTGGGAGTGGGAGTCAGGACGGGAGATTTAATAGACAGAAACACAATTGGAGCTCCCCACATTGTCTTTTATTGAAAGATTAATTTTTCTATTTTAAAGGTCGAGTCAGAGAGAGATGGAGAGACAGATCTTCCATCCATTAGTTTACTCAAAATGCCCGCAACAGCCATGGCTGGGCCAGGCTGAAGCCGGGAGCCCAGAACTCCATTCAGGTCTCCCACGCGGGTGCAGGGGCCCAGGTACTTGGGCCATCCTCCGCTGCTTTCCCAGGCGCATTAGCGGGGAGCTGGATCGGAAGGCCCCAAGGAGAGACCCAGGCTCTTCCTTTGTGTGTACGTGTGTGGGCACAACCCTGAAACAGGGAGTTTGAGCAGCTGACACAGTGGGTGCTCAGAGTCCGGTGAAGTTGATGGCCGAGGCAGTGGCTAGCAGAGCTGTCGCCCACTGTTGGTAGGCGTGGAAGGGAGCTGCAGTGAGGGGCAGCGAGAGACCACCCCCACATCCCGGGGATGGCTGAAGCTGACTCTGAGCTGAACCCTGACAAGGGCAATGCGAGGAGAGCACCCCGCCCTCCCTGCTCGCCACAGACCCCACGTACTCAGAGAGGCGGCTCCTCTTCTCCAGGTGGCCAGGCCTGAGTCCCTGGGGACAGCTCCAGGGGACTGTCGGCACGGCAAACCCAGCTCCCTGGCCCTGCGCCGCCTCCGTGCCCGCGGACCTGCCCTCCCACAGGCCACCCTTTGAACTCTCACTGTTCTGAGATGTTCCTTGGTCCACACGTGCTGATGGCCCGAGTTCCAGTCACCCCGGCTCACTCTGTGCTGAGTGTGCCCACTTGTATGCGGGGCACACGTGTGACCAAGCTTTTGCCTGGCTTTTTTTTTTGGGGGGGAGGGGGTTCTGCCTTTTATCTCATTCACAGGCTGCAGCTAGAGAACCTGGGAGAGCAGATGGCAGCCGTTTCTTAAAAAAATTCACAGAAAAGCTGCCTGGATTTCAATTTTTTTTTTGCACCAAAAATCAACTTATCTTTATTTATATATATATATATATATATATATATATATATATATATTTAAGAGACAGAGCAATAGCTAGCTCCTGTTCACTGATTCACTCCCTAGATGCCCTCAGTGGCTGGGGCTGCGCCAAGGCCAAGTCCAGGAGCTGGGACCTCAACCCAGGCCTCCCCCATGAGTTACCTGAGCCATCAGAGCCGCCTCCCAGGGTCCGTGTCAGCTGAAGCTGGAGCCGGCGGTTGGCCTGAAACCCAGGTACTAGGATGCGGGACCCCCGTCTTGAAGCCTGGGGCAAATGCTCTCTCGAATCTATTTTTACAATCCAATTTTCCACACATTTTTGAGGTTCCTGTGTAGTTACCTTGTCATGTGACGCAGCGATCACTATCGTAGGCATTTACCCCTAAGAAATAAAAGCATGTGTCCACACAAAGGCTTCTTCGTGAATGTCGTAGCGACTTTACTCATAACAGCCCGCAGCTGGAAATGATGCCAAGTTCACCAGCAAGCAAATGCAAAAACAAATTGTAGGGTATTTTTTTTTTTTTTACAATGGAGTATACTTGGCAGGAAAACAGAACTCCTGATTCGTGGAACAACCTGGGGCATTTACTGAGTGAAATTCCATCCAAATGAAAGCTTAGGAAGCAAATCTACAGTGGCGGAGAGCAGGTGAGAGCTTGCCTGAGGGCGGGGTGGGGGGGATTGACAAGGCAGGAAGGAGGGAACTTTGTGGGAGCTGGTAAACTTCTGTAACCTGATTGTGGCTGGTACATCAGGGTGCACGTTTTGCAAAACAAATCAAACTGTACACTTAAGTAGGTGCATTTTATTGTGCACAGACCTGAAACATTGACCTTGATCTAGAGATCAAGAGCTGAATATCCGTTGCATTCTGGACTGCGTGGAGTGCCTCGTATTGATGACAAAGATGATTTCATTGTATCCTCATAAAATCATGATTCAGTGACAGCTCCAGCTGGCCACGGGACTGCTCGCATTGCGCCTGCTCAGGGGCGTGGCTGGGGTTTGCGGCTACGAGGCGCATCTGCAACAAAGGCCCAGAGTGCTGTTAGCAGCTCCCTCTGCAGAAACCCCCTGGTCTGTTCCCCGGGACGCTGAGAGCTTGCTGAAGTCACAGAGCAGGTGCAGCGTCCGTGCAGGGCTGGGAGCCAAGGTGGAGATGGTGGGAAGGGAAACGCTGTGTGCTCGCTAGGGAGGGCGGCTGAGTGGAAATGGCCTTCCCACCTCGGCAAATTGGAGAAAGATACGACAGGAGGTCTCCTTAAGCTTGCTTCCTGCAGCTCATGCAAAGCAAGAGTTTGTGCCTGGGTGGCTTGGGGAGCTGGCTGCTTCCTCACTCTGCAGTTCCTGGTGCAACTACGCACGCAAGCCATGTCCTGGGGAGGCACCGATGTCCCCCCGAGTCCCCGTCGTCATCCCTCTGTGTTGCTCCAGGCATCTCAAGGTCTCTGCACCAGACAGGGTACCAGGCAGGAGCAGGCATCCAACGAGAATCCTAACAGCAGATGCTGCTCCTAAGAGCCGTAGCGCCTGCCATTCACCGGAAGGCTTTGCTTTGGGCATTGGGCACAGCCCCTGCTTGCGGGCTCTCACAGGCTGCCTGCCTATCCCTGGCTTTCTGGGTCGGGACTGGCCGGTTCTCTCTGTCCCCAGAGAGTGGTCCTGAGAGGCCTTGGCACGGGAGGCTCTGCCCCGGGCCGAAACCACCGGAGCCCTCGCTGCACGAGACCCGTTTGGACAGGCCCTTGCTGTGGAACGTCTTTGCCCTCTTCCCCTTTTGCCCATTCATTCAGAAGGGCTCTGTGCCCTTCCCTAAAGGAAAGGGGTGAGGGGTGGAAGGCAGAGAGAGCCAGAGACTTGGAGGCTTTGTTTCTTTCCCAAAGCTTGGCCTCCAGGGAATGTGTACACAGGAGGCTGGGAGAGACACAGCCAGCACGGGTGAGCGAGGTTTGGGTGCCCAGAGCAAGTGCCGTGCGCTTCATCAGGGAGCCGCTGACACGGCTGAAGCCCTCCTGCTCAGGGCTGTCACCTCCCGAGTTGCTGTCCTGCTGCCTCCTAACCACGCAGTCGCAAGCAAGTCACGTTGCTTGTGGCAGCCACAGCTCTCCGATCCCCTCCCCGCAGCCTGCACCATGGATAATGACAGATTGGGGGTGGTGGTGGCTGATTGCGGGTGTGAGGGAGGGTGGTCTAGCACAGCCTGCCTCTCAGACCCCTTCTCTTTTCTTTCCATCCTGGCGCTTGCTCCTCTGGCCCCCCAAGAGCTCAGGGGACCCCGGGCCCTGTTCTTTGCCACCCTACCTCCCCCCGGGCCAGCCCCAAGGCCCCTCTGCTCATGAGTGCCCTGGCCCATGCTGCTGTCTCCCTAAGTTGAACAAGAGCAGGGGTCTCGCCCAGGCTTTAGCCCCAGTCCCTCGCCCAGTGGCTGGCAGGCAGCCAACCTGAGTGACATTGGCTTAGTCAACGCCATCATTTGGGTAGCAAAGCAAAGGGAGGAGAGAGTAGGCAAGAACTGAGCAGACCAGGTGCGGCCTCCACCAGAGCTGGGTCTGGGGCTTGTCCTGTGTCACAGCCATGCTGCCCCGGGGGTTGCTCACTCTCTGCCTGGCAGGTAAGGCCCCGGCCTGGGGGCAGGACTGGGACTGCATGCCTCCCAGGGCTCAGGGCTGGGGGAGGGCAGCTTCCCCATTCCAGGCTTGGACAGGAGGCCGGGAGGGAGGAAGTGGCCATTTATCAAACACCGCACAGCGATGCCGGGGCAGGCACCTCTCCCAGTCTCTGGCTGGACTCCTCCGCCAGGGCCCTCCCTGCTCCTCCCTCCCCTCCCTCAAGTTCACGGCCCAGGGTCAGGTCCTAGGGTTCACACTTCTGTCATCTGTCTTCATGGTGCAACCGACTCACCAAGACTGATTTGCTGCCAGGTAGGTACCAGTCAGAACTGGTCCCGGACCTCACCAAGTTTCGAGTTTAAAGACCCTCGGGGGGAAGATAAGCAGCAGAGCAGCTACGGAAATGACGCGAGGCGTGCAACGCAGGCAGCCACTGGGGTGTGCCCAAGGACGGCCCAGGCAAGGGGCTTTGGGGGCGGGGGGAGTGTCGCCAAGGAAGGAACAGCAGAGATGCGGCCCCAGCGGACAGGCCTGTGCAGGGACCTTTGCCTGCTGTCTGTGGGGTGCCAGCACTTGTGACAGAGACGTCCTGGGGAGCCGCTTCCTTCCACAGCTGCCTGGGGGCCGCAGCCAAGCCTTGTGGCCTGACACAGAAGGAGAAGGTGAGGAGGCGAATGTCCCAGAAAATCGCCCAGGCCGCCGTGGGTGGCACACCAGACCAGTGACAAGGTGGCACCTTGGCCAGCACAGCACGGGCACAGATGGAGGAGGAAGTGCATGGGCATTCAGGGCTGGGTGGGCAGGATTTGCTGTGTGGTTGGATGACCGGAGTGAGAGAAAGAGGGGAACCCGTGTGCTGGCGGCTGGGGTCGAAGGTCAACGTATGTGTTCTGCAGGCACAGCAGGGCGCGCCGGAAGTATGGTGTTGGCGACAGGTGCAGGCTTTTCCGCACTGCCCTGGTGACCCACCCCGTCCTCACGTCACTTCAGGGGGCCACAGCCAGTCACTTAAAAATGACACAGACTAGAGTAGCAAATGCTGACCGGAATCGCATGCGGTAAGGAAGTCATTGGTTTCCTGTTCCCTTCTCTGGCGCAGGGCTCCTCCGAGGTTCCTCGATGGGCAGCTTACCAAGAGGAGCTGAGAGAAGTGAGCAGCCCCGCCCCCGCCCCCCCCCAGGGTGCGCATTCCCCCGCCTGGGCCCCGGGGCTCCTTCCTTTGCCCTCCGTGGACCTCTGGCTTGAGGCTGCTGCCCTGCGGCGGGGAGCACTCCCCTTGTTCCTCTTCGCCTCCCCAGCCCTGGACAGCGCCAGCCGCCTCTGCTGGGGCCCCCCACGAGGGGCAGAGTGAGGGGAGGCAGGGGTGACGGCCAGATCATGGCGCTGGGCTGGGTCCTTAGCAGAAATTTCCTTCTTCCCTCCTCCTCGCTTCGTATTGAGCCCTCCGGATGTGTGAGCAAAATGAAGAAAACTGCTTAAAACCTTTTGTCTGCTTCCAAATGGCCTAGACCTAGGGCGGAGACGAGCAAAAAGGCCCTTTCCAATTCCAGCTTCCTGCTGACGCAGACCCTGGGAGGCAGCAGTGCCGGCTCAAGTCCTTGGGGCCCTGCCACCCCCGTGGGAGACCTGGGTGGAGTTCTCAGTCTCCCGGCCCTGGCCGGGCCCAGCCCTGGCTGTTGTGGACATTTGGGGAGTGAACCAGCAGATGTGAGCGCTCGCTCTCTCCTGCTCTCTTGCCCTGTCTTCCTCTCCCCCTCCCTCCCTCTCCCCCTCCCTCCCTTCCTCCTTCCCTCTCCCCCTCTCCCCCTCTCCCCCTCCCTCCCTCCCTCCCCCCCCCCCCTTTTCTTCCTGCCTTTCAAATAAATAAGCCTTAAAACAAGCTTGCTGCTGGTCCCAGCAACAGAGATTCAGGTCCTTGCTCGGGTGGATCTGTTTTACTGGCTGCCGTGGGAGCCCTCTCTCGGCCTCACCACCCCTCCTGAGCCCCTACACCCACTCTGCCTTCTCTTTCTGTGAGTTGTGCTGTTTTGCCTTGGACTCCGCTCCTCAGACCAAGCATCAGGATCACTATACTCGGGACCCTGCTTGGCTGGCCGCAGGCTGAGAGCCCGGGATAGGTTCCACACCTTCTGACTCACCCAGGGCTCCGTCTGGCTGCGTCCCAGCTGGACCTTCGTGGGGTGGGTGGTACCGCAGTGCCTCTCACGGTGCAGCTGCCTGCCCGTCATCTGGAGAGGGCGTTTTCCTCTCAGATTACTCCTTGTGGATGTTGCAGTCTGGTAGTTGAAAAAAAAAAAGTCTTTGTGTTGGATAAGGAGGAATTCTATGGCAAGGGAAACTGTGCTTCCCGGCACGCGCACAGTGAGCATGGTGCTGGCTCCCAGGGAGATCTGTGTGCATCTCCTCTCACTGCCCACCGGCTCCCAGGGAGATCTGTGTGTGCGTCTCCTCTCGCTACCCACTGGCTCCCAGGGAGATCTGTGTGCGTCTCCTCTCGCTGCCCACCGGCTCCCAGGGAGATCTGTGTGCGTCTCCTCTCACTACCCACTGGCTCCCAGGGAGATCTGTGTGCGTCTCCTCTCACTACCCACTGGCTCCCAGGGAGATCTGTGTGCGTCTCCTCTCGCTGCCCACCGGCTCCCAGGGAGATCTGTGTGCGTCTCCTCTCGCTGCCCACCGGCTCCCAGGGAGGTCTGTGTGTGCGTCTCCTCTCGCTGCCCACCGGCTCCCAGGCAGGTCTGTGTGTGCGTCTCCTCTCGCTGCCCACCGGCTCCCAGGGAGATCTGTGTGCGTCTCCTCTCGCTGCCCACTGGCTCCCAGGGAGATCTGTGTGCGTCTCCTCTCACTACCCACTGGCTCCCAGGGAGATCTGTGTGCGTCTCCTCTCGCTGCCCACCGGCTCCCAGGCAGGTCTGTGTGTGCGTCTCCTCTCGCTGCCCACCGGCTCCCAGGGAGATCTGTGTGCGTCTCCTCTCACTGCCCACTGGCTCCCAGGCAGGTCTGTGTGTGCGTCTCCTCTCGCTGCCCACCGGCTCCCAGGGAGATCTGTGTGCGTCTCCTCTCGCTGCCCACTGGCTCCCAGGGAGATCTGTGTGCGTCTCCTCTCGCTGCCCACCGGCTCCCAGGGAGATCTGTGTGTGTGCATGTCTCATCTCACTGCCCAGTCTCTGCCTCTATCTCATTTTTCCTCACCTGGGAACGCAGTTAACAGCATCTGTTTGTCAGGGTTGTGGTGAGGAGGTAAGGGGATGGTGGGCACCCTGCATGGCCCATGGCTGGCACATCCTGGGTGCTTAGTAACAGGGAACTCAGTGTAGGGGGCAGACACGGGGCACAGTGGTTAAGCCACCTCTTGGGATGTCTGTGTGGGGCCTGGTTGAGTCCCCGCTACTCTGCCTGGGGTTCAGCTTCCTGCTCTGCACACCTGGGGAGCAGTAGCAGATGGCTCAAGTGCTAGGGCCCTGCCACCCACGTGGGACACTCAGAGGGAGTTGTGGGCTCCTGGGCTCAGCATGGCCCAGTCTTAGTCGTTGCAGGCATTTGAAGAGATGGAAAATCGGTCTCCCCCTGTTGCTGTGGATTCGTTCTGAGAGGAGGAGCGTGGTGGGGGCAAGAGGCGCGGAGTCACCACACAGACCCCGGGAGTCTGCAGGCCCTCTCAGAACGAATCCACAGCACCATCCCCCTTTTAAATAAATAAATAAATAACCAAAGTATCAGTTTAGATAGGGAAAACCTTAGGCAAATCTTGGTGGGCTCAGGGGAACAGGCCTGGTCAGAGAAGGGAGCCCTGTGTGAACCTGATGTTGTGTCTTCCGGCCCTGCAAACACAAGTGTTTCCTTTACCGGGTCTCCGGAACCGACTCCCTGGGCCAAGCCCAGGCACTGGCTGCCTTTCCCAGCCGTCCTTGAGTGGAGCCACCAGTGAGTGCGTGGCCTATGTGCTGCAGAGTGGGCAGGTTTGGGGGGCCCTGGCTCAGTCCAGTTTGCAGTGTGAGCAGGGCCTGGAGGTGGCGGCTGTGAGTGGCTGGTCTCTTGTCCGGGGTGGCAGGGCCGCTGTGCCTCCTGTCTGCCAGGTCAGTCCGACGCTGGCTCCCTGACCCTGTGAGCCTAGGGACATCACGTGCCTCAGCCCTGGAGCCTCCTGAGAGTCCACAGGGCAGCGCCACTGAGCCAGAGCTGCCCCACCTCCCTCCACGCCTCCCCCCACATCCTGCCTGCCACGCCACTCAGTGCTTGCTGTCTGCGTGCCGTGTGCCAAAGCCAGTTACAGACGTGGCTTCGTGTGTCCCGGCCCCAGAAACCTGTACTGGATAAAGAAATGGAGACTTGTAAGGCCACATAGCCACAGAAGGGCTTTTTTTTTTTTTTTAAGATTTTTATTTACTTATTTGAAAGGCAGAGTTACAGAGAGGCAGAGAGAGAGAGAGAAAGACTGACAGGGAGACAGAGGAAGACACGCAGAGGTCCTCCATCCGCTGGTTCACTCCCCAAATGGCCACAGCGGCTGGATCTGGGCCAATCCAGAGCCAGGGGCTTCTTCCAGGTTTCCCAGGCAGGTGCAGGGGCCCGCGGACTTGGGCCATCACAAGAAGTGCTCTTGACCCTGGCCTTCCTTCTTGCTTTGGGCTTCCTGCTGCCCTGATGATGCATCTATCTTCCCAGCCTGGTACAGGGTGGTTTTCGTCAAAAATTACCCCCGGGGGCTGGGGACAAGGGCTCTGTGCAGCGGGCAGCAGGGGCTGGGCTCCCGGACGTCCAGGGCCTGAATGCGTGCTCTCTGTGTTCTTTGCTCGCAGTGATAATTAAGATCGGTAGCCAGACCTTCATGAGATTCGAAGACGTGCTGACGTGGTCATCGGCCCGGCACTACTGCCGCCAGTACCACACGGACCTGGCCAACCTGCAGGCGGTGGCCGACGGCGAGGACCTGAAGCCCATCACTCGTGAGACGGAAGCCTGGATCGGCCTCTACTACAACGCTAGCAGCAGCTCCACGAGCTGGGCCGGAAGCCAGAACGACAGCATGCCCCGGTGGATGGAGGTGCCCATGCTGAGCGGGGGCCAGTGCGCCGGGCTCCGCGCCTTCTTCTCCTACGCCCCTCGCGTTTCCGCCATGAACTGCTCCTCACCGCAGCCCTTCATCTGCTTCTACGGTGCGTGCCCGCCGGGCCCTGCTGCCCCCGCCCGCCCAGGGTAGGCCGTGGGGAAGGGGCTTCCCGGGAAGGGGGAGACGTCGGGCTAGATCTGCAGGGGCACATGGAGGCTCCGAGGCTGACGGGATTCCGTCGCTCCTGGGGATCTCTAAAGAACAGACCGGGCTGGGGCATTAGCGATGAATTAGCGGACAGGGGAGCGATGAAGTGCATGGGCCCTGGAATCAGACAGCTGACCATTTTCAGGGTTTTTTTTTTTTTTTTTTTTTTTTTTTTTTTTTTTTTTTTTTTTTTTTAAGATTTTATTTATTTGAGAGGCAGAGTTAGAGAGAGAGGGAGAGACAGAGAGGTCTTCCGTCCACTGGCGTGCGTTGGCCTGTTCTTTGGATTCAACGAGACCCATGATCCTCGTCGGCACAATCAGACCGACTGTTCCTCCCTTTAGCTGTTGTGAGGGCAGAGAGGGGGAAAGCACCCGCCCCGGTGACTGACAGCTGCTGGGTGTGGCTTCTGCGGTCCGTGCTGGGCGTCCTGGCATTCCGGGCGGCCCCGCATGCTCACTCTTGGCACGTCCCGGCAGACACCTCCATTGGACCCCAGGCTCCCTCCCCAGGAGTTGCCGCGGGGACCACGTCCGGGACGAGTCCAGGTACGCTGGCCCGCTGTGGCTGGTCGGGGGCTCCCGGGTGCGCCCACTGGACCTCCCCACAAGGGCCCGGAGAAGGCTCGGCCAGCTGGGCAGGACTTGGGCCGCTTGTGCAGAGCAGGGCCTCCCAGGAGAGGGTGCCGGGGGCTGGGCCTGGGAGACAGGAGGGGCACGTGGTGGAGAGGGTCCTGTGGAAACGCCACCGGAAAGGCCTCAGAAGGAAGCGCAGCAAATGCCGATTTATCTGAAAGAGAGATCGCCCATCCACTGGCTCACTCCCCAGATAGCTGAGGCCAGGCCCAAGCCAGGGGCCAGGAGCTGCTTCTGGGTCTCCCACGTGGGTGCAGGGGCCCAAGCACTTTGGCCATCTTCCGCTGTTTTCCCAGGCACATTCGCAGGGAGTTGGATCAGAAGTGGAGCAGCCGGGACTCGAACCGGCGCCCACATGGGATGCTGGTGCTGCAGTGCCTAGCTTAAACCACTGCACCACAGCGCCAGCCGCAGGCAAAGCCGCTTCTACAGGCGGGCTCCTCTGTGGGAGAAGGTGAGGTTGAGCTGCCGGGAGTGACAGTGCTGGTGTTCCTGCGGCGTTTGCACACCCCGAAACAGCTCTACGGCTCTTCGTTCTGTTTGCTAGGGGAGTTTGAAGCCAGCTGGGCAGGGCACACTCCCCTGGGCTCCTCACAGCGCCCCCTGCAGGGCAGCGCCACTAGCGCCTTGTGTGAGGACACAGAGTAGTCAGGGGACCGGATCATGTGGGAACAGGGCTGCCTTCACTCACGGGCCAGGAGTCCCCATGCTAGCCGGGGCTCGGTCAGTCAGGACCCCTGACACCGAGCAGGGTGTCCCAGCCCCGTGGTTACCAAGAAGAGGGTGGGAGGTCCACTTCGCAGGTGAGGAGGAGGTGTGGGCAGAGCGGAGGCGGGGCTGGGCACCTGCAACTGGAGAGATGGGAGGTGTGGGTGGCACTGGGCACCCCCCGGCCCCGGCCGATTCTGGAGAGCCGCCTGGAACTGCGGCCCTACACACACCTTCTCTCCTGCCCTAGGGCTCAGCACCAGCCTCACGGGCGCCGCACCCGACCCGGCGTCCACCACCAGGCTCCCGCCGCCAGTGAGCCCCGGGCCCACGGAGCTCTGCCTTGGCGCCCCGCACCTCTGCTCTTCTGCTCCCCAGCCCCAAGGGGTCACCCCGTCGGACTTGCCTGCCGACTCCGCATCCCCAGGGAGTACCTCGTCCGTTCCCGAGGGCGTGCCCGGGACCCCGCCAACCACTGCCCAGGGCACAGCCCTACATCTCACTGTCTCAGATGGGACCCCAGTTCCCAGGGTAGGGCCGGGTACCTGGCAGGTCCCTGTCCAGGGCACACCCCTAGATCGCACAGCTTATCCGGGTGGGACCTCAGTTCCCGGGGTAGGGCCTGGTACCTGGCAGGTCCCTGTCCAGGGCACACCCCTACATCTCACCGACCTGGGTGGGACCCCAGTTCTTGGGGTAGGGCCTGGTACCCAGCAGGTCTCTGTCCAGGGCACACCCCTAGATCGCACAGCTTATCCGGGTGGGACCCCAGTTCCCGGGGTAGGGCTGGGTACCCGGCAGGTCCCTGTCCAGGGCACACCCCTAGATCGCGCAGCTTATCCGGGTGGGACCCCAGTTCTCAGCAAAGGGCCCAGGACCCGCCAGCTACTGCCCAGGGCACTTTCCTAATCTCCAGGCCCTGGGTGGGACCTCGGTTCCCGGGGTAGGACCCAGGGCCTGGCAGGTCCCTAGATGGGTGCCTTGGCGTCCCCACTAGTCCTGTGCCTGTAGTCTAGTCTACTAGTCCTATGCCTGAGGGGGTGTCCCTGTCCCCCGTGAAGGGACTGGGACCCCTGTGGCCTCAGCTCTGAGCTCTGCTTCTGACTCACTGTCCAGGGCGGCGTGACTCGGTGGCCATCAGCAGCGAGCCCCTCACTCGGCTCCACCGGCCAGGCTTCAGCTACTTCCGGGACGGCGGCGCCCGGTGGGTCCTCTGCATCCAGCTGGTCCCGTGGTGCTGAGACTCTGGGCGGCTCTCCGGGGCAGGAAGAGAGCGTGGCGGCGTCGCCCAGGTCGGGGAAGCCAGCTGTGGCCCAGAGAACCACTGCGCCGCCTGTGTCCACAGCCCAGAGCCAGGCTGCAGCTCGGGAGAGCAATGCAACAGGTGCCCGCGGGGTGGCTGTGGGCCGAGGAATCGAACCCCAGGCGGCTCCGACACCCAATTCCCTCCTTGGCTTCCACCTCTAGACGACAAGCAGCAGTGTGTGCCGGGCAGTAGCGTCCCCAGTCACTCTCCAGACGATCCCACGGCCACAGTCATGGCCCTCCCGTCCTCCCTGTATAACCCTGAGGACGGAGAAGGGGCTGGGAGGGGGAGAGCGGGTGTGCTAAGAGCTGTCTCCCAGGCAGGGGTGGGGACGTTGGCTGTGCTACTTACTGTGTGGCCGGAGGCAGGTTCCCTGACCTCTCTGAACCTCTTTCCCCCCGTCTCTAATGAAGCACTATCATCGTAAGGTAGCAGCTACGTCAGCGGTGGGTCCGCTGTTCTAGTGTCAGCTCCCTGTGCGAGTGGCGGTGACCATTCCTGTTCTCACCGCTCGGTCCGGGGGTGGCCTTATTCTCAGCTGATGAGTTTCACATGGTGATGAGAGAGCCCAGTGCTGGGTCACAGACACTGCAGACTCCCACAGGGACTGTGTGACACTATTTCTCTCTCCCGGGCCTGCGATGGTGCTTTGCATCTTGGTGTATGACTTAATTAAGTCATTTCCTCAGCGCCTGTTTTAAAAATACGACATTGAATTATGCGTATCAAGATGAGCACGACTTGCTTCCTGTTTCTTATTTTTTTAAAAATATTTTTCTCTGCGGGTGGGGGAGGGAGGGGACTTTCTGTCTGTTGGTTCACTCATGGCCAGAGCTGGGCCAGGCTGAAGCCAGGAGCAAGGAGCTCCATCCGGGTCTCCCATGTGGATCACAGGGGCCCAAGCACTTGGGCCATCTTCTCTGCTTTCCCAGGTGCATTAGCAGGGAGCTGGATCAGGAACACAGCAGGGGCCAGCGCTGTGGTGTAGAAGGCTAAGCCTCTGCCTGCAGTGCGGCATCCCATATGGGCGCCGGTTTGAGTCCCAGGTGCTCCACTTCCCATCCAGCTCTCTGCTGTGGCCTGGGAAAGCAGCGGGAGATGGCCCAAGTCCTTGGGCCCTGCACCCATGTGGGAGACCTGGAAGAAGCTCCTGGCTCCTGGCTTCAGCCTGGCCCAGCTCTGGCCTTTGCGGCCATCTGGAGAGTGAAACGGTGGATGGAAAAGTTTTCCCTCTATCTGTCCCTCTGTCTCAAATAAATAATCTTACAAAAAAAAAAAAAATGTGGAGAGAACGATGATCTTGGGCACGTGGTGTGGGTGGTGTGGGCACTGGCTCCACCATTCTGGTGTTGATGTGTGCGTGGCTTTTCCCTACTGAAGGTCCTTGATTGGAGATGAGTTACTAAGAGCACAAGGTATACACTGCTCTAGGCATCCTGCACACCCAGGGTCGGTCATTGAGGTACTGTTTATTACAGTGACTGCCTGGAGGCAGTCTGATGCCCCCGAGAACAGATTGGCTAAATAGCTCAGGGCATTCAATGAAATATGCTGCCTTTAGAAGGAATAAGGTGGCTTTTCATGTGTTCAAAAAAAAAAAATTCAAGTGGGTGAAGGATCTTCTCCAGCCATCTGTTAATAGCGGTTGGCCCTGGGCTGGGTGCTGGGATATTTTGGGGTCAATATTTTATAATAATAAACCACAGAAGTTTACGATGGTAATTTCCATATTAAAAATAAAGAACCGGCAGGGCCCTGAGGGGACCTGGGTGACTGAACGTGAGAGCAGGTGAGGACACGGCCAGCCTGCCAGGGCCGGAGGTCGCTGGCGGGGAGAGGCTGGGTGGAGGTGTGACGGGCCCTGCGTGCCGTGGGGGAGCCTCCGCACAGCTGGTGGGTGACGTGAGGGCACTGGGCCTCTTGGGGTGTGGCCTGCTGCAAGGTGCTGATGCAGCCACTCGGGCTGGTACACACACCTGTGGAGGTGAGGCGGGGTTGGCGAGGTTTCCCGCGGCGGCTGCGTGCGTGGCGGTGGCTGCCCGGCCCACACTGGGGCAGCCGCCGGTATCAGGCGTTCTTCCCCACTGGCCACGCTGACAGTGACTCCTTTATTTCTCCACGTGTAGCTGTGGTCAGCACAGAGGACGGCACTGACGTGAGACCCACAGCTGCTGGCACTCGGGCCCAGCGTCTCGCCACCAGCGCATGGACCCGCACGGAGACTGGAGGGAAAGCAGGTAGCTCCCTGGCTCACCGAGTTCCCACGCTAACAGCTCAGCAGGGTGGTGGGGCAATGGCCCCTGAGCCCAGGGCGCGGACAGACAGCAGGAGATGCTGGGGACGGGGCGGGGTGAAGGTGTGGGTCCCAGCTGCAGCTCTGTGCCGAGCTTCCTCGGCCGTGCCGCCGTCTGCAGGGGGGGACAGCAGGCACTCCCGCCTCCCCAGCCTCATGCCCGGAGGGGCGCTCTGTGAGCACCGGGAGTGTTGGAAGCAGAGGGGTCCCACTGCGGGGACGGCTGACGGGCCCTCCTCACAGATCCCAGCGCTTTCGGGACTGGAGAACAGAACACGGCTGCCTGGCGGGTGGGAGAGCCAGCAGGGCCCCAGGGCGGGAGGCGCCGCTCCCTGCAGCCGCTCCCTGCCGGTTCCCCTTGTGGCTGAGCCCCCTCTCGGCCCATCCTCCCATCTGAAGCACCAGATCCAGGCAGCACCCCTGGCGGCCCCGCCCCCGTGACTGCTCAGAGGCTGGGGTTTCCCAATGGTGATGGGACCCTTCCTGCCCGAGCCGCCCAACTTTCCCTGCTTCAGGGCACGCCTTTGGGATCCTGAAGGCAGACTTTGTCGTCTCATCTCTGAAGAACCTGGAGATGACAGACCAGTTTCTGAGCGAGGTGAGACTTGGCCCACGTTTAACCATGACCTGACAAGGCCAGGCAGTGCGCTGAGATCCGTACATGCAGAGAGAACGCTCTGGAAAGCAGCCAGGTGTGTTCCCAGGGCCGTCAGTTTGGCCCTGGTGACGGGCGGTGGTTGTGTGCCAGGACCTCCTTCACCCCCTCCCCAGCATTTTCTCGGAAGCTGTCTGTTTGAATCAAGACAGCGCAGTCGGGGGACCCGCGTCTGGGTCTTGGCTTGCAGTTAGTCACTGCGTGACCTTCAACAAGCAACTCTGTGCGTCCCAGGAGCCGGGAGCTTGCACTCGGCTCACCTGGGGGTGCTGTGGGGAAGTGACCTCCCACAGAGAGCTCAGAAAACTGGCGCACAGTAGGCACCCTGCACACAGCCTGGCAGGGTCGCTACCAGCACTGTTACAGCATCCGATACACATTTGTGGCGGAGTATTTTTTCAGTTCTTTTAAAGTAGTATGGGATAGGAGACTGTGGCATCGGACTGTTCCTAAATACAGAGATGGGGATTAGGGAGCTTCTGGCTCATCTTGCTAATGACAGAACAAGAGAAAATGACACAGCTCAGCATCCGATGGATTTCTTAGCAAAATTTTACAAAGGTTTACAAAAGGTAAGGGTCTGTGTGTTATTTATTTATTTATTTTTGGTGGGGGGTGGGTAGGTTGAGGGAAGACAAAGGAATTGCGACTTCTCTAGTTAGTTGATTCCTTAAAATCAGATGTCCTGTGTGTGGTCCTGGTTGAAGTCCTTCAGCACTCTTTGGGGGTGTACTTATTAAAGCTGCCTTCTATTTTTAAATTGGAGCCAACAGGAAAACTGGGGCTAAAATGGAGGATTCTATCTTTTGGTCAGCTTTTTGGAATACATCAGTTTCACAAATGGGATGGCCATGTTAATGCGAAGACTTTCTGTTGTCACGGATTTAAAAGATGAAATTGGTGGAGACAAGGGGTGTGTGTGTGGGGGAGGTGGAATAGATATTATCAATTTTAGCATCATTTTAAATTCCACATAGAGAGCCAGCAAACAGTGGTAGCCAGCGCGTCCCAGTGTCGGGAATGGGGACAGGAAACACAGTGCTCAGAGCTGGGCTTGGACTTGTCCTTTACTCTGGCTGGAGTTAGAACCCTCGGAGCAGGTTCAAGATGCCTGGGCCCAGTCCTTACAGAGGTTCTGTTTCATTGCTGAGTGGTGGGGCTCAGGAGGAAGCCCAACTCTTTAAAAGTCTTTCTAAAATTAATTAATTTATTTGAAGGACAAAGTGGTAGGGGAGGGAGGGAGAGAAAGAGACTGAGGGGGGTGGTGAGAGAGAGAGTGAGAGATCCATCTTCCAACTGCTGGTTCATTCCCAAACAGCCAAGTAGCGGGGACTAGGCCGGGCTGAAGCCAGGAGACAGCAATGCCATCTGGGTCTCTCACATGGGCGCAGGGGCCCGAGCACCTGGGCAGTCCTCTGCTGCTTTCCCAGCTGCATTAGCGGGGAGCTGGATCGGAAGCGGAGCAGCTGGATGTGAACCGGCACTCGGGTCTGGGATGTCCACAGTGCTAAGTGCTGTCCTCTCCTCTCCACCCCAACACACTTTTGGAAAAACCCAGTGATTCCGATTAACGGTCAGGATTGAGAGCCACTAACTTAGTCATTTGTTTCAGTTTCTGTTGTCATTAAACTTCCTTTTTTTTTTTTCTCATAAAACTGATGTATATAAGCCGGCGCTGCGGCTCAGTAGGCTAATCCTCCGCCTTGTGGCGCTGGCACACCTGGTTCTAGTCCCGGTCGGGGCTCCGGATTCTGTCCCGGTTGCCCCTCTTCCAGGCCAGCTCTCTGCTGTGGCCAGGGAGTGCAGTGGAGGATGGCCCAAGTACTTGGGCCCTGCACCCCATGGGAGACCAGGAGAAGTACCTGGCTCCTGCCATCGGATCAGCGCGGTGCGCCGGCCGCAGCGTGCTGGCTGCAGCGGCCATTGGAGGGTGAACCAACGGCAAAAGGAAGACCTTTCTCTCTGTCTCTCTCTCTCTCACTGTCCACTCTGCCTGTCAAATAAATAAATAATTAAATAAAGATTTAAAAAAAATGCATACTTTAAAAAAAAATGATGTATATAATTTCCCATTGGTGAAAAGTGCTAATGACAAAAGGCAGACAGCTGGAGAGAAGCTGAAAACACAAATACCTCAGGACTGGGGACCCACAGGCTCCCAAGGTGGCACCAGCAGGCTTTCTCTTTCTGCTGTTTCAGATCCAGGCAGTCTTGAAGCGTGCATTAGGCCACACGCGGTTCAGCCTGAAATGGGTCGGCTCTGAAGTGAATGGAAGATAGCACCGGCTGCCCCCTGCACTTTCCCTTCCACACAGTCGGCTCTGGATTCGGAGTGAATTCTAGGTTGGTTTTTTTTTTTTTTTAATTGATTTTTATTGATTTGAGAGAGACGGAGAGGGAGTGAGCTCCCATCTGCTGGTTCCTCCCTAGATGCCTGGAAGACTCTGTCCAGGTGTTCTTCAGGGGTGGCGGGGACCTGGGTACTTGGGGCCATCACCGCTGCCTGCCCAGGGTGTGCTTGAGCAGGAAGCTGGAGTCTGGAAGGGAAGCAGGACCAAAATCCGGGCATGCCAGGACGGGTGTGGGCTTCCCAGGTGGCCCCTTAGCTTCACCAGCCGCCTGCCCCACATGCCAGTTGTTAAGTGCCTCGTGGACAGGGATTAGAAATAACTGGATATATGTAAGAGGCACAGGCCTACAGCTGGCACAGAGGAAAATTCCACATGAAACCTGCACCCCGGCTCCGGGAGAACGGAACGGGTAAGGCGAAGATGGGATACGTGGAGCAGCAAACCTTCAGAACGTTCAGCCACCAAGAACAAAACATCGGAACCAAACAACGGAAATCCTGAAAAGGAACCCCGTTAGCCTGTGGGGGACGGAGGGCGGGCAGAAGTGGTCTGGGTGGCTACACGGGGCCACACTTTGCATCCGACCCAAGGAGGCTGCCTCCCAGCCGCACAGCACGAGGCGCTCTGCCGCCACCGTCCCAGCTTGTGTGTCCCACAGCTGTTGTTTGACCTGGAAGTCGGGACGTTCTGAGACACGCGGTTCAGAGCGACTGTTCCTGCATACGTTTTCTTTCTTGTTTTCTAGGAGTGCACCTAGCGCCCAGGGGCCCGCTGAAAGTAAGGCAGTAATACATCAAGTACAGTAGCAACTTGAGCCTGAAATGCTTAAAGTTAGAGTTTATTTGTAGTCTTTGTAGGAATATCAATAAAAGACCTCAAACGTATCTATATCTGTACATGTACAAGAACCGTCAAAAATTATTCACAGAACAAAAATAAATCTTCTTTAGAACAAACCCAGGTAATGAAATGCAGGTATGGATCTCACATATGGAACGATCTACGTGCTACTAGCACAAAAATATGGCTTTAAAAATAAAAACCAAATCTTGGGTTTTGTTTTTCTAAGGTGTATCTCTCTCTTGAAATAAAAAATAAATTATTTAGAGCTATCATTGTAAAATAGTCATGTGTATTAACACACTCTTGTTAAGGCCCTGGGGATGAAAAAACAAAATCAGGCTTAGAAGGTAAATTCGTCCTGGGAGTGACTCGGGTTAAGGTGCTGCTGTCCGCGTGAGCTGAGTTCTCGTGTGACTAAGAAATGTCTAAGCACCAGGCAAGATTTAACCTTTATTACTCATCTCAACTTTTCTGCAGGGTAGTGGTGACTGTGACAATTAGTATTTCCTCTGCTGGGGGAGTGGGACTGAAATTCTCCCACTGGGAGTTTGGATGTGACATAAAGAGGATGTGTGTACGCACATAAATTTTGCAGCCCCATCACGCAGATGATGGACGTCCCCACAGCACAGCTTCTGTGGAAGTGTCTCTGTACCAACAGAATAAATCTGGTTTTAAGTCCCACACCAAGCAGTTGCTGAGGGAAAACTGAGGGCGTCTGAGAGAACAGCCCGGTGGGACGCGGAAAGGCACGCGGAAGCACGGGCAAACACGACCTCTGCCCGGCGGCTCGCTGCCTTTGCCGAGTCTTGCTTAGTGGGTTACGCGGACACCTGAGGATGAACTGATCAGGAGCCAAAGCCGCTTCTCTCTGAATCCTACTGGCAGACCAGTGACGTTCAACTTCCTATGACTCCCTCTGGCATCAATAAAGACATCTAGAGTTCTTCAAATTCAAACCCAATCAACTCAAAGTCATTTTAACTTATATATACATATAACACATATAGTACACTGTCAAGAGGATAGGATGAGCGCAGCAAATCTGAAACACACTCAGGAGAGTTTGGGAGCCACTGCTTGTGAACTGAGCTGGGTTAACATTCAGCAAACAGAAGCCCTAGGCATGGTGTGTTTCGTGTGAGGACGCACGTGTCTACAAAAACCACCCTTCCGCACATCTGTGTATTTTAGGCGTGGGCAAAGGATACAAATCCTCCCGTGTCCTCGAACCTCTGAGCTGCCCAGAAGACTTCACGCCTCAGTCTCCTGGGTCACCCATCTCCTTTGGGTCCTTTCACTGCTCCTAAGGTAGCACCTAGTCCATCTCATGCAAATTACATCACTTTTGTCTTTCTCAAACTCGAGAGCATTAATCACTAGGCCGTGACCACAAGTGAATGCTTCTAGAACGAGAAACAACCATTCAAACGAGATTCTATGTAAAATTCAGCACCCCAGTGATTCTTGCGTTTAAGAAATTAGCTAAGTCCTTTCTACCGACATTGATGAAAAACAGAGTCTCCCACATTTTTGGCTTCCAGGTAAGGGGTGGGAAAGCCACTACTTATTGCTGGGGGCAAGCAGAGGATTTCGTTATGAGACTTGAAAAGGGAAGAGGGATGGAGGAGGAGGCCCTTTGGCTTCCCACTATTTGAAGGAGAAGGGGCCTGCAAAGGTGAGACTCAAAATGCAGGGGAGGTCATGGCCTCCGGAGCTGCTGGAGCTGCCCAGTGAGAAAGCCCGTCTGGTGGCGGGCTTGTGACGATGGCGCGACAGATGAGACGGAGGGAATCCCGAGAGGATCCCTTCCCCCAGCTCAGTGCCATCACTGCCTGGCTTATCAGAAACTCAGCCTTGCGGGAAACCCAACAACAAATGCAAACTCACTGGACGGCAGCTGTCTTGCTCTGGTACTTCCAGAAAAGAATTCTCCCAAATCCAGTGTACCCTGGAAGGCAGAGTGAAAGCCAAGGGTCCATAGAGGCACAGATCCAGAAACAAAAGCCACACACTAACATCCAAAGTCAGCCTCATTCTCCAGGGCGCACAGTCAATGCTCACAGTATTCTGAGACAGGAAATCTTTCTGCTGCTGCCTACCGCCATCACGGAGAAAGGGAGGACGTCAGAGAAAGCGGATTCCAACTGGAAACTAAATGAACAACAGTAACAAAAGGCAAAGGGCTGTAGCGGCATGATTCCCTCGCTTTCCCGGATCTGGACAGGCTGCCCGCCTTGGACAGGTGGCTTGCTTGGTGCCTGCTACAGTAGTTACCCGGTGATCTGCTCTCTGTCATGGCCTTGACTGCTGGGACTCGGGGAACACGATGACCCGACGGAAACAAAATGCTTTCACAGCTTCAGCTCAGACAGCTTATCGCTCAGGGGTGTGAAAGGGGAGCAGGGACCTCTGTCTTCCGAGTCCTAGGAATAACTCCCTGTTCACGGCCAAGTGTGCTTGTCGGCTAGACACTCTGCAAGCGCTTCACCTTAACTTCAGATGTCTGTGCAACCCTGCTCCTGTGCTGCACCCCGTGAGATGGTGACGTTCTGAGGAAGGCGTGAAATGTCAGGCATGGCCCCTAACCTAACCGTGTGCCTCCTCCCCGTAAAGCAAAGGGCTGTGCCTATTTGGGCTGAAGAAAGGCCAAGTAAGCAACGCCCCTGTGAAAATCATTACCTGTTGCTGCTTTTTAAAAAGATGTATTTATTTGAAAGGCAGAGTTACAGAGAGAAAGAGGGGACAGAGTGAGCCTCATCTGCTGGTTCACCCCCCAAATGGTTGCAATGGCCAGGGCTGGGCCAGGCCAAGGCTAGGAGCCAGGAGCCTCGAGCCTCATCCAGATCTCCCACATGGGTTCAGGGACCCAAGCACTCGGGCCATCTTCTACTGCTTCCCCAGGTGCATTAGCAGGGAGCTGGCTTGGAAGTGCAGCAGCCGAGACTTGGACTGGTGCCCATGTGGCGCTGGTGTCACAGGCTGCAGCTTAACCTGCCGCGTCACAATGCCACCCCGCCTGTTGCTGCCTTCTTCCATTCTCTAAGGATATACTCAGAAAAATGTTCGGGAAGGAGCAGGCTCAAAGGGTAATCTAAAATTTAATGTCTGGTAATAGCTTCGAACTTTCTGCTTACTTCCAACCGTCTTATGTTTTTATTCTTTTCTTCATTCAAGATTAGCCTGATGGTAGAGGGCTACACCACCTGCATGAATGTTCGGGGTGCCTGATCTTCCAATGTGGACCACTCCACAGAGCTCTCACAACACTAACAGAGACGCGTTGCATCCGTCAGAATCAGAGCTGCTGTTCTGTGTCTCCGCTCAGTCCCCAGCACGGGTGAGTCCATCAGCCCTCTGTAATGCGTACCAACGCCCGAGACTTCCACAGCCTCCATGGAAGACATCACCCACATCACTCACGTACTTAAGGCCACTGAAACTGACAGTCTTTCCCTGGGTCTTCTGCAGCACGGCTGAAGGCTTTTTACAAAGAATGAATTAAACGTGGCTGGAGCTGGGAGTCGCCACGAACAAGAAGAGACTGGTGTTCACAGCCTTTCCCCCAACACGCGACGTGACTCCTGGTAACCTCGTGTCCTGTTCAGATAAGTGATTTTGGCCACAGCGTGCCCTCGGCTTGAAAGGAACAGACAAGAATTTGTAAAATAACTGCCAAGGGCCAAGAAAACACACCAGTGCCAAAACAGCGTGGCTTGAAGTCCGCAGATCAGATAAGCGGACTGGAGGGCTCCCGGCGTCGCCCTCCGTCAGGCATGGGGCTGTGTGGAGAGGGTGAGGGGCTGGGGCCATGGGCATGCTGCCGAAGCGCAGGCCCGGGACCTGGTGAGAGGGGGGCTTGGTGCCTGTGTCTGGGCCTCCCTCCAGAGGGCACTGGCCAGCGTCTCCTGCTCCCGGCCACACCCGCCATTACGCAGAAGGACTCGCTCCACACAGCGCACTCCCCCAGGTCTTTCTCCCTCCCCTTTTCTTTTTTTTTTTTAAATCGCTTTTCCTTAAATTTTATAATTTAAAATAAACATCATTAACTTACTTGAGAAATGCTATTGCTTCCTCAATGTAAAATTGCTTACATCTTGTGGAAAGAGATTCAAGACCCTTTAACGTATCTGACGGCACAGAAGGCAGGACCTCCTCCTGTTAGTGCAGTTCTATGTACATACGTGTGTATATATGTGTATATCTATTTGTTTACAGAATGTCTGGATAATGCACACAATTCCACACCTCTGGAAAAAAGGAAGCAAGTTGGCTGCCACAGCTTTTTTTTGTCCTCTATTAATAAAGACGAGGATGACAAGTGTTGAGACTGGGTCGTTACTGCCAGATCTCCCAAGGGCATGGGAGTAACAATGGGAACCTGTGTGAGAGCCATCGTCACTTCTGAGCCGACGATGCTTCAGGTTTGGATTTCCTTTCCAAATTTTACGGAAGGGATAGGAGGCAGAAGGAACTATTTAAAAGGTAGAGATAGAGATAAAATTACCCTGCCCACAGACCTGCTAGTTACAATGGATACGCTCTTCATCCCAAACAGGCATTAGAACTTACAAATAGAAAACAATTTTTTCCTAGGAAATACTCAGATTCCTGCGATGGTATGGTTAGCCCTTTTCTATGTGGAAGAAAGGGTGTTCAGTTTGGATGCTTAGGGACAGCACACTGGAATAACCTCTCCAGGGGAGAGTAGACCCTGTTGGCTGAAGACTGCTCCCACCAGCTAGAGGGAAGGGCAGTGGAAGGACGTGTGAAGATGAGGATGGTAGTGGAGACACATAGATTTACAGCTCTGTAAACTCTAAAGAGGAAGAAGTCCACTCTTGATTACAACCAGGGTAAACAAAGTCCCCCATGGAAAACAGAGCAGACACGGACGGGGGCGCCAGAGAGGCACAGAGCAGCTCTGCCCTGTGTCCTCAGACGCGGTGAGCCCCGGATCGGATTAGCTGTCCAACCAGATCCAGGCGTGGCCGGTCGCTGGCAGATGACTGTTTCGGATCTTGGTATCTGCATGTTTTCCTAAAGGACGTGGGGGCGCAGGTGGGGTTTCTAAACTGGCAGACGAATCCCTGAAAAACTCCTTCTGACGAGGCCCCAGGGCACGCCACGTACTTCCAGCAGACAGACGTGTGGCCTCTGCCTGCGGCACCCACAGGCTCACGTCGCACGCACACGCACTTCCTACTTTTCCTCAACAACTGCAGTGCTTTCAACAAGAGGAAAAACAATAATAAAAATAGCAATAATTAAAAAGGTATTCTACATTATTAACTCCCATTTGGTATATTACAGTGGTATTTTCTGTACATGGCCCAGAACTAAGTTCCCTATGTACATAGACACACGGGGGGGTGGGGAAGCATTGACCTTGGAAGTCTTCGCCTTATGCCCTGAAAGACAAGGTTTCCTCCTTCATTCCCGAGGTCCTCACCACACCGCCACACTGCTGTTCCGAAGGGGCAACGTTCCGTCGACCTGGAGGGGCCTGGGGCGGGCGCGCGGGGCAGCCTCCTCGGGTCTCCCGCACGGCCCGTCAGCAGCTGCTGTTTTTGAATTCACCATTCTCCGTGATGGAAAGCTTGGTGGGGTTGGTGGGGGAGATGCCGTTGCGCACCTGCATGCTGTAGCGCTCCTTCACCTGCGTCAGCGCGCTCATCAGCCTGGTGTTGGCCGAATCCAGCGACACGATCCGTTTTTCCTACAACACACCAATCGGGGCTTTATTCGGGCTCTTTGTGGGCAGAGATACATGTCTGGAACTTTACTGAAAGACTAGCCCGTGCTTTCCCTCAAACAGCAGCACAAATGGAACGTCTCTGCCTCTTTCTGCACACTGATCCAGCTCATGTCCCCTGAGCCCGCGGGGTCTCCGTGTATTTTCTCCCTCTCTTTCTCCTTTCAACAAGAAGAGCTTGTTACGAATAATCTCCGCGGACCCAGGCCATCAGATAAAAACGACACCGTGCGTACCGCCTACCTACGCACACAGGTGTCGAGAGCCTTACTGTTTGAAGGGCTCTGGCCAGGACCGAACGTGGCAGTTAGGTGGCGAAGAAAGAAGCACCAGAGGTTTCATTCGGGGAGAAGTGCATGTGATCCATGGGCTCTGAGCCCCCAGACAGGGCGTGTCACGCACATTTGGAGAGAATTTGCACGGTGCTCAAAATTAACACGATACATGGTGGCAGTTCAGAGTCACCAACAAGGTGAGGATGCAACAGCAAGAGGGCACAAGGCAGCCAGAAGCTCAGACCGAGGGGTTACTGCAACACGGGGAGGGGTGTGGCTGAAGGGGCGCCGCGAACAGTACATGAGGACGAACAGAGAACGCAGCTCCTAGGCCATTCCAGCTCCGTCACTCAGAAAGCTGCCCGCTGAGGGCACTGCTTTCGTCTCACTTTTGAGTGTCTGCAAAAAATCGCTTTAGAACCATTATTTTGAGAAAGGG
Organism: Oryctolagus cuniculus; assembly: GCF_964237555.1. Classification (NCBI taxonomy): domain Eukaryota; kingdom Metazoa; phylum Chordata; class Mammalia; order Lagomorpha; family Leporidae; genus Oryctolagus; species Oryctolagus cuniculus. The sequence continues at coordinate 6,752,612 of NC_091438.1, read as the reverse complement.
CTGTTGAATACACATACACAAAAAAAATCCCCAGGGGTGTATGTGTGTGTGTGTGTGTAGGGGAGCAAACTAAAGGCAAAATGGCAATCTGCATAAAAAAAAATCACCCCATGAAAACATCATCAGTCTCACGCTCACAAAGATTAGGAGAGACACCCTAATTGTAGCGCCAGCAGCTAGGGGATGTACTCCAGAACCTTCCCAACACAAAGCCCACATGTTTCAGGAGACAAGGTTAACCAAGGCTTTTCCCATGCTCACCAAAGTAAGAAGCAAATGGCACGGGAGGAAAAACCCCAGGCCTGAAGCAGTCTTCCTGCTCTGGGGTTTCACAGTTCACCCAGGCCAGGGCACGGGAGGTTCACACACGGTGAGGTTCGGCAGAGGCAGAGGGCTCAGGGCTGCCGTGCACCTCACCAGGAAGCAGCAGCCGCTCCCGGGCGCCCAGCAGCACCACGCAGCCTGGAGACACGCAGCCAGGAGACACGCTGGGGCACGCAGCCTGGAGACACGCTGCCGGGCACGCAGGGGCAGGCGCGCTGCGGGGGGGGGGGGGGTGAGGAAAGCCACCCGGGGACTACAGCGCCCAGAGCCCTTTCTGCTCACCGGCTGTGCTACCGTAGTGGGCGGGCAGGGCGGGGTCCACACAGCAGCAGTGCCTGTGGTGGCCACAGTTTCAAAAGCATGAAAAAACAACAGAGTAGCACATGCTTGTTAACACTTACAGAAAAAAAAAAAATTGGTCCTTCCCCTCATGGAGAACGAGGTGTACATAAAACCCGAGTACTGACTATCCATGAATCTAGCATAAGATGCTCTGTATTTTGGAAAGGTAACTGTTTTCAGGCCTTTCAAGAACAATAATTATATTACAAAAATTAAGAGCCAATGGAGCTTACTGGGCTAACAAGCACAGATCTTTTAAAAAGCCAATAGTTTAGGATTGGCCAGCGGTTACTAGAAGACAAAAAGGCAAGAGGCACACATCATGTCCTTGCTCCTCCCCTATGGTTAGGAATGATCTCTACGCAGGACACTCATTTCTTGAAATGATGAAAGGAGAAGATATTTCAGTACCGGGATAAGTTATAAGGACCCAATGCTAAGGAAAGCAGGATTCTCCAGGGCTCATCTAAAATAAAAATCAGGTATTCATGGAAGACTATTTGAGTCTTACTGAGCCAAAAAGCAGGCCAAGCATTGTAATCTAAGATGGTAACTACTTATTGCCTAGAAGCAACAACCAAAGCTAAGCAACTCCCCCAACTAACCCGGATGTGTCCCCCTAGAGGAGCTCTCTTCCTAAGTCCCCTACCACACTCCCCCAAAAGAAAAGAAAAAGTAAGAAAACAGTATGTACATTTGGAAGTCAAGTTCAGTAGGCAAAACATGCTCTGATATTTGGGTTCCGCCTGGACTGGAAGTCAAAGCAGTCTAGTCGGTGCCTGACAGGAAGGAGTGGCAGGAGCTGGAATGTGTAGGAGGCTGGTACACCGGGTCAGGGCTGGGAACTGCTCAGCTAGAGAACGGACAGGTTTACTTGCCTGTTTGAATAATTTCATCTCCATTTATGACCTGTAATTTAACACAGCGGAGATATCACTTGCAACAGTAACTAGGCAGCTGCGTGGCTTCCACGGGAAGGGAGCCCATCTAGGTTCTCCATCTGAGTCACCCGGAGACATCCTGGGGGGGCGCTGTCTCCTCGTGCTTGGGAGTGGAGCACGGTACATCCCATGGTCTGATATTTAAGGAATGCTCCTTAGTACCACCATCAGCGGCCCCACGCCGAGCTACACAGTCCGGGAGGGGTGACTCTGCCGCTCACCACGGAGCGCTCATCCCTCAGCAGCTCTAGTTAGGAGGCTGGTGCGGGCCTGTGCCTTGTAGATGAAGTGGCTAGGGGCGGGGGACGGGGCGGGGCAAGCCCTTATGTGGCAGCACAGGGCAGCTGAAGGGGCACCTGGGTGCTACTGTTGGGTTTCACTTGAGCATAAGGAAATCAACTGTATTCATGTCAAATATTTTTATTACCAGTGCACCAAGGTACACGTGAGACAGAAAAGCACGGGTTACCTCGCTGGGAAGCCTTCACCCGCCAACATGTCTTTAGTCTATTCAATGATGCCACAAGGGTTGCTCTGCTCCAGCCACCACTTTGAAGGTAAGAGTTATCCGTACAAAAGAAAAGATCCGATGCAAAGCCATTCACCCCAAAGGACGCCCAGGGATGTTCGGTCTCGTTACAGTAAGGTTTTAATGGATCAGTAAGCCAACAGCTAGAAGTGAGAACCCTTCCTTTTTAAGTGTTTATAATTTGTTTGTATGTGGTGCAGTGGTTTTACAAATATGGTCTCGTGGATTTGCCAGGCATTCTCTAGGGATCTGGGGTGAGTCTCTGGTAAAACAATTTATCACACAATAATGCCTATATATATTTGAGTGGGAAACTTTTTATATCTGACCCACTGGCAGAGGATGGTCTTGGCTGTGGAGTGGTCAGCAGGAAGTGGGATATTGATCTATGGAAGGTGCCTTGCTTCCATCAAACTAGGCCAGGGAGCTAAGCTACGTGAGAACCCCTGCCTTGAAGTATGGGCTCCAAATATTAACCGAGTCAGCAGAGTGCAAGTCACTGATGCCGACAGGTCGTGATGCTCTCCTGGTAAGTGGAGACCAAGTCCTTACTTTCCAGAGCTTTTGAGCCCTGACAACTCATCTTCCCTCTGAGTCTATGACCCGATTACCTTGCTGTGGGTGTCGAAACAGGGGGCAGATCGGAAGTAGAAAGCTTCTGAAGCTAATGATGTTCTGAAGGCCAAAGTCAGCCAACATGCAGAGCCAGCCCACGGCCCACCCCGGCTCCCTCTGCTCAAGACTGGCAGTCTTAGGCCGGCTGGGATGGTTAGGAAGGTCTGCATTGTCTCATTAGAACTGAAACTTCTCATGTGTTAGTAGGCCTCTCCCTGCTTCATGCTGTTACACTGAAATGGCAAAAGCGGCAACCTGTCAACACTGCTTTCCCTGAACTGCCTTCTGTGTCCAGGGCGTCCTCTTTAGCCTCTGGGGGAATTCTCACAGCATGTATAGCAAGACGGCTTTGCCTCCCCCTTATTTATCTTGGGGACACCTAGAAAGATTATAAAGCAAAAAGGACCAAGTAAGACCATTATAGGCAACCTTTCTTCTGATTCTTAGCAGGTCCAAACATCCAGAAATATTTTGGGGGAACTACACGAATGAGAGTGCGCCACGACTCACACCTGGCTCCAAGTCTACTGTGTGAAGGAGTGTGGGGTGTGCGACGCGGTACCCCCCACGTTACGCCTTCAGCCTCACTGCTGAGCCCTCTGAGAATGGAGCTTCGCCCCACACTGACCTGGAAGGAAACTAGGCTGGTAAGCACATGTTAAGAACGCTGGGGGCTCTCACACAGACCACGGGCTCTTAAGTAGACAAGGGCACTGAACATCTATGAACAAAGTCTCTCTCTCTCTCTCTCTCTCTGGGTGAGAAACAAAAACCTGGCTGAGTTGTCTTCAAGGAGGCCGTATGTTCAGCGACTGGACCACCTGCTATCAAGACTGTGCCTGATGCCTGTTAGCTGTTTCACCTTAAGAAACACAACCGTATCTGACGCTGATGAGATGAAGAGGAGGGAAGGCACCTGCCCCGCCTCCTGGCTGTCCCTCTGGTCCCTCTGCGGGACGCTCTTGCCAGTCATCACCCTGGTGGCATCCTAGGCATCGGCTACACTGAGCAGAGGTGTCTACATTCTGAGTTCATCAAGCTGCTTTTCTATTTTTTTAAGAGAAAGTTTTATCAAAAGAGGCTCGCTAGGCACAGTGCCAACAAAGAAGGGCAGCAAAGCACATTCCGAACAGCAGTGCCAGACCCAGAACTGGAGGGGTGATGAGGAGAGCTGCCTGATCCTCCCCCTGCAACTCCATTACCGTCGGGGGCTAGAGGAGGGAGGCAGGGCACGTGACCGACAAGACCAGGAACAGCACAGCCAAGCAGTGGTCAGCGAGATCACAGGCCAGACACATGCAGTGCACTTCGGATGGTCACCCTCTTCCAGAAAGCCTTCCTTCCCGTAAGGGAAGAAGCAAACCCCATCATGCACTAGGCTGAGACCCGTGACGCAACTGGACTAAGCACACTGTCACTGCTGGGGTAGCACACTGGGCACAGTGAAAGGAAGGCAAAACGCTGCAGCTCTCAGAGGAACTGAGGTAATCTCCAAGAGGAGGTGCCGAGAACTCTTCACTGGCCTATTTTGCAGGGCCTGCCTTGGCATTTGCGAGGAGGAGAAATCAGGAAATAGCAGCTATTACAAACAAGTGCCTTCTCCTGCCTCCCAGCCACTCACCTGCGCGTCAATTATCTTCTGCTTTGCGTCGATAACCGCCTGCATCTCAGCGTGATCCTTCTTCAGTTCTTCCTCTACAGCCATTAGCCTGGGCCGGGGCAGGAAGGAGGAGTTACCATTTCGGAGAGAGGGCTGAGTATTCCAGCGAACAGGAAACTCAAAACTTCTCCCACCTCCCCAGCAAAGGCCTGCGATCACTCGTTCTCCTCCCCCACCTTTGAAGAAGACATCCAAGGTTGGCTTTTCTCTGCTTTTTCATCTCCTTTGGAGTGAACAGTATTCCCATAATCATTTCTTCTTTCTCCTCTACAGATCCCATCCCTTGCACAACTTAATTTCACGTTAAAATATCAAAGCAAACAACAAAGAACGCCCAACAGCTCTCTTCACTCACAGAGCTAAGCTTTCTAGGTACTCTGTAGTAGCCCTCGTGTCTCTCATTCGCCACTCACATTTCAGTCCACTGATGCCCCCTCCAACACTCTGGCTCTCAGTCAGATTGCTGGTTACTCCCACTACTACGACCTTTCGCCCTCCACTGACTGAACCAGGGCACAGCAACTGACAATATGGAAGCCTGGTGTACATGAGCATAGACTGAGGAGCCCGACCACCTGGGTCTCACAACACTACGTCACCTTGGGCAAGTGACTTCCATCTGTTGCCTGTTTATTTGTAAAACAGGAACAACAATGCCCATCTCAGAGAATGCATGAAGATTAAGCAAATTATTTTAAAGTCCCTGGTTTTTAGTGAAAAATGTGTACATGTTTGGTAAAACCAACTTCTCCCTTGGCATCTGTGGTACTCTTGGTCCTGTGGCCCTAAAGATAACCAGTGGAACTTCTTGCCGTGTCTCCGGACTTGTTTTTAAACGTGAAGTTAGTCTAGGACATTGGATATTCAGATTTTAAACAAAATGTATTTATAGATTTGCGAGGCAGAGAGAGTGGCACTGACACACACACGCAGAGTCAGAACAAGCTCCCGCCCACTGGGTCACCCCTCAGACACCTGCACTGGCCAGGGTGGTGCTGGGACATGGAGTTAGGTCTCCTACGTGGGTGGCAGAGGCTCAACTGCTTGAGCCATCACTGCTGTCTCCCAGCGTGTGTGTCAGCAGGAAGCCAGACATCAAACCCAGGCACTCTGAGAAGGGAAGCAGGCATCTAACCAGCGTCTTGACCACTAGGCCGAATGCTGGAATTCTGAGATTTCTCTAAACCTAGTTTTCCTTTGAAATATCAAGGGGGTCACTTTGTTTTTATTTTTCCAATTGTATCTTCCTAGGCAGTGCCCTAGGCCTCCTATGGATGCTGTTTGAAGAGACCCAGTCACCACACTGAGTACACAGGTGGCTGAACGTGGTGGCTGCTGCTGCTCCTCTGAGTCTCGCCGCCCCGCCTCCGGCCCCGCACCTGCTGATGATGCTCTTCATCTGGCTGTCCTTGTCCTCCTGCTGCCTGCGCAGCCGCTCCTCGCTGGCCTCCAGCCGGGCCTTGTACTCCAGCAGCAGCTTCTGCATCTGCTGCTCCTGCACCAGCAGGCGCCGCTCGTACTCCTCCAGCCGCCGGCTGGACGCTCGCAGGCGCTCCTTCAGCTTCGTGATTTCCTGTTCGTACTGCAGCAGAGACGAGGAGAGACACGCGAGTTACGCTACTGGTGACTGACTTCGGAGCGAGGACCGCCCCGGCAGTGCCGCGCACGCTGCCTGGGCTGCCAGGGCGCTCTCACATTATCACTGGCAGAGACGTGGGTGCAGCCGCACCCGCCTTCTAGAACTGCATTTGCAATCTTCACTTGGCATTCTATCATCTATATATTTTTGTGCCTCTCTCCACATTAAACTACCAGTTGCTACCAGCCACATCCAATCTGTGATGGTATAAAATGAGACGAGCAAAAAAAAAAAAAAAAAAAAAAAAAAAAAAAAAAAAAAAAAAAAAATCAAGCATTTAGAAGCTTAAAGAATCCCCTGACTATGACAGAAATGGTTTCTGTGTTATCACCGCGCGGCAGGATTGCTGACAGATCTCAGGATCTCGGCTCGGAGCGCTGTTCCCTCACTCTGCTAGGGGACAAGCGAGATTTTTTTCCTTGTCCAGCCACTGCGTCAACAGGCCGTATTCACACAGCGGTGGCTGGCGCTGCTCCCTAAGGCAGCCAAGGCCTGCATGTGCTCCAGGGCAGAGTAACACTGCCTTGTGGCTCATGCTCAGGACACGGCTTCTCTGCTCGGTTGGCTCCGTTCCTGCTGGAGCACACGTGTCTGAGGCCTCACTAAGAAGCCCTTGATGAATTAGGAACGCAGCACGGCCTTTCTCGTACTGAGGTCGTGGACGCTGGGCTGAGTACACGAGCGTGAGGTTCCCCAGGTGCAGTGAGAAGCAGAGGGTCTCACACGGATGGCCTACTCTCTCTCCCTGTTAGTGATCAATTCGCAGGGTGCTCTGTGCCCTGAAATCCATGTTCCCATGCTGTTTTCACATTTAACTGACCAGCAGACAACCAGTTACTGCCCACCCAACATTATGGTTCTAACCAGGGGTGGGGAACCTTTTTTCTGCCAAGGGCCATTTGGTTATTTTGGACATCATCTGCAGGCCACACAAAATTATCTACTTAAAGATCTGCCTGCTACAGATTTATTGAATTTCGAATCCTGCCTGTGGCTGCCTTGGCAGGAAAAGACCAATCTGTAGGCCTTGTATGGCCTGTGGGCTGGACGTTCCCCACCCCATGTACACGGTCATCCAGAAGGTCAAAGGTGAGAGTCTTGAAGGCCTGAAGAGGTAGACTGCATCGATAATCATAGTTAATTGTCTGGTTGTCAATTAATATGATAAGTCTATACAAGATGTCAAGGTTCTTGTCTGATAATCCTCTCTCCCCGCCCTGTGTCAACTTTTCTTGAAAAAAAAACAAAAAAACAAAAAAACAAAAAAACAAAAAACAAATAAAACCTAAGCAGCAGATAATATTCTTTTAATAATTATCTGCAGGGCTGGGCATTCTTTAACATTAACCCAAAGAGGCAAAAAGAAATAAACCAAACCCAAACCAAATTGTTACCCAGATATAAAGGGGAAGTCTAGTCCTTATATTATTTTTGGCTTTGCTTGAAGACTAACAACCAAGTTAAAGAGACACTAAGTATTTACCTAAAATGACTAGACATGGATAGCACAGTGTCTTGCAGATTAAGGCAATCTATAATTAAAGAGACAGCATTAGCCAACAGCTCTCCTCCAACGTACCATGGTGGCCACCTCCTACATATGTTCACGCTACTGCCCTCTTACACGCAGGTACACACCTAAGAGTTAACATGGGAGGCCAAGGTGGCGCTAGGAGTGGGGGGGGGGGTCAAGTCCTGCAAGAAGGTGGCGGGGCCTCTGGCTGCGCAGCACCGTCAGTGAGCACGCACGAGGTTTTACCTTCTCAGCATGCTTCGCTTCGTCTGGATTCTGCTCAGTTTCCTCCACATCCTCCTCGTACTGCCCGTTGTTCAGAACCCAGGCTGCTGTCCTCTCCACAGGCGACATGGTGGCAGAGTCCACGGGTGACTGAACCTGCATCAGAAACAGTCACGAGTAGCTCCCTGAGTGCTCCCTGACTTGTAGGTTTCACACAGTGGTTCCTGGAAGTCCTAACGCTGATCTTTCAGCATTCTAATACACCTTCTCACACCAAGGTCATATTTTATTAAGGCCAGGACCAGGGGTGGGGAAACAGAACATCCATTTGTGTAAGAACAGACGATTCTAAATAGCAATTTGTATACTTCACATCCAAGATTCAGGCTTTCTCTCCCTCTGCAAGAAGCCAAAGCCTTAAAACTGTTAATTCTGCTTGCCCAGTGGTCCAAATGCTGTTAGGTACTAACTAAATTACCTACTGATGATGACGAATGAGAGACATAATGGTTGACTGCTCAGGTTAGGAAACAACTGTTTAACCCAGAGATGACCAGGAACCCAAGAACTGACTAATGTTAAACTCACAAGGTGCCAATTTATGTATCAGAATACCTAATATGTGTGGTTTTCATTATAACCACTTAGACAAAGAGAAGGATAAGTGATTTTGGTTTTTATACACCACTGACTTCCTGATGGGTTAAGACCACTCAGGAGTCCATATTTTAGACAACAAACTTTCTCGATACATACAGGATCCAAACAATGGGCACTGGATAGTCTAAGGGATTTTTATATCTTGCTAGGATAGCAAGATATATAGCCTTTTCCCAATATAGATAGAGAGTTAAGAATTCTGGCTGGTGCCAGCGCTGTGGGATAGTAGGTTAAACCTGCTTAACCTATTGGTACCTGCAGCATCAGTATCCCATATGGGCACTGGTTCAAGTCTCTACTTTTGGTCCAACTCCCTGCTAATGGTCTGGAAAAGCAGCAGAAGACAGCACAAGTCCTTGGGCCCCTGTACCCACGTGAGAGACCTGGAAGAAGCTCCTGGCTCTTGGCTTCAGATTGGCCCACCTCTGCTACTGCAGCCATCTGAGGGTGAACCAGTGGATGGAAGAGCTCTCTCTCCATCTCTCCCTCTCAAATAAATAAATAAATAAATAAATCTTAGGGAAAAAAAAATTCTGCCTTTCAGGAACCAGTCCGACACCCAGTAGTCAAGTTACTTAGTCCCTTAAATACAGTTTTCCTAATCTACTGAATAGGGCTACCACTGCCATAGCCAACACCACCATCCTAACAGGGAGCTTGAGGACGTGGTAATATAATAATAACTTGGTGAAATAGTAAAGTGTGTGGAAGGCCTTTGGAAACTTCCGAATGAGACAGGTCAGATGTCTGTAATTTCTACATCTATGTCTAGAAAGCTGGCACTGGACACTGCACTTTATATTAGGCTACAGGACGCTAGTGCTTTTCCCACAAACAGTGATGGAAACACAACTTTTCCTGACTGGCCTGAGGGGTTGTGGGAAGGAGAGCGAAGGGGAGGGCAGGGGAGGGGAGAAGGAGGCAAACCTTGTAATCCGAGTTAGCCTTTTATAATTCAGATGGATTTATATTTGAGGACCAATACTCCATAAGCTCACAATTGAAGAGAATTTTCTCTCCTCTGCAATGCCATACATTCTAAGAATTTTTATTTCACTTTGGAATAGAACCTAGTTGAATAGAACCTAAAAAGACATTTTAAAAGAAGGCATGTTTTTGACGACCTTGAGAGTTAGAAAGATTAGATTTTACAACCTGTTACACAGATAAAAGATGGGTTAGGAGAGACTTGAAAACTAACTACACAGGCGGAAGCAGTATGAGGGTCTAAGATCTGAGTAAGAAGCTGGTTCAGAGCTGTTCAGATTCCAGATCTACATCAATGGAAACGGCTCCATGCCTGAGGATGGATGTATGCAGTTCAACTGTGAGTGAGCTAGCAATTCCTTTCATAAAGGCTTTTCCCTCAATGTATCAGAAACATGCAAGCACGTCCTAAACTCTAGCACCCGGTCTCCACTATGGTAGGTAGATGTGCCTCTTCATTTATTTGTATAACCACACCTATTGCTTTTGTCATCCCTAGCTTTTCACTGATACATTATTTACTTATCTCTCTCTCTCTTTTTTTTTCTACTTATCTCATTTAAAACCACCTTTTAAATTAGGTAAGCCCTGTGTTAAACAACATCAGTAAGACTCTGAATTTGATGTTTATATATATATATATGTATGTTTATAAATAAATGGCCATATATTTTTAATATGCATTAAAATATGTACTTGATTAATAATTACCTTGTACACACAAATAATTTTGAATATCACATTTTGGGCATTTACCTATGGGACCCAGTGTCACTTATAAAAGGAAGATAAATATCTCTAACAAGAAACAAACGGGATAGACTGTGAGAGCACTTGGTAAACTTCAAGGCACTTTACACACACAGACACATATACCACAGTTCTCCCCCTGCTGGACTTTAAAAGCGGAGTATAATAAACTGCTTTAGGACTGCTAAAGATAGGTTATTGTTTGATGTATGTGCATCTGAAAGGCAAAAGGATATATAACATCGAGGCTTAACAAATTAGTAGAAGGTCAAGTTTTAAAGGAGACCATTTTAAACAAGATTTTAGTTTTAAATCTTGTCACTTCAGCACAAAGAATACAGGAAAGCTGTGAAACCAGGCTTTTCTATTCAATAGCAATTTGAAATAAAGCAGTGAATAAAACTGATAACCACTGTTTAGAATGTATCATTTCAAGGCAGCTAACTCAACAGCTTTCTGTTCATGTAGTAAACAAGAAGTCGCCTGAATGAACTTTCTTTCCCTGTGATTTGTTACAAGTACCTGTCAAGTGTCTGTAAAAGCAATGCAAACCAATGCCATTCCTAGGAACACATGCAGGAGCAATCTTAGCTCTAACAGCACATTAAAACAATTAGAGAAACACTAAATAAGATGTAAAAACAAGGGTTGATTGATTCTATGGGTGAGGATGGCGGCTACTCTGTCTTCAGAAGGACTAATATAATGTCCAATGAATGGTGGGACATTAGTCAAAGGGAAATCATCATTCTGAGTCTATTCCTACTTAATTGGTTGACTCTTACTTTCAGCCACTTTCTAATATATCCTAGCACTTTGTCTAACATACAGTAGGTGGTCAACATAACAAAATAAAATGGACAAACATATCAGACCAATCTTAATTATTCCTTCTATTTATAAAAAAGCCTCAACAAAATCATAAAGACATGAGAAACTGATGTTTCATTTTTTCAAAGATTTATTTGTTAACTTGAAAGGCACAGTTACAGAAAAGAGAGAGAATTTCCCATCTGCTGGTTTACTCCCCAAATGGCCATTACATCCCCAAATGGCTGAGCCAGGCTGAAGCCAGGAGCCAGGAACTCAACTGGGGTGGCCCACATGCATGGCAAGGGCCCAAGTACTCAGGTCATCTTCTGTTGCTTTCCCAGGCATATTAGCAAGGAGCTGGATCAGAAGTGGATCAGCTGGGACATGAACCTTTGCCCATATGGGATGCTGGCATTGCACAGGGTAGCTTAGCCCACAGCAACACAATGCTGGCCCCATGAGAAACTACTAAGTCAGAAATAGTTATTATACTAGACTGGAAGAAAATAGAGGTGATTTTTATTTCAAAATTATTTTTTGTTGCAATGTGTTCTTCCTTTGAACTATACAAAAATAACATCCAATTGTCTTGAGCATTATGTGTGCTGGTCTTACTGCTGAATTAGGTTGTCAACCTAATAGCACCATATCCTAGAGTTCTTTCAAATGACAATGACTAGCTAAGTGAGCATTCACTGCTCAGTGAAGTGCTATTCATTTATTAACATCCTAGATTCTCTGAGAATTCATTACTAGCCTAACACCAAGAGAATGACATTTCCTGTCTTACCTCTCATCTGTTGGAAGGGTACCAAAGGCTTTTCCTCAATGACTGTTCCATCTCCTTTAGTCAGAAAAGAAAGAGGTTGGGAAGTGGTTCAGATCCATCTTGGTACAACCTCAGGAAGGGCCTTTACAGGCACTGAATTTCCTCAAGACCAGCAAAGAGGGGCCAGTGTTGTGGCTGAGTGGGTAACACTGCTTCCTGTAACGCCAGCATCCCACACGGGTGCCAGGTCATGTCCTAGCTGTTCCACTTATGATCCAGCTCCCTGCTAAGGACCAGGGAGAAGTAGTGGAAGATGGCCCAACCGTTTGAGCCCCTGCCACCCATATGGGAGACCTGGATGAAATTCCTGGCTCCCAGCTTTGGCCTAGCCCAGCATTGGCTGATGCAGCCATCTTGGGATGGAAGATCTCTGTCTCTCCCTCTCTCTCTCTGTAATTCTGACTTGCAAGAATCAATAAATAAATCTTAAAAACAAACAAACAAATAAAGACCAGCAAAGAAAATGAAAGATGAAAAAGAAACAAGGGAAAAAGAGATAAGAGCAGAAATTCCTGTTAAGAATACCTCCCTCTTGAGACAAAGCTGTACAGAATTTCTTGGGGTTGGGGTTGGGGTGGGATGCTTTAGGGCACAAGAGCCTGACAGTAGTTTCACTGATACTACAGTTGGTCAGAGTCTGAGTCTGTGAGGACCAAGGAGAAAAGGCTGGCTCTCTGCTCCCTGTTCCTTGCTAGTATTTATCAACAAGACTTGTTGACTTCAGTCTGTATAGGTTCCCATAAATGAATAATGCTTCTGCTGTCGACTCTGAAGAAAGGGCTAAAATAATAAGTAAACTCTGAGAGTTCTTGAGAAGGTTGGTTCGCAGAGGGTTGGACAACTCCCAGTTTGAAAACTGCAGTACCATTATCTAGAAGTTTTGGCAAATGCCTACTGTAAAATGCCTCTTCAAACCCGAGTTCTTAAGGTTAGGCAAAACGCTAAGTGTGAACAGCTCATATCTTGTAAATAAAGTCTATTATTTGTATAGAGTACATGACACATGAGAGACAAAACAGATACAAAAATGAGAAAAAAAAGAAACCTAAGTAGAAGCTAAAAAGGGTAAAAAAAATCAAAAGACAGCTTTCTGGAAAAAAAAATCTTTGTGTATTATTTCACTTGGATTTTACTTCCTTCCTGCTTGCTAAATGGAGAACACTGAAGCTTGTCACACTGCCAACAATGGCTGCTCCTTTGTGCTAAGATACAAATGGAATTTGCATGGGACAAAGCCACGATAATTATAGACGCCTACAGAACAATCCCCACAAAGAAATCCTCTAGTATTCGGGAGAGAATTCCCCAACACAATCTGCAATTAAAGCATGTAAAGGAATTTGCCTTAAAAATGTGCTGATTATACAGAACTTTCACGGAATGAGATGAGAACCCCCAAGCAAGAAATAGAAAGATAAGGAATAAAAAGTCAATGACCTAAGTTCAAAAGAATGAATCGCCTGGATAGAAAAAGCCAGGATAGAAAAACCAGAAACTTGAGCGTTAAAAGACAGTGATTCATGCTTCAACTGACATGACTGTGGCAACTGCAGCAAAGGCATAAACAAAGATGACTATTCAGAGCTGTGCTGGGATGTCTCTGTGACCCCACCCCACTCCACGCCAATGGATTCATCCTGTAGCTTATCAATGGCTGCGGCACAGAAATTAATATTTAAATTGGCTGTTGGAACATTGTATGGGTTTCTCATCTCCCATGCATCCAGGTAGCCTTTACTGGCCCACAGAAACACGCACTGTGTGCGTATGGGACAGGTGTCAAATCTTCCATAGGAACAATGTTATAAATGACAATGGCTTCCAGACAAGTACAAAAATGAAATTTAATTCATAATATTTATCAACAACTAACTTGAATCTTGGGACCCTGGGAACTGAGGATTATAAGATATAGGAGGAATGGGTAAGCAGAAAAAAAAATTTTTTTTTTAATTTTCCTTTTCTTTCCAGGGCTGGATCTAAGTCACTTTCTGAAAAGGAAGTGGAGGGGCCTTCCCCATCCTACCTTTCCTGCTAGTCTCCTGTGCTCTACTCCCTGCCTCAGCTGCGCTGCCCTTACGCTGCCCTCAGCACCCAACTGTAAGTCTTTTCCACACAGTATTCCATCTCTAAAATTACTTGTTTCTCTTCCCAACAAGCACTCTTAATTTTCTGAAAGTACCTGATACTACCTAGAGGCTAGTGCAAAAAGCAATGGGAGGAAACAAATTCACAACAAGGTATGAAGGATGCATCATCTCCTAACACACACACACACGTTAGATGCACAGGAGGGTACTAGGAAACGTTTGTGGCAAATAGAATTAAAATTCAAGGTTATTTTGGTGCAAAGTTTCTTTTGAAATCCATGGGTATGAGGGTGTCTTCCAAGAGCCTTGGAGGAGGGGTGTTTAGCCTAACAGTTCAGATGCCTATATTCCAGAGAGCAGTCGGGTTCAACTCCTGGCTTCAGCTCCTGCCAGTGTGGACCCTAGGAGGCAGTGGTGATGGCTCAAGTAATGGGACTCTTGCCACTCATTTGCGAGACCTGGACGAGTTTCTGGCTCAAGGCTTCAGCACTGGCCCTCCAGCTGTTGTGCACAAATGGGGAGTGAGATTGTTCACTGCCTCTTTGCCTCTCAAAAAACAAATATTGCATGGATTTCAAAAAATTTTGTAGCAAAAAAAATTATAACTCCATTATCCATGAACTTTTCGAGGTATTGTTGTATATTTACATATGCATGTATATATATATATATATATAATGTATCTAAACATACATTTTATATATATAAAACATGTAAATATATAATGTGCATAAAAGACATATTTTCTGTTTTCTTTAAATGAAAATAACTATTAATTAAATCAATTGAATTGGTGGCATTTTGGAAATGTGACAAAATAAAAATTAAGAAATTAAGAATGACCCACTAGCAGGTTCTGCCCAAAGGTCTACCCCTAGAATCTGCTAAACTTAGTCATGCTTTTCATTCCTTCTTCTACTTCTGTATCCTGGATTCTGTAAATGTTCCACTATTTTAAAGAAGCAACTATCGAAGCAGGAGCAATAGGGTCTGCTCGTGGCAGAACAGAGGCAGAAGCAGCTAAATGAGAATTTTGCAAAAGTATTAAAGATATACATTGGGATTTATTGCATAAAAGGATCTGTCACAGACTCTTTTACTCACAAAACCCCTAGTACTTATAAAGTATAATTAGGCTTCAATAAATTTAATGAATGCAAAACTTTTTAGGGGAAAAAAATCTTTTTAGAGATGAAAGACAGCCAGACACACACATGAGGGTGCTTCAGAAAGTCTGTGGGAAAATTGAATTAAAAGATAGCTTATTTTAGTACAAAAATTTTTTAATCCATGTATGGTTTTTTCATTTTCTTTGAACTTTTTGAAGTACTCGTGTTTGTGTGCATGTATTTTTAAAGTTACTTCATTGCAAGGAGTAAAGTGTGTATTGGTGCCTCAAAACATAACATGGAAGGTGGAAGTGACCGAATTATTTGCAAACAGTTTGATTTGTCAAGAAAGCTTGGAACTCTTACCATATAAAGATTGGTGGACACTAGCTGGGCTGTCCATTTGCAAATGTTTAGCATACCTGTCAGTCACCTGGGAGTCTACCTCTCTTAACCCCTTACCTTACCCCTTCAGGTGTTCAGATGTTTATTTTTTCTAGCCATTTCCAGGAAAAGACACGTGGGACTCGCTATTTCCAGAGGGAGCTGGGGGATGGAATGGAAGCAGTGACTTGAAATTCTTAGTCCAGAATGGAAAACTTTATTTATGGAAGCCTAAGAAAAAGCTAAGGGCTAACTTCCAGATTTCCCAAACACACTGTGGTTCCTCTGGCCTAGGGATTTCACGGTGTGAGTGTCTGCACTCATCTAACATCACAGATCTGTTCCAAGTGCAAACCCAGGCAGCCGAGGCTCTGCTGCTTGCGAAGAAGCTAAGGCCCCTGGGTGTTTGTCCCTGAAGGGTACTGAGTCAGGGAGCCTTCTGCTGCCTTACCGGGCCAGGAGCCGCCCTTACATTCAAAGGCTGCAGAAAATACCTGCATGTGCAAACCTCACTAGCAATCCAGTTCCCCAGCCATCTGTGTAAGAACCACCAAGGGAGACGTGGAGCGAGTAGCCGCCCACCCCTGCCGCACTCAGCCCTACCTGCTGCGTCTGCTGTCTCTGGATGGCTCTCACTTTGGGGACAGGGCTCTCTCTGGAGGAGGAGGACTGCTGCCGGGAGCGGCTCCCGTTCTGCACGGGTTCGGCCACCAGAGCTGCGGACGCCACGGACATGCTCCCGGTGCTGCGGAGCGAGGCGCTATGTGGCAGGGAGGGCGGGGCTTTGGCTCGGGCACCCAACCCGGCCTGGTCCATTTTTCGGGTTTGGGTCTGCCCAGTACTGTTTTGCCGTGGGAGAGCAAGAGGTATGTGTCTGTCCGGCACAGTGTGCCGCCTGGAGAAGTCCTCGCTCTGCGTGCTGCGTTTGGTGAAGTCTTCCATGCTGCTGTTGCTGGGCCCGCTGAGTTTGAAGTCTTCACTGTTGCTTTGGCTTCTGGAACTGGCAGTGCTCAGGTTCTCCAAACTGGAATCCACGGAGGCCTTTGGCATCGACGGAATCGGGTTACTGAGGTGGTAGACGGGGTTCTGGAATGACAAGGGCTGCAGGCTGCCTGGCTGGCTCAGGGCTGGGTGCAGGGGCCTTCTCACTTGGGGCGCGCTCTGGGGCGTGCTCTGGGCTTCCCGCAGCTGCGTGAGGCTGGCCACCTGGGAGATGGAAAGCTGGCTTCCGGTCAGGCGCAGCGGCACGTCCAGGACCGCAGACGCGTGCTCCACCTGCGCGGCGTGCGCGTCCTGCAGGTCCATGAGGGAGATGCTGCGGCCGTTGGGCAGGCTGCCTTCCTTCTCCTTCTCAGAGTGAGTCATGCTCTGCGAGGAGGCTTGCTGGACCAGCAGCAGCGTCTTCCCTCGGTAGTAGCTGTCTGTGTTGTCCTGGCTGGGAGACTTCAGCTTGTGCAGATCGCTGTGGGGAGGCAGAGGGCCGCTAATTACTCTCGAGTTAAGGCTTCGACTCAGGCACACAGACGCTCCTGACTGTTCACCGGCTGTCGGAGCGGGTTTCGGCCTTACAACTCTCATCAAACCGTGCACTTTACGTAACACGGGGTACAGCATCCCATCACTGTCGTCCCCTTTTACTAGCATTCCAGTAATTCCTGAGGAAGATCTAATGCCTTCCCGAGGGATTCCAATTCATACTGAATGAGCTCTGTTTAAACTGTCAAGAGGCATTCTGAGTACACGACCGAGGGACCCCGTTAAAGGCACATATGTGGCCGATTCAGAAAGTCTGAGCACCAACAATGTGTCTGCTTGTCCAGCTGACACAGCCAGGTTGAAAGGACTTTTAGCAAGGCCTGCAGAGTTTCAAGTGCTACAATACATGCAAACGTCAATTTAATAAAGCCCTTAGCCTTCCATCCAAGCAGGATATGGATTTTTTTATACATTTGGTGACTATAACTCTATACTATCATTCCAGAAAATAAGTGATCCTGGATTTTGTGTTTTACGACAAAGCACTACTGGGTTTGTCTTAGGTCAGACAATTCTTTTCGATCGCTCAAGACTTTTCAAGTTGTAAATCCAACAAATAAGTATGTAAGCGTTATTTCTCACGTACCTGTCAGTGGGGTCTTCAAATATTTTCTGCAGCCCGGAAGAGAGGCTTCCACTGACATTTGGACTTGAGCTATGCTCTGTGAAGCGTCTCAGCTGCTGCTGTATTGGCGTAGGGTTAGTCAGAGACTTGGTGATATCAGCAAGAACGCGAGGGAGAGGCCCCAGTTTTGCCACGGTCGCCTGTAGGAAGGAATTTTCACCCTAATTGGATAACAAGCATTGCGATATCCACCACAGGTTGTTTTGGGCACCACGATGCCCATTGATGGAGGGGTGTGGTTGGAGGGAAGGGTAGGTGATTGCGTAGGGGAGTGGCAGGTTCATAATGCATTGTTATGGAGCAGCGGAACCATGGCGTCGAGATGAATGGAGGCGAAACAAGGTGCAGCAGACATTGAGGAAAGAAAGGAAATAGAAATTAGCATTACGCAAATAAAAAATGAAAACACATGCTCAAAACAACCAAACTGTTGCCATTCCAACTAAAACAGGCATGCAAAGCAAACTGAATCTTTGGGAGGCTAGCGGACCGAAGTGGGGCAGGTGAGGGGAGGAACCAAACACCTTCAGACCAAAGGGAACTTCAAGACCAGAGGAGGGTCGGTGTGATGGAACATCCGGAGAAAAAGGATCATGTGAGAAGAGATGCATGCCAGCATACAGGGGGTGCCGCATTCCGGGGTGCAGTGCACTGCGGGGCACGGTGGGCACGGCCGTTATCTACCCCAGCCAGTCTTGGGAACCCTGACCTACTGCCAAGTGAGTTTCCATCAGGAAGCTACTGCGATTGTTTTTCCAACAGTGAAATCGGGTGAAGTCTATGAGATATGTCTGGGTGTACTCCTGGTTTTCAGGACTAAGCACAGACTTCTAGGGAGAAAGCCTGACTGCACAGACAAGCCTAGTGCTTAAACAGACCCTGGCCCTGGGTGAACCAGGCCTACTTCACAGGATAACTGGAACAGTAAAGACTACATCCCATTCTAGTCGTTCAAACAAGACGAACATTTCAGTGCTTGCTTTATTGGTCTCCATCACTTGTCTTCTTTAGGGAATTCTTACTCCCGTGGGGTCTTACAGGCCCCTCATCTGTTGGGCCGTTTCACATGGCTGCCTCTGTGTGTTCTTTGTTTCTGAACCACTGAGGTTCTTCCCTGCTGCTGCAGTGGACACAGACGCTATCCGAGGGAGACCTGCGCTTGCTCCGCAGTGCTGCGCCAGGACGCATATTCAGGGAATTTACCCTCGGCAGAGCTGGGACCTCACATCCAGCTAGTGCTGCTGAGAGTGAGAACGCGGTCCTGGGGACAGGCAGCCGCGGCCTGCCGCACACACGTCCCAAACCCTGCTAAACAGCATCATTCATGTTTCTCAAAGGAAGTCTTTGCTCATGGGATTTATTTCCCTTCAAATTCTATTGGCATAGCATCTTAATGGATAACAGGAAAATGGAGAAAGACAAATACATGTATCCTTATTATAGAAAACTAACCATCTTCTGAAGTTACTCTCACATACCACTATACATATTTATAGAGTACATGTGGCAAACAGAAATACCAATAAATTGTGATTAACCTAGCCAAAGCTTATGAGAGTATTTTCTACTATAAAACCTACTCCTTTTTATAAAATTCAAGACAATGACCGGCAAGTTATACTTTAACTTATAAGTATCATATATATACCAAAATTCTTGAATTATAGTCATAAAGTAAATGATTAAAAATGGTCATTCCTGTGTGTATTCTTAATTCACAACTATGGAGAAAGAAAACTTCAGGATTGTCAGATCCCACATGATTCTTAGCACTAATAATTATATCAGACTTAGTTTCTAGGCAAGTTTCAGGATATGTACTGTATATAATTTCATGGCTTTCTAGAATTTCCTGATTATAGATCAAATATTTTATTCAGAGCTGATAGCTGTTTATGCTAGGACTTGCGGGACAAAAGATTCAACTAGCAGAAAGGGTGAGCACCCTCGTGCGACAGGTGCATTAAAGCTCTCCATCTGTCATCTCTCATCACTCCACCAGCCTACTTTACCTTATCAAGTTGGGAAACTACTTCCCACAGTAAGGAATGCAAAACTGAAAGCTCTCGGCCCAGATCAATGTAACCATCGAAGCCCGGGGTGTTTGAGATGGTGTCTGGATTAGAGATCTCCAAAAGAAAGCGCTTCATTCCACCCCATTCGTGTTCTAAAAAGTCATTCATGAATGCCATGTATTCCTCTTTGTTACCAAACCTAAAGGAGAGGGTGAGAAAATGAGAAAGGACATGTTCAAGAAAAGAGAATCCATCATTTTGAGTTGACTACATGCAGCTATAATATTTATAATATTTAATAGAGGTATTGACTAATTTTACTATCTGTAGGTGATAAATACTAAAACATATTTCCTTAATATGTACTCAAGGACTTTGAAGAACTAACTCTTTCTGTAAGTCAAACTGTTTCTATATTTCTTGGCATTTAAAGCTCTTTGTAATGTAGCCCCTCACCAACCAGTAACAAAGCTTCAGTACTGCCTGCTTCTTCCGTCTTCCACGCGCATCATACAGCAGTCACTCTCACCTGTTTCAGACCTCAGCGGACAGTACTGAACACCATGTGTTTCCTACATGCACATTTATGGCAGCTTTGGCCTTCGCACCTAAAGGAAGCACTTCACAGCTTCCCTCTGACATATCTGAATTGCTAGCACTTTGGTGCTTTATGGTCATTACCAAGCAAAATAAGGGTCACCTGAACACAGCCACTGTGACACTGTGATGGCTGATCTAATAACCAACCCGTGTGCTAAGTGACTGACTGGGTGGCTCCATCGGACAAAGGATGATTCACATCCTGGGGCGGGGGCAATTTCATCAGGCTACTTAGAATAGTATACAAAACATGTGAATTACTGATTTTGGGGATTTCCCATTGGATATTTTCAGGTTGCAGCTGACTACAGGTAACTGAAACCTTGGAAAATAAACCTGTGGGTAAGGGGGAGGGGAAGGGACTGTTGTACTCCTCCTCCTCCAAGCCTATTTGTTTCCGCTATGGGAGAATGTCTCAGCCTAACTAGACTGTAGCTCTCTTCAGGGCCTAGCGTAAGCCCACAATAAACTAGACACAGTCTTTATCAGAATGGCTCAAATGCGGGTAAATATGTGTACTTCTGCATGGGCTTCTGCAGAGGACACACCAAGTTCAAACAGTGCTCTTCCACAACACCACCATTTACACTAGAAAACGATCTGTTTCATCAACGCTCTAACTTCACAGACTTGTCTGTAAGACTTCACATGGAGAAAACCTGTGAGGAATTCCTTGCTGGTCATTTCTTAAAACTTGCTGAAGAAAAGGTTTGAAAACAATGCAAAGTGGAAAGAAAGAAGACAGTGTGGGTGTCCCCACAGACCGCACAAGGACATAAGCTGCAGCCATTAGTTGCTTGCCTGGAAGTAACTCAAATTCCCTGATGGACTCCTTCATCCCTGCATTCTTTCAAGAGACGGGTTCAGTGCCACACCCTGTACTCTTCCCCACCCCACCCTCTGCCTTTTCCCCCAAGTTTGTAAGCTCCCTAAACCTGAAAAACTTGAATGAAGAAACTCACCTCCGACGACTGCCCCCCAGCCCCCGACTCTGGACTCCTAGCCCACCCTAAGCTCTATAGGACCCAGCATGCCGGAGGACTGTGCCCTCTGCCACGTGCACGCCGGCAGTCGGCCACCTCTGCAAACTGATGTACTTCCTTCTTGAACAAATTCATTTTGGCTGCGAGCTCATTTACCATCTCCTCTCTGTTCTGCTCCCCTTCTCCTTACCCTCATTCCAACTACACAGACGTTAGCTGCTGTTTGCATTTTTGAGTGCGTTTCTCCCCAGTTGCTTTCTCTTAACTTTGTTTTGAAAAATTTTCAACCTACAGAAAGGCTGAAAGAATATACAATGAACACCCATTTGCCTCTCATCTATATTAACCAACTGCTAACATTTTGTCAAGTTGTCTTTCACTCTCCCTCTTTGTACATAAACATTTACTTTTTTTCCTGAACCATTTTAATCTAAGTTGTAGGTATCACTTTTCAACACTTTAGCACCCATTTCTTTAGAATAAAGCATATCTCTTACATCAGCCAATGTTACTTTCACATTAAGACTTTTAAAACACTATTCATGAATTATCTCACACAGTTCATAGATTTCACCAATTGTCTCCCAGATGACTTTTACAGAGTTTTTTTCCAATTTGACATCTGAGTAAGTTGTGAGTATTGCATTTAGACTATTAATCTAGAATAGCCCCTCTCCCATCTTTTGCATTCTTCTTAACACCGTCCTTTGTGAAGTGGCCAGACTGTAACCACAGAATTTCTCTGACTGTTCTTTCAACTCTTTCACACTTAGATGTTTGTGTTTTTACACTGCCAGATGATAGCATATGTATCACATTTTATCTAATCTTTTTTCTTTTGGCCAAAATATTTTTACTAGCCCTCTTCACTCAATATTCTATCTTCATCACTTTTTCGTATTATTGAATATTCTTTGAAAAAGTTGCAATGGCTGCAAATATCCCACTCAATTTTCGTACAGCAGTTTACTTAATACATAAGATGTTCTCAATTTTGGATAATTTTTGTTAATACTACAATGACAATCTGAGAGAGGATGCTCCCCACATCCAGACTTTAGGCCTCACATATCTTTTAGACAGCGTGCTTTTAGAGCAGTAGCAGCATGACCTACTTGGCGAAGTTGGCCAGGTTCTGAATGACCTTGGCAATGAGAGTGAGTGTCCGAGAGGTGCGGTCATCAGGATACTCCTGCATCAGGTTGAAAAGACTGGGCGACATGATGGCTGGGCACAGGAAACGGAGAAACAACGAGGCACTGATGAGCCGCTCGCTGATGTCCTGCTTGCCTCGACTCAGGCACTGCTGCTTCCAGGACGCAAACACTTCTTTCAATTCACGAGGGAAAACACTGGAGAAAGGAAAAATACCCAAAGCCCTAAGTGTGAAAGTGCCAAGACCCAAGGCAGCACAAGTGACCCAACCCTGACCAAGCTGTAGGGAGGACCCGGTAGAGATCCAGTAGAGATCCAGGAATGAGATTCTGCCTGATTTATGGCTAAGAAGTGGCAGAAAATTCACAGAAGGCCAGATGGAGACTGGAAACCCAAAGCTACAAAACTCTGCATTACTGTAAAATTAGTTTTGCACAGTGAAAAAAAAATGACACGACGTTCCTGACTAAACCATCTGGTTGAATATAGCTTACCATAATCTTGCTAAACACTGTTCATCAAAAATCTCCCAAAATCTCACCAATTGCTGGGGTTACAGCAATGACCAAAATTCATGACACATCTGTTCAGTAAATATTTTAGAAAGCCAGAAAAATGCTTTTGGTATTACAGAATGTAGTATAATATTTTGGGAAAGAGTATATTTATGTAGACAGCCAGTTTCAGAAGTACTCCTGTTTACAACAGAGATTTACTTAGAACTGTATTAAGAGAACTTTCGACTGTGGTTGGGAATAACAGCACTGTCATGATAGGTAAGTGATAAAATGGAAGTTCTGTAAGCTCAGGTGCCAGCCCACCAGTAAGAGTTGATGATCTTGCAGAAAGCCAGCTCGCAGCACATCTTCAGGTTGCTCTGATGGTCTATCAGTTCACTAGAGGAACATTTGCTGGGGTCCACTTCGCAGTTCTCATCCGACTCGTACAAAGCTTTGATGAACTCCCCTATTTGAAGAGCGAAGATGAGGAACAGTGTAACTATCATTACAGGGTTTAACTGAATAGAAGACAAGGATTTAGGATTTCTGTCCAATACATAGATTGGGGAGTCCTGTTCTCAGACCTCACATGGAAGGCAGGAAAGAGTGCCCGTGAAAGGTCACTGCTGCAGAACCAAAGGTCAACACATCCCACAGATCCTGATCATGTTCCTTATCGTGGAAGAGGAATAACAGCCATCATCAAAATCTCATCACAGTGTTTATATAAAAATCATAACAATACTACTTTAAGCAACGCAGTATCTTTTATCTGAAACTTATAAACATGTTTAATTAGCATGAATTTGCTATTTGTTATAAGGCTCTATCAGAGTGCCCAATGTTTTTGATATTCTTGAAGAACAAACAGCCAGTCTTGATCGAATGGCCCCCTAAGGTTTTAAGTCAGCTGCTAATGTAGGTGCCAAAACAGATGCAAGTTAGGGTCTCTGGGCTAGTGCAAAATTGTAACTGAAGATCTCTTTGAATAACCTGGACATGCTTTTCCATATAGGTCTGGCTTAAAAACCTCTTCTATTTATAGTCTATCCTTTATAAATTTATGCCTGAAATTCCCTGAGACAACAAATCCCTATCTTGTTTATCCTCCACTATACACTTTTATATATCTTCTACTGATCCATGTTGCACACGGTTTTGTGCCTATTTGTTCATGTGTCTGTCTCATTTCTAGGATGAATACCGTCAGAGGTACCAGGTTTTATTCATGTTTAAAGCCCCAGACCCTTGAATAGCCCCCAAAGCATTGTCAGTGCTCCATAAATAACAGCGATGGTAGCTACATATGCTTGGGTTTCTTTTTCTTTACTAACAGGTCTTTGTGAGAGGGGTGTGGATCTTCCAAGGATCCTTCCAAGTCAGTTTATATTGCTTGAGGTTTGGGCTAGTTATGGCAGAGTTCATGGAACTGAACAGTAATTCTTGCAAAATTAAGTAGCAGTAGCAGTATGAAAAGCATTTTCTATGAAAATGGTTAGTGTTGAGATAAAGGGAAGCTTCTAAAAACAGCTACGACAGAGGATAGCTCCTTGGGAAAACCAGGCTTGGAGACAGAAAACAAAGAGGGATATAGAAAAGAAGGTGGTGTGCAGAAAAGGGTAAAGGCTTTGGAGCCGGAAGACCCACGATCAAATGCTAGATCCATCACTTACATGACTGTGTGGCTTCGAAGTCACTAATTAGTCCAGCTGCAGTTGTCTTATTTGTAAAATGGTGTTGGTAAGACTCAGTTTGTACTGTTGTGGTGAGGATTGGAAATGATGTATGAAAAGCATGTAATATGGCACTTAGCAGGGACTGCACCAAAAAGTATGGTTTCACACAAGCTACGCAATTTTAAAATAATTTCCATGAAGTGGAATAGCCAAAACCAGTACATCTGACATAGTCACCAATTCTTGCAAGATATGTATTCAATATGTTCTTCAAGTCTCTTATGTGTCTCTACACAGTTTACATTTACAGAGTACTTAAGGGGCCGTAGCTGTGGTATAGCGGGTTAAGCCTCTGCCTGCAGTGTCAGCATCCCATATGGGCACCGGTTCGAGCCCTAGCTGCTCCACTCCTGATTCAGCTCCTTACTAATATGCCTGGGAAAGCAGTGTAGGATGGCCCAAGTGCTTGGGTCCCTGCACCCATGTGGGAGACCTGGAAGAAGCTCCTTTCTGGCTTTGGCCTCCCCATTTGTTGAGTGAACCAGTGGATGGTAGACTTCTCTCTCCCTGTCTCTTCCTCTGTCTCTAACTCCGCCTTTCACAAAGAAAATAAATTTTAAACACACATACAGAGACACATTCAGCACTTCAAAAAATAAATAAATGAACAAACAAACAAACCAGAGTACTTAAATTTAAAACAAAGCCATCAGTGTCAAACATCCCACGTAAAACTGGCCAAACCGGAAATTTGTAACATAAATATCTGTTTGTTTAGGGGCAGGCATTTGCGGCAGGTTAAGCCTCCACTGTCTCTCTGTCACTCTGCCTTTCACATGAAAAAAGAAAAAAACCTAAAAAATGTTCTGCTCAGTGAGTTCGTTTAAGTTATATCTATTCTAGGAAACAATGCTCACATTAATGAGTAACATGAATATTAACAACCTTTTCTCTTAATCTTCAAGAAAAGAACAAAATCTCTCTAGAGCTCACAAGTCAGCTGTCTGTGCTGCCAGCCTAAAACTGTCTCCCTGGTTCTGATATGCTTAATTCCTCCAAAATACAGAAAAGCATTTGCACTTTTTAAAAAAAATTTTTATTTAAGGTATACAAATTTCACGTGTCTCCTATTATATACAGACTCAGGAACACAGTGATAGTTAATCTGACAATGAGAGAGGTATCACATTGAAAAATGAAGCTTTTATAAATTTGTACCTAGAAGGTGCTTATCTGTTCAAAATTAATGAGACAGATTTAAAACCCATTTAAGTACATTCTCTTGCCTTTGAAACACACAGCACCAAAGGAGGTGCTTTGTGAGTTGTTTAAATACATGTCTGCGCCTAGAATGTTCTATGATGTGCTTTCTGTGTACATCATCAATCATTAATAGTAATTGTTCATTACTATCTAGTGTCAAAATTTCTCGACTAGGAGCAAGTCCACAGGTATGGACACACTACTGCTGCCAGGGTGCAACTCAGGTCCCTTCAGGGATTTCCTTTCTCTACCTCACAGATGGCATTTCCTGAGTGTCACAGACATCAAAATGCAATCTGATCTCAATCTGCAAAGGTAAAAAGGGCTAACAGATGGGAGAGTTCAGTCTAAATTTGAGGCAGCATCGGTGTAGTAAACAGTGACGCTTTCATCAAGATAAATGCAGACTGGCAACTCTTAACATCAATTCTCTTTGAAAATTCTACAGGTGGTTCAGAAATGGCATCTGTTCCTTGCCCAAAATGTGTGAAATACAGTCACATTTTGATGGGAC
Organism: Oryctolagus cuniculus; assembly: GCF_964237555.1. Classification (NCBI taxonomy): domain Eukaryota; kingdom Metazoa; phylum Chordata; class Mammalia; order Lagomorpha; family Leporidae; genus Oryctolagus; species Oryctolagus cuniculus. Next base: position 6,726,335 of record NC_091438.1, on the reverse strand, counting down.
GACGAAAATACAAGCCTTGTCCTGAAGCAGCTCACCAGTGAATTCTGTTCACGCTCCCGAAGGAGCAGCCGTTTTTATCACCTGGCCCTTGCTCTTGGATCACAGACATGATCACAGAGCTCTGTACTTGAACTGTGTCCCATGCTCAGGGCATCAGCTGCCATGCTGCGCTGAGTCAGTCAGCTACTTGTTCACTGTTCTATGGAAGGTCTTGTATTCACTTCTCACCTTGGAAATTCTTTCATTCAGAAATCTCATCTAGCACATTGAACTTTAGAATATGAATGACACGGCCGGCACTGCGGCTCACTTGGCTAATCCTCTGCCTGCGGCGCCGGCACCCCTGGTTCTAGTCCCGATTGGGGTGCCAGTTCTGTCCTGGTTGCTCCTCTTCCAGTCCAGCTCTCTGCTGTGGCCCGGGAGTGCAGTGGAAGATGGCCCAAGTGCCTGGGCCCTGCACCCCATGGGAGACCAGGAGGAGGCACCTGGCTCCTGGCTTCAGATCGGTGCAGCACACTGGCCGAAGCAGCCATTTGAGGGGTGAACCAACAGAAGGAAGACCTTTCTCTCTGTCTCTCTCTCTCACTAACTCTGCCTGTCAAAAAATTAAAAAAAAAATATGAATGACAGATTTTGAAGAAATCTGGCCAATAAATATTCATTCCTCTGTTCACAGAATGAGGAGTCCTATATGAGGTGCTTCACTGTTGCCTTTTAGAAGACAATACAAATTTTTAAAGCAAACCTTGAGAGATAATTGATGACTATTCTTTATGTAAATGAGACTATGAACTTCTCTGTACTTTTCCTAATGTCAATGAAAATCCATCTTCACTAGTTTCTCATAAATCACCACTAAATATTAAACTTTTTAAAAAATTTGTTTTCATTTTAATTTGAAAGGCAAAGAAACAGAGATCTGCCATCTGCTGATACAGTTCCCCACATCAGCCAGGGTTTGGTCAGGTCAGAGCCAGGAGCCAGGGACTCCATCCAGGTTTCTCATGTGTGTGGCAGGGACCCAGGTATCTGAGCCGTCATCTGCTGCCTCCCAGGAGCACATCAGTGGGAAGTCAGATTGGAAAATGAGGAGCCAGGATGCAAACCAGGCACTGTGACATGGGACCTGGGCATCCTGCACTGAAACTCAATCACTGTGCAAAATGCCCAACCCCCTTAAACCAAAGCACATGACTGACAGAGAAAACATGAAGCTAGCAGGAAGAGAAAGAAATCTGCTTCTTTAGAGTAGAAAACAATGGCTACCACTGTGAGTCCACTTCATGTGAACACAGTAGTGCCGCTCCTCGACCATGGTTCACTTTTCCCTCCTTACAACCTGGCTCCTGCCCTCCTCATACCAGTCTGAGCCATCACCAGTGATTTTTGAACTTGTCACATGCAATACCCATTTTTTGTTGCTGTTGCTCTTTACTTCCTGCAATATCTTCTGATCTTCTCTAGTGGTGTCTAGGACTCAGCGTTAGTCTGGCTTTCTCTCTTACTACGCTGTTGCTTTCATTCTCTGATCACTTCTGTTCTTCCTTCTGTCCCGTAAACCCAGGTGTACTGTAAGATCTGTCTTTAGGTCTATTTTCTTCTTTCTCTGGCAATCTCATAGCTTTATTTAAACCCTCCACATGGGTAAGCTGGTTTCCAACAGCCAGCTAGACAGATGTCTGTAGATCTTTCTTACCTCAAACCTCTGAGATTTCCTGTTAGAACTTCACATTAAATATAAATGTGAGGTGGAAATAGAATTTCCCATCTTTTAAGCCTACTACTTAGATGATTTCCAACTCTGTTAAGAACCTCATTATCCTTCTAGTCACTCACAGAGACCAAAATTCTCTGTAATACTTGACCCCTCTCCCTTTCCCACAGACTGAAAAAGCTGAGAAAGTTCAACTTCCTAATAGTTCTTGTGCCCACCTTTTTCCCACTGCAGTGAGCTCCCCCTTCAGAGCCTCATTATTTCCTGCCTCCCTACACAACAGCTCTCCACTGACCGCGCTGCTTCCAGCTGCTTTCTTCGACAGCCCGACTTCATCAGTTAAATTAACTCAACGGAAGACACCCTGCTTAAAATCCAGTGGCCCCTGAACCATCACTGTGAAATCGAATCCTCAGCCAGGCATTCAAAGCTCTCAACAAACTGGTTCTACTTGTCTTCTCATCTTTTATTTTTGTTGTTGCTGTAGTTTACTTGTCTTCTTCATGCTTTTTTTTTTTTTCCAGCTAAAAGGTTTTATTATATACATGCCTGGGTCTTCCCAACTCTATGGCTTTTTGTTCCTAGGGTTCTCTGTCCCATGATAATCCTTACCACAGCTCTTGCCCAACACCTTTTATAAAAGCTTTCTACTGGGGCCAGAGCTGTGACATGGAAGGTCATCCCATATGAGTCCCAGCTGCTCCAATTCCGATCCGGCTCCCTGCTAATGTGCCTGGGAAAGCAGCGGAGGATGGCTATCCACATGGGAGACCTGGACGAAGCTCCTGGCTTTGTCCCGGCCAGGCCCTGGCTGTTGTGGCCATTTGGGGAGTGGACTAGCGGATGAAAGATATCTCTCTATCTGCCTTTCAAATAAATAAATATATCTTTAAAAAAAAGCTTCTACCCTTCAAGCAATACATACAACATATATTTAGTTCATATAGGAAATTTTACAATTCTATTGGCTTGAATAAATAAACTTAATTCTTAGGAAAAAAAACACAGGATTTTTTTTTTGGTTATCTTTATATCTATACTGTAAGCTCCTTGAGGGCAAAAAAATCTGCACTCATTCAACATACCTTTACTGATGATCTGCTCTTGGTATCACATGTCACTGTTGAGCTAGAGCAAGGTGGCTAGTGCGAATTAAAATGTGTGGTATAATGAAAAATACCAATTTTCAAAGAGTATGATGAAGTAAAATCAAACCGTTAAAGTAGTATTTGGATATACTGGGTAAAATAAACTAGGTTGTTGATTTTGCCTGTTTCTGTATTATCTCCGCATGGCTCATGCCATATTTCTAGAGAGCGCTGCTCCGCACTCTGTGGCAAGTACTGGGGATAGGAGATAATCAGTTCTTCATTCAAAAACTATGCCTGCTCTACCGTGGTGCACATCAAAGCGCCCAGCGCAGCACCCTACCCTGGTGGTTAACGGCTGAACGTCATGACCAGATCTGGAACTGCAAGCCAATGCTTAGTCAGCAAGAATCCTGACTGGACAAAAATTAGTTATGTTAAACATTCTGGAGACCTTGAAGGCAGAAATTTGGAGTTGAGAGAACTGGGGATAATATCTTCTTTTTTGATTAGAGTTCTGTGTTCATGATGATAAATGCTGGGTTAACACATTTGAGATCAACGTCATATAAGAGTACTTCAAAAAGTTTATGGAAAATAACATTTAGTGTGGGGCCAAAAATTTAAAATCCATGCATATGAGGGGTCTCATGGAAAATGTATTATGAAGAAAACTAGACATCAATTTCAAAAGTTTTTTTTTTTTACACCAAAATCAACTTAGCTTTTTACTCCATCTTTCCACAAGCCTTTTGAAGTACACTTGTATGTTTATATCAGGATGTAAATAGCCAATTCTTCAGGGGAAACAGCTCAGCTCAGGTCTAGTAGTGACACCAATTACCATTATTATTAGTTCCAGAATCAGGGACTTAGGTGTATACTGGTAGGCCTTCTATTTCCATACATACTGTAAGAAACCAATCCCGAGACTTCTTGCAGCTGAAACTCACACTTGAATATTCTAGAGAGCTGGAATTTGGCCTTGGCTTGTCTTTCTCATGAGGGTGAAACAAGAGTCAAAATGGGAAAGAAGAGCGAATAAATGTTTTTCTTTTCCATACCCAATGCATCATGAAGATATTGCTGTCCCACCAACTTGAGGTATTCCTCAATGGATTTGGTGGCAATGGTGTTCTCTCTGAAGATTAAGACATCATGCTCGCCACAACGATCCACCTCAGACATCACCAAGTCGGTCAGAAAATCCTGGTGGAATAATGTTCAGTCAGGCCGAGAGCAATGGAATAAATAATACACATTAGAAGAGACTGATGAAACACCAGACGCCCCCGTAAGTGCTGCTGTAAAACTAAAGCTACAGATTGATTTGACAGAAAAAAGGCGGTCAGGATTAGATTTTAGGGGTCACTCCCCCTATGTTTCAAATTCCTTCCAAGATTTTTCATTGCACTTTTGATAAAAACCAGAATTCTGAATGCAGTCTCCATAAATTTCTATCTTTTCTGTCTCTCTAGCCTCGTCTTGTGCCATTCTGCTCCAGCCTCAGGGGCCTTCTTGTTCGGTCCTTTAATGCACACACCACCGCCCTTCTACATACAATGTCCTCTATTCAGCAGCTGCCTGGCAAATGCTGTTCTCAGTTCTGCTCCACTCCCACCCTTGCTTCTGCCCCCACTGTCAGGGAGCGAATTCCTGGGCTCCTTTGGGTCTTAGTTCACACACCATTTCCTCCAACACTGTCCCCAAACCCGCCTTCAGGACCTTTGTTCCACACCCTTATCTTGTGTGCCTCACTAGAATTGTTACTGGAGAAGCTACTTCATGAATTAGCTGACTAATACAGATTTTCCTCAGAAATCTGCAAGCCTCATAAGGCCAAGGGGAGTGCCTATTTTGTCCACTATCACACTGCCACCAGCTATCCATTTTTGGCATATGTTAGGTGTTCAATATATTACAGTTTACAAGTTGGCCCATGGTATTAATGTGAAATTTCTTGATCTTGTCATTTGAACTCATTTTCTAGGCTACTATTGCTTATGCATCTCTCCATGGAAAAGGAAGAGACAAAGAAAGAGAAAGCCTTGAAGAAACAGCTGCTTTGTTCCTCAACACTTTTAGAAAACTTGGTGTAAAATGCAGTGCTTTTGGTTGTTCAGTCTGAAAGGTGATACTATCAGATATTTTGAATGTTACCAGTATACTTACTGGGTATTTCAAGGGCTCAAAAACTAAAAACAGATGGAATATGTTCATTTTCTTTTATATACAATTAAACATTATAAATATTCATGGGATTCACTTTTGGGCAGCTCAACAGAGTTGTGTGGACTTAGGAATCACTATTAAAACTTCTGCTGAGGGGCAGGCACTGTGGCTCAGCAGGTTAACGTCTTGGCCTGAAGCGCTGGCATCCCATATGGTCACCAGTTCTAGTCCCGGCTGCTCCACTTCCAAGCCAACTCTGCTGTGGCCTGGGAAAGCAGTAGAGGATGGCCCAAATCCTTGGGCCCCTGCACCCATGTGGGAGACCCAGAAGAAGCTCCTCACTCCTGGCTTTGGATCGGCGTAGCTCTGGCTGTTGCGGCCATCTGGGGAGTGAACCATTGGATGGACGACCTCTCTCTCCACCTCTCCTCTCTCTGTGTAACTCTGACTTTCAAATAAATAAATAAATCTTAAAAAAAAAAAAAAAGAAAAAAACTTCTGCTGAGAGGCAGAGGAAACTTTTGGGAGTTTGGATAACATTCTGTATCTCAGTCAGGTGGTGGTTTCAGTGGGTGAAAATCTGCCAAACTCGCTGAACTTTTCCACTGCCAATGAATATAGTTTATTACATATAAATAGAATACAAATCAGTGACTTTAAAAGAAAACATATATATCCTGAACCTTGAACAACTGAAAAGAAGAATATATTCATACAATTTCAAAGATAGAACTCAAAATTTCAAGGATATTTCAACCCAAACTCTTAAGCTTTCATAATGACAGAAAGCTTAAAACTATTAAAAGTAAATTAAGCACAAAAATCATAATCAAAAGAAGGCAGATAAGGGACTCATTATTGAACATATTGATGCATTCTGATTTATATCTAGAAATCTTAATAGCACTTTATTTTATTATTTGGTTTGAAATAAATTATTCTAGCTGTGAACCTCTCTAGAGCTAAAATATAAACTTATCATGACCAGCCAAGTCAGGTGACTATGCCTCGTAGGTCAATGAGTCTATCAGCCGGGTTGTTGTTCTACCTACAGTCAGAATACTTCTTCTTTGCCTACCTTTTTGAACTTTCACTTCTATCCAGGAAAAAAGAGAAAAGGCTATCATGAAACCTCTACCAATTGTTTAATATCTTCTGGTTTTTAAAATCCCAAATTTAGAATTTAATCCTGTAAGGAATGTTGCTAATCCCAAGCATGCCTCTTGAATACTGCCTTCTGAGCACATGGGATATGGTTATCAGTTAATCTTAAAATATAATGAGGAATTGGGGCCAGTGCTATGGCAAAGTGGGTGAAGTCACTGCCTGCAGCGCCGGCATCCCATATGGGCACTAGTTCAAGTCCCAGCTGCTCCACTTGCGATCCAGCTCTCTGCTATGTCCTGGGAAAGCAGTAGAAGATGGCCCAAGTCCTTGAGCTCCTGCACCCATGTAAGAGACCCAGAGGAAGCTCCTGGCTTTGGACTGGCGTAGCTCCGGCCACTGCGGCCATATAGAGTGAACCAGCGGATGGAAGACCTCTCTCTTTCTCTCTCTCTCTGCCTCTCCTTCTCTCTCTGTGTAACTCTTTCAAGTAAATAAATGAATCTTTAAAAAAATACAAAGTGAGGAAGAAAACCATTATATAATACTATAGTGCTCACAATAATGAACCCTAAACTTACTGTTGGGTTATCACATCAATCCTGAAGCCTAAACTTACTGTTGGGCTACCACATCAATCCTATCACTTACTTCACCAGACAACGAAGAGCTGACTGTGGCCACTACCTTTCATGCAAATGCACTTTAGACAAATATGCGTCGGTTCCCCTACTTTCTTTAGTTTTATAATGCCCAAGTTTTCTGTATCGTAACTCCATGTATTTTTCTTCCCAAATCTTTTTCCCCTTTGACTGACCAACAGTAAAGCACACTGACTGGACCTGCACAGCGCCCGCCTTCTGCTTTCCTGATAGAAGGTGGTGGGAGAGCTCTGGGTAACGTAGCCCGTCCACCTACCTTGGCTCTGCCCGTGCTCTGGAGAATGTGCACTAAGGCACAAGCCAGCTCCTCTTTATTCCTCACGCTAATTACTGGCTCAAGGACAGAGCACAGCATGGTGTAGTTGCTGGTGACAAATTCTGCAAATTCTTTGTATTGCTCCATAGGCAGAATGGTGATGGTTTGGAAACGCGATTTAATCCGAATAGAAGGCCCTCCGGTCTTTCCTTTGTTGGGCGTAGGTGTACTCACTGGATACCACTTTTCTACAAATTGGCGACCAGTCACACTGGCAGTGGGGATGTTCACTAGCCCTACATAATTATTCTTGTCCTTTTTTTTCTTTTTTTCCACATCCTTGTAAATGTGAACCGTGATGCTATGAAGAGGTGGAAGGCTGTAGAATTCAAAATGTTCGCCCCAAAAAATATTGTCTGCTTTGGTCTTGCTGGTTGTACGAGCAAAGAGGGTATCATCAAGGCACAGTTCACAGAAATATTTCTTTTTAGGGGCAAGGTCCTTGGCTTCAATGATCCATAAACGGAGAACATTTTCAGCTCGTCTGCAGTTGTCCTTTAAAGAGAAAATAAAGCTGAATTTGAGAGATGATGCCCCAAAAAGAACAGCTTCCTCTTAGAATGGGTGATGTGGATTATGAACTCTACTGTACATAATCAAAGGAATAGCTATCTCATCATTTAGAATAATAGCAAGCTCTAAACAAGAATGCTTCAGAGTCTTAGAGAACCATCTGTACTCTGTTTTACTTGAGTTAAAAAAAAATAGCTTGTAAAGGTAAGTTCTCATAGAGCTAGCCGAGGGGCAATGAGACTAAGCTCTGCAGAAAAAAAAAGAGGCAAGTAGCTGAGAAACTGGGTTCCAGTCCATTTCCGTCAAGTACTAACTTCCGACTCAGGCAGGCACAGGACTCTGCTGAATCTTTAACCCACACTAGTAAAACTATGGTAGTAACACCTGCAAGGTTATTTTTGATATAAAAGGGCACAACAGGCATTGTGCTTTAACTATAAAGTGCTATAACAATTCAAGTACTCTTACTACATATACCTTCCATTGATTTACTGCTTCCAAAGTGATAACATTTTTTGGACCCCCAAAGCCACTCCTACCTTATTTGGTTGAACTGTCCTGCGAAGGTTTTCCATCCACTTATCTCTCTCTGAAGCAGAGTTACAGCTGAAGCATTTACTTCCACTTAAGTAGGTAACCTTCAACAAAAAGTTTAGAGATACGGAAAAGGAAACATGAGATTTGAGGGCTCTATCTTTTTAGCTTAGGACATGCTATGAATCCAATTATATTTCATGAAACTAAGTGATACTGGCGAGGTTTCTGCTATCTATTTCTAGATCTACATCTGACTTCTGCTTTGTTGTCTAGGTAGCGTCCAAGATGAGAACAAAGGCCATTTAGAAATCAGCTGAGGAACCTAAAACTGGCCTATGGTTCAGGAAAATCAGTTACAAACCTTTCAGGCCACCTCTTAAATTACCTGCAAATGAACATGCTTGATTCTGTGTGAGTTAATAAAAAATAACTAAAAGAGGAAGAGTTTCTGAAATAGCTTATCAGATTTCTGCTTTTATTCTAGCATTATTCAAGGGTACAAAATAACACTGAAGAGTTACCAGTATTGAATTACTGTCTTTAGAACCTATTTCTTCTCCACTAGGCAATCAGCCTCTTTAAATGCCAATCATTTATTAGGTTAGCCTGACCACTGTTACCAGTGCCCTTTTAAAATGAAACACGTTATCTAAATGCCTAGCATCTAACACTGGGCTTGATATATAGCCTATGAAACTAAGTCCCACAAATAAGGAAAACTTCAAGTGATTTTTATGAAAAAGAACAGCAATACATGACTTGTGCAACTTGCTGGTGTTCGCTCACATATTAGCTCAATCTCAGGCCATAACCTAGTAGGGCCTGATTATATGCTCTGTGCAACATAGCAGTTTAAGAGGCTAGTGAGTATTTGTAATGTGGGGAGTCCAAGTTGATATGTGCTTTGCTGTAATGTATAACATGCATATCAGAGTTTGGAGATTCAGTACAAAAAGAATGTAAAATATCTCATTGCTAATTTTTATATTACACATTGAAATGACAGTAATTAAATTAAAAAACAAAACTTAAAATTGCATACACGGGGGCCAGTGCTATGGCATAGTGGATAAAACCACCGCCTGCGGCGCCAGCATCCCATATGGGCGCTGGTTCTGGTCCTGGCTGCTCCACTTTTTTTTTTTTTTTTTTTTTTTTTGACAGGCAGAGTTAGACAGTGAGAGAGAGAGACAGAAAGAAAGGTCTAACTTTCTCCGTTGGTTCAACCCCCAAGTGGCTGCTACGGTCGGTATGCTGTGCTGATCCGAAGCCAGGAGCCAGGTGTTTCCTCCTGGTCTCCCATGCGGGTGCAGGGCCCAAGGACCTGGGCCATCCTCCACTGCCCTCCCGGGCCACAGCAGAGAGCTGGACTGGAAGAGGAGCAACCGGGACAGAATCTGGCGCCCCACTGGGACTAGAACCCGGGGTGCCAGCGCCACAGGCGGAGGATTAGCCTAGTGAGCCTTGGCACTGACCCCGGCTGCTCCTCTGTGGGGAGCAAACCGGACTAGACTGAGTTACTGGAATTAAGACTTATTCTATGCATCTGCTCTCCCACAATATGGCGCTGGGAGAGAAGTAAACAGCTTCCGCACAGCTGCCTCCAGTTCAACCAATAAACTGTAGGACTTGCTCCTGATTGGAGAGCAGCGTACTCGGCGTGTGGGCAGCCGAGTTGGGATTGGCGGAGGAGGACTATAAAGGAGGAGAGAGACGGCATGCACCAGGAACATCTAAGGGGAACATCTGAGGGAACACCTGTGCAGCCCCCGAGAGAGCCGGCCGGCGGTGTGCCGCTCCCCTGCGGAAGTGGGGAATGTGGCCAGGGGGAACTGCCCTTCCACGGAGGTGGAAGGGATAGTAGCCAACCCGGGAAGAACCAGCAGCAAACCCGGGGAGGGCCGAGCAGACGAAAGAACAGCGCAGGGTTTAGTGTCGCTCCTCCACGAAGAGGGGGAGCAACATAATGGTGCCGTGACTCGGATATGAAGCCTAGGCAGGGTTTAGTGTCGCTCCTCCACGAAGAGGGGGAGCGACATAATGGTGCCGTGACTCGGATAGGAAACCTAGGACGGATAGCAAACTTAGGAGGGAAGAAACGGGAAGAACTGGGAAAATATCGGAGAGAGAGACTAGCAAACAGCCTAGGGAAAAGCCGGACGAAAAAGGTGCCGGAAGAAGCTATTGAAAGCCTAGGCATAGACTCAGATACGGACTACGGGGGGAAGTTGGGAGAAATCTCTAAGGTCGAAAGCGAAAGTGAAAGTTAGAACAAACAGACTCGGATGCGGACTGTGGGGAGAGGCCAGGAGAAATGAGGGAGAAGTATTGTTGGAGGAAAGCTTGGGGAAACATACCGGGTAGAGAAAAATGTTAGGGAAATTGAAGCCGCGGGGGGCAGGCCGAGGCGGATATGAAAGCCACTTTGGGATTCTCAAGTTAGCCCGGGAATAGGGGGCGAAAAGTTAAAACCAGAAGCTGAAACGTAAGCCTGGTTGGGATCCGTCTGATTAGCCCGGGGAGCAAAGGATGGGAAGCCAAACCGTGGGGCGGAGACGTATGCTGGGTTGAATTCGCCAGGCTAGCCCGGGGAACTTAGATTGAATGCTAGTGGCGGACACGTAAGCTACGCTGTGTGACTCGCGGAAGCCGCCGCGTGCAGAGAGAGCACGGGGCGTGAATAGATAGGGAACGCGGGGCTGGCGTGAGGCCGTGGTTCAGACGCGAAAGGGTTAAGTGCGAGACCGCGGAGTGTGCGCGCAAAGCCACGCAGATGAGAGAGGCGCGGGCTGAAGCGGCTCAGAGCCGGCGAGGCGCCGAGAAGCAGCCTCGGGGCGGAGCCCGCCGGCGGGGCGAGGCGCCGGGAAGCTGCGCGGAGCCGTGAAGCTGCCGGCCGGGCGAGGTGCCGGGAGGCCGCGGGGATAAGAGAAACAGAAGTTTAGAAGTAAGATGAGAGAAATAGGAATGCTGGAAGATAGAAGTAAAATGGGAGAAATAGGAATGCCCGGAGATAGAGAAATAGAGAAATAGAAAGGCCTCCCCTCAACATGGCAATGAGAGAGCTTGGATTCGGTCTGCCTGATTAAGTGAGGCGATGAGCACCTGCGGCGGCTAGCAGCTTATGCGCCGCAGGTCACCGAAGACAGGCACGAATTAACATCAGTAAGGCCTCCCCACAATACAACAATTAGGAGGCTTGGATTCGGTCTGCCTGATTAAGGCGGTAAGCACCAGCAAGCAGCTCGACCAGAGTATGAGCTGCAGGTCACCGAAGATAGGCACGAACCAACACTAATAAGTCTCCCCCACAATACGGCAATGAGAAAGCTTGGATTCGGTCTGCCTGATTAAGGCGGTAAGCGCCAGCAAGCGGCTCGACCAGAGTATGAGCCGCAGGTCACCGAACACAGGCACGCATCAGCGCCTAAAAACCTCCTCACAACATGGTGAAGAGAGGACCCGGATTCGGTTTGCCTGATTGATAGGACTTGTAAGAACCTGTGGCAACTCTAGCAAGTAGAGCAGAGTGTGTGCCGCGGGACACCGAAGACAGGCGCGTATCAACGCCAAAAATAAAAAGAAAGGGGGATCTGTGGGGAGCAAACCGGACTAGACTGAGTTACTGGAATTAAGACTTATTCTATGCATCTGCTCTCCCACAATATGGCGCTGGGAGAGAAGTAAACAGCTTCCGCACAGCTGCCTCCAGTTCAACCAATAAACTGTAGGACTTGCTCCTGATTGGAGAGCAGCGTACTCGGCGTGTGGGCAGCCGAGTTGGGATTGGCGGAGGAGGACTATAAAGGAGGAGAGAGACGGCATGCACCGGGAACATCTGAGGGGAACATCTAGCTGAAGGAACACCTGTGCAGCCCCCGAGAAAGCCGGCCGGCGGTGTGCCGCTCCCCTGCGGAAGTGGGGAATGTGGCCAGGGGGAACTGCCCTTCCACGGAGGTGGAAGGGATAGTAGCCAACCCGGGAAGAACCAGCAGCAAACCCGGGGAGGGCCGAGCAGACGAAAGAACAGCGCAGGGTTTTGTGTCGTTCCTCCACGAAGAGGGGGAGCGACACTCCTCCTCCGATCCAACTCTCTGCTATGGCCTGGGAAAGCAGTAGAAGATGGCCCAAGTCCTGGGGCCCCTGCACCCATGTGGGAGACCCGGAAGAAACTCCTGGCTTCGGATCCGCGCAGCCCCACCCATTGCGGCCAACTGGGGAGTGAACCAGCAGATGGAAGACCTCTCTCTCTCTTTCTCTCTCTCTCTGCCTTTCCTTCTCTCTCTGTGTAACTCCAACTTCCAAAAAAACAAATAAATAAATCTTTAAAAAAACTGCCTACATGCCAAGCATTATATTTCTACTGGATAGCACTGGTCCTAAGAGTAAAGACCAAACATCCTTCAGCTTCAGCAACATTTGGCAATGAACTCATTACTAGCCACTTAATAAGGTCTTGTTAATTAATCCAATCCTAACTCTAATAATTATATGCAGTAAAATTATACATAATTTTAGAATGTAATTTGTAAATAATTAATTGTATACATTTAATTGGGGAGGAAGAAATTCTTATAAAAGTGATAGTCATGGGACCGGTGCTGTGGGGCAGTAGGTTAACCCTCCACTTGTGGCGCCAGCATCCCATATGGGCACTGGTTCTAGTCCCGGCTGCTCCTCTACTGATCCAGCTCTCTGCTGTAGCCTGGGAAAGCAGTGAAAGATGGCTCAAGGGCTTGGGCCCGTGCACCCACAAGGGAGACCCAGAGGAAGTGCCTGGCTTCAGAGAGGCCCAGCTCTGGCTGCTGCGACCATTTGGGGAATGGTCCAGCGGAAGGAGGACTTTCTCTCTGTCTCTCCCTCTCACTGTCTGTAACTCTCTCAAATAAATAAATAAAATCTTAATAAAAAAGTGACAGTCATGATTTTGTGGCAATGGGCAATTTGTTCATTCAAGAAATAGGCACGTGTGATGCAGACGCAAAGAGATTACAAAAATGAATAACACCTGGTTCCAGATCTCTAAGTGCTCATACTGAAGTTAGAAAAACTTTGATTTGGGTCATCTTCCATTCATAAAACAAATTAAAATCGGGAAGTTCAGGATTTCAGGAAAAAAAATAATAACACAGTGGGTGACACCCTGATCAATACTAAAAAACTAATACAGTAATTTAATAAGTTACTGTCAGTCTTGTGATCTCTGCTGGGAATGAATGTACTAGGTATCCAATTTTTTTTTTTTAATTTTGATGATGTCTTGTTTATTTTTTCCTTTTTTTTTTTTTTTTTTTTTACGGGCAGAGTGGACAGTGAGAGAGAGAGACAGAGAGAAAGGTCTTCCTTTGCCGTTGGTTCACCCTCCAATGGCCGCCACGGCCGGCGCGCTGCAGCCGGTGCACCGCGCTGATCTGAAGGCAGGAACCAGGTGCTTCTCCTGGTCTCCCATGTGGGTACAGGGCCCAAGCACTTGGGCCATCCTCCACTGCACTCCCTGGCCACAGCAGAGAGCTGGCCTGGAAGAGGGGCAACCGGGACAGAATCCGGCACCCCGACCGGGACTAGAACCCGGTGTGCCGGCACCGCTAGGTGGAGGATTAGCCTACTGAGCCGCGGCGCCGGCCTAGTATCCAATTTTTTTTTTCCTGAAAGCAGACAAGACCAAAAGAAGTGAGATGGTATAATTAATCATTTTAATTACAAGTATAATTAGGTTAATAGATTTCCAAGGTTTTCCCTTTAGATAGGTAATTTTCATCAAGTAAAAACCAGGTAAGATAATCAAATAATCTATACCACAGTAATGAAACCACAAAATTACTAGATAGAAAAATCTTGTCAATTAATTACTCTTCTTCTTACACTTTTTCTCCCCCCTTTTTTTTCTTACCTCAAAGCAGAAGTCTTGTCCGAGGATGCTACTATGGAGAGGTTTCACTGATACAGGCTCCCCTCTACCAAGATCCAGACATTCTACTGCACTGCACGGGCTCAGCAAGGATTCATGGGAACGGGACTCTTTCAGTTTGGGCAGCCCACGAGACCTATAAGTAGAGAAAGACAGTTAAGATGCGGTAGGCTTGGCTAACAAGGAAAAGAAGGTCAGATGCACAAATGTCTAAAGGAGGAAGAAATTAATCATTGATCTATAATAAGAGTAATCACATTCATATGGCACAAATAAATTATACAAGTGTCTATGTACACAATACATATAAATGTGAGTGCACGCACACACATCTTTTTTCAATCAAGTATAGAAACATACCATAATTTTACCAGTCTCAAGGGAACTGAAGGCTCTACCAGACATTGTTTTTATTCTCATTCTGATCATTGAAAAAGGAAAAATATGTACTGCTCAAGGTTAGCTTATATACTCTTTTATGCAAACGTATTGTCACACTACAGCTTTATCCTGTTCTATCACTGACAAAATAGTAGTGGCTGAATCCTCATTTTGTTTCTTTCTGTCTTGGCAGAATAAACATACACACATACAGAGTCAAAGGCAAACTTTTTCAAACCAGATCCTGCCTTTCAAAAGGCCTAATTTCCATCTCAATACAGGTTCTCAACAGTTTTACTTTTATCTGTGCTTTACTGTATAAATATGAATAAAGAGTAGAATGCCTCCAGGAACCCTCCCACCAAGAAAAAATAATGCCAAACTCTCAGGGAGAACAACAGGTCTTTGTTAGCACTGTTGGGGCATCCCGGCTGATTTGGTTTCCTAGTTGTTTTAAAAAGAATGCTCAGAATCACGACTCCTGTCACTACAGGAGCCACGAGTTCACCTGCCTTCCTCTTGAAACAATTAATGGACTCAAACATTGTGCAGCACAATATTCTTGACTCTAGAACTGGATGACCATGCAGTTTTAGGCAATAATTACAGTGTTTATTGACTGAAATACGAGAGTTAATTACATATTTCAAGTAGAAGTACTTAGTAATAAGGATAAAGAGAAATGCCCGTGTAAAGACATTTGTTTTTGTAAATCACATTAAATAAGCAGCCTCATTCATTTCCCTGAAATAACCATGTTAACACTAAAAGGAACGGAAATACTTAATGCCAGAGTAGCTTTTAGTTAAATTACAAAGTAATAAGACATAGGAAACTAGCACTCCAGGCTGCCACAGCCCTTCTGTCTCCACTCTAACATTGTTTACTCAAACTCCATCAAATAAAAAACATCTTAAGCAGTAAGGATTTGAGTCCATTCTTTATGCACCCCCCCCCCCCCAAGACACACACAATCAACTGCCATTTCAAGGTTAGGCTGAAAAGATGTGTGTCGTGATATTCATTTACTTGGAAAGTAAGAAGAGCAATATTTATATTTCCCGCTAATGATATAAAGTATGCACAAAAGGGAAAACGCTACCTAAGGTCTTGTCATAAAAATACAACAGCTCTCATTTATTTCCCTTTGTTTTACTGGATCAGACAATGGCACATTGCATATCACCATTACAGCATATCAAGCACAAATAACTATAACTACAGCTAAAATACTTTTTTATCTTAACCTTATTATCGTAAACCTTTCCCAACACAATGCACAGGAAGCTTAGGTGAGGCGATGGGACACTGGCATTTTCATAAATACAATACAACAAATCTAGTCCCCCCCCCCTCCCCCCACCACACCAAGGAGTTGCTGAGGGGAGAGCGCGCTCACACTCTGGGTTGAGTCCTCAACAGGAAAGATCAAGCTATATTTAAAACAGAAGGAGGGATGACAACAGGCCCACTTTTATTTTTTAAATTCTCTAGGACCATTTTTTAAAACAGAAATTAATTTTATTTCAAGCAAAATAAATGTCTACCTACATGAAGCAACTGTACAGCCACTTGGCAGTGCAACCCCAAATCATGGCGGTGCCCCACGTGCCGGTGCAGCGAGCCCCTTTCTGAGCTACATCTCGGAAAACAACTCTGTTTAGAAGACGGCAACCAATGGAAGGCAGTTTCGCTGTTGCCTGCCGTTAGTGATGACATCTTTGGATGAATGCTTTCCAGGCGTTATCGCAAGTCTTCCACAGAAGCAGAACACAAACACACACAGCACGAGAAGTCATCTTGATCCGCAGGCTGCAGGAGAGGGAACGGTCCTCCTCCCCCTTCAGCCTGCCTTAGCCCTCAGGTGACACAAACAAGGTTCCCGGCTCTAGGCTCTAGGCTCGGCCTGTTGCCATGGTGCTACACCTGTAAGGAGATTAGAGCTGGAAGGCAGCAGGGAGACGCCAGGGCCCAGGGAGCACCCTCTGCCAGGTGGCAAAGGTGACCCCTGCAGGACTGAGCGGGACGAATGGGGAGGACCCCACCGGTTTCCAGTAACAAGTCTGCAGTCAAAGGCTACAGAAAGGAAACGGAGGCAGCTCTGGGTGTGGAGAATCTCCTACGAAAAACCCCGCCAGAGGCCAGCTTCAGCTTGCTTCATACATGATTCCTACTTCCACATCCCCTCTTGTTGTACTAGTTTCTTCTCACATGGGTTCTGTTTCCTTTGCACTGCTCACCCTAGTTTAATGCTTCTGGGTATTATTTTACATGAACTTACTTGGGTTACCGATTTTTTTTTTCTCTTAGAAAAAGTTGGATGAAGTAATTTTTTCACTGCATTTCCAATGCTGAACAAATTTCACTCTGATACTCAGGTCTAACTCCCCCGTGCAGCCACAAATGGAGAGCACAAGCAAGCTCTCTGGAATTACAACCTCATACTATTCTAGCTACTGAAAGTCAATTACGAATACGTAATGCAGACCTGCCAGTTGTCCAGCACTTGCATGTATGTTCTACATGAACTGAAGAAGAAAGGCACAGCCTGCTCAACATCACTACTGAGTAAGTAAGCGAGTCCTCCTACACCGGGAAGACAGCGTCTCTGAGAAGGCAGAAGTAATTCCCAGAGAAGCAAGATCACAGTAAACAGGAAGATCAAACGGCCGGATAATGGGGGAGGCACATCTGTATGAATATTTCGACATACAAGCATTAGTCGCCCCAAGTTCCCTCTAGAGCAGGTTCATCTGCTCTTGTATCTTCATAGGAATTGATTTTTCTGAGATACACTAACTACAGAGTTTTAGCAGCTCTCTGTGGCCACCAGTCTACTCCTCTAATGGAAAGAAGAATGTGGATTTGTTGAGAGGGTAACGATTTTAAAACAACTTTTCCCGGTTCAATCTGAAAATGGCCTTCATCAAGGAACCTAACTCTGCCTCTCAAGTGGACATTGTGAATTACTTGAGACTGGACACATTCCCAATCACTCCCAAGTGACTCAAGGCTCCAATATGACTCTCTCCCTCCCTCCCTCCTTCTTTTTAAAGATTTATTTATTTATTTGAAAGTCAGAATTACAGAGACAGAGAGAGAGGTATCCATCTACTGGTTCACTCCCTAGATGGCTGCAATGGTCAGCGCCGCACCAGACTGAAGCCAGGAGCCAGGAGCTTTTTCCAGGCCTCCCATGTGGGTGCAAGAGCCCAAGCGCCTGGGCCATCTTCCATTGCTTTCCCAGGTGCATTGGCAGGGATCTGGATCGGAAGTGGAGCAGCCCTGGGCCCATATGGATGGCAGCGTTGCAGGCCACAGTGCCTGCCCTCTGCCACTACCTCTTGATTCCATTGGGAAATTGCTTCCCATTGGCAATTTTACTTCGAAGGAAGAACACCATATTCTTTACATTTTTTTGTTTCAAGGTCAGCAGACAATCTGCGTATCTGTGTAAACTTCAAGACCTAGCTAGCTGGGAGGTAAGGGTTAACAATCTAATTGCCTCGTGGTTGAAGAATACCCGCTGCTTCTGACCTATTTAAGAGATAAACTACAAGGCAGGAGAGGCTTTCAGCTACTCAGCACAGCCCAGGAGTATTATCTCCCTTTGACCCTTATCCCTATCTGGAATCAGTCTTGCAAGAGAAACAGGGAGGGCTGGGGGTGGGGAACCAGCAACCACAACAGCAGACACCAAGGAAGGCAGGAAAAAAGAGAAAAGTAAAAGAACTCTGATTAGCGCAATTTCAAGAAAAGCACAGCTGGAATTTCTCAGCTTAACCATCCAATTTTTTTTTTTTAAAGCCACATTTCCCCATAGCGTCAATGATGCCTAGATGTGCTAGCTCAATCTGCCATATGTTTGCAGATTCAGATCCAAATTTAGGAACTGGGAAACTTTTAATTAAAAATGCTTATTGCCACACAAAATCCCGGACTTTCGTGCAGGTGAGTTTCTGCTTGGCTTGGCAGTTATGCTTCCTAGATGGCCTCACTGAATTCTTAAAGAGACAGCTCAGCCAGTGGCTGTGGTAGGACACCCAGTGTGCATTCCTAGGGTGTTCACTTTGACTGAAAGCTTCCCACGTATTAATGAACAAAATTCAGTATCCCAAGTTTACATAACATCTAATTTGTCTTTTTTTTTTAAATTGCTTCTGAGATCTCACTTTAGGAAAAATGTAGCTTTACCTGCTCCCAAGATTTTACTGTTTTCCAGTCGAGTACGTTGTGAAAATATCAATCCACATTTTCTGTTTGAAAGCACAGTTCCTTTCCTGCATTCTAACTGTAAAGGTTTCCCTCCCTGGATTACAGAAGAACCAGAGTTCTACTCCTGTGCTAAAAACGCGTCCTCCCCCGAGGATCTGAGGATCCTGCCGGCACTACTGTGCTGGTTTACCTGCCTCAGATAATGTGCCCCCCCCCCCCCCCGCTTATATTTACTCACTGGCTTTTACATTAGTTCAAAAATACACAGCACACAACCACTCGCACTGAAAAGCTATTCATGGAAACACACCCTGCAGATCTGCCTTCCCCGCCGTCAGCCTCCAGACAGGATGCTCTAATGAGGCCAGCTGCTAAGGATAAAGAAAGCTAATTGTCAACCTGACTTCCATTTTACACCAACAAACTCAGGGTAAGGAATTCTATCATCACAGACAAAAATGATACCCTCATCTACTCTGGTGCAGGTATGAGGGCACTTCCAAAAAGTCCATGGGAAATGGAATTAAGACGTAAGTTTCTTTCGGTTAAAGAAAAGCCTTTCATGTCTATGAAGGGTCTTCAGAGCTTCACAGAAAATTCAGATAATGAAAAAACTACATGTGGATTTCAAAATCTTTTGCAGCAAAACCAACCATCTTTAATTTCATTTGCCATGAACTTTTTGAAGTATCCTGATGCACAGATAGATGCAATGAAGGTAGACACAGAAGGAAGATTAGATTGTAATAATAAAACATGTTTGGGGGGCAGCAAATTCAACTTTCCTCCAACATGACAGTCACTAGGGAGCGATTTTATTACAGAATCTATACCATATGAAAACATATTTTCTTGTCGTTAAATTGCAAATAGAATAAAATCTGCTAGTGCCTACTGAAAATGTAAGTATGAACAACTAACTGAATTTTAAAAGACAGAATTAGTTTCTCTTTAGGTTGAATAAATGAATATACATATGAATTATGTATCTGAATCCATATATCCATCTTCTAAGTGACTGGGATGTAGCAGGTGTCGGGCATTGTACTAGAGGTACATGCAAGGAATACAAAGGTGAAGAAGAAAGTCTCCCACATGCTCACACACAGTGTTTAGAACAATTCATTCCAACACCATGTGATGAGACTCAGGAAATGCAGTGAGCACTCCTTAGGGGATCTTCAGCTGGGGGCTCAGAGAGGTTCCTTGGAGGACCAAGTCATGTGAAGCTGTGAGCTTAAGGACTGAGGGGTTTTGAAGGAGCTGAGACATCATCTAAAGGGAATGGACAGCCATGACAACACCTGTTGTAAGAACTGCAAGGCTGGGGTGTGGAGACCCTGGAAGGAACTCAGCAGGGGGCTCTGGTATAGCACGGGTGTGTGTGTGTGTGTGTGTGTATGTGTGTGTGTGTTTGAGGGTGCTGGGAGGACAAGGGAAAGAGAATAATAATGCTTGAGAGAGACCACGATGGCAGGTGCAGTCACGTGTGTGTAGTTCAATCTGCTCACAAGCCTCATGGTTCACTCCAATATGACCACTGGATAGTCACAGGTTCTGAGAAGTTGGACTGCTACTGCGACTAGGGAATGGATAGAAAGAGAGGAAGACAGAGAAGGGAGAGGACAAACATGAAGGACGAAGAGAAAGAGAGGAAGACAGAGAAGGGAGAGGACAAACATGAAAGACGAAGAGGCTACTTCACTGATTATGGGAGACCATGATGTGGACAAGCAGAAACGGGGAAGAAGTGGGTGGAGCTGAGACGCATGTAAGAGATAAATAGGCCTCAAGGACTGGAATGTTGGCGGCATCGGGAAGAGGGGCTGACTAGTCTGTTCTGGCTTGAAGCACTAGGTCGAAAGATGATGCTGTCCTTCCCAGGGACAAGAAATGAGAGGCAGTGCTGGTGGGGGCGAGAGTGAAAGCGCAATCACCTTTGGTACCTGTTGAATCTGTCTGAAGTTCCTGCGGGAGTACAAGTGAATTCGAAAGAGAACATGAAGACTGAGAAAACACCTAAGAAAATAACTTGAGGAATGCTAACATTAAATCACAAAGTTGCCAGAAGAGCTGAGGAATCTCAAAGAAAGAAGGAAAACCAGGAGATTCAAGTCGTAAAAGCTCAGGGAAGTGGGGTTTCAAGAAGGCTGGACTGTCGCTTCTAACAAGCGTGTTACAAGATTAATAACAGCCACTGGATTCGGGAACTGAGAGGTAATAGGATTTTGGCAAGAGCAGTTTCAGTGAAGGGATGAAGACAAAATGGAGAAAGTGAATGGGATGTGAGAAGGTGGAGACTAACCCCACAAGTCAGACTGTGAAGGGGTGGCAACAGCGAAGCAGAGGGACACATGGGTTGATAGGTGGTTTGTTTTTTTTTTAAGATTAATCACCATTCTTTTTCCATAAACAACAAAGCGATAAATGCTCTTTGTAAAAAATGCTAAGAGTTCAGAAGGACAGAAGGCAAAGAATAAAAATAAAGGAACCTCCTACAGAAGATGTCATAAACAACTTTTGTGAGCTTCCAGAAATATTTTATACAGTTATTAAAACATATTTATTCCAAGTATATTTATATACAAATATATAACACACATATTGCATATATATGCTTATATTTATCACAAATAGATCCAGTATACCTTTTCTTTTTAAAGATTTATTTATTTGAAAGTCACAGTTACAGAGAGAAGAAGAGAGGCAGAGAGAGAGAGAGTCAGTCTTCCATCCACTGGTTCACTCCCCAATTGGCTGTAATGGCTGGAACTGTGCCGATCCAAAGCTAGGAGACAGGAGCTTCTACCAGGTCTCCCACGCAGATGCAGGGGACCAAGGACTTGGGCCATCCTCTACTGCTTTCCCAGGCCACAGCAGAGAGCTGGATGGGAAGTGGAGCTGCTGCGACTCGAACTGGCGCCCATTTGGAATGTTGGCACTGCAGACAGTGGCTTTACCCACTATGCCATAGTGCCGGCTCTGATCTAGTATACTTTTTAGAAAACAGTTTATTTTGGACTTCTGTCCATATTGGACTATGTAGATAAAACTTGTCTCTTTAATGACCACATAATATATCAGCCTACAGTATCAGTCCCTTATGATTGTCTCACGTTTTTCATTTTTTTCTTGAAAAATCTTAATTTCTTGAAAAATTTTATTTTTATTTTTTTAAAAATATTTAATTTATTTATTTGGGAGGCAGAGTTACAGAAAGTGAGAGGTAGAGACAGAAAGAGGTCTTCCATCTGCTGGTTCCCTCCCCAAATGGTCCCAACGGCCAGAGCTGTGCCGATCCCAAGCCAGGAGCCAGGTGCTTCTTCCCAGTCTCCCATGTGGGTGCAGGGGCCAAGGACTTGGGCCATCTTCTACTGCTTTTCCAGGCCACAGCAGAGAGCTGGACTGGAAGAGGAGCAGCCAGGACTCGAACCAGGGCCCATATGGGATGCCAGCGCCGCAGGGAGAGGATTAACCTACTGTGCCACAGTGCCGGCCCCTCTTTAAAAATTTAAAGTTTTTCTTTTAAAAATTCACTTAGAGTTATTTTGGGCATGGGGAACAAGTAGATAAAAGGTGTGGGGTAGGGACTCACCTTTACGTTTCCTCAACTTGTGGAAACACTATGACCATACATCAATTCATTGATTATTACCATAAAGCTTTCTATTTTTATTAAGAGCTATTGTGTATATTTTTACTTTTTTTTCTCCCTTGTTTCTTGATTATTTTGTCAACAAGTTAGGATTCCTCTCAATACACAAGTCAAACAAATATAAGGGAAAAAACATTCAGCTTGAAGCCAACAGTCCTCAATATCTGTATGAGTTCAAACCACTCACTAGTAATGTGTCAGGAAGGAAATAATTTATTCTTTCTCAACCTCAGTTATCTCATTTGTTAAAACATAAATTTCTCTTCCACACCTCACAGTTACTGTGAAACTCAAATGCAGTAATTCATAATTTCACAAACTGCAGTATTATACAAATGTAAGGGACTACGATCATAAACATGGAGCCTTTTCAGTGACATGACATGCATTAATTCATTTAAAATTGTGTTTATTTTCATTTATTCGACAGAGAATGTATGACAGCTCCCAACTGCTGGCTCACTTCCTAATGCCCACATCAGCCCCAGCTAAGCTGGCAGCCAAAGATGGGAGCCAGACCTCCAATCCAGGTCTCCCACATGGGTGGCAGGAACCCACTCACTTGAACCATCACTGGTGCCTCCCAGGATCTGCATGAACAAGAAGCTGGAGTCAGGAGCCAGAGTTGGCCATGCACCCAGGTAATCTTGCTGTGGGGTCTATGGTGTCCTAGCTGGAATCTTAACTGCAGGCTATATGTCTGTACCTAGTACCTCATGTTACGTGACTCAGTCATCTGGCTGAGATCAGGAAATCCATTCTTAATGTATTCTTTTTTTTTTTTTTTTTTGACAGGCAGAGTGGACAGTGAGAGAGAGAGAGAGAGAGAGAGAAAGGTCTTCCTTTGCCGTTGGTTCACCCTCCAATGGCCGCCGCAGCCGGCGTGCTGCAGCCAGCGCACCACGCTGATCCGATGGCAGGAGCCAGGTGCTTCTCCTGGTCTCCCATGGGGTGCAGGGCCCAAGAACTCGGGCCATCCTCCACTGCACTCCCTGGCCACAGCCTTAATGTATTCTTTGCTGGAAGAATACAAATATAGGAAGGACAAATGTGTGAAAAAATGACTTTTTTTTCTATTAGGATGAAGCATTCTAATGGATTTAAAATGCTATCATGATAAAATTGGAAACTTCCATTGGATTTTAGTTCATAAAATAGAAATCCTTAATTGGCTTATGGCAGTAAACCTGGTAAGGGAAACTCTACAATCTATAGCTAGACTATATTGATTAATTAATGGCCTGGAGTTCAATAATTTCTGAGAAGTTGTCATTATATCCAAGTAGACCATTTTGAAAAAGACTTCTTTATTAACTACAGTGTCAGTTTTGACTCTTCCCACCTGTTCTGTGGCAACATTTCATTTATTGTGTTCTTTAACAGGATAGATATTGTCCAAGGAGATGGGGATAAAAGACTGTTGGGGTTGGCACAATGGTGTAATGGGTAAAGCCACTGCCTACAGTGCCAGCATCCCATATGGGTGCTGGTTTGAGTGCTGGCTGCTCCACTTCTGATCCAGCTCTCTGCTATGGCCTGGGAAAGCAGTGGAGGATGGCCCATCTCCTTGGGCCCCTGCAACACTGGTGTGGGAGACCTGGAAGAATCTCCTGGCTCCCGGTTTCGGATCGGCCCAGCTTTGGCTATTGCAGCCATTTGGGGAGTGAACCAGTGGATGGAATACACCTCCCTCCCTCTCTCTCTGCCTCTGCCTCTCTGCCTTTCAAATAAATAACTAAATCTTAAAAAAAAAAAAAAAAAAAACAAAAACCAGACTGCATGTACCATTAGGCTTGTAGTTGCTACAGTAAGCAGAAATATACAAAAGATAAATTCAATGGAAAACAGCCAGACCCCTAATAAGGTATGCAGTTGGCCATGTGTGGGCAGGTGGGGCAGACACTTAGTCTAGGGTGACATGTGGGAAGAACACAGAAAAGAAGTTAGGGAGAGAACGACTTGTGACATGGGTACTGTTGCATGAGTATATATTAGAAGTGAACCTGAGGCCGGCGCCGCGGCTCACTAGGCTAATCCTCCGCCTAGTGGCGCCGGCACACCGGGTTCTAGTCCCGGTCAGGGCGCCGGATTCTGTGCCCGTTGCCCCTCTTCCAGGCCAGCCCTCTGCTGTGGCCAGGGAGTGCAGTGGAGGATGGCCCAGGTGCTTGGGCCCTGCACCCCATGGGAGACCAGGAAAAGCACCTGGCTCCTGGCTCCTGCCATCGGATCAGTGCGGTGCGCCGGCTGCGGCGGCCATTGGAGGGTGAACCAACGGCAAAAGGAAGACCTTTCTCTCTGTCTCTCTCTCTCACTGTCCACTCTGCCTGTCAAAAAAAAAAAAAAAAAAAAAAAAAAAAGAAGTGAACCTGAGAAAGGACAGGGTGTAGGTGGGAAATGGCCTTGGGTAGAGGGGCGAGCACCACCCAAAGCAGGGAAGTATGAAGCAGCAGGGTACACACTATGAATGAAAGGCTCAGGGTGGGAACGGCAGGAGAACTGCTGAGAGGGACGGGCTGGGGCCTGCTGCGGCCTGTCGTATGTTCTGCTAAAGGATGTACATTTACAAACGCATTACATCCATACGTGATGAGATCTTACCATTGAGGCAGAAATCGAGACACCTCGATGAGACAGACACTGCACACCAAAGTGAAGGATTCAGACAAACTGGAGCACTGACAAAGGAAGGATTCTGGTACCAGTTTCACGACTTTGACTCTCTCAGTTTGATCAAGACTATGAGAAGTGGTCAGAGAATAAGGAAGAGAAAATGCGTTGTGAGACATCAGTTTTGGGGGAAAGCTGTGAAGCTCATCCCCCTGCACCCCACAAAGGATATGAGCAGGGTCTATATAAATGGAGGGGTTTAATCCATTTGGAAGTTTAAAGAGAAAATGCCAACTGTTGGTGGCAGGGCACGAGACTGCTGATGCTTCTGGATCAGCCTGCACACGGAGAGCTGCTGAGGGCAGAGGAGTGTTCTTGCACCTGAAGCCTGCAGGAAGAAACTACTTCCTAGAGAAGGGTTCCAAGTGAGCACCGGAATCAAAATGCCTCAGCCAAGGTCAGTAACGTACAGATGTGAGTTCCTCAGTGAGAACTCTGCAGAATTCCCGTTAGGCGGAAAGTGAGCTCCACCACACCTCAGGCTCACACAGTACCCTGGAAGGGTAAGGCAGTACTCGAACATTCTTCTCTCCTTCCTATCTCCCCTCGCCAAGGACCGGGAGGACACGGAAAACCCTGGTTAAGCTGGCGAGGAAGAGCAGATGAGGCGAGGAGCCAGTACTCTCCCTCACTTCCTTCTCCAAAGTGGGCAGCAGGCACACTGCCTGCAATCGGCTTGGCTGAGGCAAGTTTGTAGTTTTGATCAATACATTATACTGAATACCAAAGAAATCTTGATCTGAGACCTCTTATTTAAAGTAACTGTATGAACTCTAAATAGACCACAGATCAAAATTAAAAAAAAAAAAAAAAAACTTCTAGAAGAAAACATGGGTGAAAACCTCTTGGGACACACATACACAAGAAAATCCTATAAACATTGTTTGTAAAAATGTAAAATGAATGAACACAAATCTACATATAAGAGTAGATTCTGTAGAATGCCACATACAGAAACACATATACACACAAAATGAGTGCAT
Source organism: Oryctolagus cuniculus (assembly GCF_964237555.1). Classification (NCBI taxonomy): domain Eukaryota; kingdom Metazoa; phylum Chordata; class Mammalia; order Lagomorpha; family Leporidae; genus Oryctolagus; species Oryctolagus cuniculus. Next base: position 6,700,423 of record NC_091438.1, on the reverse strand, counting down.
GCATTACTGTACCAATGTCAATTACTTGGTTTGATTTTTATTAATTTTTTTTAATCTGAGAGGCATAGACAGAGACCAAGACAGAGAGACAGAGACAGAGATACACGGACAGAAATAGCTCCCACTCATTGGTTCCCTCCTCAAATGCCTGCCATGGTCAGGAACTCCACACAGGTCTCCCACATGGCCGGCAGGAACCCAAGCACTTGAGCCATCACCTGCTGCCTCCCAGTGCACATCAGCAGGAAGATGGAATCGGAAGCAGATGAGGACTCCAACCCAGGCACATTGACATGGGAAGAACTGGCATCTTAACAGTTAGGTCGAATGCCTGTCCCAATCACCTAGTTCTAACCTTATGTTAGTTATAAGTTGTCATTATCGGCTGAAAGAAGGGTCTAGAGGACTCAATGTACTATTTTTGCAACTTCTTGTGAATATATAATTTCAAAATAAAAAGTTAAAAAATTAATTCTAATAAGAGAATTAATAAGAGAATCTAAACTCAAGAGATTAGTTAGATTGTTCCAGAATTCCTTCTACCAGTGAACACCACACATACTTTTAGGTATCTCCTAACACAGAGCAAACAGATGACTTTAAAACCATTCTTGCTAGTGAGCCTCAGGCTTGAAGATATAAGTGTCAAGGGACATTTGGAGGGCTTGAGAAAATGCTACTCCCTACGCGTCCCTTTGCTTTAAATCTTTGATACATTTAAGTAGCATTCCCAAAGCAAGGTTAGCAAACTGACAGGCATTTGAAATCTTGGAAGGCCTGACTACTGTTTTCAGTCTGTCTGAGTCATAGGCAGAACTGCCATGGCGGCTTCCCATGCCCACACCCTCCCACATGACTTTAATGTGGAAATGCTGCCACTATTGGTTCTAGGCAATCACTTTACTGGCTTTTATCTGATTAGATGACTTTGCAACAATGATGACTTTGTGACTTCTATTGATTTGGCCTCCAAAATGTTCCTCCTATCTTGTCTCTGTCTCTCCATTCTCACTGGCACTATCCTCCTTAGAAGCTTCATTATGCCTTACAATAGCTTTCTGCTAGCTTCCAAACTTAGTCTCTGTAAATAAAGTCATCTGAAATTCTGTTTCTATTCGATTCAGAATAGGTCATGTTCTTATTCAAAAATGTATAAAGGCATCCCATTGCTTATTAGAGGTTAAAATCCAAACATTTCAGTGTGAAAGTCAAGAACAGCCCTGGGGGCCAGTGCCGCGGCTCACTAGGCTAATCCTCCGTCTTGCGGCGCCGGCATACCGGGTTCTAGTCCCGGTTGGGGCGCCGGATTCTGTCCCGGTTGCCCCTCTTCCAGGCCAGCTCTTTGCTGTGGCCAGGGAGTGCAGTGGAGGGTGGCCCAAGTGCTAGGGCCCTGCACGCCATGGGAGACCAGGAGAAGCACCTGGCTCCTGCCTTTAGATAGGTGCGGTGCGCCGGCTGCAGCGCGCCGGCCGTGGCGGCCATTGGAGGGTGAACCAACGGCAAAGGAAGACCTTTCTCTCTGTCTCTCTCTCTCTCTCACTGTCCCCTCTGCCTGTCAAAAAAAAAAAAATGTAAAAAACAACAACAACAACAACAACAACAACAACAACAAAACAGCCCTGGGTATGGAATACTGGGTTGAGACTAGTTTGCACTCAGAGTTTTAAAGGCATTACTCAACTGACGTCTGGATTTCAATATTTTAATGAGAATTCCAATGCTATTCCTTCCCCCCACACCAACACACACATGCATATACACACACTCCCATGTATGCAACCTAGTTTTTCTTTCTAGAAGCTTTGAAGGGTTTTTGTTTGTTTTGTTTTCTTGAGAGGGAGGGAAGTGGAAAGGGAGAGAAGTGGGGACAAAAGGGGAGAGAGGGAGAGAGAGACAGAGAGAGACAGAGAGAGAGAGAGAGATTGGTATCCACTTGTTCACTCCTCAAATGCCCACAATGACCAGAACTGAGCGGGCTGAAACTGAGGTAGGCACTCAATTCAAGTCTTGCACGTGGGATGGCAGGGACCCAACCACCTGAGCCATCACCGCTGACTCCCACGGTCCACACTAGCAGGAAGTTGTAGTTAGAAGCCAGAATTGGGTACTGAACCCAGGTACTCCAGTGTGGGATGTGGGTGTTCTAACCAGCAGCTTAACTCCTAGGCTAAATGCCCATCTCTACGAGTTGTTGTATTTTTTTTTTAAGCTTTAGTGTTACAAACACTGAAGAGCTAGAGAGAGAGAGAGAGAGAGACAGACAGACAGACAAAGAGAAAGGTCTTACATTCACTGGTCCACTCCCTAAATGGTCAAAACGGTCAGAGCTGGGCCTATCTGAAGCCAGGAGCTTCCTCTGGGTCTCCTGCACAGATGCAGGGGTCCAAGTGCTTGGGCCATCCTTCACTGCTTTTCCAGGCCACAGCAGAGAGCTGGATGGGAAGAGGAGCAGCTGGGCTCAATCGGACACCTGTATGGGATGCCAGCACTGCAGGTGGAGTCTTTTTTTTTTTTTTTTTTTTGACAGGCAGAGTGGACAGTGAGAGAGAGAGAGAAACAGAGAGAAAGGTCTTCCTTTGCCGTTGGTTCACCCTCCAATGGCCACCGCGGCCAGCGCGCTGCAGCCGGCGCACCGCACCTATCTAAAGGCAGGAGCCAGGTGCTTCTCCTGGTCTCCCATGGGGTGCAGGGCCCAAGCACTTGGGCCATCCTCCACTGCACTCCCTGGCCACAGTAGAGAGCTGGCCTGGAAGAGGGGCAACTGGGACAGAATCTGGCGCCCCGACCGGGACTAGAACCCGGTGTGCCAGCGCCGCAAGGCGGAGGATTAGCCTACTGAGCCGCGGCACCGGCCCAGGTGGAGTCTTAATCCACTATGCCACACTGTGCCCACTATGGCCCCAGTATATCTTTTTTTTAATTCACTGTGTTGGGAATTTGAAGGCCTTTCAATCTGAACATTCTGTTTTAGGAAATTTTCTTCTATTATTTAATAATTTTCTTCTTTTTCATATTTTTCTAGAATTCTCTGGGTTAATTCTCCCATTTTCTGTTCTACTTTCTAGGAAAATGAAATTTGACTTTTATCATTTTAATTTCCAAGATCTCTGTTCCACATCGATTTTCCTTTTATAGCATACTGTTATTGTTTCATCAATATCTAACTTTACCTTTTGAAAATATTCACTGTCCTTGTGAAGTTGTTTCTGGCTCCATGTGCTGTCTCTTTTTCCTGGATTCTTCCCTCCCACCTTATATTTGTTTTGGTCTCTGTCAAGTTGGAGGCTTTTTCCAATACCCACAGGTGCTTGGCTATCCGTGTAAGTGAAGCACTGAAAGGCTCAGGGGACGTTCTGTGTGCTGAAACCGGGCTCATGGGCTAACGAGCTTCTTTGTGGAGCGCTTCCTGGACAACTGTTTGTTCTTTGAACATCTTTATTGAGACAGAATTCACATACCAAAAAGTCAACCCATTTTTTTTTTATTTGACAGGTAGAGTTATAGACAGTGAGAGAGAGAGAGAGAGAGAGAGAGAGAGAGAGAGAGAGAGAAAGGTCTTCCTTCCGTTGGTTCACTCCCCAAATGGCCGCTATTGCCAGCACTGCGCCAATCCGAAGCCAGGAACCAGATGCTTCTTTCTGGTCTCCCATGCGGGTGCAGGGCCCAAACACTTGGGCCATCCTCCACTGCCTTCCCGGGCCACAGCAGAGAGCTGGACTGGAAGAGCAGCAACCGGGACTACAACGGGCATCCATATGGGATGCCAGTGCCGCAGGTGGAGGATTAACCAAATGAGCCATGGCGCCAGGCCCAAAGTCAACCCATTTAAAGTATACAAATTTCAATATAGTCAGACTTGTGCAATCATTACCATAATCTAAGCTTAAACTATTTTTATAAATTCAAAAGGAAATCTCACACCCATGAGAAGTCATTCTTCATCCATTACTTTCCCCTGCCCCACATTCCCAGCCTCTGGCAATGACCTGTCTATTCTGGACATTTCAGTTTCATATAAAAGGAATCACACATGTATAATATATAGTTATTGGTGACAGGCTTCTTTCATTTAGAATAATGTTTTCAAGGTTGAAAATACTCAAACACATTGTAGCATGTATCTTCCTTTTTGTGATTGGCTAACATTCCATGGCATGAATACATCATATTTGCATATCCTTTCATCAGCTGATGGACATTTCAATCATTACCACTTTGGGTGTACTGAATAATGTTTCTATGGGGGCTGGAAGTCAGGGCTGTCTTATAGGCCCCTCTTTTCCAGTGTCTGAATCATGGATGTCAAGGTTAGAGTTCTAGTAGCTACCTTCTTAGAGAGATCCATGCAAATCCTAAGAACAGCAGAGCTGGTCTGGACTGTCTACCTTCAGACTTCTTTTATGTGAGGCAAAAGTAATTCTGTTGTGTTTAAAATCATTACTCTCATAGGGGACTTTCCATCTGCTGGTTCACTCCCCAACTGGCCACAATGGCTGAAGCTGCACGGATCCAAAGCCAGGAGCTTCCTCCGGGTCCCCCACACAGGTGCAGGGGTCCAAGGACTTGGGCCAATTTCTACTGATCTTCCAGCCACAGCAGAGAGCTGGATTGGAAGTAGAGCAGCCGGGACTTGAACTGGTGCCCATATGGGATGCTGGCACTGCAGGCAGTGGCTTTATCCACTACGCCACAGCGCCGGTCCCATAGGGGACTTCAAAACCCACTTTCAGCAATGGACAGATCAACCGGATAGAAAATCAGCAAGGAAACAGCAGAGTTGATTGACACTACAGACCGAATGAACCTAACAGATATCTACAGAACTTTCCATCCTACAGCTATAGAATACGCATTCTTCTCACCAGAACAAGGAACTTTCTCTAGGATTGATCACATGCTAGGCCATAACACAAATCTCAGCAAATTCAAAAAACATCTTCTCTGACCACAATGGAATGAAGCTGAAAATCGACTCAGGAATCTCTAGAACACATGCAAACACATGGAACCTGAACAACATGCTTCTGAATGAAAAATGGGTCATTGAAGAAATCAAAAAATTTCTGGGGGCTGGTGCTGTGGTTTAGTGGGTAAAGCTGCTACCCACAGTGCTGGCATTCCACATGGGTGCCGGTTTGAGACCCAGCTGCTTCACTTCCAATCGAGCTCCCTGCTATGGCCTGGGAAAGTAGTGGAAGATGACCCAAGTCCATGGGCCCCTGCACCAGTGTGGGAGACCTGGAAGAAGCTCCTGGCTCCTGGCTTCAGATTGGTGCAGCTCTGGCTGTTGCGGCCATTTGGGGAGTGAACCAGTGGATGGAAGATACCTCTATCTTTCTCTCTCTCCCTCTCCTATCTCTGTGTAACTCAGCCTTTCAAAGAAATAAATAAATCTTTTAAAAAAATTTCTGGAAACAAATGAAGACAACAATACAACATATCAAAACTTACAGGATACAGCAAAAACAGTGTTAAGAGGAAAGTTTATAGCAATTGGTGCCTACATCAAGAAATTGGAAAGGCACAAAATAAATGAGTTATCAATGCATCTCAAGGACCTAGAAAAACAAGAGCAAACTAAAGCCAAAACTAGTAGGAGAAAAGAAATAATTAAAATTAGAGAAGAAATAAACAAAATTGAAACAAAAAAGTAATACAAAGATGAGCAAAATGAAGAGGTGGTTTTATGAAGGAATAAACAAAACTGACACACCATTAGCCCAAGTAACCAAAAAAGGAGGGAGAAGACACAAATCGATAAAATTAGAGATGAAAATAGAAATGTAATAATAGACAGAAATAAAAAAGAATCATCAGAAATAACTACAAAAAGCTGTATGACAATAAACTGGGAAACCTAGAAAATATGGATAGATTCCTAGATACATACAACTTACCTAAATTGAGCCATGGAGATATAGAAAACTTAAACAGACCCATTACTAAGACAGAAAATGAATCAGTAACAAAGACTCTCTCAGCAAAGAAAAGTCCAGGACCAGAAGGCTTTAATGCTGAATTCTACCAGACATTGTAAGAAGAACTAACTCCAATTCTTCTCAAGCTATTCAAAATAACTCAAAAGGAGGGAATCCTCCCAAACTCTTTCTATGAAGCCAGCATCACCTTAATTCCTAAACCTGAAAAAGATACAACAGAGAAAGATAACTACAGACCAATTTCCCTGACAAACATAGATGCAAAAATCCTAAACACAATACTACCTAATTGGATTCAACAACACATCTGAAAGATCATTTATCCAGACCAAGTGGGATTTATCCCTGGTATGCAGGGATGGTTCAACATTTGCAAATCAATAAATGTGACACATCACATTAACAAACTGAAGAAGAAAAATCATATGATTATCTCAATAGATGCAGAGAAAGCATTTGATAAAATACAACACTCTTTCATGATGAAAACTCGAAGCAAACTGGGTATAGAAGGGACATTCCTCAACACAAAGCAATTTATGAAAAAGCAACAGCCAATGTCCTATTGAGTAGGGAAAAGTTGTAAGCATTCCCACTGATATCCAGAACCAGACAAGGATACCCAGTCTTACCACTGCTATTCAACATAGTTCTGGAAGTTTTAGCCAGAGCCATTAGGCAAAAAAAAGAAAAAAATAAAGGAATACAAATTGGGAAGGAGGAAGTCAAACTATTCCTATTTCCAGATGACATGATTATATATATAGGAGATCCAAAAGACTCCACTAAGAGACTACTGGAACTCATAGAAGAATTTGGTAAAGTGGCAGGATATAAAATCAACACACAAAAATCAACAGCCTTTGTGTACTTTGCCATGGCTGAGAAAGATTTTCTAAGATCAATCCCATTCACAATAGCTACAAAAAAAAAAAAAAAAAAAAATCAACAACCTTGTAATACATTTAGCCACGGATATCAAAGCATTCTACAATGAGAATTTCAAAACAGTAAAGAAAGAAATAGAGGATACAAAAAAATTAAAAATCTTCCATGTTCATGGATTCGAAGAATCAGTATCCCAAAAATGTCCATACTACCAAAAGCAATTTACAGATTCAATGTGATACCAATCAAAATACCAAGGACATTCTTCTCAGATATAGAAAAAATGCTGCCAAAATTCATATGGCAATACAAGAAGCCCCCAATAGCTAAAGCAATCTTATACAACAAAAACAAAGCTGGAGGTATCACAATACCAGATATCAAGACATAATACAGGGCAGTTATAATCAGAACAGCCTGGTACTGGTCCAAAAACAGATGCAAAGACCAATGGAACAGAACAGAAATGCCACAAATCAATCCATGCATCTATAACCAACTTATTGACAAAGGAACTAAAATCAATCCCTGGAGTAAGAACAGTCTCTTCAACAAATGGTACTGGGAATAGTGGATCTCCACATGCAGAAGTATGAAACAAGACCCCACCTTATACCTTACACAAAAATACATTCAAAATGGACCCAATACTATCAAATTACTAGAGAACATTGGGTAAACCCTACAAGACATTGGCATAGGCAAAGAGTTCTTGGAAAAGACCCCAGAGGCACAGGCAATCAAAGCCAAAATTGACAAACAGGATTACATCAAATTGAGAAGCTTCTGTACTGAAAAAGAAAAAAAAATACACTCAGCAAAATGTAGAGGCAACTGACAGAATGTGAATAATTATCTGTAATCTATGCAACTGATAAATAATTAGTAACCAGAACATATAAAGAGATTAAGAAACTCAACAAGAGCAAAACAAACAACCCAGTTAAGAAAAGGGCAAAGGACATAAACAGGCATTTTTCAAAAGAGGAAATCCAAATGGCCCAATGTGGTAAAATGAGAAGGATGTGCCAAGATGGTGCTGGCAAGTGGGCATCAGTTACTCAGGAAATGGCAGTGGAACCCACCTGGCAAAGGAGCCTGCCTGGCAACAGGCAGTGATTGGTTGCAGCATAACCCACCCCTTGACCAGATTGGCTGCCTTGGCTATATAAGCTGCTGCACCAACTGAAATAAATGAGTCTGCGAACTGCTCTCCTCTAGCCTGCTTTTACCCAACTCTCAATGTCTGTGTCATGACTCTGCACCTCTTGCCCCCACTGCGCTTCTCTCAGAACGAATCCACAGACACATAAAAAATGCTCAGGATCACTAGCTTTCATGGAAATGCAAATCAAAATGACAAGTTTCACCTCACTCCCATTAGGATGGCTTCCATGCAGAAATCCACAAACAACAAATGGGGAAAAAGGAACCCTAATGCACTGTTTGTGAGAATGTAAACTGGTAAAACCACTGTGGAAGACAGTATAGAGATACCTCAGAAATCTGAATACAGACCTACTATATGACCCAGGCATCCCACTCCTGGGTTATTCACTCAAGGGAAATGAAATCAGCACATGAAAGAGTTATCTCTACCCCATGTTTATTGCAGCTCAATTCATAATAGCTAAGACAGGGAATCAACCCAATGTCTGTCAACTGAAGACTGGATAAAGAAATTATGGGACATGAGCACCATGGAATACTATACAGTGTCAAAAAAATAAAATCCCGTCATTTGCAATATAATGGATGAAAATGGGAAGCATCATACTAAGTGAAATAAGCCAGTCCCAAAAGGACAAATAACGTATGTTCTCCCTGGCCTGTGATAACTAATAGAGCTCCTAAAAGGCAATCTACAGAAGTGAAATTGACACTTTGAGAAGCAATGACTTTGAACAGTGCTTGTCTCAAAGATTGAAGAACAATTTTTTTTATACTATTTGTTGAACTCTACTTAACACAGAGTTAATCATATGTATATAAAATTAATTGAAAATAGATGTTAGTAAAGAATAAGAATGGGAATAGGAGAGGGAGGAGGAAGGGGGTGGGAGTGTGGATATGATGTGATTTAGGAATTTAGGAATACCATGTTCCTAAAGTTGTAATTATGAAATGTATGAAATTTGAATTCCTTAAATAAAAGCTTTCTGGGAGAAAAAAAAAAAAAAAAACTAGCCTAAGCTCTCCCTCTAGCATAGCATCGCAGTTTTAGCTCAGGCCCCAAGCCCCTTCCCACCACTTTGTACTATATTGACCGCTAGTCTATAAAGGAAGGTGCTATCTCTCTGCTGTGTGTTCACTGGAAACTCACAGCCATGCATTCACCTGGGAGTGAGTGCCTCTCAGGATTTATTCTTCTGAATACTCCTGGTCCAGCTTTGGCTTCAAATGAATGAATAAATAAATAAAAAGAAAATAAAACTATTACTATCTTGGGTCTCTGTTAATTAGCACCTGATTTGAATCCTAAGTGATAGAGACTTATTTTCAGAATTGCAACTACATCTGATTGTCCTCTAATTTTAAGTAATCTATTATTCAGATTTTTCCTAGTTTCATCAAAGATAGAGTTTATATTTCTCTTTCTTATGTTAATAATCTGTAAGAAAAATAAAAACAACAATTTTCTTATCAACTTAAAAACCAGAAACTTGGGGCAGGCATTTGGCCTAGTCACTGCCAGTTAGTACGCCAACATTCTGTATCACAGTGCCTGGTTCAACCCCAGCTCTCCTTCTGATTCCAGCTTCTAGCTAACGTGCCCCCTGCAAGGCAGCAGGTGGGTGCTCAAGTAGGTGGGTGCCTGCCACCCACATGGAAGACCTGGGCTGAATTCCCAGCTCCTGGTTTGACCTCGCCCAGCCTCAGCTATTATGGGCATTTGGAAAGTGAATGAGCAGATGGGAACTTTCTGTTTATCTGTCTCTGCCTATCAAATAAATAAAATTCGAAAAAAAATTTAAGAATGGAATCATCATCTTTCTAATCTTATTTCCTACTCTGCCCTTTATACATCGTGAACTAATCAGTATTTCTCTTCAAACTCTGTAATTTGCAACACTTCTATAGTTCATTATTTACACTGTAAAATAAGCTTTCTTCCTGTGTCTGTTTCTATGTCCAAATTGTATCTGTTCTTTAAGGTTCGACTCACATACCGTGGCCCTCTAAGTTCTTTCCCAATTCACCTATGCCATTTCCTCTGGGGGCGTTTATCTCTCATGGACTCCCTGAGGGTGGGAGCTGAGACTCTGGGTCTCTATATCTGCCTGCAGCACAAGCCATGCTAGCTTGTATGCAACTGTCATAAATTTGATATCAAGAAATTTGATATTATTTAGCAAAATTTTACTTCTTATAACTATGCCTCACATTGGAAAATTTGAGTTTAAAGACCATTTTTAAAGTGAGCCACAAAGCACAATTGGTATCAAATTCTACTATGATCTCATAAGAGTTTATGACTTGTGGATTATTGACAAGACAAACCGGGAGCCATTGAGGTCTTAGTGATCAATCAAGTCTGCATGTTAAAATGCTGTACGGCACTTTGCACAGCTTACTCCGTGAAGTAAACTTTCCTTAAATAAAATTAATTCATTTAAGAATGCTTTCCTGCCACCTTAAAGCATTAATTCAGACCTGAAGAGAACAGTTTTATCTTTTAAAAATGGTATGAGGCAGATAAAGTATGCAGTTATCATACTCACTATTTCATTATTCTCTGGGAATGTCTGGATAGAATATTTTTTCCTTTTGACTCAGGCTGAGATAAGGTGATCTGCATAGCAGCATTAAGAATTTAGTGAGAAACATTTCCCTGGACTCTTTAGTGCAGGGATCGTTTAGTTTTGATCAAACTTGACTAGGTAAGCCTGGTCACAAAGAAAAAGACTGATAGATTGGACCAACGGAAAATCTAAAACATCAGTATAATTCAAAGACATGATTTTAAAATACAAGAAACAGATTAGGAAATAAGTTTAGCAACATGCAAACCAATAATAAAAAGTACCACTCTGAAAAGAAAAAGGATAAATAATTCAACAGAAAATGAGCTAAGGAAATGAACAGGCAAGTCACAGAAGAACATGCAAGAAAGGATGTTCAGGAAAGTAAACATTAGCAAAATACAAGTTAAGACAAAATAATGCCCCCCCCCCCATTCATATGAGAAGCAATATGCAGTAAAGGTTAAGAACATAGACTCTAGAACTTGCCTGGGTATTAACCTTGGTTCTGCCATTGTCTAAGGTGTATGAATTCAGGTCTAGAACTTGCCTGGGTATTAACCTTGGTTCTGCCATTGTCTAAGGTGTATGAATTCAGGTCTAGAACTTGCCTGGGTATTAACCTTGGTTCTGCCATTGTCTAAGGTGTATGAATTCAGGTACTTTATTGGTTGCCCTATCTAAGTGTTCTCATCTTCAAAATGGGGGTTATTAGAGCAACTACCCCATGGAGCAGTAGTGATCATTAAATACGGCAGATGTGTAAAGTGCTTGGAAGAGCATCTGGCACATAATAAATACTGCAGCAGGACTTCTATTATTCATTCCTCACATTGGTTAAATTAAAAAGTTGTTTGAAGGATAAAGGTAATTTTAACCTGGTGGTGGGAATGAAAATGAATACAGCTTTTTTGAAGGACAATTTGGTAAGTACTTTCTCTTTACCAAATGTTCCACTTGAGAAATCTAACCCAGTCACACAGGCACAAAAAGGGGCAAGTTCAAAGATGTGCATTACTTCCTTATTTTATGCCAGAAAGGGAACAATTTAAACGCCCTTCAATAGAGAAGTGAGTGCATTATGTTAAAGACGCTGCAGCGTATGAAGAACTCAGCTGTGAATCAGAATGATGTGGGTGTACATGTACTCATGAACAAAGTGTACAGAACATTTACAGTAACAAGCAAGTGATAGAGTAATATGTACAATATGATCCTGCTTTTATAAAAACATGCAACATATACACATGGATAGATGTATGAGTATTATGGACATTTACATTTTATTTTATTTTTTTATTTGAAAAGGGGAGAGAGCAGAGATATTCATCAGCTGGGACTGGGCCAGGCTGAAGTCAGGAGCTGGGAAGTCTAACTGGACCTCCCACATGGGTGGCAGGGAGCCAAGTGATTGAGCCATCAGCTGCTCCCGCCTATGGTGTGCAAAGCTGGAACTGGGAGCAGAGCTGGGGCTTGAACCCAGATACACTGATATGGCAGACAGGCGTCCCAAGTGGTGCTATGACAGCTCTGCCAAGTATCTGCCCCTGGATTTTAAATGAGGTTGGAAAATACACTAAGAGTTAATGAGGTTATTTATGTGGGGAGATGGGCAAGATGAAAAGGAACTGTAATTTTATTCTCGCTACTTAGATACTAAAACTTTCTATCCAACAATGAACACTTAGGCACATTCTGTACAATTTATACATTGGGGAAAAAAAGGCTGCTTACTGCATTTGATTACCATTTCTGTAGATTGGATATAAAAATAGAAATGGTTTGCTATTAAACACTATATTCCATTTTGGAAGAAAAGGCATGACTTCTTCAATCGGTACATATGACCCAAGAAATCCAGAGGTCCTTGGAAAATCTGGTCACACCATAAGGGCACTAATTCAAATAACCCAGTTGATTAATACCTTGTACCACAGTTCTAGTTTTCTGTGTCTTCAGATGACTGAAGATAAGAAATTCTAATTTTTAAATGTAATACATTTAAATTCTAGTTAGTACATCCTGATGCAAGAATACAGTTTTGGAAAATTCTCTGTCCAGGAACCTCTGTAATGCGAATGGATTTTTTTTTACAAAAAGGATTATCTAATATTTGAAATCTAGTAGTACTGTTTTATTGTGCCATGTTTAGGATGCACAGATACTGCTACTGACTGAAGCATAGCAGCATGGAAATCATATATTATAAATTTAGGTCACTGGAAAAGCTAACAACGCAGCAACTATGTAAGAGCAATATAAGAGACTCCAGGAGAATATAATCTCTTAGTAATTCAATCAAAGAATTCCCATGGGCTATCTAAAACAACATGGAATTGGAGCAAGCACAGAAGGTAATATTTAATACAGAGTTAAGAAATAAAATATATGTATAAAAAACCCTTCTCCTTGTCTTCCAATTTTTCCACATGATCCTGCAGAGTTTAAGAAACTGGCTATTGAATGTTTAATTGCTATACAACATCCTTTTTTTTTTTTTTTTTAAGAGTTAGTTATTTGAAAGGCAGAGTTACAGACAGAGGGACATGGATACACACACACATATAAACACACATTTATCTTCTATCCACTCATTCACTCCCCAAATGAACACAATGGCCAGGGTGGGGCCAGACTGAAGCCAGGAGCCAGAAACACCATCTGATTCTCCAAAGTGGGTGGCAGGGGACCAAAAACTCGGGCCATCTTTTGCTGCTTTCCTAGAAGCTTTAGCAGGGAGTTGGATTGGAAGCGGAAAAGCCGGGATATGAACTTGCACTCATAGAGGATGTCAGCATCACAGGTAGTGATTTGACCTGCTGCGCCACAATGCCAGCCCCAACATCTTTGTTCTTAAAAAGTCTATATTCTAAAGAAAATCTGACATTCTATATTAGTGAGATTTATCTACAACTCAAAATATTTTTAATTCCTGGAATGTTGAAAACTGTAGAATAATAATAAACTAAGGATAATATATGAGAAGAAAATCAATTTTTTAACAATTACTTTAAAATAAACAGACATGAAACAGATAATTAGCAATACAATTACACATCAAACTGGAATGGACTTGTAACCTCAAAGAGCATCTTCAGCACGGTTCAGAGACAAAAAGCGCTAATACAACGGCACTCCCTCATCGAGTCAGGATGGAGGACAAGTTCCTTCATCTCAAGCAAGGGCAGTAGTTCTCTGCATGGTAAAGCAATGATTTTTACTTCTGTTAGGCAGATAAGTGAAAATAATGCATTTCACTTAGTGAAAGTAAGACAAAACAAATAACAATAAAAAACACCTCAAAGTATAAAATAAGGATATCAAATATGGAGAGGCAGACTCGAGTTAAAATTCAAGCTTTACTATTTGCTATCCGTGTGACCTAGGCAAACGTCTCAATGTCTTTATACCTCAGTCCCTCACATATAAAGTGAGGTAATAATAATATCTGGGGTTGCTGTAAATCAGAGATTACATTTAAAGTACTTTGCACATACATAGTAAGCACTTAATAAATATCAGTGTTTGTGATGATGTGCTTATACAAAAAGCACTATTTCCAAAATTTTGAAGATTATGGAGACATGAAATACTAAAAATATGTCTTAGGATACACTTAACAGCTTTAGAAGGATGTTATCCTCAGTGAGCTATATGTCTGAGGTTTACCCAAATTAGTAGTGCTAATTACTGAAATCCATGCTTCCTTTTCATTGTATGTCTTTTAGATGTAACTGTAGACTAACAACACTGCTCCTATATGCTGTACACACAGAACAAGAAAACAGTGAAGAACAGTCTCTGCAGTCAAATCGCCCAAGTTCAAATGTGGTTTTTGCTATTTACTGGTTATATGTCCATAGGCAATATTACTCAACTTCGCTGCACCTCAGATTCTTCATCTATAAAATAGGGACAATAATAGTACTTATTACATAGTGTCATTATCATGATTAAACAAGATAATGTATATAAAGCATCCAGTACAGTGCTCAAAAAATGTTGGCTATTGTCATCTTCATCCTACCAATTAAAAAGGATACACCTCTGACTACTAGAGCTTGATGCCATAGAAACAGCACTGGTTCTTAAATTACTTCTCATGCATCCACAAGCTCTTCCATATTGTAAGATTTTTAAACTGGTTAGGCATTTGAGCCAACAATTTATATCTTACTATGAACAATACAAAAAAGTAACTTTTGTATTGGATCTAATTGTCTTGATGCAAGGTTAGGGAAGAACAAAACGCCTCATCAAATTCCACTCTGAAGCTGCTTTCTGTTTTAAGCACATCAGCTTCCTACCTGTCATCTGTGTTACGAAGGGATGGAAGCCGGAAACTCGTGTTTCTGTCAAGCTTTGATTGGCTTTTGGTCCTCTTGATGGAGCCTTTCAGACGCTTGCTGAAGAAACCCTGGAATGAAAAGGTAGATGGTGATGGGAGAGAGAACCAAAAATAGAATCTTACTCTTCTGCACTGTCCACTGTCTTTGCAAAAGAATTTAGACTTTTGCATTAGCTTAGATTTTTCTAATAAAGAGCATAAAGCAAACCTAGCTTTTAGTTTGTTATTTTATAAATTATAATTGCTTGAAAAAAGCTGGTAATGTGATGACAATTTTTTTTCTGCAATAACTGGGATAATTAAAATTGATGACATACAAAATTGACAAATGGGATTACATCAAGTTGAGAAGCTTCTGTACTGCAAAAGAAACAATCAGCAAAGTAAAGAGGCAACCGACAGAATAGAAGTTATCTGCAAATTATGCAACTGATAAAGGATTAATAACCAGAATATATAAAGAGATCAAGAAATTCAACAAGAACAAAACAAACGACCCAGTTAAGAAATGGGTAAAGGAGTTAAACAGGCATTTTCCAAAAGAGGAAATCCAAATGGCCAACAGTCACGTGAAAAAATGCTCAGGATCAGTAGCCATCAGGGAAATGCAAATCAAAACAATGAAGTTTCACCTCACCCTGTTAGAATGGCTTTCATATAGAAATCAACAAACAACAAATGCTGGTGTGGATGTAGGGAAAATGGTACCCTAATCCACCGTTGGTGGGAATGTAAACTGGTAAAGCCACTGTGGAAGACAGTATGGAGATACCTCAAAAATCTGAATACAGACTACCATATGACCCAGCCATCCTACTCCTGGAAATTTACCCAAGGGAAATGAGATCATCATGTGAAAGAGTTATCTGTACCCCTGTGTTTATTGCAGCTCAATTCACAATAGCTAAGACATGGAATCAACCCAATGTCTGTCAACTGAAGACTGGATAAAGAAATTATGGGATATTTACACCATTGAATACACACAGTGGTAAAACAAACAAAATTCTCTCATTTGCAACAAAATGGATGAAACTGGAAAACATCATACTAAGTGAAATAAGCCAGTCCCAAAAGGGCAAATACCATATGTTCTCCCTGATCTGTGATAACTAATAGAGCACCTAAAAGGTAATCTACAGAAGTGAAATTAATACTTCGAGATTCAATGACTTTGAATAGCCCTTGTCCACTGCTGAAGAGCAATTTTTTTTGCATACAATTTGTGGAATTCTTTACTTAGTACAGAGTTACTCATATATGTATAAAGTTAATTGAAAATAGATCTTAGTAAAAAATAAGAACGGGTACTTGTATACTGGAGGAACTGAAATATTCTGCTACTAAGAAGAGAAGTTTTATTATAAGGGCTGTAAAAATAAAGATAACTAAGTAGCATAAGGTAATGTGGTGGTAAGCTTAAAAGTGTTAACATCTAATCCAGCTCACCAACAGATACAGTATTTAAGAGTTAAGCTTTAAATATAGCCAAATTATTATAAAAGAGATCATTTTTTTAATAATTAAAGCAGTTGGACTTCAAAGAACAAAGTGCTTCACAGTCTTAGATCCCTGCTTGCTTCCAGCTACTTCCTCCAATCTTTCTGGAGTCCCCTGAACGTCTTCTTGGATGCAGCATCTGAAATAAATGCATCCTCAACAAAATCTGTTGACAAAAGGATACATACTGTAGTGAGGGCTACTACTTTTAAGAATCTTACAATACTAATATTGGCAGGTGGAAGGATACTTACAGAAGTATTTTAAAACGCCTTGGGGAAAAGCTTAACTTCAAAGAAAAAGATGTTGACATGTAAAAATGACTCTGTGTGATCATCTTGAGATGAATATTATCATAGACAAGTATGTACAATAAATATTCCCTCCCCAAAAGAATACGGGGCCAACCCATCAGATCTTTTATACTTTAGTTGCCATCAGAACTCACTGTTTTGATGTGAAGACTACACTCCTCCATAAAGTAGGCTATGCTGAGACCATACCTCTCATAATCCTTGTGGCATAATACATGCTCCATGTCCCTGAGCAAGTTAGCTGAGAGGGTGAGGTCCTACTCTACGTAGTCTTTACTTCGTAGCACAAGAATGGAGACTCCATTTCTGTGCTTCCATAGTTACTGCAGTACGATAAAGGTAATGCAGCAAATCATGTACTAGTTTTTAAAGTTTCACGTTACTTCTGTTCTCATTTCATTAGACACAAAAAGTCACAGCACTGCCCTAACTTAAAAAGGGAAGGGTTGAACAATCCTACCACATACCTAGGAAGAGAACCAGAAATAGCTGGTGAACACCAGTATAGACTACTATAATGCTTTACCAACTCAAGTGTTTTTCAAACTCATGTGTTACTCCTTTAATTAGAGAAAAATATAAACAAACATTTGAATAGAACTATTGAGGTCACTGAAGAAAAATACTTACATTACATCTTGTTCTTGCCACCCAAAGAGTAATTGTAAAAACTCACAGAAAATAGCACACAGGCTTTCCCTAGATTCTTGTTTACTGTAGCTTATTACAGGTGTATAGAAACTGGAGGGGGAGAGAAAAAGGCTATTTTAAAAAGTATTGTATTTCTTAGAAAGAGGCATTTGCTGCTCATCCTATACAATCTCAGCACCATCAGAGACAATCACTGTCATTAGCCCTCCAGCATAAAGACTTTCTCTATTATTTTCTATGGGACATAAGTATAGATTATAGAATTCTAGTAGGATTGTTGGGGTTGGTTAAAAAAACCACTGCCCTAAGCTGAGATCTAGCTCAGGGACCTGACTGAATATAATATATAAGTACTTTTCTTTCTTTTTTTTTTTTTGAAAAATAGTTTTTCATTTTGAAATAGATTTAAGCAAAGTTACAAAGACAAGACAGAGTTTCCATATACCTCACACTCCATTTCCCTTATTTTTTTCCCAAAGAAATATTTTATTTAATGAATACAAATTTCATTGCCGGCGCTGCAGCTCACTAGGCTAATCCTCTGCCTTGCGGCGCCAGCACACCGGGTTCTAGTCCCGGTCAGGGCGCCGGATTCTGTCCCGGTTGCCCCTCTTCCAGGCCAGCTCTCTGCTGTGGCCCGGGAGTGCAGTGGAGGATGGCCCAAGTGCTTGGGCCCTGTACCCCATGGGAGACCAGGATAAGTACCTGGCTCCTGCCATCAGATCAGTGTGGTGCGCCGGCCATAGTGCGCCAGCCATGGCGGCCATTGGAGGGTGAACCAACGGCAAAGGAAGACCTTTCTCTCTGTCTCTTTCTCTCACTGTCCACTCTGTCAAAAAAAAATTACAAATTTCATAAGTATAACTTGAGGAATATAGTGATTCTTCTCACTATACCCACCCTGCCACCTCCACTCCCACCCCACCTCCTCCTCCCTCTCCCATTCCCAGTCCCATTCTCCATTAAGATTCATTTACAATTAACTTTATACAACAATTTGCACACATACACACACACAAAAACTGTTTGAGAAAAAGTTTTACTGTTAATTCTCATAATGTAACTCATTGCAATAGAAGTCCTGCATGGGGAGTAAGTGCACAGTGACTCCTGTTATTAATTTAACTCTTATGCATCATGTCAGGGATCACCCGAGGCCCCTGACATGAGCTGCCAAGGCTATGAAAGACTTTTGAATCCACAATCTCCATCAGTATTTAGGCAAGGCCATAAGCAAAGTGGAAGTTCTCTCCTCTTTTCAGAGAAAAGTACATCCTTCTTTGATGGTCACTTCTTTCCACTGAGGTCTCTCTCACAGAGATCCTTCATGTAGGACATTTTTTGCCACAGTGTCTTGGCATTCCATGCCTGAAATGCTCTCATGAGCTTTACAGCCAGACCAGAATGCCTTAAGGGCTGATTCTGAGGTCAGAGTGCTGTTTAGAGTGATTATCATTCTGTGAGTCTGCTGCATGGACTGCTTCCCATGTTGGAACATTCTCTCCTTTTTAATTCTATCTATTATTATTGCCAGATATTTGATCTTATTTATATGATCCCTTAAATATTAATCCTATCTATATGATCACTTTAACACTTAATATGGTCACTTTAATATTTAAGATAGCATTTTTACCACCCTTTCTAACAAAATGCGGTTGTGTATTACACTGAGAATACACTGACAGATGCTCACTTATTTACCACTTTACCTTTACCTTTTTGTGACACTATATCATACAGTATATTTTAATACATTACTTAGTAAAATTTAATTTAAATTTTTGTATAGAACTATACCAGGAACTATAATGAAAGATAAAGCACATGGAGTTGGTAATTTCAGTATTTAAATACTAAACATAAATATATACATAGGCTTATATATATACACACACACATATATATATATATAAATACAAATATGCATGTAGACTGGACATCGCTGAGGAAAGAATTTCTGCACATGAGGATGTATCAACAGAAACCTCCAAAACTGAAAAACAAAGAGTGTAAAAACTGGAAAATCAGAACAGAATATCCAAAGACCATGGGATAATTGTTAACAGGTGTCACATGCTTGCTACCCAGCATCCCATATGCAACTGCTAGTTTGAGTGCTGGCTACTCTGCTCCTGATCCAGCTTCCTGCTAAAGTTCCTGGGAAGGCAGCAGAAGATGGTCTTAGCTCTTGGGCCCCTGCCACCTGTGGGAGACTTAGATGGAATTCCTGGCTCCTGGCTTCTGCCTGGCCTACGATTGTGGCCACCTGGGGAGTGAAACAGCAGGTGGAAGATCTCTCTCTGTCCCATCTTTTCTCTGTTGCTCTGCCTTTCAAATAAACAAATAAATAAATCTTTTTTTAAAAAAAAGGAGAGGAGAAAAAGAACTAGGGAAAGTAACTAAAATGACTGAGATTTTTCCCAAATTAATGTTAGACACCAAACCACAGATTAAGGAAACTCAAAGAAAAGCATGCAGCATACATGCCAAACAAATACACTACTCCTAGGCCTATCATTTTCAAATTACAGAATATCAAAGATAAAAAAATTATGAAGGAAGTGGGGGAGGAGGGATACTTTACAGTGGAACAAAGAATTACATCTGACTTCCCAGAAATCATGGAAGCAAGAGAAGGGTAGAGCGAATATTTAAAGCATTAAGAAAGAAAACCACCAGCACAAAATTCTGTAACCTGCAAAATAATCCTTTAAAAGTGAATTAGGAGGACTGGTGCTATGTGTAGTAGGGTAAGCCCCCAACTGTGGCACTGGCATCCTGTGTGGGCACCAGTTCCTGTCCTGGCTGCTCTCTTTAGATCCAGCTCTTTGCTATGGCCTGGGAAAGCCTGGGAAAGATGGCCCAAGTGCTTGGACCCCTGAACACACATGAGAGACCTGGAAGAAGCTCCTGGCTTTGGCCTGGCCCAGCACCAGCCATTGAGGCTGTTTGGAAAGTGAAGTAGCGAAAGGAACACATTATTCTCTATCTTTCTGTAATATTCTACCTCAAATAAATAAATATATAAAATCCTTTTTAGAAAAGTGAATTAGCAATCAATTTTCTTTCTCAAACAAAAGTTGAGAAGTTTTATGCTAATAGATCTTCTTTGTAAAGAATTTTGAAAGAAGTTCCTGAGAGACATACAAAATGCAGGTTGAGCATCCTTTATCTAAAATGCTTGGGACTACATATGTTTCAGGTTTGGGGAATTTTTGGATTTTGGGGTACATGCATAGACTAATCTGAATGGCTCCAAAATGAAAGCAGAAATGCTCTGAAATCCTCAATGCTCAAAATGTATCATTTCAAATAAACAAATGCTCAGAGCATTTGGAATTTTGGATTTTGAGATTAGCTGTGCTCTATCTGTAATACAGGTCAGAAGCTCAGACCATCATAAAGAAAGGCATTGATGAAGAAATAGATGAAGGGAACATAAAACCTTTCATTTTTCTTATTCTTAGTTAACAACTAATTGCTCAAAATCAAAAAAACAACAATGTACTTGATTATCTATGCTTATATATCATATATATGCTTATATACAAGTATAATGATCAATAGCAATGATATAAAGCATGAGAAGGAAGAATTAAATTATTTTGTTACTAAAATGTATTCAGACTACCTGTGAATATAGTATTATCTAAAAATGGACTTCGATCAGTTGTAAATATATTTAACAAACTCTAGAGAAACCTTGAAAAAAACATTAAAGACAAAGAAGTATGACTTATCTTCTACAAAAGGAGAGAAAATGGCATCATGTAAGATGCTAATCCTAAAACCATGAAAGGCAGAAAAAGAGTAGAGATAAAAATAATAACACAGGGGCTGGTGCTGTGGGTAAAGCTGCTGCCTGTAGTGCGGGCATAACCCTATATAGGCACTGGTTTGAGTCCCGGCTGCTCCACTTCTGATCCAGCTCTCTGCTATGGCCTGGGAAAGCAGTGGAATATGGCCAAGCCCTTGGGCCCCTGCATCCACATGGGAGACCTGGAAGAAGCTCCTGGCTTTGGATCGGTGCAGCTCCGACCATTGCGGCAATTGGGGAGTGAACCAGCAGATGGAAGACCTCTCTTTCTCTCTCTCTCTCTCTCTCTCTCTCTGTAACTCTGACTTTCAAATAAATAAATAAATATTTTTAAAAAAATAACAGAGCAAAGGCAACAAATAGAGCAGAGTTAAAAAAAAATAACGTGCCATGTTAACAGTGTAAATAAATCAATTAAATGATACAAGAATGGATAAAAAATTAAGGCCTAGGGCCAGCGTTGTAGTGCAGCAAGTTAAACTGCTGCCTGTGACACTGGCATCTAATAAGAACACCAGTTCGAGTCACAGCTGCTCTACGCTCAATCCAGCTCCCTGCTGATTTGCCTAGGAAAGCAGTGGAAGATGGCTCCAACGCTTGAGCTCCTGCCTCCCACGTGGGAGACCAGTTTGGAAGATCTAGGCTCCTAGCTTTGGTCAGTGGCTGTTGTGGCTATTTGGGGAGCAAACCAGTGCATGGAAGATCTCTCCTTGTCTCTCCCTCTCTGTCACTCTGTTTTTCAAATAAATAAGTAAATCTTAAAAAAAATTAAGGGCAACCATATGCTGGTGTCAAGAAACCCACTTTAATTATAAAGACACAGACAAGTAAAAGGGTGGGAAAATATCATGGCAGTACTAACTGAAAAAAACAAACAGGAATGGTTGTGGTAATTTCAGATACAGCAGACATCAGAGCAAGGAAAGTTACCAAGGTTCAAGAAAGGTATCACATAACCATAACAGAGTCCTCCAAAAGACGAAACAATCCTTAATGTGCATGTGCCTCACCACAGAACATGAAGAGACAGGAGGCAAAAGTGACAGAGATACTGCGAGAAACAGATGAATCAATACAAGAATTAGAGACTTCAATATCCCTCTATCAGAAGGGATACAGCAGGCCGAAAATCAGTGAAGACACTGCTGAACTCAACCACACCATCAAACAACTGGATGTAACTGGTATATATAGGCTATTTCACTTAGCAACCATAGAAATACATTCTTCGATGTCTGATAGAACATTCACTGAGACAGATTAGTGGGGCCAGCGCTGTGTCATAGTGGGTAAAGCCATGGCCTGTGATGCCAACATCCCTTACGGGCGCTGGTTCAAGTCCTGGCTGTTCCACTTCTGATCCAGCTCCCTGCTAATGGCCTGGGAAAAGCACTAGGGGATGACCCAAGTGTCTGGGTACCTGCACCCATGTGGGAGCCTGGATGAAGCTCCTGGCTCCTGGCTTTGGCCTGGCCCAGCCCTGGCCCATTGCAGCCATTTGGGGAGTGAACCAGCAGAAGGAAGCTCGCTCTCTCTTTCTTTTTAATTAAAAATACACAGATTTATCTGAAAGGCAAAGTTAGAGAGAGAGGAGGGGGTGCGTGTTGCTCCCCCATTCGAGGAGGAACGACGCAGTCCCGGGTTAGCTGCCGGCCCCCCCCACCACCTCCGCGGAGGGGCGGCACCCCCGCCGCTTTCCCCACTTCTGCGGAGGAGAGGCACACCGCCGGCTGGCTCTCTCGGGGGCTGCTCAGATGTTCCTCGGGTGTTCCTCAGATGTTCCCTGGTGCATGTTGTCTCTCTCCTCCTTTATAGTCCTCTTCCACCAATCCCAACTCTGCTGCCCACATGCCGAGCACACTGCTCTCCTTCAATCAGGAGCAGGATCAGCTCCTGCAGCTTATTGGTCAAATTGGTGAGGCAGCTGTGTAGAAGTTGTTTACTCCTTCTCAGCGCCATATGGTGGGAGATCAGATGCATAGAATTAGTCTTAGTTCCAGTAATTTAGTCTAGTCTCAGTTGCTCCCCACAGGTGGGGAGAGAGAGAAGTCTTCCATCCATTAGTTCACTCCCCAAATGGTTGCAGTGGCCGGAGATGAGCCAATCCAAAGCTAGGAGTTTCTTCTGGGTCTTGCAGGTGGGTGCAGGGATCCAAGGACTTGGACCATCCTCTGCTGCTTTCCAGGCTCATTAACAGGAAGCTGGATCATAAGTGGAACAGTCAGGACTCAAACCAGTATCCATATGGAATGCTGGCACTGCAGGGCTTTAACCCATTGTGTCACAGCACCAACCCCAAAAAATTGTTTTTTATTTTTTAAATACCACATTCTGGGTCATAAAACATACCTTAGCATATTTAAAGAATAGAAATCATACAGTGTTTGCTCTTGGACTACACTAGAATTAAACTAGAAATCAGTAACAACACAAAGATAGCTGGAAAATATTCAAACTCATGAGACTGAACAATAACACCAGGGTCCAAGAAGAAATCAAACAGAAATTAAAACTACTGTGAAGTAAACTAAAATAAAAACATAACAAAATTGTGGGATGCAGTGAAAACATGGCTTACAGGAAATTTTAGAGCACTGCATGCATTGTTTTAGGAAATCCAAAGTCAGCAGAAGGAAAATTAGGGCAGAAATCAACGAAATCGAAAACAAGAAATTAAAAGAAAAAATTCAATAAAACCAAAAGCTGCTTCATTGAAAAGATAAATAAAACTGCTAAGCCTCTAGCTAGACTTGGAAGAAAAGAGAGAGCAAACAAATTACTAACATCAGAAATGAAAGAAGGGACAACACTACAGATGCAACAGGCATTAAATGATAATAAAGGAATACCATGAACAACTCTGTCCACAAATCTGGTAACTTAAATAAAGGAGATTAACTCCTAGAAAGATGCAACTGGCTAAACTCAAACAAGAAGATGCAGTTGGTCTGAATAGGCCATTATTGATTAGAGAAATTGAATCAATAAATAACCTTCAAAACAGAAAGTAGAGTTTACATGGGTTCACTACTGCATTGCACTAAGCATTTAAGGAAAAAAAATTATACCAATAGTCTACGACTTCTTTCAGAACACAGAAGCAGACAGAATATTTCCAGATTCAGTCCTAGGTTCCCAGTGGAAGGTACAAAGATCTCCCAAAAACCTCCTGCCCCCAAACATAACAGAGGTAGCCACCTCTGTTTTCAACATTTCCTACCAAAATGGAATCTTTGTGACAACTGGCGAATCTACAAGGACACAATCATCTGCCTGACTCGGGAGCTCGTGGTAGGGCTCACTATCGAGGTTATATACTCTGTAGGCTGTACAAATGTATAAGTATCCCCGCTACACCCTCATGCAGAGTATTTTACTGCCCAGAGCTCCTGCGGGCTCTTCCCACTCACCCTTTGCCACTCCCTGCACCCAACCTCTGGCAACCACCCATCATTTCAGGGCCTCCACAGCACAGCTTCACCTTTACCAGAATATCAATAGGTGCAATCAAACAGTATGCAGCCTTTTCAGTTTGGCTACGTTTGCTTAGCAATATGCACTTGAGGTTCCTCAGGGTCTGTTCTACTGCCTTTTTTTTTTTTTTTTCCCAGTCTCCTTTCTCTCCTTTCTGTTCAGTTTTGGAAGTTTCTACTGAGTTACCCTTAAACTCAAAGATTCCTTCCTCAGCCACGTTGTCTACAAACAAGCCCATAAAACGCATTCTTTATTTCTGTGCCACTGTTTTTTTTTTTTTTTTTTAATCTAGCATTTCTTGTTGGTTATCTTCTGCAAATTTCGGTCTCTGCTTATGCTGACCATCTGTTCTTGAATGCTATCCACTTTATTCACAAAAGCCCTCAGCACACTAAGCATGATTGTTTTACATTCCGGATCTGATGATTTCAAGGTCTGAGTGAACATCTTGTGTCTTCTGCCTTTCAGCAAGCGTTGTGATGTACATCTTTGTTGTTAACAGAGTGTGACGTCCTATATGAAAGGAACTACAGGGAACACTTGGTGTCTGTGGCAACATGGTGGGAAGGTGTGTGTGTCGGGCTGGAGGAGGGGAAGGAGTATTCTGTGGATCTAAGATTAGTCTTCCAGTAAGCCTGTGCCTCTGTGAACTTGACAAGTGCTTCTCAAGATCCCTCAGGCCACCCACACTGTGGAGGACAGGATGGCTAGAGGGGGCCATGGTTAGGCACTGGCAAACCCCCTGGGGGCTGGGCTCTGGCTGAGCAGTTTCTCCTGAGAGCAGATCTTGTAAGTTAAGAACAGCATGCTCTAGCACATCTGAAAAGGGGTCCTTGCTTCCTCCTCTGGCCGGAACTGAAATCCAAAGGGCTTTTCCTCTGCTACTCACTGTGAGAATCTGTAGAGCTCCAGGGGGCACAACGCACAAAAGTGTGGGTTCAGTCCCCTTGGAGTTTTCAGTCTCCAGCAATTTGTCAATTACAGTTCAGGTTTTCCTTCACACTTTTGAGAGACAATATAATGCTGTATCTATATTAACATCTACCATAGTGTTTACATTTAAGTAAGTGCTTAATAAATAACTGATAAATACACACATACAATTATGGGGGTTTTTATAAAAGAAATTCAGATCAGGAAATGTCTAAGATTGCATGGAGTGGTCAGTGGTATGTCATGGAAGTAGCAGAATCTACGGAACTCAGTTTTCATCTCCTTGATGTAACTAAAATGTGTTTGTTATTTTAACCTGAGCACACCAAAGGAAGGGAAGAAAATTAGAAATAAGAAATAACATTACAACAGCAGGGACTTGTGGCTGCTGCATTCAGTAATGTGCCTGTAGTGATACTTGGTATTTCGTAAGTGACAACATTTGTTGACCAAATGAATTTATTTAAGGCCTCCTGAGTTCCTGCAATGGCTGGAAGCTTCCCATATGTAATACCATTTCATCTATGCAGCAAATCCATGAAGTAGGCATTCAGCAACTTGCGTTAGATTACACAGCTGACAGACAGGGAGTTAAGATTTAAGTCTAATGTATTGCTAATGGTTACAAAGCTTCATTCATTCATATGTTGAACAGTTACTATTTGTCAGATACTTGAGGCATCTGAAAGTATACCCAAGAACAAAACCAAAAACCTTGTCTTCATTCAGCTTCCTTATTAGCGGAAGGAGACCATGAACAAAGAGCACAGTAAGTAAAAGACAAGAGCTACAGAAAAAACGGAGTCATGGAAGAGAGGGTGGTGACAGAGTTTGGTCACGGTAGCCTTCCAGAGAAGGGTTACAGCTGAATAAAGACAAGAAGATGAGTTAGCCAGCAGATGTCAGAAGGAAAAGTACCCCATGCAACAGGACCGGGCTAGGCAAAGGCTTCCAGGCAGAGGCAAGGCTACGATGTGCAAGGAAGAGCCAAGAAGTCAGTGTGGCTGGAGTGAAGGAAGCGATACGAGGGTAGTGGGAAGTGATGGTAGCAGGGTAACGCTGGTCGAGGCAGAGGCACTGAGTGGTGAGAGTGTGCAGAACCTGCTGGTCACTGCAGGGACCACAGTTTTTACTGTACAGAGAGGAGGTCACATCTAAGAAAGTCAGCAATGAGAGACAAGACAGCTTAAAGCCGTCATAATTAAATAAGCATCTGCTCTTCTAAAATACTTTTAGCTACAAAAATAGAAACATGTATTTTCATATGAAGTTTTCAGCATGTATGCGCAATCTGTGAATTCATTTCCTACATTTGAATAGCTAAGTTACAGAGAAGGTATATAACTTTCCCAAGGTTAACCGCACTAAATGGCAGAATAGAATTCCTAGCCCAGGCATAGCCTGACTCTGGAACACTTGCATATTAACCACTGTGCTATGCTAATTCACAACACTCTAATTCTTCTTCAGATAAATACTCTAAGCACTATAATAAAACTTAATATTCCCCCATGTGCTGTATTTAATTTCTACATATATCTTACAGAGTTATACACCACAAAGAGCCAGGAGGGCATTAAGACAATTCAATATGTGAGGGGAACAACAGCAAAAGTAAGCAGGGAAAAAAAAAACCTACCTGTGTGCCATTTGACTGAGATGAACTTACTTACACCTAGGTTTCCATATGATTAAAGTAAAATTGAAACTACTGAAATTACTTTCATATGTAATGGATTCTGTGATCACTAGGTATAAAAGATTCAAATAAAAAATTTTAAAACAGATGGATTCCAAGAGGAAAATGCTTCTCTCTTTTTCACATGAAGTAATGATATCATCCAAGTCTTAGAAATATGAAGTGGGTAAGTGATGCTCCTACAGGCAAGTCTAAACCCCAACAGCAAACCGAAACAAAGGAAAGACTACATAAACTGATTGCATCCTCTGACAACAACTTAATTTGAAAACATACTACTAAACCACTCAACATTAATGCTAGAATATCCAGTTCTCTGAAATGCTGTTGCTATCATCTACAATTCTTAAAAATAGTAAAAAGTTCATTATTTTAAAAAAATTACATTCTCACAGCAATTGGTAGAACTAAAAAGACTTACTTTAATTAGTTGGTATTCACTATTTTCTTTCAAAATAGGGCTTAAAATTAGCAACTGTCAGTTAAAGAAAAAGCCAAATGTTGCCTTTCTTTAGGTTGGTCAATGTTGAGATAATGGGAACAAAAGTTGTTCACGGACGGCAAATTGGAGTAACCCCGGAAGACTGCACTTGGCGATCCAGGCGTGATTGTAACTGAAATAAAGCCGCTGCTACGCAACTGCTCTCCGAGGCCTCCGCGGAGGTAATCAGAGACATTGCCTTGCCGGCATCTAGCTCTGCGCTGCTCCCTTAAGACGGGGAGCAGTGGGGCTGGAGAAACATGTCATCACCTTTCACAAGAAAACACAGGGATGTGCCCTGATTCTGCTGGAGACGTGTTCACAGCAGCAGTCACACAGGGATTAAGGACAGTGTTACAGCAATTCTAAGTGATTAAGTAATTTTAGTAGCAGTTCCTTTAAATGTTGTTATCACTCATACTAAGAAAATGCCACCCTGTCAACTAGAAAGGATCAGGTGAGAATTGTTTTCGTTCTTGCTTTTGAAGTTTTAGTTTAACTGGCAAATCAATCTCTTCTGTATCTTGCATATTTTAGTAGTTCTTTTCAGCATGGATTGTAATTACCAGAGAAGAAAAGCTATGCCATATATAAATGCTTCTGTTCCTCACTCACTTCATACAATTTAAGAACTTCTAAATATTCAGTACGTGTTGGCTAAAACAAAAATATAAAAAATTAACAAGGTAAAAGGGAAAGAACAACTGAAAATGTTCAACTCCTCTTCCTGGTCATCATATTTTACTTAGTTTATTTTCCAGTTATTGGAAATCCAAAGAGGAAAGGAAACTCCAGGAGACAAGAATAACAAAAGAACGAACAGTTACCAGGGCTTCATAGAGAACAAGCCATTTTAATACGGATAATTGCTCCCCTACTAATTCATCCAAATGCAAGAGAAAAGGTTCCATCCTAAATTACAACTGCTTTTCTCGCCCAAAGCTGATGAGTCACAGTCTTTGGGTGTAAGGTGTAGTGATGTGCATTTTTACCAAGCATCCAAGATGACTTTTTTTTATTAAGCAAAACTTCTATTATGAAATTTTAAACATACAAAGCACAGAAATAAACATGTACCCATTAATTATATCTAACCAATGATAATGTCCTATTGTTACGAAGACATTATAATTACTATATTAAAATATAAAATACATAGTATAACTGTTGTACTATGTTTTTTTTTTTTTTTAATTTTTTTTTGACAGGCAGAGTGGACAGTGAGAGAGACAGAGAGAAAGGTCTTTCTTTGCCGTTGGTTCACCCTCCAATGGCCACCGCAGCTGGCGTGCTGCGGCCAGCGCACCACGCTGATCCGATGGCAGGAGCCAGGTACTTATCCTGGTCTCCCATGGGGTGCAGGGCCCAAGTACTTGGGCCATCCTCCACTGCACTCTCGGGCCACAGGAGAGAGCTGGCCTGGAAGAGGGGCAACCGGGACAGAATCCAGCACCCCGACTGGGACTAGAACCCGGTGTGCTGGCGCCGCAAGGCGGAGGATTAGCCTAGTGAGCCGCGGCGCCGGCTGTTGTACTATAATATGTTAAAACATACGTGTGTATTGATATCTTAAGATTTGCTGAAAGGGTAAACAGATGATATCTAGCACACTTTCTCTGTCACTAATAATATTCTCTATATTATAGATTCATTTTCATTTGATATAACACGGTTATGTCAGATTTCTTTTGATTTTTATCCATCTGTTAAATTATTTCAAGCCTTTTACTTTAAACTTTATAGATTATGTTTAAAAAAAAGATTTATTGAGGTATAATTTCACCCCCCCCAAATTCACTATTAGGTGATGTACAGCTTCAAAAGTTTTGACAAATACATACCCCTACAACTGAGAAATAGATCATTCTATCACCCCCAAATTTCTCTGTGCTCCTTTGTAGTATCTTCCTCCCACCCTCAGTCCCCAGAAACCACTCATTCGATTTGTTCCAATAGCCTTATCTTTCCCAGAATGTCATATAAATGAAACTGTACAGTATGCAGTCTTCTTTAACTTAGCACATTTCTGAAATTTATCCATGATGTTCCAAGTATCATTGGTTCATTCCTTTTTTTTTTTTTTAAAGATTTATTTTATTTATTTGAAAGACAGAGTTAGAGAGGTAGAGACAGAGCGAGAGGTCTTCTATCTGCTGGTTCATTCCCCAGATGGCCCCAAAGGCCGGAGATGCGCCGATCTGAAGTCAAGAGCCAGGAGCTTCTTCCAGGTCTCCCACGTGCGGGTGCAGGAGCCCAAGGACTTGGCCATCCTCCACTGCTATCCCAGGGCACAGCAGAGAGGGGGATCGGAAGAAGAGCAGCCGGGACTAGAACTGGCGCCCATATGGGATGCTGGCGTTCCAGGCCAGGGCTTTAACCCACCACACCACAGCGCTGGCCCTGGTTCATTCCTTTTTATTATGCAGTGTGGGTAAAGCAAAGTTACTTAATCTATTTTCTAAGTGATGGGACATTCAGGCTGTTTCCAGTTTCAGACTATAAAAAATAAAGCTCCTATACACATTTGCAAACATATTCTTATGTGGACTTATGGTGTGGCAACCACTGAGTTAAAAGCATATTTGGAAATTCACAAATAACAGGAACAAATGGAAAATTTTTAAAGATATAATGTTAATGAAGTAGAGAGGAATGCATACTGAGAGAGTAAGGAATCCCTTGACGTTTTTTCTTTGACATATGAAATAATTTTGGATTGACATAAGATTTGGAAAAGCAGTACGAGTTTTCCTTTGCTCAGTAACATCTTACATAATCATAGTTTAATTTTGAAAACTAGGAAATCAATATAGATACCTCACTGACCTAAATTGTAGACCTAAATGTAATTTCACATCTTTCCACTTTTCTATCACCACTAAAACAAATTACCACAAACAGTGCTTAACATTGTTTGTTGTATTCTGGTTCTGTAGAGGCTGGAAGTCTAGTCCAGGCCGCACCTGGCGAAACTTCAGGTGTCAGCTGGTCTCTGCAGATCTGCTCCTTGCTTTTCCCAGATTCCAAGGCCACCCACATTTCTTGTCCTGTGGCCCTTATCCCGTCATCAAAGCCAGCAATACTGCATCTCTGTGAAAGTCTCTAAGCTTATGGAGGCTCAAGTAATTAAACTGGACACACCTGGACAGTCCAGGATAATTTTCCCAACTCGAGGTCCTTAGACTTAATCACATCTGCAAAAGTCACCTTTACCACATAAAGTAACGTCGTTCACGAGTTCTGTACTAGGATGTAGACGTCTAGGTGGTGACATTACTTTGCTTTCTACATGCAGTTTGTTTACTTAATCTCTTGTGAATGGGCACGTAGGCTATCTCCAATCTTTTGCAGTCACAGACAATGTTGCAATGAATAACTTTGTGCATACATATTTTCACAGTGGTAGAAGCGAGTCTTCAGGACGGATCCTAGAAGTGAGATTGCTGGGCTGAATGGAAGTGTGCAGGTAATTCTGCCACATCCTCTTGAGAAGGGGTTGTTCTAGTCTGTCTGTCAGTAATGTAGGAGAGTGTCAGTTGCCTGAAACCTGACCAACGATATTGGTTGTCACACTCTTAATAGCTCCTACCAGCCTGAAAGGTGGGAAAGCACTTCACTCGATGTTCTAAAATCTGCATTTCCTTGAATATGAGTCGGTTTGAACATTGTTCTCATATTTCTAGGAAAATTTTTACAGCTTTTTTTAAAAAAATAATTACCTGTTAATGACTTCTTTCTTCTTTTTCTATTGGGTTTTGGTTATTAATCCCTCAATTTTTAATAGTTTTTTAAAAATATGTTGTGCATATTTTCTCCCAGCTATTTGTCTTTTAACTTTGCTGCTTTTTTGCTATGCAATTTTTAAAAGACATTTTGTGTATAGTCAATTATTTTTATGTTGTGGTTTAAATTGCCTTTGGTCTTTCAGTAATCATTACAGAAGCTTTTTCCTAATTAAGTTAAAGAATTTACACATTTTTTCTATTAGTTGTATATCATTTTTATATGTAGATCCATAATTCACTTGGAGTGACATATACATCTAATTTTATCTTTTTCCATATAATTACTCAGTTGTCCCTACATCATTTATTTCAAATATCAATTCCTCAGTAAACCATTTTTTTTGTCTAATAGGATTCAGTGTCTCTCAGTTCTGAATGTCTAAGACTTTCATTCTATACTACTGGTTTCCTCTGCCTTAACCTATAATTAGTTCTCCTATTTTATATCCCCTACGGAATCTTAGCTCCTGAAGGCAAATGGGAAACAAACAACTTGAACTCATTTTTGTATTTCTACAATGTTTAGTGGGCTATTTAATACCTACGGCAGAGTGTTAATAATGATTCATCTAAATTATTAAGAAACGTCAAATCCACTCACAGATATAGGAAAATGGACATAGTATATCTGGGAGGGAAATTTCAAAATTATTAAAAGAGAAGGAAGTTTCATGTTTAAAGAAATGTCTATAATTTGAAATATTTGCTTCTATAGATGCTTCAGCTCCTGATGATGAGGCATACGTTGAGTTTTCTATGACTCACAGAGACTGCGCTCTTCTTATTCAAGTTCACAGAGTATGAGTATCAGGGACGATAGCTTTTAGGAATAAAATAATGAGAAATGATGGGTCAAAGCTAAGAACGAGCGCATCCTCCTAAAGTGAGATCTATTAGTCTATTGGACAGTCTCCAGGAGGTTATCACAAAAGCCCGAAAAAGCATTAGATAATATGATGTGAAGGACAGCTTCTCATTGTCAGAGGAGATGCACTAGATGAATTTAACTGAAGTCTTCCATATCTCATTTCCAGGACCCTAAGAATAACAGCATCGCAGATAGAAGGGGGCTTTGGAGCTATTAGTTATTTAAAAAAGTAAAAAATTTTACTGCTCTGGTGAAACAAAGTGTACCTAAAATCCATATTATAGATTGTGGTGAGCAAAAGGTATAATGTGAAACAACAGAATTACTCTTTGTAAATGCCTGTCAGGACAGGCTATTCCGGGGTGGTGGAGTAAGAGTAGAACAGATATAGATTAAGAGAGGAGAAGGAAAGTAGAAATACTTTGGAAAAGATTTTATTAGGCAAATTTATATTACTTGTAGAGGGTAATTCCTAACTGTACTGTTTCTAATGCTGCAAACAAGTTTTCTATTGTGAATTCAAGCACCAAAATATTAACAAACTGGTCCTTACTATATAGTACCCTCTTATCTGCAAATCTTCAAAAATCTTAAAATATCTGTATAATAGTTAATTAACATAAAAAAAATCATGGGTCTTAGTGGAGGTCAAACAATTTGGTCTTGGTCATATAAATGTGATGCTAGTTGAACAGAGAGTGAAAAATAAAGTCCTTATCATATCTTTGCCTGTTCCAGGCATAAATCCTTAAATGCCAATAATATGAAATCCTTGTACTGGTACCCTGGCAGAATTAAAAAGGCAGGGTGACACAGACCTTAGACTACACAGTCAGAAGAGTTCAGTCTCTTTCAACTGCAGCTGCCTGATTTTAATGGGAAAGTGCTCCTGAGTAACAATGGTTTTACTTACTACCTAGGATAGGAACCCAGGTAGCTATGTTTTGGCCTTTATGTCTGCTGATTATAGTGTGTTTTTTCTCCATTTAATTTTTTTTGGATTTATTTTTATTTATTTGAAAAAGTTACAGAGAGAGGTAGAGACAGAAAAAGAGGTCTTCTATCTGCTGGTTCACTCCCCAGATGGCCGCAACGGCTGGAGCTGTGCCAATTGGAAGCCAGGAGCCAGGAGCCTCCTCCAGGTCTCTCACATGGGTGCAGAGGCCCAAGGACTTGGGCCATCTTCTACTGCTTTCCCAGGCCATAGCAGAGAGCTGGATCGGAAGAGGAGCAGCCGGGACTAGAATTAGCACCCATATGGGATGCTGGTTCTTCAGACCAGGGCTTTAACCGGGTGTGCCACAGCACCGGCCCCTCCATTTAACTTTTAAAGACTTGAGAGGTTGACTGCATTCCTATATTCAAATATAGGAATATAGGACTACAATGAAATATACCTTGAATCAGATGCAAAACTGAAGAGTTCTTATGAGTTACTCTATCATTATTCTCTTAGAGCATCTATAAAAAGAAAATCTTTTTGTTCTATTCACTGCATTCCACACTTCTTAACTCCATTTTAAACTTAAAAACCCAGTAGAGGGGTAGGCATCTGGTGGTGTGGTTAAGATGCTGTTTGGGACTTCCACATCCCACATGAAGAGTGCTTAGTTCAAATCCTGACTCTGCTTCTGATTCCAGCTGTCTGCTAATGGGCTCCTGGGAAACAGAAGGTGGTAGTTGTACTCTGGTCCCTGCCACCCATGTGGTAGATCTGCATTCAGCTCTAAGCTCCTGGCTTTGGCTTGGTGTATCCAGGCTGTTGCAGGCCTCTGCAGAATGACCCAATGGATGGGTGATTGATCAATCAGTCAATCACTCTCTCTCTCTGTCTCTCCCCTCTCTCACTCTGCCTTTAAAATAAGTACAAATAATCTTTATAAAATTTATTATTGAATGTTGCAGAGTTGTACATCAGAGCATTCTTATATTTTATAAGTAAACATCTTGGGACTGCAAATTCAACCAAATTTTATTCATTTGGTACAGTAAGAATAAATTACAAATTGTTTGAAATCCATGCATATGAGGGGTCTTCAAAGATTTCATGAAAAATAGGTATTATGAAAAACTATGCATGAATTTCAAAAATTTCTGCACCAATATAAACTCATATTTTAATTTCAGTTCCATGAACTCTTTGAAGCACCCATGTACACCACCTGTTTGGATACCACTAATTATCACAGAACAGGGAAGGCAGCTATAGAGACAGTATCACTACAGTACAACAGTATGACTGCTATAGTGGCTAACGGCAGACTCCTACGGAAGCACAGAGAAGGTCAGGGCCAATGCTGCACAGAAGAGGTGAGAAAACCTCGGAGCTGGGAATGCTTTTAGGAAGGAGGTGAGGTGGACTTCCTGGATAGATATGTGTACAGACCTGAGAAACTTAGTCTGGGAAGCTCCTAGGGTCGGTAAAGATGGAATGTGGGGTGTGGAAAGGTCGGGGTGGGGATAGGGATATTCTATACTGGGAAGTGAACACACGAGGGCAGTCAAAAACTAGACAAGGAAAAGCTCTCGGTGTTGACTTGACTTTGGTTTTTATCATCCTGCAACATGAGTTGGACTCTGAAGTTTTCAGCAGGTGATTGATGTCTTTTGAAGAAAACGCTCGCTCTGAGGACACTCAAATGAGGGGAAGGAGGAGAGGAAAGACTGAGTAGAGTAGAGGAGGAATTCACCATGCAAGCCAAATAACATGTATAATAAAATTTGTTCATGTTCATGGCCATAGAATACTACAGAACTATTAAAAGACTTTTAAGCAAAAGAGAATCAAGTGATGATCAGGTTTAGATTTTAAAGAGACCACTGTGCCAAGAATATTTAGGCTAAAGTAGGTGAGGAGGAACTGGAGGGCAAAGATGAGTTAAGAGTTTTTTATTGAATGTGCTGTGGAAACTGGATCTCCAAGTGTGGAAGTGTGAAACTAGACCCCTACCTTACATATTATACAAAAATCCCTCAAAATGGATCAAAGACCAAAATCTATGACTTGATACCATCAAATCATTAGAGAACTTTGGGGAAACTCTGCAAGACATTGGGATAGGCAAAGATTTATTGGAAAACACCCCAGAAGCACAGACAATCAAAGCCAAAATTGACAAATGGGATTACATCAAGCTGAGAATCTTCTGTACTGAAACAGAAATACTCAGCAAAGTAAAGAGGCAAAGGACAGAATGGGAGAAAATATTTGCAAACTACGCAACTGATAAAGGGTTAACATCTGGAATTGAGAAAGAGGTCAAGGGGCTGGTGCTGTGGCTTAGTGGGTAAAGCCGATGCCTGTAGTGCTAGCATCCCATGTGGGTGCTGGTTTGAGTCCCAGCTGCTCTGCTTCTGATCCCGCTCTCTGCTGTGGTCTTGGAAAGCAGTGGAAGATGGCTCAAGTCCTTGGGGCTCCCCCGTACCTGTGGGGGAGACCTGGAGGAATCTCTTGGCTCTTGGCTTTCTCTCTCTCTCTGCTTCTCTGTAACTCTTTACCTTTCAAATTAATAAGTAAATCTTAAAAATAAATAAAGAGCTCAAGAAATTCAACAACAAAACAAACAACCCAGTTAAGAAATGGGCAAATGACTTGAACGGGCATTTTTCAAGACAGGAAATTCAAATGGCCAACAGACACTTGAGAAAATGCTCAGGATCACTAGCCATCAGGGAAATACAAATCAAAACCACAATGAAGTTTCTCCTCACTCCAGTTAGAATGGCTGTCATACAGAAATCAACAAATGACAAATGCTGGCAAGGATGTGGGTAAAAGATATCCTGGTCCACTGTTGGTGGAATTGTAAACTGGTGCAGCCACTGTGGAAGACAGTATGGAGATACCTCAGAAATCTGAATGTAGACCTACTATATGATTCAGCCATCCTACTCCTGGTAATTTACCCAAACCAAAAGAAATCAGTATATGAAAGAGTTATCTGTACCCCCATGTTCACTGAAGCACAAGTCACAATAGCTAAGATGGAATCAACCCAGATGTCCATCAACTGAAGACTGGATAAAGAAATTATGGTATATATACACAATGGAGTACTACTCAGTTATAAAAAAAAATGAAATCCTGTCTTTTGTAACAAGATGGCTGCAACTGGGAACCATTATACTTAGTGAAATAAGCTAGTCCCAAAAAGACAGATATCATATGTTCTCCCTGATCTGAGGTAGCTAATAGAGTACCTGAAATATAATGCATTAGAATGAAATAGACATATTAGGAAGCAGTGATTGTTTATAGCCCTGTCTCTTTCATTGAGAAACAGGATTTTGTTTTGTTTTCTCTTAATACTATTTATTAAACCCTTTTACTTAGGGCAAGATTAACTATACGATCATTAAATTTACTGAAAAAAAGATCATTGTAAAAATTAAGAGCGGGGTGGGGCTGGTGCTGTGGCGCAGTGGGTTAAAGCCCTGGCCTGAAGCACCAGCATCCCATATGGGCACTGGTTCTAGTCCTGGCTACTCCTCTTCCGATAGCACTCTCTCCTATGGCCTGGGAAAGCAGTAGAAGATGGCACAAGTCCTTGGGCCCCTGTACCCACATGGGAGACCAGGAGGAGGCTCCTGGCTCCTGGCTTTGGATTGGTGCAGCTCCGGCCACTGAGGCCAACTGGGGAGTGAACCAGTTGATGGAAGACCTCTCTCTCTGTCTCTACCTCTCTCTGAAACTCTGTCTTTCAAATAAAGAAAATAAATATTAAAAAAAAAATTAAGAGTGGGAATCCAAGAGGGAGGGGAAGCTAGGGTTGGAGCATGGGTGGGAGGGAGGGTAGGGAGAGTAAATACCACTCTCTTCCTATAACGGTGTAAAGGAAATATACAAAACTTGTGTAACTTAAATAAAATATATAAATAAAAAAGAGGAAGAAAAGAGTCTATTGTAGGGAGACAGTGCTGCAGCATAGCAGGTAAAGCCACCCTCTGCAGCCCTGGCATCCCAGGTGGGCACTGGTTTGAATTCCCGCTATCCCACTTCCAATTCAGCTCTCTGCTATGGCCTGGGAAAGCAGTAGAATACAGTCCAAGTGCTTCGATCTCTGTAGCCATGTGGGAGAACAGGAGGAAGCTCCTAGCTTCTGGCTTTGGCCTGACTCAGCAGATGGAAGATTTTTCTCTCTCCACCTCTGCCTTTCTCTCTCTGTAACTCTGCCTTTCAAATAAATAAATAAATAAATCTTAAAAAAATAAAAACAAACTTCCCTTTCACCCTTAAAAAAAGAATCAACTGTACTAGGCAGGGCTTACATGAAAATCATAGGGGCCCAGTGCAAAACAAAAATGTAGAGGCTATTGTTCAAAAGGCAGGACACCAAACTTATTATAAGTACAAAAGTAGACGTCATTTTCCTTTCTTCAATGGTTTCTGTCTCTGGTTTTTAGTTACTATTCAATGCCATGTGCTCTTGAAAACCATGGATATGTATAGCATTAATTATAGACCTTCACAGGTGTCTCAAGACCCACCTGTGAGTGCCCCACTGGTTGCCAGGTTTCCCACTGCCTGCCACAAAACTCTCCCCTAACCCATGGTAAGGAAATCTAGCTAGGCTTCTTCCTTTCCCATGGCTGACTACTGCAAGGTGCTAGGTACTCAGATGGGAAATGGACAGGGGCTTCCCTTCCACTGCCTAACCCTAAATGTGGTCTCTGGTTACCCAGCAGACATTCCTAGAGCTGACAGGCATGGGTGAGGACTTCCCTGTCAAGCCTTGTCCTAAGATGCCTTGGGGTATGCAGCCTAACCCCTATCTTTCTCACTATTGTGGACAGGCCCTTGCTGGGGTCACAGTGATAGCTATGTCTGGGTAATATGGAAGGAGGAAGAAGGATGCAGTATCAGGGCACAGGGACATAGACAGTGGAGACTCCAACCAGGGGAGACAGTGGGAGGTTGGTACTGTGTGGGAGTCTTGGCCACAGAGTCCATTGTCCTTCATTTACAAAACACAAATCCACAGATCCATTACTGAGACTCCTGAGATGGTAACCACAGGACATTAAACGTCATACCCAGTGCCTTTCTGAGCACAGGCTCTATATACTGCACTGCTCTCATGCTCATCAAGGAGGCCTTGGGACTGGGTCAGTGAAGGAACAAGACCAATGACTGAAGTGAGCAAATGGCAGTGGGCTGGAAGAGTGGGGATGGCAGAATCCGAAGACAGGCAGACAAGAACCTCTGGTGATTGAATTTGACAGAAAGGAAGAATATATTATAATGCTTAGGTTTCTAGGGATAGGAAGACATTTGCAGTATGAGAAAGCTAGACACTAATGAGGAAATGTTTTAGGGAAAAACAGGAGTTATTACAGTTTGGGGAATGTTGGGTTTAAATTACTACCGGACATTAGAATGCAGAAGACTATTGGGAATAACGTTTGCCCAAACAATATCTCTTTCTATTTCTTGATTCATGAAAAATTAATTT
This sequence comes from Oryctolagus cuniculus, assembly GCF_964237555.1. Taxonomy (NCBI): domain Eukaryota; kingdom Metazoa; phylum Chordata; class Mammalia; order Lagomorpha; family Leporidae; genus Oryctolagus; species Oryctolagus cuniculus. The sequence goes on along the minus strand of NC_091438.1, from coordinate 6,661,528 downwards.
CACTGCTATACAAAAGTCCTGAAAAGTCTTTTCTGGGTGGACATTTGGTACAACAATGAAGATACTGCTTGGGAGACCCACATCCCATATTGGAGGGTATAGCTTAAGTCCAGGCTCTGCTTCCTGCTAATGCGCACCATGGAGGACAGCAGGCAATGGTACATGTAGGTGGGTTCCCATCATCCATATGGGAGACATAGATTGAGTTCTGGGCTCTTGGCTTCAGCCTGGCCCAGCCTCAGCTGTTGCAGGCATTTTGGGAAGGGTACCAGTAGATGGGAGAGATCTTGTTTCTCTCTTTCTTTCTCCATCTCTGTCTGCCTTTCAAATAAATAAGTAAATGAGGCCTGAGTATCATGAGCCCATTAAACATTTGATAAGAATGTAGAGGCAGACCATAAGTAATTTAACAGATACAGACTTATGGAAGAAGTTATAAAATGTACCACGTAAGACAGGAATAATAATATACTTTGTTGATAACTTCTAAAACTTAACATGCCACATATATGAAAACACTATAATTCAAATTTTCTTTTCAAAGTAAATGTTGGGGCAGGTGTCATGGCACAATGGGACAACCATCCCGTATCAGAGTGCCTGGGATCAAGTGTTACCTCTACACTGCTCCAGCTCCCTCCTAATGCACTTGGGAAACAGCAGATGATGCCCTAGTACTTGGGCCCCTCCCATCACTTGGGAGAGCTGGATGGAGTTACTGGCTCCCGGGTTTGGCCTGGCCCAGCCATGACTGTGGCAGACATTTGGGGAATGAATAAGGGGATGGAAGATCTCTCTCTTTCTCTCTGCCTTTCAAATTAATTAACTGAAAAAGTAAAATCAAGTAAATGCTATGCTTCCTACTTTTATATTATTGAGTAAAAGTATTCAGTACTATCTTCCTTATAGCAGGCAAAATTATGGTAGTTTGCATAAAAATGCAAATAAACAAAGTATCAATAATAAATAATTACCTAAAAGGTATAGAAAATAAGCAGCTAATAATATAATGTATCTTGGTTCCCTCACTGTCCCCTAAAATACATTTTTAACCTAATATATACAAAAACCCACTATTTTTTCATCCATAATCATTATTAAAAATATTTTATGTTCCTTTTATCCTAGGTCTTTGCTTTTTTTATAAAGGTTTATTTACGTATTTAAAAGGCAGAGTTACAGAAAGAGACAAGGAGAGACAGAGACAGAGAGACCTTCTGTCTGCTGGTTCCCTCCACAGATGGCTGCCACAGCCAGGACTGAGCCAAGCAGATGCTAGGAACCAGGAGCTTATTTCAGGTCTCTCATGTGGGTGCAGGGGCCCAAACACTCGGGCCATCCTCAGCTGCTTTTCCTTGGTACATCAGCAGGGAGCTGGATCAGACATGGAGCAGCCAGGACTTGAACCAGCACCCATATGGGATGGTGCTGCAGGTGGCAACTTTATCTGGTCCACCAATGCACTAGTCCCTATCCTAAGTCTTTGCAACCTGTGTTCTATTTTTTTACATGTTTTTTCTTTTTAAATATTTATTTACTTATTTGAAGGACTGAATTACCAGATAGGGAGGGAGGGAGGGAGGGAGGGAGAGAGATCTTCCATCCATTGGGCCACTCTCCAAAAGGATGCAAGGGCCAGGCCTGGGCCAGCCGAAACTAGGAACCAGGAGCTTCATCCAGGTCTCCCATGTGGAGGCAAGGGCCCAGGTACTTGGGCTGTCTTCCGCTGTCCTCCCAGGGATGCACTAGCAGGGAGCTGGATTGGAAGTGGAGCATCGAGGACCTGAACCCATGCCCATATAGGATGCTGGCATTGCAGATGGTGGCCCACCTGCTAGACCACAATGCTGGCCCTGCTACTTAAAAAACAACAACAACAACAACAAAAAAAAAAACAGCGAGATATAATTCGCAAACCACTGAATTCAGTATATTCAAAAAGTTGTGCAAGCATTACCACAGTCTAATTCTGGAACATTTTCATTATCCTAAAAAGGAACTCCACACTCATTAAGAGTCACTTCCCACTCTCCTCCAGCCCCCAGCTCATGGCAACCAGTAATCTATTTTTCTGTCTCTATGGATTTGCCTTTTCTGGACATTTCATGAAAAGGGAATCATACTAGATGGGACTCCCTTCACTCAGCATAATGTATTCCAAGTTCACCCGTGTTGTAGCCTGTCTCAGTACTAGACTCCTTGTTTTGCCAGAATACTATGTCCTGGTATGGCTAGACTACATTTTGTTTATCTAATCATCAGTTGGTGGACATTTGGGTTGTGTCTTTTTGCTTACTCTGAATATATTTTGTGTGGGCATAAGTTTTCAATTTCCAGGGCTGGCTCTGTGGCATTAAGCCTCTGCCTGTGATGCTGGCCTCCCAAATGGGTGCCGGCATGAGTCCTGGCTGCTCCTCTTCAGATTCAGCTCTCTAATGGCCTGGGAAGACAGAAGATGGCCCAAGTGCTTGGGCCCTGCACCTGTGTGAGAAACCTGGAAGCTCCTGGCTTCAGATCGGCCGGGGTGGCTATTTGGGAAGTGAACTAGCAGGTAGAAGACCTCCCTCTCTGTAACTCTTGCCTCTCAAATAAATAAATAAATAATAAATAAATATTTTTAAAAAGTTTTCAATTTCCTTGTGTATATAAGTAAAATTGCTAAGTCTTAAGGAAACTATGTTTAACCCTGTGAACAACTGTCAAACTGTTTATCAAAACGACTATACCATTTTATACACCTACCAGCAAGGGATGAGAGTTCTACTTTCTCTACATCCTCACCTATACTTTTTATTATCCCCAGTTTTAGAAAAGATTCATGTACTTATTTGAAAGGCAGAGTTATGGAGAGAGAGGGAGGGAGAGAAAGATTTTTCCGTCTACTGGTTCACTGACCAAGTGGCCGCAATGGCCAGGGCTGGGCCAGGCCAAAGCCAGGCGTCCAGAACTCCATTCGGTCTCCCACATGGGTGGCAGGGGACCAAGCTTGTGCCATGTGCACTGCTTTCCCAGGCACATTAGCAGCGAGCTGGATAGGAAGTGAAGCAGCAGAGACAGGAACCAGCACTCATATGGGATATGGGATGCCTGTGACGCAGGTGATAGCCTCATTCGCTGTACCACAATGCCAGCCCCTATACCCAATTTTCATTATAATCATCCTAGAGAGTATCAAGTGGGAGATCTGTGGTTTTGATTTCCAGTTTACTAACGATTAAGGATGCTGAGCATTTTTCATGTGCACGTTGCCATCTATTTGTATATCTTCTTTGGAGAAATGTCTATTCAATTACTCAAAAAGTTTTATCGGATAATCTTTCAAATGAAATGAGATGTTTAATATAAAACTAGGCATTTGCAAATCCTGTGGAATGGTACCAGTCTTGGTTCTAGAGTGAAAGGGCCTAACAGCAGGAAGGCCCCCCAATGAGAAGCTGAGAAGGGCAAAACTGTGTTTTTGCACAGCTAAGCCTAACAAGAGAAAAAACGTCGGTAAATCTTCTTTATCTCTAGTTTCTGAACTTCTGTGAAAAACAAAAGCATCTGTTATCAGTTATCCTTAGTAGCTAATTATGTACATGCTCCTTTAATTGGGCTAACATTTATCTCGCACTGTGATGTCAAAGCTGTGATGCCTAAGCTGTGATGCCTGTCCTCCACCATGATAGTCCAGGAGAAATATCTTGACTCTGACGGGAGACCGGCTTGTTGTACAATATCTGTGAGAATGAGCTATAGGTGAGCACGTCCCACCCTCTCAGACAGCCGTCTTCTGTTGGGTAGGAAAGAGCAAATCCTGAGCGGTCAGTGCTGCTGTAAGCCTATTTCTAAAGAATCACCACAGATCGAAGAGGGTTTCCATCATGCTTTGATTCTTCCAAGTTCAAAGTCTTGACAATATTTCCTGCCAAGCCTGCTCTCCATTCCTCCAGGTATTTATCAGTCCTTACTCTGTCCCCTTAAGGGGTCATATGTAACCTTATTTCTTTTTTTCTCTGCACCAAGCATCTTAGTTTTAAATTTTATACTTTATAGGATATTATTAAAAGATTTTAAAATTATACTTGTTCTGATTACAAAATGATTTAAAGGTACAGTTAATATCTTCAGATCATAATTTTTCTTTTCTGACATCTCCATATTCATTATATTATTTTTACCTCTAGTAAGAACATTTTGATAGATATAATATGAATATATGTTCATTTATTATATATTCTCACACTATGAATATAGATACACTCTTTAAAAAGGTATCACTGCAGGGCGATCCTATCATGGATTTTAACACTACACATACAGTCAGGGAAGAGAAGGAAGAAAAATGGATATGGAATCTTTTAACATTGGGGAATAACTTTAAGTGTCCTCCTGGATTACGACAGCAATAAGAATAATAACACTGAAATAGTCTTGTAGCTTGGATGCTATACATTCAATTTCATTATGTCACCTCCAAGACTGACTTTCTTAGGCTGGCCTGAGGTCACTGTGCCACAGGTAAAGTGGGTGTTTTGTGAATTTAGACTGGTCATCTGAACTGACTGTGGCACACACATTAGCACCCACTAATATGCAACGCAGAAATTTCTCAGGTCTAACAGGAGGCCACTAAGAAAATACTGCTTGTTAGTTGTTTATGTCAGACTTGATACATGAGAAAGCACTGATGTTCACAGGTAAGACACCGACTAAAATGAGTTCCTAGTATTTTACCAATCATTTGGACAAATGATTCTCAATCCCGTCTCAGAATCACCTGGGAAATTGTTAAATAATACCGAACACTGGACCCTAGTTCATAGATTTTGACTGAAATGAAGAAAGGTAAATTCTAAGCACCAGTATATTTTCTGAAGTTTCTTGTGATTTTTGTGTATAGCTAGAAATGAAAATGACTGGTTTGAACACTGAACACTTTCTTTATTAAAATAAACATGAAACTTCTTGTCTGTTTAACTGGGAAAAACACTTACATAGGCTCTTACAGAGCATTCTACAATTCCAATTGAGCCTGATATTGCCACAATTAAGAAAAGGCATAATTTTGTTTGTCATACAGGACTTCAATGTAGTCTGAATTTCATTTTCTGGAGCTTTACTTTCTTCTAAAAACTATGCAGTTTTGCCTTTTGACAGTCCTTTCTATCTAGTATGTGTATTTGACTGGGAATGCCCAGGTGTCACAGTTGACAAAAGCACAAGGGAGGTCACATAGGAATACTCAGCCACTGCCTTAATGCAACTGTGCTTTCTGGTTGTCTTGGCATATTTTTTAGTAACTGGATTCTTTTGGAGCCAAGCTCAAAGCTAATACAAATGAAGCAGCTGCAACTGCATTGTGTTATCCTCACACAGAAGGCCAAATCAAACCATTGTATTATGGAAATGAGAACACTAAGCTGAGCACCTGGCCCGGAACACAAGCAGCTCTCTCCTGGGCTAAAGCCAAATTGACGGTATCATAAAAGTGGAAGACACACAGAAATCATAAATATCAATAGTCACTTTATAAATAGAGCATAAAGAAAGAGCTTGTCCCCCAAACTCAGCCAATGTGAAACGACCATACACAATGACACTTTCCATTTCTGAATTAAATTTAAGTACCTTGATAACTTTCATTAATTTACTCAAGTGTTCATCATCACACTGTAATAATTTAAATGTGGTTTTACCAAGGAAAAGGCAAATATACAAAGGCAAAAAAGTATAGCAACATAAGAAAAACAAAACACATGATCTCAAAAACAGGCATAAACTATTCAAATGACAAACTGCTCTTTGCAGAACCTAACAGTCAAAACTCTAATCTGCAAAAACTTTATGAGCTTATACATAAATAACATCTAAAAGACTCAAAGAAATATCCCTAGGAACAAATCATTAAGTAAAAAATTCAATCTAGGTTTAATATCCAATATAAGTAGACATAGTGCGTCTTTATATGACAGAGGTCTTCAAAAGAGTTTGTGGAAAAGTCATATTTTGAGAAAAAAGCTATGCATGAATTTCAAAAATTTTCTCACCGAATGAACTTATCTTTCAATTCTTTCTACAAATTTCATGAGGATCCATTGTATACATATAATACCATAGCTCTGAATTCCAAATATTAACTAAAATATTGACTAAATATTGAAAGAAATCTAACTCTACACTGGCATACTCTTTCCAGATGATCTTTTATTAAATGCTTATTAAACATTATTAAATACTTACTATGGCTTTTGACTAGAGACATTATCAGTAACACCAAGAGTATAAATGTAAGATAATCTTATTCTATGCTGGTCCTTCAATAATTTATGTATATTTTATTGATTAAACCAATTATTTGTTGAATGATTTTTATGTGTGAGGTACTGAATTAAATACTGGGGTGGCTACAAGGATGATTAGAACAGATACTCATTGTCTAAGGATGGACAGAGACCTACAAAAAATCATTGCACCTGGGATTAAAGTATACGGGAAGAAATATGGAATGAGAGTACAGGAAAAACATAAAAAATATACTAGTCAGTGCTATGGTGTAGCAGGTAAAGCCACTGCCTGCAGTGCCGGCATCCCATATGGTCACCAGTTTGAGTCCCAGCTGCTCCACTTCCGATCCACCTTTCTGCTGTGGCCTGGGAAAGAAGCAGAAGATGGCCCAAGTCCTTGGGCCCCTGCACCCACGTGGGAGACCCAAAAAAAGCTTCTGGCTCCTGGCTTTGGATAGGCCCAGCTCCGGCCATTGTGGCCATTTGGGGAGTGAACCAGTGGATGGAAGATTTCTCTTTTCTCTTCTCTCTTCTCCTCTCCTCTCCTCTCCTCTTTTCTCTCTCTCTCTCCCTGTAACTCTGCCTTTCAAATAAATAAATCTTTAAAACAAAAAAAAATTAAAAATAAAATCCTGTAGGTCACTGCTTTTCCACTTGAGTAGATAAAAGTAAAAAATGAGACTTCGCCTTAACTTATAGGTTTGGTAGCCATTGAAATTCCTTCTTTTTCTCTCATTTCATATGTTTCTACACATGAATAGCCTGCTATACTAATTACCTAGTTTCTGCTTTTAAAAGTATAAATTTCTGTGAATGAGGAGATGTACAAAGGTTTTTAGGCTTCCCTGCCTCAGCTCCTGCTAAGGTGCATCTTCTTTCGGCTGTATCTGGCGTCACCCAACAGCATAAACCCTTATCCACTGGTTCCTCCCAGATCTCCCTAAGGCTTAGGGCCACTCTAGAGCTACCAGGAGTGTCAGCTGAAGGGCCAGGGATAGGGGGGTTAGGCTGGCTTCTTACAAATCACTCTGTGTTCAGAGAGCGACAGAAAGAGGAAGGCAGAGTCACTTAGGAAAAGTCTACTAATTTACCAATACTCCACAGTATTTATGCAACTTGGCTTAGCTTGTGAGCCAAATACAAATTACAATAAGCATATCTCTGATACTTTTGCAGTTGGTACAATTTAGTTGAGCCCAACAAACAAACCCACTCACAATCTTGCCCGTCTACCTTTCCAGTGCTGTGCCTGCCATTGTCTCCCACATACTTCCAAGTCCTGTCTCACTTACTTTGTCCTTTCTATTTTCCTTAAGAGCATCAGTCCTCTCGGGATGTGTGCCTTTCCGAAACGCCAACATTCCTCAGCCTGGAACACTCTTCTGCCCCTGTCAATTCTCTCCTTTCTGCCTTTGAAACTCGGCTCCAGTACTGTTCCTTGGAAAAGCCTTAGCTTATACACTGTGTTGGCAAAAACTTACATGACCAGGCTTACCTGCCACTTGATGAACCTGACCTTTTTCCAGGTTCTGCTACTGGACTGCAGGCTCCCAGGGAGTGGAAAATTTTGCTGTGCTCATTTCTGTTTCCCCAGTCGCAAGCAAATGTGCCAAGAAGATATCAATAAGTGGTGAATCACCAATACTTTGCCCAAATCAAGCCTTCAATAAGTGTGTCACTGTAAATAATCCCCATCAGGACTTGTTCAAATCTGTCTCATGTGCTTTCAGTAAGTCTGGAATGGGACTGGGAGGAATAAGGCTGTTTTTGGCAGTCCACTAACTATGTTATTTTGGGAGTCTGGTTCATGTACTGTTTACCACAGTACAAACACCTGAATCCTAGAACCACTAGTCCATGTGCTGAAATGCCACTTCTGCCTCTTCATAAAGCAAACATGGAGACCATCTTTGAGATAATGTATAAATAACAAATTTAAATATCTCAAAAATTGGCTTTGTATTATTTTCCCATATTCAAAGAGTATGCTGTGTTATTAATTATAAATATTTTGGGTTGATCTGAAAACTAGCCATACATCTATCTAAACAACAACATATTTAAGCGATGTAAGTCGTATTAGCTATTGGTATTATATGGAAATTTTAAAGATACAATGTACTTCAGATAACTAAATACTGCAGAGCTTCATTTACCAGCATATTTTAATGTCTCTTAAAAGAATATAAATTCTTTACTTGGTATAATCAGGAATAAGGTATCTTCACAAATCAGACTTTTCTGAATAACATTTTGCATTATATAGCTTCAAGATTTTAAATATTCTCAGTGGATATATATCATGTAATGCTATAGTTTCATTTTAAAAATTAGTACAACAAATGCAATCTCACTTGTTGCTGATTCAGGATCATTAGTATTAATGTCCATTTCTGTACTCACATTACCCTGGAATGCAATGGTACCCTATGGGCTATTAATAAATAAAGGCTGTTTGCCTTTAACCCTGCCTTTTACCTTTCCTCTGCCTTCCCCCTGTCATTTTTTTGTTGATGATGATGCCAACAGTGAGCTCTGATGCTTATTTTTTCAGAAAACTGTCTAGATGAGAGCCTAGGAATGGCTAATGCTTCCAGAGAGCTAAGCACGTGGCTCTTGAGCACATGGGCATTGGGAATGCAGTTCGCTAGGAGAGGCCCTCTCCTTCCCTCACAATTCCTGAATTCCTGAGGTCACTGAGGACTTGGACTGTAAGTCTGTCAGCAGCGCTGGCTCTCACATACACCCACCAACACACCGTGACTTTCATCAGTAATGACCACGGTGATGACTAAGATAGACTGTCAACTTACTGTTCAAATATAAATGAAAATTACAGTTCTTAATTTGAATGTAAAAGGCTGGTCAGGAACTTTAGACTCAATATAGGACCCACTTCAGTGTTAGCATTTTTCAGATGCACATTCTTCTTCAGTTATTGACTTTTTAAAAAGTTTTAAGAATTCACACTATTTGCTTTCAGCACAATAGTGGGAAAATTTCTAAATCTCACTCTTTTTCAGCAAAATTTGTACATGGTTAGTTCCATTATAATGATCCTTGCATCATCAGGAAGAAGAAGATGGGAAAAAATATCTTTTCACTCATGAAAAAATTTAAAAACAGGTAGCAACGTATATTGAATTAAAAAATTAATAAAAGTCAGCAGATCTGATATCTTAAAGTTCCTGTCATAATTTGGCTGGAATATAAATCTAACAGTCTTTAAAAGTGAGAAAAATTTTTAAAAATTTGGAAGGTGTCAAAGTAACAGCCACAAACTCTATAATGACCTGTGATTAAAAACAAGTGGAAATCTTGCTCTTTAGGGTTAATGCCAAGTAAACACCCATTTTGGTTAACTCACAAATGAAGGTGGGCTCATATGCCTTAAAAAAATCAGTTCCATGTAAAAGGTCACCCCAACTTAAAAATAAAAGTATTGTAATAAAGAACACACCATATTAACTTGGCTAAATTGAGAGAACTTTTTCCTCACAAATAGAAAAGTCTGTTTCTACTTTATACTGATTTTCACTATATCTAGAATGACCAACCTCACAACGCAATTCCAGTGTAAAACAAAGCATTTTAATAATATATGATCAGGAAGTATTTTTCTCACCCAATGAACAAATAAAAGAGATGATTTAAAATCCAAGTTGCCCAGAGTTACACCAAAAAGGACCAAACTAGGCCTGCAACTGGTAGTCAGCTGTCCTAATCCCCTAACCCTTCCATTTCATCATTCTTTCATATTATTGTCGACTCTCAGTACCAGCTGGTCAGTTTAGGCAGTATCCATCTTTCCTGATATTTCTTATGTGGTCCTCTAAAAGATGGCTTAGGGTAGACATTTGGCCTAGTAATTAAGACGCCCACGTCTCACGTTGGCGTGCTTGGGTTTGATACTTGGCTCTGCTCCTGATTGGAGATTCCTGGTAACGCAGACCCCGGGAGTTAGCAGTGATGGCTCTTGTAATTTGGTTTTCTGCCATCCACGAGGGAGACCTGGACTGTTTCTGGCTCCTGACTCAGCCCCAGCTGGGACTACTATGGGCATTTGTTTAGTGAACTGGTGGGTGGGGGAGCACTCTCTCTCTACCTTTCAAAAACAAAACTAAATAAAATCTTAAAAATAAAATAAAAAAATGGCTTAAGCAAAGCATAAGCCAGGACTCAGAATTAGAATTCACAATTGCCCAATTCTTTGTGGCTGTGCTCTGCAGCTTTACAAGTCTAACCAAACTGCTTACAATCCAGTTGGCAAATTAAACAAAATCACACTTTCATCACTAAAAAAACTAACAGTCCTAAGAGCATCTTTACAGAATTGTAATAGGTTTTAGCTGGCAACTTGGTAAAAAGATATCTGAAAAGATTTACACACTACAGTTTGGAGGAATTTGATGTATCGAGGAATATTTTTTGAAAATAACCTCACAAGTAAAAAAATACTCCCGAAAACTTTAATAAGCCTAATAATGCTGAAACTAGTGCATATTAACCACAGTTAATCCATGCAAGCTGATCACTGTCCTTTAACCTCAGTATTATAAAGAAACTCTTACAAAGCAAAATGCTTGGACTACAGAAGAGAACAGTGTTAACTGAGAGCAAACACTCACTGGTACTTTGAAGGGTGAGGTATTGGCAGTGTCCATGGAGTTGGGTTTCTCTGATGTGCTGGTCCCTGAGATACTCCGTCTGCGGGGGGACCTTTCTGCCGGCACCTCTGGAAAAAGAGGAGGAAAAAGTTCAAACATCAACAGGAACCGGTAATTTGTGAGCGTTCACCAAATTATAACATTATTCACTTTTTACCAAAAGAATCAGTTTGCTTTAAAAGTACTTTACGGTCTCTCTCCAACTAATTTGTCTCTCTCTGGGGTGCTTGAAGTGTCACAATGCTAGAGACTTGGTCACAGCGCAGAACCTGCTCTAAGTGTGACAGCTTCCGTCTTCACCTGTGTGCATTTAAAAACTAATTTCCTCTAAGTTTAATATCTTTAAGTTCACTAAATATTTGTATCTCACTGTTCAAACCTACTCCTCCATTTGTTAGCAATGGAGGAGTTAACAGAATCAAATGAAATTTCTAATATTCTTGTGGACCAAATAAAGTCTAGTGTTGCACATGATTTGACGGTCAGGTCAAAGTTCAATTCTATGCAGAGAGAGAGAGAGAGAAGATGATTCACCAGACTGCAACAAAAGGGCTATGAGAGGAGTGTAAGCTGCTGGCAGGATAAAGTAATATATATGCCTATGCAGATATAAAAATAGACCAGCTTCTCCTTGCTCAGGCAATATGACCTTACTAAGATCTTACTCTGGAATCCTGAATCTATTCAAACTGACCTAATAATCTTAGGACTTCACAGATACTGTGATCTTCTCCGATTTAATTACTATATACTGTATTCAGAGTACATTTTAAGATCTTTTTTCCACAGTGATAAATATATACACACTATATATATGCACATACACACGCACACACAGATGATAGATATACACATATTATACCTTTATCACAACTGCTTCCCATCTCCACTTCAACTGACAGACACATAGGAATCCAGCTTCTCAGATAACATTAGATAATCTCAACATGAACAAGAAAAAAAAAATACATCCTAAAAAAAGTGTTCTGTGTTATCTTCCATATCTTAAAAAATAAGGAGTAAGCCGTGACTCCGGAGACTGACATTTCGATTCTTGCTGTTCTCCCTTTAAAAGACAGATGCAGTTTAAACTTCCATTTCTGGCCTCCTGGCCCCTGGGATCCGTGCTACTTCCACTTCAGAGAAAGCGTTTTTTCTCTCGCTCCCTCCCTGTGTCTTGCTCTTCCCCCTCCCTCTCTACAGCTTGCAGGGAGAGCAAGCGAGAAACACACAGGACTGCAGCCATTCAATCAATTGTTCCCACTGCACATCCTCATTAGTTACTTTCAGGCTATTAACAGACGCCCAACCACTGTCTCCCCTCAGTTACAGAAAATTTCACTGTATTACACTAATCTGCAGCAAGACAAACATTTATTGAAATTTATATTCAGCTAGTGCCAAAAGGACACCATTTTACACAGACCCAGTAATGCACACAAATCAATCCTTCCTGGGAAAACCCAACTGCCAAGTGCTTCCCCTGTTCCTATCTGCGCGCTGGACCCCGGTTTTCTTTTCCATGACTAGACCCTATCTTCTCTGTGACATCTCGACCAGTAAGATGTAAGCCAAATTACAGCATTTCTAATGACCCAGAGGTTCACAATATGCATCTCATATGCCTGCAGTACAAGAGAGTTCTGTGTTATTACTGCATCTTAAAATTATGACCAGTAACTGTGTCTCTCAAGTTCTCTCCAACCATCAGTGGTTAAATGAGGCTTAATGTACAAAGCCATTTTCAGAATTAGGCACACATGACTTCTAACGCACATCTCTGAGAAATGGCAGTATAATTAGCTCAGATTCATGAGAATGGCACAAAGCAGTGAATTTAAGCAAATCAGCTTGCCGGAGCACAGTGATCAGCAAGACCTGCAGATTCAAGAGCATGCCTTCACAGGTGATTACCAAGTTAGGTGCCTTCTAAGCAGGGGGCGCGAGGCTGGTGGGGAGAGGGGCTGGTGAAGGTGGAAGAAAATCTCATCTCTCCTCTGCCAATTAGCTATGAAAGTACCAAAACCTCAGATATCAAATGAGAAAATACAGGAGACTGAATATGATAATATAGTATATTTTAATCTCTGAAATATTTATGGGGAAAGCAAATTGGGAGAAACATAAATTTCATTAGTTAAGAGAAAATGATCTAGTAAACAATGTCCTTAATTTGCAATGTTCTGGCTAAGAAAAAAATACTAAAACTCATTTCCTCACTTTCTTCAAACATCTAAATTTTAGTTTTCAGGCATATGAACTCATTAAATAAATATTCCAAGCTTTTAACTATTTGAAGTTATATTGGCTAAAGTGAGCAACCATATTTCAAACTCCAATAAATATGGTATTTATTATATTTTTCTCTTTTAGATTCCCTTTCTGTATCATGAAAAAACATCAAACACAAGTATAGGATGTTAATGGGTCCAGAAAGAAGAAATTAAATTATTTTTCAAAGTGTGAACAATTCCCACTACAGAGGGAAAAGAAAGGAAATTAGGTAATGAAAATCAACTGGAAAAAGAAAAAAAAGAGGAAGCAGTTCACATTGTATTGCTTTCTCAACATCCCCTAATAATGCAATTTATCTGCTGAGGCAGAAGAAGCCTTTGAAATAATCCATGTTCTTTAGGTCACACATTCAACGCCAAGAATCAATGTCCTCTTAGAATCAAAGTGGCAGCCTTAGCAGGAGCGGAATGTAACCAACTGCTGGGTCAGTTACAGGCAAACCCATATTAAACTGGCCCAGCTACCTTTAACTTTAGATCTCCAAACAGAAAAGAGAGCTGCGATTATGATCTTAAAGCTACATTTCTGCTGAGTTGGAAGGAAAATCTATATTGTTTCCAGTAGGCCAAATATAACAGCTGTCTCCCCTACTCTTACTTGGGCTACATACTATTGTGTTATTTTCACCTGCTGTAAAGTTAATGTTCCTTTTGTATTCACAATATTTAATTATAGTCATTCCTAAAAGTGTTCCCTAAGAGATCAAGACAAGAGACACACAATATTGTTTCTGTAGATAAAGGTCTGGAACTGCTTCATTCACTTTCTCATCCTCTAAAAATATTTCTCATCTTCAGATTTAAAGGCAAAAAAAGTTATTTAAAGCCTGGTTAAGTTTTAAATTTATCTCTTCATTTCCTTTGTCATTAGTATGAGATGGAATGATGCGACGATTTATAATTATGAGAGATAATCTCCAACACGGCTCCATATTGGATGAAATATTGAGCAAAGAGAACATTTGGTGCTTTTCTTAGAAGTTCTATGATTCTGTGTAAGTCATTTCACCTTTCCTTTCTTGGGCTTCATCATTTAATAAAAACTGGGCTTTTCAGTCCAGCAAGAGAAGAACACAAGATTATATGCATTATGGAAAATTATCTTTCTGGAAGAAAGAGGTTCTCTAAATCCAAAGCACAGTAATATTTAAATCTCACTGCCTCAACATATACATTTTCCTCTATGGCTCTTTTGGCAAAAACAAAACAAAACAAAACAAAACAAAGCAAAAACCCGACATCTGGATAACTATAGAAACAAAGGGACTTTCGGTGGAGGACGTGCCTGTTACAAACGGATGTCAACTTCTGCCACAGAACCTACTGGTGTATTCATGGCCTTTAGTTCATTTTTAAGGAGGCAAATGTAAAAAAAAAAAAAAAAGGCCTAAATTTTTTGTAAAGGGAAATATTCATAAATTTGGAAGAACCCTATGGGAATAGTTTTCTGAGATCTAAACAATTATTTCCGTCTTTTAGTATTTCTGAATTTGCTAAAGTTTTTTTTTTCAACTTTTATTTAATAAATATACATTTCCAAAGTAGAACTTTCGCTAAAGTTTTACAATAAAAATGTGATTCTGTATTTTTTTGAAAGAATTTTTAAAAACATCACAGATTACTATTCCCCACTGTACCTGGTATGACATTAGTGCTTAAAAATAAATAATAGTATCAAAAAATATAAAATAATTAAGTTCTGCTTTTAGCTTCTTCCTCAAAGACAACGGTGCTCTAGTTCACCAATAGCATGGCTCTTTTTGACTTGTACATGAATTACTGTTCCTTTTGGCATGTGTATATATCTATATGTAAATAGATATATTTCTAGTATTTTTCTTAAAAAATTAACATACATGGGTACTTTAAAAAGTTTTAAAAAACAGAATTGAAAGGTTATTTTGGTGCAAAAAGTGTGAAATGCATGCATAGTGTTTCAGAACATGCATTTCCCATGAACTTTCTGAAGTATCCCCATATGTGTTACGTTTCCCCTCAAGACTTGAGAATAGCTATCTGAGGGTAGAGTGCTTACTGCAGTTTTTAAAAAAAGTCTGTATGTTTGTTTATTTATTTTCATTTACTTGAAAAGCAGAGCAAGAAAGAAACAGTGAGAAAGATCTCCCATCCACTGGTTCACTCCTAAATGCTCACAACAGCCTGAGCTGGGGTAGGCCATAGCCAGGAGCTTGGAACTCTACATCTCCCACGTGGATCGCAGGAACCCAAGTATTTGAGCCATCATCTGCTACCTCCCAGAATCCATTAGCACGGAGCTGAGCAGCCTGGACTCAAACTGACAATCTGATATGAGATGTGGGCATCCCAAATGTTGATTAAGCCACTGCACCACAAGGCCCACCCCTAGTGGAGTTCTTCTGCACTTACTACCATCAGCAGTTCTTCCTCCTTATGATTTATCTTCTACCACCATCCTAGCCCTACACCATTATAAGCACTAGACACTTAGGTACAGGAATTTAGTAAACACTTCTGAAATTCTGTCAAAGTCCAATGACTTCTTGTGAAATCACATTTCTTACCCAGTGAAAGATATCAAGTATATGCGTGTGTGCACATGTGCCTATGCATACTTGCATTATGTGAGAAATCATTAATTCAAGTCATCTTTGGTGTCTACTGTGAGCTCAGATAAAGGAGGTTTGATTAAATTAACTAGAGAAATGTCTGCCTTCATGAACTTAAGTTAGAAAGGCAAACAGTATTCAATGTTGGATGTGAAAAGGTGATAAGTGTTTTGAGGGAAATAAAAAGTAGTAAGGGAGGTGGGGAAGTATAGTAAAATGCGTACTTGCACTGAGAATGTGGGGTGTGAACCAGTACTCAGGGAGCTGAGAAAGTCAGCCTTGAAATTTATCAGGGAAGACAACTACATGCAGAGGGAAGCCAGTACAAACCTCCTGGGGTAAAGTGCAGCAGGAAGGCAATGGGACTGGTGCCTGGGACGGGGAACAAGGAGTAGGGACAAAGTCTGAGACAAACTGGAGCAGGTGTGCCTATGTCATGCACACATTACAAATCCACCTGTAGGGGGCCAGCATTGTGGCACAGTGGGTTAAGCTGCCGTTGGCAATGCCAGCATCCCATATGGATGCTGGTTCAAGTCCCAGCTGTACCACTTCCAATCCAGCTTCCTGCTAATGCTCTTGGGAAAGCAGTAGAAGGTGACACAGTACTTGGGCCCCTAGCCATTTGGCAGAGTGACCCAGAGGGTGGAAGATCTCTCTCTCTCTCCCCCTCTCCCTCTCCCTCTCTCTCTCTCTGTCTCTCCTTCTGTCTCCATAACTTTGCCTTTCAAATAAATAAATCCTTAAAAAGATCCACAATTAAGGACATTAGCTTCTTATTTTGAAATATAAAATCATCTGGTCAAATAAATTACACCAAAAGATGCAGAAACTGTAGAGATACAGTTATTGCTCCTGTCTCAATTATTTTCCTTAGGGATTTTGAATATTGAATGTGATTCTGAATAAATCTGGATATGTCTGGGCAGGGAGTAAGAGAGCTGTTTATCATATTAACTGATGGTTAGATTGCAAAAGCCTCTGAAGATATCTTAAATGAGAAGGGTATCTGTAACATAATGCCTTTATGGCCAAATATCTGTTAAGTATCAAGAATACCTATTTTTGTTCAATCTCATTTAACTAAAGTTCATATATCATCATGTCATAGGAGGGACTTCAAACTATCTGTGCAAAGATGGAATTAAATGATGACATTCATTTTCAGAAACTTTTTGGAGACTTCTTATATATGCATATATTTAACACAGCTAAAAATGATATGACTTAGTATATCCACCATTTTTAGAATTAGTCACCACAGTTTAAAAACAGGTGGAAAAATAATTTTAAATACCATTTTTTTTAAGAAAAGAAAAAAGCATGCAGGCTGGCAGTGTGTTGCAGGGGGTTAAGCTGCTGCTTGCTATGTGACTATCCTATATTACTGAACAAATTCAAATCCTGGCCACTCGGTTTCCAATCCAGCTTCCTGATAGTGCCCCTGGAAGGCAGCAGAACACGACCCAAGTACTTGGGTCCCTGCCACCCATGTGGGATGGAATTCCTGGCTCAGCCCTGGCTATTGTAGCCGTTTGGGGAGAGAACCAGCAAATGGAAAAATCTCGCTGTCTCAGCCTCTCCCTCTCTCTCTGTTGCTTTGCCTTTCAAATAAGTAAATCTTGAAGAAAAAGGAAAAAAAGATGCACTGTAAGAGCTATTTTAGTGGCTCTTTTGTGAATAATTTATTTGGGGGAAATACTTTTACGATAATTTTAGCTGATACGGAATGTTTGCTATGTGCTAGGCACAGGGTGTAAGCATCTATTGTGCTTAATCCTCACTGCAGTGTGTGGTAGTAAAAATTATTACTCTCTTTCGTGCAAGTAGAGACAAAATGGAAAAGGAAATAATCTTAACAATATAAGTAAGTTTAGGAAATCAAATGGCAAAGGTGAACAAAATCTATAAGATTTTAATTATAGCTGTAACAATGATGTAAAGAACCAAAATATCAAAGTGAAATTCTCAAGTTAGACCAGACTAGGAAAACACTCCATGTTCAAAGACGCAGTCATTTTGGCCTATATATGTCTAAACACTTCACATTAATAGCACTCCAAGCCAATTCCTAGTAATTGTGTGCACAGATTTTTAAAACATGAGTAAATGTGAATGCTGTGCCAATTATAATTATGCAGAGGCCCCTTTAATATTTTTGATATTGTATTTAGGAAACAAGGACCTAATGTTATTTTCAAAAGAGGAACTCTTCAGTGCACTTTAAAAGGCTTTTAAAAAAATCAATAACATTTCAACAAAGCATGATAAAAACTGAACACACAGCAAGCAATGTGCACCCATTCAAGTCACTGGCATCTCTGCACGTGTGGTACTGCTCTGAATGGACCCACTCCACTAGAATCTATTATCCCTTATACTGTGTAAACGATGGCAAAATCAAATAGGATGAGATATGTCAGTGGCTCAAGTTATTAATGAATGAGATAAGCAAATAACTTCTCTCCATGTTGTGAATTCCAAATTAGGAGGAGTCTTCTCTCATGGGAGGCACAGAAGACATTTAAGATACAGAATGGGAAGACAGCAGAGTAGTGGGAAATGGGTTCATACCTCTTTAAAGAGGGTTTTTAATAAAAAACAGCAAAATGTGAATGCAAAAAGGCTTTCATGAAAATAAAGTTGCACACCTTTTGTTGGAGAGCTGCTAAAGGTAATGGGAGCTCACAGATAGCATCAGAGAATAGTATTACAAAGGCAGAGCGACTGGAGCAGAGACAAAATCACATACTGCGTTGGATAGCTGCTAACCCCACAGCACCTGGGTGTTTTAGACTGCATCCACCATTTTCAGGAGGGCACCTGCTATATTCCACTTCGACTGCTTTAAAGCCGATGCACTGACAATCACCAGCATTCAGCTGCTCTGAAATACAAATCCCTAGAGTCACTTTAATTCATCCAATTTGTATCACTTAGACTGCAGTACTTCACTGAGACGAGCAGTCCTTTCAAGTCTGCATGTCCACACATTCCAGTGTGTGCAAGTCGGAGCTGAGTATATGCATATGGGGAATTCACAGAAAGTAAAGCCATCTAAGTCTTCCCACCTTTCCCTTGCTTCAACACATTTATTCATTATTAGTATTATTTTAAAATATTTCTTCTTGTAAATACAATACGAAGACAATTTTTCCCCTTATCAAGGAAGCTGAACACTGGTCACAAGTATTCCCTTTCTTCAAGTTAAACTTCACAGAATAATGTTGGCTGAGATAGCAGAGAATAGTTTTTATGTAAATAACACTCTCAACTGAAAGGGCTAAGAAAAGAGCTCAGTTTTTATCTTAAGTTTCAGACTCAAAACATTATCTATTCTTCTTAAAACAGTATCTCTATTTTAATGATGATAAAATAATGATCTTAAAAATGATGATAAAAGCAACAATGATAACCATAACAACAAAGCATTGTTTATAATACCTTATTACATGGTAAGGTCTTCTGTGAATTATCTCTTTAATCTTCACAATTCTCTGGAGTTGGAATTATCACCCGCATTTTACATACTAAAGAAGTAAGGAGAGGGGCCAGCATTTGTGGATAAAGTCACAGCCTACGACATCAGCATCCCATACCGGGGTGCCAGTTTAAGTCCCAGCTGCTCCACTTCTGATCCAGCTCCCTGCTAATGCGCTTGGGAAAGCAGTGGAAGATGGCCCAAGTGCTTGGGCCCCTGTACCCACGTGGGAGACCCAGAGGAAGCTACTGTCTCCTAGCTTCAGCCTGGTCCAGACACAACTGTTGAGGTCATTTGGGGAGTGAACCAGTAGATGGATGATCTCTCTCTCTCTCTCTCTAACTCTGCCTTTCAAATGAACAAAATAAATCTGCATTTTTTTTTAAAGTTAGGAAATGTTCTATAATTCTGCCCATGTTTATGTAACCAATAAAAGTCAGAATCAAGGTTGGAACCTCTACAGCCTGGATTTAGAGCCTATGCTTTCAATCACCATTTATGCTATCCTGTTATTCATGTTTTTTGTATAATGGACTGCAATGGAGGGAAAAAACAAGAAAAATAATCATGGAGACCCATTTTATTGCTTCTTCCTAAAAATAAATCAAGAAACTAGCCAAAGCAGATAAGATGCCCGCATCCTATATCCCAGTGACTCAAGTCTCAGCTCTGCTCCTGACTCCGGCTTCCTGCTGATGCAGACCTCTGGAGGCAGCAGGTGATGGCCAAGTACGTTGGTGTCTGCCACCTACATGGGATACCCAGATTGAGATCCTGGCTCCAGGCTTCAGCCTAGTGCAGCCCTGGTTGTATGGGCATTTTAGGAGAAAACCAGCACATGGAAGATCTCTGTATCTTTATCTCTGTCTTTCAAATAAAATCAGTTAGTTAGTTAATTTTCTATCTATTTTTTAAAAAAAGGTTTATTTATTTGTTTGAAAAGCAGAGGAGTTACAGGGAGAGAGGGGTAGAGAGGGAGAGAGAGGGAGAGGGAGGGAGGGAGGGAGGGAGGGAGAGATATCTTCCATGAACTAGTTCCTTCCTCAAATGATTGCAGTGGCCAAGGAGAGGCCAGGCTGAAGCCAAGATCCCAGAGCTCCATTTGGGTCTCCCGCTCAGGCGGCAGGGTCCCAGGCACTTGGGCCATCCTCTGATGCCTTCCCAGGAACATCATCAAGGAACTGGATCAGAAGTGGAGTAGCCAGGACTTGAACTGGTGCTCAAATGGGATGCCCATGTGACAGGTGGTCACTTAATCCACTGTGCCACAATGTTGGCCCCTTGTTAGTATTTTTAAAAAGAAGGCCGGCGCTGCAGCTCACTAGGCTAATCCTCCGCCTGTGGCGCCGGCACCCCGGGTTCTAGTCCTGGTTGGGGCGCTGGATTCTGTCCCGGTTGCTCCTCTTCCAGTCCAGCTCTCTGCTGTGGCCTGGGAGTGCAGTGGAGGATGGCCCAAGTGCTTGGGCCCCGCACCCGCATGGGAGACCAGGAGGAAGCACCTGGCTCCTGGCTTCGGATCAGCGCAGCATGCCGGCTGTAGTGGCCATCTGGGGGGGTGAACCAATGGAAGGAAGACCTTTCTGTCTGTCTCTCTCTCTCACTGTCTAACTCTGCCTGTCCAAAATAAATAAATAAATAAAATAAAAAATAAAAAAAAAGAATGTACTAGCCAATGAACACAATGAGATGAGCTGACGGGATAAACAGGGGAGCAGGTTTCTTATTTAATTATTAAAAGTAATGGTGAAGTTTTTGAACAAAACAAGAAAAATACTATAAAGAATATTTACTAATGATTCCTTCAATAAAAAGTGACTAAACCCCTCCAAAAAATAGCATATCCTTCACTACTCCTACAGTAGTCTCCAGTAGGGAGATAACTAACCAGCCAAATTCAACGAGATAAACACCGATTAGAAAACATTAAGATTTTGGGTTTTGCAAAAGACAACGTTTATAACTGACAAAGCACTGTTCAGTATAAGATGACTGTTTTGAGCATTTCAATCTAGTTATTTGTAAGACTTTCTTAATCTCACAGCTTTATTTTTGTGAGTTACATTTTAATTAACTCTTCAACAGATACACTGTAAAACCTTTACATCTAAAGTTTTCTAGAATGATTTAAATATAATTGGTCATATAATATTAGACTTATTTCTACTATGAATTCAGTATTTAGTAGACATTAAAAAATGATTTAATCCTTGATTTTGCCCAGGTCTTTTAAGACTAGTTTCAGTTTTATTTCCAAAGGTAATTAACAGAAAGTATGAAAAAGGAAAACGTACAAATATGCAGACCTCTAACAGAAAGATGCAAACTTAGTGATTCACTGAAACTAAACACGGACGTGGCGCTGTACAAAGCAAAACTGTTTACACTCAGCAGCACTACTGGTGAAGGTAACGGTTGGCTTGTGCCCAGTTAGTCCTCAAACACTGCCAAGTGTCTGAGAAATCTACCAGCGTCATTCTGTGCTCTTTATTTCCACTACCATCATCCTGCTCATCTAGGGCTTCTTATCTTCTCATGAAGATTACAGCAGTAACCTCCTGACTGATCTCACTGACTTTGTCTGCTTAAAGCTATCCTGCTCACCAATACCAGATTAATCTCCCCAATATGCTACTTTCTTCCTACAGATCATCAGATAGGCAGTCAGGCACTGGGGGGTAGGGGTTGGAGAAGGGGGGGAATCGCCTCGTTCCACTAGTCACTCTTTCCTGCCTACAATTTGCCCCACTCAGGACTGACCTCTGATCTCAAACTAGCCACATGCATTTCTACAAGTCTATCTTCGCCAATGATTTTCATTTATCTTCCAAATCTGAGGTGACCTTCAATATCAACTTCGATTCACCTATTCCCACAAAACCAGGTCTAATTATTTATATTACTTTGATTTCCAATTAATACATTTATTTAAATTCATATTACTTGATTATATGTGCTTTAGCTTTGGGAACCAAGAACTAAACTATATTCCTGACTAATACTAATGTTCTGCAACCAGAAACTCATGCTGCAAGATATGAATAATGAATATCTTGTCTAAATTTTCAATCTAAGCAAAGTTTTTAAAAAAAATTATTTATTTATTTTAAAGGCTGAGTGACGGAGCGGAAGAGAGAGACAGAGGAACAGCCAAGGTTAGGTCAGACCAAGACAGAAGCCAGGAATTCCATCCAGGTCTCCCATGTGGTTGGCAAGAATTCAAGGACTTGGGCCATCATGTGCTGCCTCCCAGGTGCATTCACAGGAAGCTGGATCAGAAGTGTGAAGGAGCCAGGACTTAAACTAGCACTCTCATATGGAATGTGGGTGGGTGTCCAAAGTGGCAGATTAATCCTGTGTCACAGGATTAATCTTGTCACATCCCCTACACAAATTTTAAAATTATTTTCTGAGTATTAAGTATTATTCCCACGTTTCCATAAACCATATATACACATTCTTGCTCACTTGTAGGGAGTACTCACGTAGAGTAAAAGACATCAATTACCAAGTAAATTTTATCTAAGCAACTAAAAAACTGTTAAGCATACTTAGCCTGGATATCCTCTCTTTAATGATGCATATGAATATAATTCTGATATGCTATATTTAGCCATGTAGAATTGTCATTTTTTGCTGGTTAAAATGGTAATATATTAGCAATTTCATGTGGTTTAACTTAATACATAACAAATGTATACATTTTCTAATTATTTCTGATTAATTCATACATGGAATTAAATTCTATTATCTGGTCAGCCCTTGTGCTGACTGTTGAGTAACAGCTTACTATTTTATTCTTTTTAGTATTTTCTTTTTCTACTTAATACCATTGGTTGAACTCTTTACTTAACACAGAATTACTCTTAAGTGTTTAAATCCAATTGAAAATTGTTCCCTGTAAAAAAATAAGAGTAGGAATAAGAGAGGGAGGAGATGTACAGTTTGGCACATGTTCCCACTGACTTACACCTAAAGGTAAAGCTAAAAACTTGCCATGGTATCCCAAAACCCATTAAGTTGGCAGGTACTAATGCCATCACACTAGTTAAAGTGATCATTTTAAGCGCATAACTGATCATAAAGATAGGAATAAGTGTCAAAAAGATCACATAAATAAGACCAAGTGTCTGCTAATAACAATAGATAGAATTAAAAAGGAGAGAATGATCCAACATGGGAAGTGGGCCACACTCATAGAATGATAAATTCCCTAAACAGCACTCTGGCATCAGAATCAGCCCTTAGAGCATTTGGATCTGGCTAAAAAGCCCATGAGAGCATTTCAGGCATGGAAAGCCAAGACACTGTGGCAAAAAATGGCCTACATGAAAGATCTCTGGGAGTGAGACCCCAGTGGAAAGAAGGGGCCATTAAAGAAGGAGGTACCTTTCTCCGAAGGGAGGGGAGAACTTCCACTTTGATTATGGCCTTGTCTAAATAATGTTGAAGTTTGTGGACTCAAAAGGCTTCCATAGCCTTGGCAGCTCATGACAAGAGCCTCGGGTGATCACTGAAGTCATAAATAAGAGTGTCAACTGTTAAATCAACAACAGGAGTCACTGTGCACTTGCTTTCCATGTAAGACCTCTGTCCTTAATGAGTTGTACTATGAGAATTAATGGTAAAACGAGTCTTCAAACAGTACTTTATACTTTGTGTGTCTCACTGGGTGCAAACTGTTGAAATCTTTACTTTGTATAGAGTTGATCTTTTGTATATAATTAGAAATGAATCTTAATGAAGAATGAGATGGGAGAGGGAGTAGGAGGTGGGACGGGAATGGTGGTGGGAGGACAGGTATGGGGGGAAGAACTGTTATATTCCAAAAAGCTGTACCTATGAAATTTATATTTATTAAATAAAAGCTTTCAAGAAAAAACAATAACTTTCCTTTCTGTATAGCCACTTGAATCTTCAGCTATAATTGAGATTTTTATAAATAAGCTTCATGGGAAATTATGTTTAAAAGTTTTGAAGTGTTTTCTTTCTATGCATTATTCTATTTAAAAATTCACAAATTTTATTAAGAGACATACTTAAACATAATCAGCTTCAATTCTTGATATTGTCTTATTTCTATTTGCTTTAAATATCTGTTCAGCCTTATTTCCTTGAATTTTTTTTTCTGTGAACTTTTTTTTTTTTTTTTTGACAGGCAGAGTGGACAGTGAGAGAGAGAGAGAGAGAGAGAGAGAGAGAAAGGTCTTCCTTTGCCATTGGTTCACCCTCCAATGGCTGCTATGGCCGACACGCTGTGGCCGGCGCATCGCGCTGATCCGAAGCCAGGAGCCAGGTGCTTCTCCTGGTCTCCCATGGGGTGCAGGGCCCTAGCACTTGGGCCATCCTCCACTGCACTCCCTGGCCACAGCAGGGAGCTGGCCTGGAAGAGGGGCAACCGGGACAGAATCTGGCGCCCCGACTGGGACTAGAACCTTGTGGTGTGCCGGCACCACAAGGTGGAGAATTAGCCTAGTGAGCCGCGGCGCCGGCCTCTGTGAACTTTTTAATGTTTGTGTTTATCTAGTTGAAAGAGAGATCTTTCATTTGCTGGTTCACTCCTCAAATGCCTACAAAAGCCAGGGTTGGGCCAGGCCAAAGTCAGGAGCCAGAAACTCCATGCAGGTCTCCCATGTGGGTGGCAGTAGCCCAGGCACTTTATCCAACATCCACTGGCTCTCAGGAAGCGTTAGCAGGAAACTGAATAGAAATGGGATGGGGGTGGCATAGCTGGAACTCAAACTGGCACACTGATATGGGAATGTGTGCGTCCAAGAGGCAGCTTAACCCACTGTCCCAGCACCAGACCCAGTTTACTTTAATCTTTTAAATGCACACCCTAATGAGGAAATTTTTTGAAAGATCATCTTCTATTCTTTTTTTTTCTTTTTTCTCCCTGAGCTCAGGAAATTCCCCAAGGATATAAGCTTAAAAACTCTAAGGAATCATGTAAGACTTGAGAAGGATGGAATTTCCAAGCAGATGTTTTAGCATGGCTCATGTGTTGTGTATGTGTATGTGTGTGTGTGTGTGTGTGTATTAACTTTAGATATTACAATGCCAATTTATTCATTTGCTATAAGAGAACTGAATCTCCACTGATTAGAAATATTAATACAAGTGTAATCCAGCATTCATTCTTTTTCTGAAGTCAAATTATATGAGAAATGAAACCATAATCAGTGATAGATTTTAAACTACTGATTCAATTTCTTCAGTGGTTGTAGGTGGCTGGCCTAATTATTTTTTATAACTTCTATATTATATTTTAATAATATTTTCCTCAAATGTTCATTTTGCTTAATTTATCAAATATATTTTCATAAGGGTATTTATGAGTTCTATTTTTCAAATTTGTAATTTTCTAAAATTATGTCCTTGGCTCATTTCTAATAGTTTATTTATACTTTCTTTTTTTAAAGATTTATTTATTTATTAGAAAGGCAGAGTTACAGAGCAGCAGAGGCAGAGAGAGAGAGAGAGAGAGAGAGGTCTTCCATCCAGTGGTTCACTCCCCAAATGGCTGCA
This sequence comes from Oryctolagus cuniculus, assembly GCF_964237555.1. Classification (NCBI taxonomy): domain Eukaryota; kingdom Metazoa; phylum Chordata; class Mammalia; order Lagomorpha; family Leporidae; genus Oryctolagus; species Oryctolagus cuniculus. Next base: position 6,635,707 of record NC_091438.1, on the reverse strand, counting down.
ACTATTGGAGCTGTGCCTATCCGAAGCCAGGAGCCAGGAGCTTCTTCCGGGTCTCCCACGTGGGTGCAGGGGCCCAAGGACTTGGGCCATCCTATATTGCTTTCCCAGGCCATAGCAGAGAGCCGGATTGGAAGTGGAGCAGCCGGGCGGGACTCGAACTGACGCCCACATGGGATGCCGGCACAGCAGGCAATGGCTTTACCCGCTATGCCAAGCGTTGGCCCCATACTTTATCTTTTGATTAGAAACTGACAGTTTTATCTATCAGCCATATTGATTTTGTTTGTTTCCCATTTCATTATTACTTGTTCTCATCTTCATTATTTCTTTCTTTTCCCAATTTTCAATATAAAAGACTAGAAATTTCACTTCAGAATCATTTTAGCAATTTGCTGCAAATTTTAATATGGACTATTTTCTGTGTTACTCAGTTTTACGTATTTTAAAACTATCATCATGTTTTCTTCTTTGACTACTTAAAAAACTTACTTAAAAAGTTTCGCAAGCCAACACTTTGGCATGGCGGGTAAAGCTGCTACCTGCAGTGCCGGCATCCTGTGTGGGTGCCAGTTCCAGTCCTGGCTGCTCCACTTCCGATCCAGCTCTGTTATGGCCTGGGAAAGTAGTGGAGGATGGCCCAAGTCCCTGGGCTCCTTTACCTGTGTGGGAGATGTGGAGCAAACTCCTGGATCCTGCTTTTGGATCAGCGCAGCTCCACCTATTGCAGCCATCTGGGGCGTGAACCAGCAGATGGAAGACTCTCTCTCTCTCTCTGCCTCTCTGTAACTCTGCCTTTCAAATAAATAAATAAATCTTTAAAAAAAAAAAAAGGGAAAAAAAAAACCTTTCCCCCAAAGTGGCTAATGCTGCCATGCATTGGGTAAGCTGCTGCCTGTGATGCCAACATTCCAAATCAGAGTGCCAGTTCCAGTCTGTGCCGCTTCGCTTCCCATCAAGCTCCTGGGAAAACAGTGGAAGATGGCCGAAGTACTCGGGACCCTGTCACCCACATTGGAGACCTGGAAGGAGTTCCTGGCTCCTGGCTATTTGGAGAGTGAACCAGTAAATGGAAGATCTCTTTCTCTGTCTCCTCCTCTCTCTATGTAACTCTGCCTTTCAAATAAATAAATAAATAAATCTTGGAAAAAATAGTAATAATGAAAAAGGTTTCCAAAAGTAAAGGTTTCTTGGCCGGCGCTGCGGCTCACTAGGCTAATCCTCCGCCTTGCGGCGCCGGCACACCGGGTTCTAGTCCCGGTCGGGGCGCCGGATTCTGTCCCGGTTGCTCCTCTTCCAGGCCAGCTCTCTGCTGTGGCCCAGGAGTGCAGTGGAGGATGGCCCAGGTGCTTGGGCCCTGCACCCCATGGGAGACCAGGATAAGCACCTGGCTCCTGCCATCGGATCAGCGCAGTGTGCCGGCTGCAGCGCGCTGGCCGCGGCGGCCATTGGAGGGTGAACTAACGGCAAAGGAAGACCTTTCTCTCTGTCTCTCTCTCACTGTCCACTCTGCCTGTCAAAAATTAAAAAAAAAAAATTTAAAAATTTCATTTTCTCTTTTAATGCTTTTGACATTATGCACTCCTTTTCTATTCTTTTAGTAGTTGCCCTTAACACTTTGGCATGTACACTTAAGAGCTAATCAGGCCAGCGCCACAGCTCAATAGGCTAATCCTCCACCTAGTGGCGCCGGCACACCAAGTTCTATTCCCGGTCGGGGCGCCGGATTCTGTCCCGGTTGCCCCTCTTCCAGGCCAGCTCTCTGCTGTGGCCAGGGAGTGCAGTGGAGGATGGCCCAAGTGCTTGGGCCCTGCACCCCATGGGAGACCAGGAGAAGCACCTGGCTCCTGCCATTGGATCAGCGCGATGCGCTGGCCGCAGCACACTGGCTGCAGCAGCCATTGGAGGGTGAACCAATGGAAAAAAGAAGACCTTTCTCTCTGTCTCTCACTGTCCACTCTGTCTGTCAAAAAAAAAAAAAAAAAAAGCTGATCAGGATTTCTATTCTTTGCTTGGATAATTCTTAAAGTAGTTCAGTTTCCATTAACCCTTTCCTATCTCTGACATATTATTGTTGTCTACTATTTTAATTTTACTTTATCAGAATTGTAGTTATAAATTCTGACGGGATATTTTTCCCTCTGACCTGCTGCGCCTAGCAGGGTAAGTTTAGACAAATAAGATTTGTCTATTTTTGTCAGATTTTTTTCTTATTTCCATTTTAAAAGATATTTATTTGAAAGGCAGAGCTACAGAGAGAGCAGGAGAGACAGCGCCAGACTTTCCATCTGCTGCTCACCCCTCAAACAGCTGCAGAGGCCAAGGCTGCGGCAGCTGAAGCCAGGAGCGTCATCTGCACGTCCCACGTGAGTGCCAGGGGCCCAAGTACTTGGACCACCACCCGCTGCTTTTCCCAGGCCATTTTCAGGCAGATGGATTGGAAGTGGAGCAGCTGGGACTTGAACCAGTGCCTGCATGGGATGCCAACAGCATAGGCAGTGGTTTTACCCACTACACCACAACTCCAGCCCCTTACTTGCACTTTTACTGAGGGGTACAAATAGGTACTCAGTCCTAAGGGAAGAGTGGGATGGAACTCTTAGTTGTTAGTCTTTAGTTTCTTTGGAACCTTGGTTCATCTGTTGTCTTGTAGCCACTGAAACTTAACTCTGAAACTCTGAGATGGGTAAATGTCTCCAAGGCCATTTACAACCTGCAATTTGAACTTTTTGCTCTCTTTGTTCTCTTCTTGGGGACTTACTTCCTTTTTGAGAGTTTGGCCATTTAGTTTAAAATACCCCACTTTTCTAGTTGTTTCTATATTTATTGGAATATGTAGTCTTTTATGGTACCAGAAATGAGAGTCTCAATTTTTAATATTTCTCTATTCCCTAATATTAGGTATATTTCAGGTTATAGTTGTCAACAAGCAAACACTGAATTTCTGTCAGTAGAATCATTTAGAAACTTAGAAATTTTTAAGATTGGGGGCTGGCGCCGTGGCTCACTTGGTTAATCTTCTGCCTGTGGTGCCAGCATCCCATATGGGTGCCGGGTTCTAGTCCCGGTTGCTCCTCTTCCAGTCCAGCTCTCTGCTGTGGCCCGGGAGGGCAGTAGAGGATGGCCCAAGTGCTTGGGTGCCTGCACCTTCATGGGAGACCAGGAAGAAGCACCTGGCTCCTGGCTTCGGATTGGTGCAGTGCCGGCTGTTGCGGCCATTTGGGGGTTGAACCAATGGAAGGAAGACCTTTCTTCTCTCTGTCTCTTTCTCTCTCACTGTCTATAACTCTGTCAATAAAAAAAAATTAAAAAAAGAAAAATTTTTAAGATCAAAATTACATTCTTCTTTCAAAGAATTATTCTGCCACCTAAATAACTTCACTAATAAAGTGAAATGAAATAAATTTGGTTTAGAAAATGTAAAGTGGTTTAAACTATTTATTGAATATTTTCCCTCTTATTCTAGAGTTCAGAAAACCCAATCATAATCTAACAAATAATTATTGCAAATGCTACCAGTGTACCTGAAGTGATATGTACAGATGTGGTTTTACAGAATAGTAGTGGAAAAGGGGAGAAATAACAGCGGATCTGACAGAATAATTTTTGTTAACTTTGAAAATAACTGTTTTAAAAAAAAGTAATGTATCTCAGACTCCTGGATATCCGGACAGCATTCATTAATTAATTCACTCAAGAAAGTAATTTTTAAGCACCTACTCATTGCTATTTTAGAATATGCCAAAATATTAAGAGACGATCCCTACCCGGCTGACCCAGAGGAGTATTAGATGAGTAAACAAATAGCATAAATGGGTATATAAATAACTATCCACAGTGCAAGACTCGGTGTGATAAATGCCATTTCATACCCACCTCCCCTGCTGTATCTCCTCCTTGTCCCTATTTTCAATCACCAAATTTCCCCCATCTTCCTTACTTTTCATTGCTACATCTGTCCATGCCCATTTGATTCCTGTACGAGTTTCTTCCTTCTCCCAGGCAAGGTTTAATCCTATGATGCTAACTCTACCCTCATCTCTAAATCCGTAAGATTGTGTTCTCCCAACTGTCTTCTTCTCTTTCAGGTTCAATATCTTCCTCTCTCCACTACCCATAAATATACAAAAGTCTTCCCAACTTTAAGAGGGCACGTTTTCCTGTCACTCACAGATTTCTTTAGCTAATCTTTTCTGACTTTTCTTGGCTTTTGTAATCACTGATCTCCTTCCTGGTCTTTCTTCCACCTGTATGATTGTTCCTGTTGTATTTTCTCTTCCTCTCCACTACCCCTAAATTGTTGGTGCTCTTCAAGGTGCAACTTCTGCTGTATCTTTCCTTGTCAATCCATCAACAGTGGATCACCTACAGATGCCGGAAAGTCAATGGTCTTTCTTCCGCAGATTTGTACTTCAAACTGGAGGTAGACTAGTCATCTTAGAAGTCAATACACAATCTAGTTTGAATAATAAATAATAAATAATTATGATACAGAGAGATAAGTATTCCAGTAGAGATCTTATTCTGAACCTGGACTGCTGTAACAGCTTTCAAGCTGGTTTAACTGCTTCCAGTCTACTCCTACCCTGGTGCCATTTTCAGAAGTCTTTTTTTTTTTTTTAATTTTAATTTTTTATTTTTTTTTGACAGGCAGAGTGGACAGTGAGAGAGAGAGAGAGACAGAGAGAAAGGTCTTCCTTTTTGCCGTTGGTTCACCCTCCAATGGCCGCTGCGGCCAGCGCGCTGCAGCCGGCGCACCGCGCTGATCCAATGGCAGGAGCCAGGTACTTTTCCTGGTCTCCCATGGGGTGCAGGGCCCAAGTACTTGGACCATCCTCCACCGCACTCCCTGGCCACAGCAGAGAGCTGGCCTGGAAGAGGGGCAACCGGGACAGAATCCGGCGCCCCGACAGGGACTAGAACCCGGTGTGCCGGCACCACAAGGCGGAGGATTAGCCTAGTGAGCCGCGGCGCCGGCCCAGAAGTCTTTTGATCATGTATTTTTATTGCTCAAGTATCTTTAATTCTGCTCTACGGTTTTCAGAATAAAACTGCCACTCATTGACCAGTCATGAAGTTCCTAAAGCAGGGGTGGGGAATATCCGACCTGTGGGTTATCCACCTAAGACCCGCGAAATCACATGGTCTGGCCCTACCAAGGCACCTGCAGGTGGGACTCGAAATTCAGTGAATCCATAACAGGCTAATTTTTAAGCTGATAATTTGGTATGGCCTGCAAATGATGTTATAAATATCCAAATGGCCTCTGGCAGATAAAAAGGTTCCCCACCCTTACCACAGTGAGCCCCCAAGTACTTTTCAAATGTTATCTCTCATTACTTCAATATACTGACTCTCAGTTCCCTTTGTGTCACTTTACTCATTGGATCTGAAAATAATTCACTATTTCTTATAACACTGCTTTCATACAGATAACTCCACAATGGCCATTCAAACATCTATATTTGAAGTTTTCTTTCATTCCAAGACAATCTTCAGTGTTCTTAATGAAAAAGGATTATTTCCATTCCTCAGACTCCTAAAGTAATTTTTGTCTGGATAAATAATTCCACAATTGGGTATTCCCTTATTTTCTCTATTATTGTCTTTAATCACTATTTATTCTTCCTCATTGAGCATGTGTGTATATATATCTATATCTAGATATATATATATGTATGTATTTATACATATGTATATATATACACACATATCTAGATATAGATATATATAAAACATGTTTTCACATCAAATTCTAAGCTTCCAGCCACAGCATCTAACTGTATCCTGAACGTTGTATTTCTTTCACAAACAAGATTTGAAAGAGAGCAGAGTTTTGGAAAGCTGAGTTTGAGCATGTTGATAGAACAGCAAGGGTAGGAGAGGGCAATGCTGGTTAAGAGATAGGAAGTCGATCGGTTTGGCTGGAATGGGGGTTTTGGTGGTTTTCCCCTACCCTTAGAGGCAGAATGGAATGTCAGCTAGAAGAGTCAATAAAACTCACAGCAAGGCGTTTTGACAGGTGCTGAAAGAATTATGGCAGGATTTTGAATATAATCATGGACAGGCCAGTGTTCTAATGGCACTAAATTCAGAGGAAGGCCCGAATGTTAGTTAGGTAGCTACTGTCCAGAAGTGAAGTAGCAGAGTCTAACCAGCACAAAGTAATTTCCTTGTATCTCCAGCTTCTAGAGTGATATTTGCCTTAAAAATATTTTGGCCAAAGAAAGCCTAGTTTGACAGGTTCCTTGACATAGTGTCTCTTGGTTTTGTTCACTCTAGATCCATCAGAAAGCCCATTTGGTTTTCGTATTTTTTCCTGGCACCTTCTTGAGAAAAGCACATTCTCATTTATGTTGACTGCATTAGCCAATGACTTGTCACAGGGGCTTTGTTGAATCTTCAAGCTACCGCAAGCTGTATCTGAGATTTGCCCCCAATTCCCAATTCACACTTCCTGCTTTTCATGGATGGAGATGTTTGCTACCTATGGTTAGGCAACACCATCAATCCTAAAAATAAGATTTGCTGACCAGGGCTTAGCCCCACCTCAGCAGAGCACGAGATACAGAGTTGTCTATTCACTCAGCAACTAAACAAGCAGAATCACCACTCAGACTTATCTATATTTTATATACTATTACATATACTAGGGTTTTCTTTCATTAGCTGAATAATTGTGAACTAGAAGCGAACAGGGTAATTTGGAAACATTTGCATTACTCTTCCAAGTAAGTTCTGTGTCTTTTCTACCTCTATCAGTGGATAAATAGGAATTTACTAATTTCCCTCATCAGAGGACAGGAGCCAGGATGGGCAGAGGCAATACTATAATGCCTTTTATTTGATCCAATTCATTTCAGGTATAATGGGATAGTGGCAAAGAAAGACACACACACACATACAGAGAGAGAGAGAGAGAGAGAGAGAGAGAAACAAAAAAGACAAACTTGAGGGTAGATAAGCTAAATTCCTAAAGGTACACAAAAGCAAAAGGTGTTTAATGACTCTGCCTCCTTTCCCATGCGACAGGGTTTAGGTGGTCGGCTTTACTTAGAGATGTTTGTATCTGTTTTACTTCACTGATGTTTTCTTTTATGTGTTGGGGGAGGGGAATGGAAGTAAGTATAATGGAACAGGCTTCAGAGAAAGAAAGACTCTACAAGGTATTTGTATTTTAAAGTCACTCCAATGCTCATGCTAAATGAGGATATGATAAACAAATTAAGAGTAGGATTAATGTCTACATATACCTACAGGATTTCAAAATATATGATTTGATTGATTCTTTACATGTAGACTTCATTTAAAAACAAATCATTTATAGAATGTTAAGATGATAATAGAATTGAATTAAATAAAGCCAATAGAAACTTATGCAAATATAAGACAGACTTTTTAATAACAGGCATATCTTCCAGACTGGCACACAACTATTTATAGGCTGCAGACAATGTTCATGGGGACTAACCAGAACACTGGCTGCATTTTGTCCACACATAATAGAGGTATCCTTACATTGAGTAAATGTACCAAGGCATACACCAAGCTTATAAAAGGGATACATTTGAAGGCTACTGTTAAGGCAACAAAAGTATTCCCAAGTAGAATCTTTTTGTTAAGTATCAAGCTCTCCTACCACATTCAAGATATGATTAAATTTATAAGCCAACTTTTCTAGGAATTTGCTTGTTAAACTGATAACTCCATGGTCAACAATTGCTTTTCTTAGAAATTTTCCAAAAAGCATCTATAGATCCAAAGTTAAAGTAATGACCAGTCCATGTGTCTTATTTTATGTACTCAGCAAAAATCACATACGAGCATTACAAATAGTTCACACCTTGCCAAAAAGCTACTTCTCAGTTTGTACATTGGCTTTCCATGGACACAAAGCCTACTCCCACTCTCACACACCAAGTCCTACCAGCACTGTGTCGATAATACAATAAATAACAATATATTTCAGCTCGCCAAAGTTATCTTAAATACCACAGACAGCTGGCCAGATGACATGGTGAGCTTTGTATGGCAATGGCACTCTTTGTTAAAGCAAAGCAAACTGTCTCGTATTTCCCATAGCCAGTGTTGGTGGCATTATTTCTACAGACACAAACAAAACTTGAAAAGCAGATAACTTATACATATTCTTTTAATTCTTCTCCCCCCTCTTAACAAATACACAAGTGAATTTAGAAAATCTGGGGTCTTATTCCCCAAAGTAAGAAAAGTTCAGACAACAAAGGGTTAAAAGAACAAGGGAGCCCTACCGTACCCAGAAATGACAGAAGGCTCTTCTCCTCTTCGGTGCTACTATCCAACCACTCCGCCACATCACCGGGGGAAAGGAGACTCATTCTCCAGCCAGAAAACTTTTCCATACAGAGCACAATTACGGAATGATGAAGCGGGAAAAGAAGAATTCAAAGACTAAATTCTTGGGGGTCCAACACTTAAATTGCTGGCTAGGCAGTAATGATGAAAGAGAAAATGGGACCCTCCCTCGATTCTGAATTCTCTCTGTGACATCAATCTAATACAACAGGGGTGGTGTAGAGGAGAGAAAGAAGGAAAGAGAAAGAGAGGGTTAAAAGAGGATGGAAGAAGAGAGGGAAAGAAAGATTTGTCCTTCTGCCTCTTGGTGTTAAGCTTTAGCCTGAAAGAGAAAGCCAGGATCAAACTGAATAATGATCTGTGTTTAATGACAGGAGAAAGCATAGGAAAATAAAATATAGAGACACCCAAGGAAAAAGAAAGAGGTTCCTACACTAGAAGCAGCTTAGATAACCGGACAGCACAATAGCTCATCAGTTAAGAGAAGCGTATCATCAAACAAAAACAAAGACAAAAGAACAAATTCAGCATTTGGTTTTGTTCTGAGGAGAATTTCCTTTCAGTCACCCACAAGCACTGCAAGCCCCTAACCCCTTCTGCTTTAGCTATTTCAACAGCACCCCAGCCCCTGTACGGAGATTTCCTGCGAGCAAAGGCAGGTGGATAAATCCGTGAGCAGGAAGCTCTCGTCCCTCCTTTCTTCTCCTCCGCCTCCGATCCTCCCCCCGCCTCGCATGGCGACTGCATTGATCGACAATAATGGAATCTGTAAGTGACTGCCAAGAGCAACATTAAGGATATTACAAGTCCACTTCATAAGAACCCGAGCTGGTGGTCGGAACTTGGGGGCAATTCTGGGCTTCTATTCAATAGCTCTGTCTTTCTTTACGAGAAAGAAAAGGAAGTGCGTGTGTGTGGTGTGTCTGTGTGGTGTGTCTGTGTGTGAGAGAGAGACAGAGTGTGTGTACGCGCATATGTGCTTGTGTGTGTGTGTGTGTGTGTGTGCATGTGTGAAGGAAAGAAGGCTGAAACCTGAAAGAAGAGAAGTAAGCTTGCTGGGCAGAGAACGATCCATCAGCATAGCGAATGCCTGTTTTTCAACTCCTGTCACTCACATCCTGACATTACACTGTCATTGTGAAGGAGTCGGATCCGGAGGAATTTCTTATATGATTTATATGATGGTTTAAGATTATTTCACATATTTATTCTTTGTTAACAGAGAAAAATCAGGCTGAAGAGGTATGTTCAGGACCCGTAAGTCACAAAATTCCTACTCATTGGAGACTGATGGGCTTTTTACTAGAAGAAAATAATATGTTAAACATGAGTTTTTCCCTTGCATTAGCAAGACATTAGCTCATTCTAGTCTTTCCTTCTGCCCTAAGGCTCTGCTTTCAGTGGGGGGATTCTCATTGCTTACTAGGTCTTACCTCCTGACTATATCCTGAGCCCATACCTTCTCGCCAGTCTTCACTAGTTTTCACCTGGACTCTAGTTTACTTCCACTGTGAACCCCCGAGGACATGAACCTTGTTGTAGATTGATCTTGGGATTCACAGTGGCTAAGTGGTGCCTCTCACTCAGAAGAAGCTCACTAAGTATTACTGAAGTTCAGTAGGCTGCTCGAAAAATTAAACAGCTACAACACTGACAGGAAATATCAGGCTGAATGTTTTAGGACCTGTTTCTAAAATTAATCATTTGAGAGACAGTTATTTGAAAGTGGTTGTAGCTACAGTACCACTTGAGAAGAAAATATCAAAAATGTATTATGAATTCATGATTAAGTGACTTTTTATTATTCCAAATTGCTACATAAAATTGAAAAGCAGTGGTAATGCAATCTATGCTTGCTTAGGATGTAAACATGGATTGATGATCCTTTTCTAATAGCTTCACAACACAAAAACCTTTGTTACTTCCAGGTTGGAAACTTTGCCTTAGCAAGCCATGATCAAAAGTCTAAGTGTGGGGGTGCCAGATTCTGTCCCGGTTGCCCCTCTTCCAGGCCAGCTCTCTGCTATGGCCCCGGAAGGCAGTGGAGGATGGCCCAAGTGCTTGGGCCCTGCACCCCATGGGAGACCAGGAAAAGCACCTGGCTCCTGGCTTCGGATCAGCGTGGTGCGCCGGCTGCGGCGGCCATTGGAGGGTGAACCAACGGCAAAAAGGAAGACCTTTCTCTGTCTCTCTCTCACTGTCCACTCTGCCTGTCAAAAAAAAAAAAAAAAAAAGTCTAAGTGTGATGTGGCTTCCAAATTTTTTGGGGAGTGATCCACATTCCCAAATTCCTCAGCCATGCTGCACTATTTATCTTACTTCCATGTCTTTGCATGTCCCACCAAAATTAGCAGAAAAAATTCATTTGTTTTGTTTACTTGTATATCCCCACTATCTCAGATGTTATGTGGCACACAGTAGGTGCTCAAAGATTTTTGCTGAATGATTCTGGTAACTTCCATGCGGTATCACTCCAGCATACGCACCTGCAAAGATCAAACTGAATGTTCTATTGAGACTCAGCTCAAGAATCCAGGTTTCCCCTGACACTTAAGGTAGAGTTATAGCTATTATAGTCACACTTTCATGGTTATTATTCTTATTTTGTATTGAAATTATTTGTTTATATAGCTTTCCACCATAACTCACACTTCTAGAAAGCAAAAACTGTATTACACTAATTATTTTTGAAAAATTGTAGGGTCTTGCATATAAGTGGATGATTTATAAATGTCTACAGAATGATACATTATTTAGAGCAAGATTATAATTCCATGTATGAAAGACAGTTTAATAATAAATGGCCTCATGTGGCTGGTGTTGTGACAAAGTGGGTTTAGCCACCACTTGTGACACTGGCATCTCATATGGGTGCTGGTTTGTATCCCAGCTGCTCCACTTATAATATAATTCTCAACTAATGTGCCTGGGAGAGCAGTGGAAGATGGCCCAAGTGCTTGGGTCCCTTCCACCCACGTGGGAGACCACGATGAAGCTCTGGGCTCCTGGCTTCAGCCTGGCTCAGCTCTGGATACTATGGCCATTTTGGGAGTGAACTAGCAGATGGAAGATCTCTCTGTCTCTAGCTCTCTCTTTCTAACTTAGCCTTTCAAATAAATTAAAAAAATTTCTTTAGAAAAAGATGTTCATATATTCCTCCTTTAAGAAATCATGCCATTACTCTACACAGAGAAACTGGGTTAAGGAAAAATTAATCTTTTATTTATATTTTCAAAGAAAAGACTGTTTAGTAAAAAAAAAAAAAAAAAAATCACCAAATAACCCTTCATGCAAACTTACCCTCTGTAAACTAGAGTTGGCAAATGAGGCACTCAATAAAAAGTTCCAGATTGACATTTTGTCACGACATCTAAGATATCACACTGCATTTCCCTGCTTACCATCAGAACATGACGTAACTTAGTCCTTTCTATGTAAAATTATACTTAAAAATAAGTCAATGAAATTTATCTGAAGGTGTAACTGTTCTATAGTGGGGCTTCCCATTTTGCTAAACTGTGAGTTAGGGCATCAAAAACCTGTAAGTATGACTTCAGAAACAATACTTGACTACAGAATTCTAAACACAAGAAAATCCCACACATACTGACAGTCTATCATGTGCCATACATGTAAGTACTTATTCAATATTTGTTGATTCCATTTTATTCATTACTTGCCTTAAGTTGTGTAAAGTGTCTACAGAATGCTTGGTGAGTAAAATAATTCCTGTGTAAGAGCATCTGTATTGTATGTGTGTGTGTTCTTTTGTGTATATGTCCATAGAGCATATGTGTACATGTGCCAGTTCCTAGGCTGTCACATACTATTTACTAAGTACTTCAAGGGGACGTGAATCTCGGCACTCCAATATGGGATGCAGGTGTCCCAAGTGGTGTCTTAACAGACACGCAGCACACCAAACACCCACCACGGATCACACAACTTAAGATGTCTAAGGTACAACAGCTTCTTGTGGAAATGAAATCTGAATTTCTGAATGTTTGGCCAAGATTCTTTATTATACTACTTCATATACCACAGAGACTAATTAGACAGGGGTCAGACAGTAAATATTTTAGGCTTTGCTTCATATGGTTTCTGTTGTAACTACTTAATCTCCATTGTCATAAAATGAAGGCAACCATAAAGAGACAATACTGTAATATGTAGACAAATGGGAATTGCTATTCTAATACAACTTTACCAAAACAGGTTGTGGCCATACTTTAATGACCCTTGATTCAGGTTAACTCAGCCAACATTTTTTGAGTACTTAATGGATGCCTGGATTTATAGAAGGTCCTTACGACTGAAAGATAAAATTATTATTTGCCTATATTAATTAAAGGTTTATTTTCATTTGAACAACTGCATAATTATCTTTATTATTTTACCTTCAAGCTTCAAAAAACCGTATTATTTTTTCCTACCACTTTGTCTCATGGTCCTATGATACTTAATTTCTATTTGAATGAAAGGAAGAAAATATTTCATCCCTTTTTTAATTGCTTATTGAACAGGTAGAAGGGTGGATAAACCTAACACACCTAAGATTACTACTGCTCTGTGAGGAAACTGGAAATCATTAAGGTGACATTTCCTCTAATTTGTCTCTAGATCCATCAATAAGTTGGATACTTGTGTCAATATCAGATCAGATGTGTTGTGCACTTACAATGTACAAGATAGCGTGTGAAGTGATTTACATGTTTCACCTCATTTATTCTTTATAAACCCCTGAGTCTGTAATATTTTCTCCATTTTACAGATAGGCAGAGAAGGGTTTCGAGAAGAGACAGAGTCACACAGCAGCTAAGGGGAGGGGCGGGGTGCAGATATTCCAGTTCCAGAGGTGACACGAGGGACACTTTCCCTATCAGAGCTTCTGCCTCAAACTCTTCTTTTGTTTAAAGACATTTTGGTTCAGGTACGAAAGGTGGAGATAAAGTCATGAAGTGGGAAATTAAACAGTTTTCCTTGAACACTGGTTTGGGATACAACAAAGTTGAGTAAACTGTGTAGAGATCCAAAGAGTCAATGGCAGAATCAGGAAGTCAATCCCTGTATTTTATAAGTGACAGGATGTAGAGGTTAGCTTGAATCTTACAGCACATAGACTTCTGTTTTACTTCTTTGCACCAGTGAATGATTTTGGAAGTCTGATTGTCTTTAACAAGTTCTTCTTAACAAAAGGATTTCACTGAACATTAGTGAAACATTTGCCACATGGTAAGTGTTCAATATTTATTAAGTGAATGAATAAATGAATACACATTTCCACGTCTGATCAGGGTATTTGACAGTTGGCTGACCTTACAAGCATTTCACGATGCTGATGCTGAGTTCTACAAATTTACCAGTACTAATTTTACAACTGAAACTATGTCAGTTTTTATCCATTATTTTAAGTGATGTCTTTCAGGTGAGAGAACACTAAATGTTTAGAGAATAAAATACAACATTTTGTGGCTTCAAGAGAAAATCTCACTGATGTCTGATCAAAACTAATGGGCTTTTGTCACCAAAGGAAACAATCAACAAAATGAAAAGGAAGCCCATAGAATAAGAGCAAATATGTCTTAAACATACATCTTACGGGGTTGACATACTGAATATATAAGAAACTCACACGACTCAATAGCAAAAAACCCATATATTACAATTAAAAAAACAGCAAAGGACCTGACTGGACATTTGTCTCACAAGAAGACAAAAATAAGTCAGCAGTTACATGAAAAGGTTTTCAGTGTCACTATCATCTAGGAAATGCAAATCAACACCTCAGTGAGTTATCACCTCACACCTGTTAGGATAGAAACAGTAAGTGTTGGTAAGGGGTGTAGAGAAAAGGGAGTCCATACACACTGCTAGGTAAATGTAGATTGGTACATGAACTATGGAAAACCACAGGGAAGCTCATCAAGAAATTTAAACTAGAACTACTGTATGCCCCTGCAATCCCTCCTCTGGGTACCTACCCGAAGGAAATGAAATCGCTGCTTAGTAAAGAAAGCTGCCTCTTACATTTACTTCAGCATTATTCACAACAGCCAAGGCATGGGAGCAACCAAAGTGTGTGCACTGTGGAATATTATTCAACCTTAAAAAAGAGAAATCTGCTTTTGCAACCATATGGATTAATCTAAAGGACATTATGCTCAGTGAAATAAGCCAGATACAGAAAGAAAACTATTGCATGATCTTAGTTTTAAAAAGCTGCAACAGTTTGAACATGATTTGGCTCATAAATTCATGTGTACTGAGATTCCTATACAGAGGTAAGACACCAAGGCCTTTTTTATTTTTTTTATTTTTATTTTTTTGACAGGCAGAGTGGACAGTGAGAGAGAGAGAGAAAGGTCTTCCTTTTGCCGTTGGTTCACCCTCCAATGGCCGCCGCGGCCGGCGCACTGCGCTGATCCGAAGGCAGGAGCCAGGTACTTATCCTGGTCTCCCATGGGGTGCAGGGCCCAAGCACTTGGGCCATCCTCCACTGCACTCCCAGGCCATAGCAGAGAGCTGGCCTGGAAGAGGGGCAACCGGGACAGAATCTGGTGCCCCGACTGGGACTAGAACCCGGTGTGCCGGCGCCGCAAGGCGGAGGATTAGCCTAGTGAGCCGCGGCGCCGGCACCAAGGCCTTTTAACAGGAAGTAGTCTTTTATTATTTATGCTGCTGTAAGGCCCAGGCAGAATTTTTTATCCAACAGCCTACGCCCAGAACAAAGAGGCATATCTCCTCATATATGTTTTTAGCTTCTTTGTTTCCCTTACATGGCTATATGCATACATTTGATTGGATATTCTAGTGTTACATGGCAACCACAGGAATTGATACAATACTGTGCATGCATATATAGTTACTGCTGATGGGTTTTCTTCCATACATTCTGAGCCATAGGGTATCTCTGTACTAGCAAGCAGAACTGGAAATGGTTACACATAAGCAGATAATAACTACAGTTGAAGCATTCATAGGCAAACAGATAATGACCACATTCCATTTCCAGGGCAAATTTCTTTTTTCTGCTTGACCTTGGGGCGGCCTCTACTACAGCTTTCATCATGTTAGTCAGAAACAAGTTTAATTAAAAGACAAAGGCCTCTATCACACAGACAGAGCTTAAACTCCAAAGTTTTAAGTTAATGGTACTGGAGAAGGTGGAAACCTAATCCCACTATGGTGTTCACTAAGTAGGCCTAGTGGGAGGTTCTTTATTATTATTTATTTATTTATTTATTTATTTATTTGACAGGCAGAGTGCACAGTGAGAGAGAGAGACAGAGAGAAAGGTCTTCCTTTGCTGTTGGTTCACCTCCAATGGCCGCCACGGCCGGTGCACTGCGGCTGGCGCACCGCGCCTATCCGAAGGCAGGAGCCAGGTGCTTCTCCTGGTCTCCCATGGGGTGCAGGGCCCAAGCACTTGGGCCATCCTCCACTGCACTCCCTGGCCACAGCAGAGAGCTGGCCTGGAAGAGGGGCAACCGGGACAGAATCCGGCGCCCCAACCGGGACTAGAACCCAGTGTGCTGGCACCACAAGGCGGAGGATTAGCCTACTGAGCCACAGCGCCGGCCTCTAGTGGGAGGTTCTTAGGTCACTGGAGGCATGCCTTCTGAAGGGAGTTCTCAAGAGGGATGGCCATAAAAACCAAGTTGGGGCTAGCCACTCTCTCCCAACTTCCTGGCTTGCAATGTGACTTTTCTCCCATCCACGCTCTATGTTCTACCGCTGCCAGCCTCATGAGAAGCTCAGTCAACAAGGCCATGTGAGTTGGTGGAGAGAAGCTATCTCTTTTCTCACATTCTGAAGCTCTGCCTTTCAAATAAAGAAAGAAATATTTTTAAAAGATAAGCTAATTTTTGCTCAAAAGATTTTTTAAAATCCAAACATAGAAGAAGTATTTAAAAAGTTCATGGAAAATGAGTATCATGAAAAAACCATTCATGGATTTCAAAAACTTTTTTTGCAAAAAAATAGCTTGTATTTTAATTCAATTTTTCCATGAACCTAAGAAAAAGATTTATTTATTTGTAAGGCAGAGTGACAGAGAAAGAAGGAGACACAGAGAGAGAAAAAGAGATATTCCACCCACTGGTTCACTCCCCAAATACTCTCAACAGCCAGGGCAGGGCCAGGCCAAAGCCAGGAGCCAGGAACTCCACTCAGCTCTCCCACATGCAAGGCAAAGACCCAAATACTTGGGCCATATTCTGCTGCTTTCCTAGGTGTATTATCAGGGAGGTGGACTGGAAAAAGTGGAGCAGCCAGGACTCCAATCAGCACTCTGACATGGCATGCTGGAGAAGCAAGCACCACCACACTGGCCCCCTCCATTAACTTTCCAAGTAGTCTTATATAAGAAAAAGTCAGGAGAAAACAGTTGCTTCAAACTATTGTAAAACGTGCTTTATTTGAATGTAAATGAGTTTAAATTACAGAACTTTTTTACAGTGTAACATTTTTTCTGCCTGAGGAATTCACACAACAATGGAACGTCCGCTTGTGGAATATAAAGATGAAACAGAAAAAGATTTGTTCTCAAGAAATTCATGGACTACAATTCTTTGATAGTGGAATCCATTTTTTTTTTTTTTAAATTTAAGTTCATGTCTCTAGTAGGAGGCATATTTATTTACAAATAATATAAATACAGGCTCCAAGTCTATATAATAAATATTCTTGAGATACATTTTTACTTATTTTGAGTAAAAACCAAAGGAATAAAAGCTCTACTATTTTCTTCCCATCTACAATTCCTTACTCTGGGATGGACCTACTTTGGAGAAGGCAAATATGGGGCACATTTTAGGAGATATCCTATTAGGGGATATCCTGAAATGATGATAGCACTCTTTCTTTCAGAACCAAAGTATGCGCTGAAGTTATTCCAAAAACAATTACCACAAGTTATTACAAAACAATTACAATTACTCTCAGTTGCTACTACAAATGGAAACAGATTTGTTATCTCTTGCCATATCAATTCAATACTGTTATTTTAAGATAGGCAGGCAGTCTACCTGTTGATCTCCCATTCTCTGAAGCAGTTAAGTGTGCTGGGCTTACTTTCTGGATACAGATATACTGAAAAGGTCATTTTAAAGCACTTTACTTATTGATGGATGCCCTAAGTACTGTTAACTCTTGTCAGATTTGGCTATGTATCCAGGTTTCAGAGGGCAAAGTATCATTTAAGATCTTTCTCACTGAGTCAAACTAAGATGAACCCTAGGCAACAGTACAACTTAAAAATAAATACTTAAAATAATATATTACATTAATATATTAGTAATGTATATATATAAGTACAACTTTTATGGAAAGAATGAAAGAAGGACTTTCCAGTGTGGGTCCCTTTCCAATTGTCCCCTGAAAGTTCACTTCCTACACTTTCTTATTGTTTATCCCTAGCCTAGCACAGAATGTTGTTCCTTAATCCACTATCTTGGAATCTTCTCAAGCTAATGGATTCCTGAGTGACACAATTCAACCCATAATAGCCAGATTCGCCCTCCCCAACCCAGGCTTTCTTTAGGGAATCTACTGCCTCTGTTTTCTAACCTGAAATGAATTACTGGTCACCCACATAGATCCTCACCTGTGAGTTTCTTGGTGCTTCCTTACTTGTTTGGGGGAGCTGGATAGGTGGGGGAAAGCACTCTATTCTGGACTAGCAACTAACAGGGGACTTGATCTGTCAACCCTCCTTCCCCTGCTTGTAGAGAGCTTGAGGCAATAGACACAGGCCACTTCTTAGTAAGCACTGAAGTGGCATCTACCCCCAGTTATTTCCCTCTTTAAAATGTGAGAATACCTAGTTCACTTTATAACATGGAGGGTGAGAGAAATGTCCTACTTTACATTCTTTTTCTGGAAGGGAGGGAAGGGGAAACATTGTGGCAGTCTGTGCCTACAAGAAGAAATTGGAAAAGGCATCAAATAAATGAGCTATCAATGCATTTCAAGAACCTAGAAAACAACAACAAAACAAACCCAAAACTAGTAGGAGAAATGGAATAATTAAAACTAGAGAAGAAATAAACAAAACTAAAACAAAAAAAATACAAAAAAAATTCCAGTGAAATGAAGAGCTGGTTTTTTGAAAAAATAAACAAAATTGATACACCACTGGTGCAACTAACCAGGGGAAAAAAAAAAAAAAAAAAAAAAAAGGAAGACCCAAATCAATAAGAGATGAAAGAGGAAATGCAACAACAGATACTGATGTGGGCTCTTCCCATGTATCCAGAAAATAATTCTGAATACTGGCTTAAATAGACCAGATAACATGTTAAGTTTTTAAGGATTTTATTCAGTGAGAGAAATACACAGGAGAGTGAGGACTTTATTTAGGGGAGAAAGAGAAGTCTAGAAGCTAAGTTGGATCCATACCAAGCAGAGAGCAGGCTAGAAGCCACACGCAGCAAGCATGCAGGCACGGAGCAGGCAGCCAAAGCCATGTGCCCTGAAGGCATGGGCAACAAGGGCAACAAAGGGTGGGGCCCACCAGGCTCCAGGCCTTTTATTCACTCCCAAAGGGGAGTGGTTATGTAGTCTGATTGGCAGGTGGGCATACTGGTGGGGTCAGATAGGGGCATGAGTTCACACAGGGGCATGGTTGAGGCATGGTCTCCAGCTTACCGATCTAATAGATTTTATTCTACCTGCCTGCCTATATCAATACCACAGAAATAATAGGACTCATCAGAAATTACTACAAAGGGCAGTATGCCAACAAATCAGGAAACCTAGAAGAAATGGATAGATTCCTAGTTACATGCATTCTACCAAAATTGAGTCATGAAGACAGAAAACCTAAATAGACCAATAACCAAGGCAGAAAATGAATCAGTAATAAAGACCTTCCCAAAAAAGAAAAGCCCAGGACCAGATGTCTTCACTGCTGAATTCTACCAAACATTTAAAGAAAAACTAACTCCAATTCTTCCCAAGCTATTCAAAACAATTGAAAGGGAGGCAATTCTCCCAAACTCCTTCTATAAAGCCAGTATCACCTTATTTCCTAATCCAGAAAAAGATACAACAGAGAAAAATAACTACAGACCAATATTCCTGATGAACATAGATGCAAAAATACTCAACAAAATATTAGCCAGTAAAATACAACACTCTGACCAAGTGGGATTTATCCCTGTTATGCAGGGATAGTTCAACATTTTCAAATCAATAAATGTGATACATCACATTAACAAATTGAAAAACAAAAACCATATGGTTATCTCAATGGAAATGCAGAGAAAGCAGCTGATAAACTACAATATCCTGTCATGATGAAAACCTTAAGCAAATTGGGTATAGAAGAACATTCCTCAACACAATCAAGGCAATTCATGACAAATTCACAGCCAGCATTCTACTGAATGGGGGAAAGCTGGAAGCACTCCCTCTAAGATCTGGAACAGACAAGGATGCCCACTCTCACCATTGCTATTTAGTACAGTCCTGGAAGTTTTAGCCAGAGCCATTAGGCAAGAGAAAGAAACTAAAGGGATACAAATTGGAAAGGATGAAATCAAACTACCCCTATTTGCAGACAACATGATTCTATATGAAAGGGATCCAAAAGACTCCACTGAGAGACTACTGGAACTCATAAAAGAGCTTGGTAAAGTGGCAGTATATAAAATCAACACAGAAAAATCAATAGCCTTCATATACATAGACAATGTCATGGCTAAAAAAGACAATTTAAAAAACATTTATTTATTTATTTAACAGAGTTACATAGAGAGAGAGAGAGAGGGAGGGAGGGAGGGAAGGAGGGAGGCAGAGAGAGGTCTTCCATCCAGTGGTTCACTCCCCAATTGGCCACAATGGCCAGAGATGAGCCAATCTGAAGCCAGGAGCCAGGAGCTTCTTCCAGGTCTCCCATACAAGTGCAGGTACCCAAGGACTTGGGCCATCTTCTACTGCTTTCCCAGGCCAAAGCAGAGAGCTAGCTCAGAAGTGGAGTAGCCAAGACTCGAACTGGTGCCCATATGGGATGCTGGCACTGCAGGCAGTGGCTTTACCTGCTACGCCACAGTGCCAGACCCAAAGAAGGATTATTAAGATCAGTCCCATTCACAATAGCTCCAAAAAGAATTAAATACTTTGGAATATATTTAACCAAGGATGGATGTCAAGGAGCTCCACAATGAAAATTGTAAAACAGTAAATAAAGAAATAGAAGAAATTAAAAAATGGAAAAATCTTCCATGTTCATAGATTGGAAGAATCAACATCAACAAGATAACAAGATATCCGTACTGCCAAAAGCAATTTACAGATTCAATGCAATCCCAAACAAAATACCAATGACATTCTTTGCAGATCTAGATTAAAAAAAATGATGCTAAAATTCATATGGAAACACAAGAAACTCCAAATAGCTAAAGTAATCTTATACAACAAAAACAAAGCTGGAGGCATCACAGTACCGGATTCCAAGACATACTACAGGGCAGTTATAATCAAAACAGCCTGGTACTGGCACAAAATCAGATGGACGAACAATGGAACAGAATAGAAACTCCAGAAATCAATTCATGCATCTATATCCAACTTATCTTTGACAAAAGATCTAAAACCAATGACTGGAGCAAGGACAGTCTCTAACAAATGGTGCTGGGAACACTGGGTCTCCACATGCAGAAGTATGAAACTAGACCACTACTTTACTAACCTTACACAAAAATCTACTCAAAATGGATCAAAGACCTAAATCTATGACCTGATATCATTAAATTATTAGAGACCACTGGGGAAACTCTGCAATATATTGGCATAGGCAAAACTTCTTGGAAAAGACCCAGAGGCACAGGTAACCAAAGCCAAAATTGACAAATGGGATTACATCAAGCTGAGAAGCTCCTGCACTGCAGAAAAACACCAGCAAAGTGAAGAAGCAACTGAGAGAATGTGAGACATTATTTGCAAGCTGCACAACTGATAACGGATTAACATCCAGGATCTGAAAAGAGCTCAAGAAATTCAACAACAACAATAGAAACAATCCAGTGAAGAAGTGGGCAAAGGACTTGAACAGGCATTTTCCAAGACAGGAAATTCAAATGGCTAGCAGACTCTCAAGAAAATGCTCAGGATCACTAGCCATCAGGAAAATGCAGATCAAAACGACAATGAGGTTTCACCTCACTCCAGTGAGAAAGGCTCAGATACAGCAATCAACAAACAACAATGTTGGTGAGGGTGTGGGGAAATGGGTGCCCTGGTCCACTGTTGGTGGGAATGTAAACTGGCCCAGCCACTGTGGAAGACAGTGTGGAGATACCTCAGAGATCTGAATACAGACCTCCATATGACCCAGCCATCCCACTTCTAGAATTTTATCCAAACTAAAAGAAATCAGCACATGAAAGAGTTACCTGTACCCCCATTCTCACTGCAGCACAACTCACAATAGCTAAGATATGGAATCAAACCAGATGTCCATCAACTGCTGACTGGATAAGAAATTATGGTATATAGAGACTATGGAGTATTACTCAGATGCAAAAATGAATGAAATCTGTCTTTTCCAACAAGATGGACACAACTGGAAACCGTCATACTTAGTGAAATAAGCCAGTCCCCAAAAGACAGATATCATCTATTTCCCCTGATCCAAGGTAACTAAGAGAGTACCTGAAATGTAATGTATTAGAGTGAAAGAGACATTTTGAGATTCACTGATTGTTTATAGCCATTGTCTCTTTTGAGGAAGAGTTTTTTCTTTCCCACTTCATACTATCTGTTGAACTCTTTTACTTAGAGTAGAGTTTACTATACTATCTTTAAGTATATGAAAATAGATATTTGTAAAAATTAAGAGTGGGAATGTGAGAGGGAAGCAGAAGAAGGGTTGGAGCGTGGGCAGGAGGGGTGGTGGAGGGGGAAGTGTCACTGCGTTCCTAAATCTGTATATATAAAATACATGAAATTTGTATAACTTAAATAAATTTTTTAAAAAAGAATCCATATGTTTAAGGGCTAATCCCCTCTACTTCAGGTTGTGATCGTAGTTGGAAATAGGGCCATTGCTGATGTAATGAGGAGGAGATCACTGGAGTGGACACCAACCCAACACGACTGGCATACTTGCAACACAGAATCTAATCTGCACACAGACGCACATCCAGGACAACTCCAAGAGAAGATGTATGCAGAGATTGAGCTGGTGCCTCCACAAGTCACAGGAATCAAAGGCTGCCAGCAAACCCCTGGAAGCCAGGTGAGAAACATGTACAACTGTACAACTGATTCACCCTCACAGTCCTCAAGAAATTCTTCATCTCAGGCTTATGGCCTCCAAGACTGAAGTCACCCACTGTGTGGTTCTTCATTACAACAATGCTGGGAAAACAATACGCTGACCAAGACATGGCTGTGGAGCAGTGTAGCCTTGCTGTCTGGAAGACCCAAGATACAAAGAAAAGATTTAATATATTCCTATGAATTAAGAAGACACCAAAAGGGCTGGTGCTGTAGCGGCAACAGCATCTACTATAGAAGCCAGTTTGAGTCCTGGCTGCTCCAGTTCCAATCCAGCTCCCTGCTAACATGCCTGGGAGAGCAGTGGAAAATGGCCCATGTACTTGGGTCCCTGCATGCACATGGGAGACATAGAAGCTCCTCACTCCTGGCTTTGGATTGGTACAGCTCTGGCTGTTGTGGCCATTTGGGGAGTGAACTAGTGGATGGAAGATCTGTCTGTCTCTCCCTCTGTCTGCAGCTCTGCCTCTCAAAGAGGTAAATCTTTTTTAAAAAAAAAAAAAAATTTTTTTTTAAAAAAAATACCCCAAAAAGATAATAATACCCTCAATAAGGGAATGAACCCCAACCCCAACTCCTTGTTTGGTATAATCAAAAATATTGTAGTCAAAAAAATAAACTACAGCAAATATCAAAGATATTAGTAATATAACATTGACATGGAAAAAGTCCCAAGGGAATATATAAAATGTGTCCTTTATATAAAGCTAAAAATAATTAATATTTATAAATGGGTGCCAATGCTAAATATCTCCCAAATAATCTAATTCCAACTGAAATGTCAGCATATACTTTTCCTTTTTTTTGGGGGGGGGCTGGGATAGGGAGGGACTTGATACTATAGTTCATCTGAAAAAATTGATTAATGAATAAAAAGACAAACATTATGAAAGGAAGAAATAATTAGAAGAAATTTGCTAGTATCAGTGAGAGCAACACATTAAAGTCTATAGATGTTAAAACACTATCATACTGATATAGGACTATATTAAACATCCACTAAACAGAAAAAGACCTTTAAATGATAATAAACAATCTTCTAAATCAGTGTGGAAATAATAGACCATTTAATAAAAGAAATGTTGAGACAACTGGCTATATAGCTGAAAGAAATCTCATTTCATATAACCAAAAATAAATTCCAGATAAATTGAAATTGAGGAAGGCCTTTTTTAAACATGACACAGAAGTCAGAAATTACAATGGAAAAGGGAGACAGATGGAACAATATAAAAATTAAACACCTTAAACAGAAAAGGCAACATGAACAGGCCTGCAAGGCTATTGAATAGCACCCATCAAAACTCTCTCTTGATTCTATTTCTATGGCTCAACCCTGGAGAAACACAAGCACAAGCAAACGAAAAGATATATATATATATACACCAAGAGGTTTAATACAAAGTTAGTAAATGCAAAAAATAAAAACACTGTAACTGTCCTAATGTAGGAAAAAGATAAGTCTATGATGGAATAATATGCGGCCTTTAAAGGATCTACAGGTGTAAGTCCAACTAAATGAAAAATGTCTTGGGTATATTCTTTATTTTTATTGTGCAACATGGCATCCTATAGAAAATAATATATAGATACAGAGTGTAATGAATCATAATACCCACACAGCATGATTTAGAATACTGTTTGCATAACAAGTAAGTCTCCCAATACTACATTCTAAACCAAATTCCTTCTACCCTTCAGATAACGACTATGTTGATAGATGTAGTAAACATTCCTTGCTTTTATTTATAAAATGGAAAATTAACACTATCTTTTATTTCCACTTTTTCAAGAAGTTTTTGCAGTTCCCTTGTATAAACTATATGTTAGTTTCATTTCTTTTACTTAATAATACATTTTTAAGCTTTACTAATGTTCTGTGTTGCCACCCTTTGTCCATTTTCATGCTATGACACTATACAACTCTCTAATTTAAAATTTTTATTTGAAAGGGTGGGGGGGTTGAGAGAGAGAGAGAGAGAGAGCACTGCCATCCACTGGTTCATTCTTCAAATGCCCAAACCACTGAGACTGGGCCAGACCAAAGCCAGAAACTGAGAACTCAATTCAGGTCTCCCACAAGGGTGGCAGGAACCCAATCAATTATTTGAGCCATCAGTGCTGCTTCCCATGGTTTGCATTAACAAGAAGCTGGAATCAGGAAACAGAGGTAGGTATTGAGCCCTGGCCCCTAGTAGGGAGCTGGATCAGAAATCGAGCAGCTGGGACATGAACTGGTGCCCATATGGGATGCCAGTGGCATAGGCAGCAGCTTTACCCACTACTCCACAATGAAGGCCCTGTTTGCACATTTTTTAAAGATTTAGTTCTAGGTATTTGTTACTGTAATTAATTTTCTTTTTTTTCCTTTTTTTTTTAACTTTCATATAATGAATATAAATTTCCAAAGTACGGCTTATGGATTACAATGGCTTCCCCCCCCATAACTTCCCTCCCACCCGCAACCCTCCCCTTTCCCACTCCCTCTCCCCTTCCATTCACATGAGGATTCATTTTCGATTCTCTTTTATATACAGAAGATCAGTTTAGCATACATTAAGTAAAGATTTCAACAGTTTGCTCCCACACAGAAACATAAAGTGAAAAATAATAGATGATTTTTTTAAATGATGATGAAATCAGATCAGACCTATTGTCATGTTTAATCCCAGTGAGAGTTAAGTTGGGAATTGATAATTTCTTCTTCTTTTTTTTTTTTTTACAGAAGATCAGTTTAGTATACATTAAGTAAAGATTTCAACAGTTTGCACCCCATAGAAACACAAAGTGAAATATACTGTTGGAGTACTCGTTATAGCATTAAGTCTCAATGTGTACAGCACATTAAGGACAGAGATCCTACATGAGGAGTAAGTGCACAGTGGCTCCTGTTGTTGACTTTACCAATTGACACTCCTGTTTATGGCATCAGTAATTTCCCTATGCACCAGTCATGAGTTTCCAAGGCTATGGAAGCCCCTTGAGTTCTCCGACTCTTATCTTGTTTAGACAAGGTCATAGTCAAAGTGGAGGTTCTCTCCTCCCTTCAGAGAAAGGTACCTCCTTCTTTGAAGACCTGTTCTTTCCACTGGGATCTCACTCACAGAGATCTTTCATTTAGGGTTTTTTTTTTGTTTGTTTGTTTGTTTGTTTTTGTTTTTTTTTGCCAGAGTGTCTTGGCTTTCCATGCCTGAAATACTCTCAGCCAGATCGGAATGCCTTTAGGGCTGATTCTGAGGCCAGAGTGCTGTTTAGGACATCCGCCATCCTATGAGTCTGCTGAGTATCTCGCTTCCCATGTTGGATCACTCTCCCCTTTATTTATTCTATTGGTTAGTATTAGCAGGTACTAGACTTGTTTATGTGCTCCCTTTGACTCTTAGTCCTTTCATTATGATCAATTGTGAACTGAAATTGATCACTTGGACTAGTGAGATGGCATTGGTATATGCCACCTTGATGGGATTGAATTGGAGTCCCCTGGTATGTTTCTAACTCTACCATTTGGGGCAAGTCAGCTTGAGCATGTCCCAAATTGTACATCTCTTCCCTCTCTTATTCCCACTCTTATGTTTAACAGGGATCACATTTCAGTTAAATTTCAACACTTAAGAATAACCGTGTATTAATTACAGAATTAAACTGGTCATATTAAGTAGAACAGACAAAAAAAAAACTACTAAGAGGAATAATGTATTAAGTTGTTCATTAACAGTCAGGGCTATGCTGATCAAGTCACCGTTTCTCATAGTGTTCATTTCACTTCAACAGGTTTCCTTTTTGGTGTTCAGTCAGTTGTCACCGATCAGGGAGAACATATGGTATTTGTCCCTTTGGGACTGGCTTATTTCACTCAGCATGATGTGTTCCAGATTCCTCCATTTTGTTGCAAATGACTGGATTTCGTTGTTTCTTACTGCGGTATAGTATTCTAGAGAGTACATATCCCATAATTTCTTTATCCAGTCTACTGTTGATGGGCATTTAGGTTGGTTCCAGGTCTTGGCTATTGTGAATTGTGCTGCAATAAACATTAGGGTGCAGACCACTTTTTTGTTTGCCAATTTAAATTCCTTTGGGTAAATTCCAAGGAGTGGGATGGCTGGGTCGAATGGTAGGGTTATATTCAGGTTTTTGAGGAATCTCCAGACTGACTTCCATAGTGGCTTGACCAGTTTGCATTCCCACCAACAGTGGGTTAGTGTCCCTTTTTCCCCACATCCTCGCCAGCATCTGTTGTTGGTAGATTTCTGAATGTGAGCCATTCTAACTGGGGTGAGGTGAAACCTCATTGTGGTTTTGATTTGCATTTCCCTGATTGCTAGTGACCTTGAACATTTTTTCATGTGCCTGTTGGCCCTTTGGATTTCCTCTTTTGAAAAATGTCTATTGAGGTCCTTGGCCCGTCTCTTAAGTGGGTTGTTTGTTTTGTTTTTGTGGAGTTTCTTGATCTTTTTGTAGATTCTGGTTATTAACCCTTTATCTGTTGCATAGTTTGCAAATATTTTTTCCCATTCTGTCGGTTGTCTCTTCACTCTCCTGACTGTTTCTTTTGCAGTACAGAAACTTCTCAATTTGATGCAATCCCAATAGTTGATTTTGGCTTTGACTGCCTGTGCCTCCCGGGTCTTTTCCAGAAACTCTTTGCCTGTGCCAATATCATGAAGGGTTTCTCCAATGTTCTCTAATAACTTGATGGTGTCAGGTCATAGATTTAGGTCTTTAATCCATGTTGAGTGGATTTTTGTGTAAGGTGTAAGGTAGGGGTCTTGCTTCATGCTTCTGCACATGGAAATCCAGTTTTCCCAGCACCATTTATTGAAGAGACTGTCCTTGCTCCAGGAATTGGTTTTAGATCCTTGATCAAATATAAGTTGGCTGTAGATGTCTGGGTTGATTTCTGGTGTTTCAATTCTGTTCCATTGGTCTATTCATCTGTTTCTGTACCAGTACCATGCTGTTTTGATTACAACTGCCCTGTAGTATGTCCTGAAATCTGGTATTGTGATGCCTCCAGCTTTGTTTTTGTTGTACAAGATTGCTTTAGCTATTCAAGGTCTCTTGTGCCTCCATATAAATTTCAGCACCATTTTTTTCCAGATCTGTGAAGAATGTCTTTGGTATCTTGATTGGTATTGCATTGAATGTATAAATTGCTTTTGGGAGAATGGACATTTTGATGATATTGATTCTTCCAATCCATGAGCATGGAAGATTTTTCCATTTCTTGGTATCCTCTTCTATTTCTTTCTTTAAGGTTTTGTAATTTTCATCGTAGAGATGTTGAATGTCCTTGGTTAAGTTTATTCCAAGGTATTTGATTTTTTTTTGTAGCTATTGTGAATGGGATTGATTTTAGAAGTTCTTCCTCAGCCATGGCATTGTCTGTGTATACAAAGGCTGTTGATTTTTGTGCATTGATTTTATAACCTGCTACTTTGCCAAACTCTTCTATGAGTTCCAATAGTCTCTTAGTAGAGTTGAGTCCCCTAAATAAAGAATCATATCATCTGCAAAGAGGGATAGTTTGAGTTCTTCCTTCCCAATTTGTACCCCTTTAATTTCTTTTTCTTGCCTAATAGCTCTAGCTAGATCTTCCAGAACTATATTGAATAGCAGTGGTGAGAGTGGGCATCTCTGTCTGGTACCAGATCTCAGTGGAAATGCTTCCAACTTTTCCCCATTCAATAGGATGTTGGCTGTGGGTTTTTCATAGATTGCTTTGATTGTATTGAGGAATGTTCCTTCCAAACCCAGTTTGCTTAGAGTTTTCATCATGAACGGGTGTTGTATTTTATCAAATGCTTTCTCGGCATCTATTGAGATAATCATAAATAATTTTCTTTTTAAAAATTTCATTTTCAGTTTGTTGATGTGTAGAAATGTAACTGACTTTTGTTTATGAATCTTATATCTAGCAACACTACTAAACTCAGTATCTGTGAAGATTTTACTGAGTTTTTCCTAAACAACCAATCATATCATCTATAAATTATGAAAATATTCTTTTTGATTCTTATCCATTTTCTTGTCTTACTGAATTGGTTGAGCCTTCCAACCTAATGTGAGATAGCAAGGGCAATAATGGATATCCTGATCTTGGTTCTAATGTGAAAGGGAGAGCTTTTCACCACTAAGTGTGATATGGGTTTGGGTAGGTATCATATATAGAATAAAGATGTTCTTTTCTGTTCTCGTTTTGCTAAGAGTTCTATGAATGGCTGTTAAGTTTTAACAAGTGTGGTTTTTGTATCAATTAAAATGGCTCAAGATTTTTCTCCTTTAGTTCACTGATGGTGATT
Source organism: Oryctolagus cuniculus (assembly GCF_964237555.1). Lineage (NCBI taxonomy): Eukaryota > Metazoa > Chordata > Mammalia > Lagomorpha > Leporidae > Oryctolagus > Oryctolagus cuniculus. The sequence goes on along the minus strand of NC_091438.1, from coordinate 6,606,794 downwards.
TATACTAATTTCCTAATATACAAGCTACTTTGCATTTGTGAATAACCCAACTTCGTCATACTCTGTTATTCCACTTGGTAATATTTTGCTTAGGATAGTTGTATCTTTGTAAGTGAATAACACAGAAACAAGAATAACGATCTTATAAAATTGTTTTATTTTTTCATGTCATTCTATTGTGAGGTACTACAACAAGTTATGTTAATCTTATGTCAAATTAGCTGAAGTGTGCAGTGTCTTTTTTCTGGAAAATTTGTGTGATTTGAAATTATATCTTTCTTAGATATTTCATAGAATACTTAGATAAAGTCCTCTAGGCTTAGATTTTTCTTTATGAAAGACTCTAATTAAAGATTAAATTTCTTTAATGTTTATAGGAGTCCAGGATATCCTACTTTTTCCTGTCAGTTTTAGCAAGTTATATTTTCTTAATCTTACCACTTCCTCTAAATAAAAAAAAGTTTCTTATCAAATTGTTCATATATCTTGTAATCAATTTTTTACTTGTCCACAGGATTGATGGATCGATCAGGATCAGAATCGATCCATCCCTGATGATAATCTTTTCCTCAGGTTTGCCAGGTTTGTCGATTTTATGTCTTTTCAAATAACCAACTCTACAGTTTTGCTGATTTTCTCTACTATAAGCCTGATGAATTTCATTCTTTTAAAGATTTGTTTATTTACTTGAAAGTCAGAGTTACACAGAAAAGGAGAAGTCAGAGAAGGAGAGGCAGAGAGAGAGAGAGAAAGAGAGGTCTTCCATCTGCTGGTTCACTCCCCAATTGGCCGCAACAGCTGGAGCTGGGCTGATCCGAAGTCAGGAGCCAGGAGCTTCCTCCAGGTCTCCCACATGGGTGCATGGGCCCAAGGACCTGGACCATATTCTACTGCTTTCCCAGGCCATAGCAGAGAGCTGGATAAGAAGTGGAACAGCCAGGACTCGAACCAGTGCCCATATGGAATGCAGGCACTGCAGTTGGCGACTTTACCCGTTATGCCACAGTGCTGGCCCCAGATGAATTTCATTAATCTCTGTTCTTATCCTTATTTTCTTTCTTCTACGTTCCTTACTATGGTGCTATTTTTCTACATGTTAAATGAAGATTATAAAATATTAATTTTCAATCCTGTCTTTTTAAATACATGCATTCAAGACTAAAAATTCTCTTTAACTTCTACTCTAGCTAAATGACACACATTTGACATATATTTTCATTAGCATTCAGTTGAAAATATACTCTAATTTCCAATATGATTTCTTTGTGGATCCCTGGTTTGTTCAGAAGTGTCTCTTTGATTAAGCCTGTTGCAGTGAGGACCTGCACCAGATGAAGTCAGAGGCCACCATTCCTAGGCCAGTGTTCACGGACACACCAGGAGATCTGCCCAGCATCTGGTGGACACCTGTTCCCAGACAGGTAGGACCGTATCACTGGGCAGCCATTCTCTGCTAGCACCGCTGATGCTGTGTAGGGCCTGGTAACGGTGAGGCTCGGGTATGACCCACATTAGTATTAGTCTGGGTGGCCAAGAGACTGCCTCTACCACCTCTTCCCCAACCTCAGACAGCGAGGAGCAAGATTTCAAAATAATGGAATGGAGGGAAAAGTGAACCCAGGGTTTTGGCTTGAAGTTCAGTGCCAGTCCCAGTATGGTGAGATCCAGCACCAGAAAGAAACCAGGGGTCCCTGTGCACAGGCTAGTGCTCACAGACACTCTTCAGCCCTGTCCTGGCATCAGACGTAGAACTGTGCCCAGCTAGGATAGACAAGTGTTTCATTCAGCATCACCCCCAACTTCTCATGTGCATCCACAAGACAGTGTAGGGCACTGAAGCTTTCCAGACTAGAAACAACCCAGTTTGTTCTCAGCCTCAGCAGTCAAACGACTATCTTCAACACCCCTCCCCAAACTACGTACATACAGCAAGAACAAGATCTTAGTCACTGGGCAGTAGAGTACCAAAGAGAGCATGGGATTATGTGTTGGATCTGGTACCATCACTGGAGCAATACTAATGGACCCTGTCTCCAGGCTAGTGCCTGTGAACAGAGTGTTGCGACATTCCCTAGTTCAAAATGAAGACTGAAGGTAGTACCCACTGAACTGGACTGCTATCCTGGCCAGCATGATCTGTGGCTTTGCAGTGCCTGTAGGCTACAGGTGCACATCGGCATCAGACAGCCCACATTATTACTTTAGTAAAATATTCCCCCAAAAAAGGAGACCAAAAAATGCCTGAGAATTCATTTTTAAAAATTTAATAATCCAGGGGCTGGCGCTGTGGTGCAGTGGGTTAACGCCCTGGTCTGAAGCGCCGGCATCTGATATGGGCGCTGGTTTGAGTCCTGGCTACTCCAGTTGCAATCCAGCTCCCTGATAATGCTCCTGAGAAAACAGTGGAAGATGGCCCAAGTCCTTGGGTCCCTGCACCCAATCAAGCTCCTGGATCCTGGCACTGGTTTGGCCCAACCCTGGTTGTTGCAAACATCTACGGAGTAAATCAGCGGATGGAAGATCTCTATCTGCCTCTCCCTCTATCTCTTTAACTCTGCCTTTCAAATAAATAGAGTCAATCTTTTTTAAAAATAAAAAATCCATTTTACCTATTTGAAAGGCAGATAGAGAGAGAGAGAGAGAGAGAGAGAGAGAGAGAGAGAGAAGGATGGATCCACTGGTTCACTCTCAAATGCTTGCGACAGGCAGGGCTAGGCCTGTTCAAAGCCAGAAACCAAGAAGTGGATTTGGGTCTGCCATTTGGGTAGCAGGGACTCAATAACTTGAAGCAGCATCTGCTGCCTTCCAGTAGGAAGCTGAAAGCAGAACTGGGTGTTGAATCTAGGTATTTATATACAGGAAGCAGGCATCCCAAGTGGTGGATTAACAGCTATGCTAAATGTTTCCACCCCCTAATCCCTTAAAAATTTCAGAAGAATGATTAAAAGAATGCTCAATGGAATGCAAGATAATATAGACAGACATTTGAATGAAGGCAGGAAAATGATGCATGATATGAATGAAAAATTTGAAAAAAGAGGGAGATCTTGAAAAAGAACCAAACAGAAATCTTGGAAATGAAGAATTCAGTTAAGATAAATTAAAAAAAAAATTGCAGTTTAGAGGCAGGCACTGTAGCACCACAGGTTAATGCCCTGGTCTGAGCGCCAGCATCCCATACGGGCCCCGGTTCGAGACCCGGCTGCTTTACTTCTGATCCAGCCTTGTGCTGTGGCTTGGGAAAGCAGTGGAAAATGGCCCAGGTCCTTGGGCCCCTGCACCCACATGGGAGACCTGGAAGAAGCTCCTGGCTCCAGCTTCGGATCAGCACAGGTCTGGCGGTTGCAGCCATCTGGGGAGTGAACCATCGGATGGAAGACCTCTCTCTGCCTTTCCTCTCTCTGTGTAACTCTCACTTTCAAATAAATAAATAAATCTTAAAAAAATGATTTAAAAAAATTACAGTTGAAAACATCAACCACAGACTACACCAAGCAGAGGAAAGAATATTTGAACTTAAAGAAAGGCCTTTGGAAATATTTGCTAGGGAAAAAAAAGAAAAGAAAAAAGAAGACAGCCATTGACACTTTTAGAACATCATTAAAAGAACAAATATTCAGTGCCAGCAGTGCCTGCAGTGCCAGCATCCCATGTGAGTGCTGGTTTTAGTCCTAACTGTTCCACTGTGGGAGACCTGGAAGAACTCCTGGCTCCTGGGTTTGGATCAGCTCTGGCCGTTGTGGCCATCTGGGGAGTGAACAAGTAGATGGAAGACTCACTCACTCTCTCTCTCTCTGCCTGTCTGTCTGTAACTCTGTCTTTCAGATAAAGTAAATAAATCTTTAAAACAAAATACACATACTGAGGATTCCTGAGAGTGAATACTGAAGTAGAGAAATAGAACACTTATTTATGAAATAATAGCTTAAAATTTATTCCATCGTGATATTTATCCAAGTACAGGAAAATCACAGGATTACAAATAGAAATGAGTAGATTAGATTCTCACCATGACCTCTTATATGCACACTCTCAAAAGTACAAAGAGAGAATTCTAAAATTTATAAGAGAAAATTATACATCACACTTAAGGGGACCTCCACTAGACTAACAGATTTCTTAGCAGTAACCTTATACCACAGGACGGAATGAAAGAAAAAACTGCCAATCAAGAACACTATACCCAAACAAGATTAAGAATGCTACATATAAAGGCAAAAGGAAGATAATAAACCTTATGAAAACACATGAAAGCATAAGACTCACTCAAGAAAGTCAAATGATATTAGAAATGATGGAAGAATTTTTTAATGACAGGATGAAATTATTACTTATCAATAATAAACAGGACTATAAGTGGACTAAATTTCCCAATAAAAAAACACAGACTGGTTTTATAGATGAAAAAATAAGACCCCAAAAATGCCACCTCAAGAAATTCACTTTACCAGTAAAGATATACACAGATTGAAAGCTGAAAAGATGTTGTTATTGTATAGATAACAAAAGTGAGCAGGAAAAGCTATACTACAGCAGAGAAAATAGACTTCAAGATGAAAACTGTAAAAAAGAGACAGTCACTATATAATGATCAAAGGATCAATTCAAAAAGAAGATATGACAATTGTACATGCACTTAAAGTCAGATCACCCAACTTTATAAAACAAACATTAGATCCAAATGGAGAGATAAGTTCCTGAATATAATAATAGTGGGGTGCTTCAAAACCCCACTTTCATCAATGGACAGATCATAACAACAACAACAAAAATAAACAAAGAAACAGCAGAGTTAAGCTGCACAACAGACCAAATAGAGCTGACAGACAATTACAGAACATTCCATCCTACAGCTGCAGAACACACATTCATCAGCACGAAGAATATTCTCTAGCAGACCATATATTAAGCCACAAAACAAGTCTCAACAAAATAAAAATAATCATATTATTTTCTGACCATCATGATATAAAACTAGAAATCAGTAACAAAAGAAACTTTGGAAATTACACAAACACATAGACGAATCAGTATACTCTTGAATAAACAATGGGTCACTGAAAATATCAAACAGGAAATAAAAAATTTCCTTGAAACTAATGAAAACAGAAGCACAATATACCAAACATATGGAATAAAAATATAGCAGTACTAAGAGGAAAGTTTATAAGCACACACACATATATACATACACACACACACACACACACACACATATAGATATCAACCTAACCATGCATTAAATAAGAAAAAAAAAACCCTGAAGCTAGTATAAGGGAAGAAACAATAAAGATCAGAGCAGAAATAAATGAAATAAAACAAAAAATACAAAAGATCAATAACTGAAGAGTTGGTTTTTGAAAAGAAAGACAAAATTGATAAACTTTTAGACTACTAGTATTAAAATAAATAAAATCAATATCAAAATGGAGATTTTAAAACTAATAATACCCTCATTTGAAGGAAGAAAATGAATAAAAATAGGATTAAAGTGAAAAAAAAAATACCACAGGAATACAAAGGATCACCAGAGACCACCATGAACAACTATATGCCAATAAATTAGAACATCTAAAAGAAATGGATTTTTAGATACATATAACTTCCTAAAATCAGACTAAGAAAATATAGAACACTTGAACAGACACATGACAAGTAATAAGATCAAATCAGTTATCAAAAGTCTCCCAAGAAAGAAAACCTCAGGGGCTCAGCTTGGTGGCACAATACGTTCCTGTTGCTTGCAATGCCTGTACCCTATATTGGAGTGCTAGATCAAGTCCTGGCTACTCCATGTCCAGCCCAGTTTCCTGTTAATGAACCTGGAAAAGGCAGTGGAAGATGACTCAAGTACCTCCTGGCTTCTCCCTTCAGCCTGGTCCAGAACAGGCTGTTGTGGCCATTCTGGTAGTGAACCAATGGATGGGAAATTGATCCACCCCCCTTCTCCCCCAGCCTCCCTCACTCCCTCTTTCTGATGCTATACCTTCCAAATAAATACAAGAAGGAGAAGGAGAAGCAAATAAAACCCCAGGATTTGATGGCTTCACTGCTGAATTCTACCAAACTTTTAAGGAAGAGCTAACACCAGTTCTTCTCAAAGTACTCCAAAAAGCTGAAAGGGAAGGAACTGTTCCAAACTAATCCCATGAGGCCAACATTACACTAATTCTAAAACCAGGCAAGGATACAATAAATGAAAACTAAAGACCAATCTCCTGATGAAGATAATGCAAAAATCATCACCAAAAATCCTAGCAAATTCAATCTAACAACAAATCAAAAGCATCATTTATGAAAATCAAGTAGGATTTATCCAAGGGATACAGAGATGGTTCAACATACACAATCAACAAATATAATACCTCACATTAACAGAATGAAAGATAAAAATTGTATGGTACTCTCAATATATGCAGAAAAGCAATTTGATAAAGTTTAACATCAGTTCATCATACAAATGTTGACCAAATTAGATACAGAAGTAATACACCTCAAAATAATAAAAGCTGTCTATGACAAACTCATAGTCAACATCATATTGAATAGGGTAAAGCTGTCACTAAGAACTAGTACGAGACAAAAACATCCACACTTGCCATGCCTATTCAGTATTATACTGTGGGTTTTAGCCAGAGCAATTAGACAACAGGAAGAAAAAAAAGCAAACCAATAGAAAAGGAGGAAATCAATGACCCCTGTCTGCATACACATCAGTGTACGTGCAGAGAAATCCAAAGATTATACCAAGAAACTATTTGAACTCATAAATTCAGTAAAGTTGCAGGAAATAATAATGAACTCATCAAGAAACCTGGATGTGACACCTTAGGCACACCCTTAAGCCTGGAGAAATGAACAGAGCTCTCTGGCCGCACCCACTATAAACCTCTAGGCATTCCACTTATCTACAGAGTCATAGTACAAAGATAAAAGCTGCCATAGGAAAAAAAAAATCAAGAAGTATCTCCAAAAATGCCACACAACAAATGCACTAATTCAAAAAACAAGCATAAGGAAGACAAAATGACACCCCCAAAAGAATGGAACACTTCAATACTAGATTGTGAAGATGATTAGATAGAAGAAATGCAAGAAATGGAATTCAAAAAACTGATCATAAGATTACAGAAAAGTAACCAGAAGCAAATGCATGAACTAGTGAAATCTGTTCAGGACATGAAAAAAATATCTCCCATGAAATTGAGATCTTAAAGAGCAATGAAAATGAAATGAAGAATTCAATACAGCACACAAAAAATGCAGTGGAGAGCCTTAACAACAGAATCAGTGAAGCAGAAGAAAGAATATCATACTTAAAAGACAAAGCACAGGAAAGTATACAATCAAACCAAAGACAAGAAGAGGAAATTAGAAAACTAAAAAACACTATTGGGAATCTATAGGGCATTATAAAAAAATCCAATATATGGGTTCTAGGAGTTTCTGAAGGCATGCAAAGAGAGAAAGGATCAGACGGCCTCTTTAGTGAAACAATAACAGAAAACTTCCCTAGTTTAGAGAAAGAAAGGAAATCCAGGTACAGTAAACATATCTAACTCCTAATAGACATGATGAGGAAAGATCCTCACCATGACACATTTAGAGAAGATTCTAAAATGTGCACAAAAAAACGCCAGACTACTTTCAGAGAATCTCCAATTAGACTCACACCGGACTTCTCACCAGAAACCCTACAGGCTAGGAGAGAATGGTGAAATATAGTCCAAATCTTAAGAGAAAAGAACTGTCATCCCAGAATATTATACCCTGCAAAGCTCTCATTTGTGAATGAAGGTGAAATAAAGACCTTCCATAAGAAACAGAAATAAAAGAAACTGTCACCACCCATCCAGCCCTACAAAAGATGCTTAAGGATGTATTGCACACTGAATCACAGAAACATGGTCATCCCTATGAAAGAAGGTAAAGGAAAAAAATCTCTCAGTAAAAGTTCAAAGAAAATTCAAAGTAAAAAATAGGAATATTTTTGAAAAAATAGCAGGGCAGTTACTTAGCAGTAGTCACCTTGAATGTAAATGGCCTCAATTCCACAGTTAAAAGACACAGACTGGATGAATGGGTTGAAAAACAGAACCCATCTATTTGCTGCCTACAAGAAACACATCTCACCAACAAAGATACAAACAGACTGAACATGAAGGAATGGAAAAAGATATTCCACGCTAACAGAAACAAAGAGCTGTATAATCATGCTAATATCAGACATCAGAGATGTTAACAGATGTTAACACAAAAACTCTTAAAAAAGACACAAAGAAGGGCACTATGTAATGATTAAGGGACATTTACAGGATGATGTGACTATAATAAACAAATATGCATCTAATAACAGGACACCTGGCTATTTAAAAGAAATGTTATTGGAACTAAAGGGAGGCGTACACTGTAACACAAGTAATGGGGGACTTCAATATTCCACTTTCCACAGCAGTCAGATCAACCAGACAGAAAATCAGCAAGGAAAAAACAGAGTTAATCGAAACTATAGACCAAATGGACTTAACATATCCACAGAATTTTTCATCTAACAGTTGCAGAATACACATTCTTCTCACCAGTTCATGGAACTTTCTCTAGGACAGACCACATGCTAGGCCAAAAATTAAGTCTCAGCAAATTAAAAAAAACTGAAATCATGCAACGTATCTTCTCTGACTACAATGGAATGAAGCTTGAAATCAACTCAAGTCCTTGGGTCCCTGCACCTGCACTGGAAACCGGGAGGAAGCACCTGGCTCCTGGCTTCAGATCGGCACAGCACTGGCCGTGGCAACTGTTAGGGGAGTGAACCAACGTAAGGAAGACCTTTCTCTCTGTCTCCCTCTCACTGTCTATAACTCTCTCTGTCTCTCTCTCACTGTCTAACTCTGCCTATCAAAAAACTAAAAAAAAAATCTTTAGAACATATGCAAACATATTCAGACTGAACAACATGCTCCTGATTGAACAGTAGATCATAGAAGAAATCAAAAGAGAAACAAAAAAAATTCTGGAAATAAATAAAGATGACAATACAAAAAAAAAAAAAAAAGATGACAACACAACATACCAAAACTTAGGGGATACAGCAAAAGCAGTATTAAGATGAATGTTTACAGCAAATGGTGCCTACAACAAGAAATTGTAAAGGCACAAAATAAATGAGCTATCAATGCATCTCAAGGATCGAGAAAAACAACAGCAAACCAAACCCAAAATTAGTAGGAGAAATGAAATAATTAAAATTATAGAATAAACAAAATTAAATCCAAACCAAACCAAAAGATCAGCGAGACAGAGCTGATTTTTTGAAAAAATAAACAAAATTGACACACCATTGACTCAAATAACAAAAAAATAGAGAATACCCAAATCAATATAATTAGAGATGACAAAGGAAATGAAACAACAGATACTACAGAAATAAAAAAAAATCATCAGAAATTACTACAAAGAGCTGTATGCCAACAAATCAAGAAATCTAGCAGAGATGGATAGATTCTTAGACACATACAAACTACCTAAACTGAGCCATGGAGATACAGAAAACCTAAACAGACCCATTACCAAGATGGAAATTGAATCAGTAATAAAGACCCTCCCAGCAAAGAAAAGCCCAGGACCAGATGTCTTCACTATTAAATTTTATCATACATTTAAAGAACTAACTCCAATCCTTTTCAAACTAGTCAAAACAACTGAAAGGGAGGGAATCCTCCCAAATTCCTTCTATGAAGCCAGCATCACCTTAATTCCTAAACTGAAAAAGATACAACAGAGAAAAAGAACTACAGACCAATTTTCCTGATGAACGCAGTAGCAAAACTTCTCAACAAAATATGACCCAGTTGAATCCAGCAACACATCAGAAAGGTCATTCACCTGGACCAAGTGGGATTATCCCTGGTATATGCAGGGATGGTTCAACTTTGGCAAATTAATCAATGTGATACAACACATTATCAAAGTGAAGAAGAAAAACCATATGATTATTTCAATAGATACAGAGAGAGCATTTGATAAAATACAACATCCTTTCCTAATGAAAACTTTAAGCAAACTGGGTATAGAAGGAACATTCCTCAACACAATCAAGGCAATTTATGACAAACCCATGGCCAGCATCCTACTGAACAGGAAAAAGCTGGAGGCACTCCCACGGAGATCCAGAACCAGACAAGGATGCCCACTCTCACCACTGCTATGTAATATAGTCCTGGAAGTTATAGCCAGAGCCATTAGGCAAGAAAAAAGAATCAAAGGGATGCAAATTGAGAAGGAGGAAGTCAAACTACCCCTATTTGCAGATGACATGATCTATATATAGGGGATCCAAACGACTCCACTAAGAGGCTATTGGAACGCATAGAAAAGCTTAGTAAAACGCCAAAATATAAAATCAACACATGGGGCCAGTGCTGTGACACAGCGGGTAAAGCTGCAGCCTGCAGTGCCAATATACCATATGGGCACCAGTTTGAGTCCTGACTGCTCCACTTCTGATCCAGCTCCCTGCTAATGAACCTGAGAAAACAGTGGAATGTGGCCCAAATGCTTGGGCCCCTGCACCCATGTGGGAGACCTGGAAGAAGCTCCTGGCTCCTGGCTTCAGAATGGCACAGTTCTGGCTTTTGCAGCTATCTGGGGAGTGAACCAGCAGATGGAAGACCTCTTCTCTCTGTCTCTGCCTCCAACTTTGCCTGTCATACATATAAACAAAATCTAAAAAAAAAAAAAAAAAAAAAAAAATCTACACACAAAAATCAATAGCCTTTGTATACACAGACAATGCCATAGCTGAGAAAGAATGGTTAAGATCAATCCCTTTCAGGCCGGTGCCACAGCTCACTAGGCTAATCTTCCACCTGTGGTGCTGGCACCCCGGGTTCTAGTCCTGGTTGGGGCGCCAGATTCTGTTCTGGTTGCTCCTCTTCCAGTTCAGCTCTCTGCTGTGGCCTGGGAGTGCAGCGGAGGATGGCCCAGGTCCTTGGGCCCTGCACCCACATGGGAGACCAGGAGGAAGTGCCTGGCTCCTGGCTTCAGATCGGCGCAGCGATTCGGCTGCAACACACCAGCTGTAGCAGCCACTTTGGGGGTGAACCAACGGAAAAAGGAAGACCTTTCTCTCTGTCTCTCTCTCTCACTGTCTAACTCTGCCTGTCAAAAAAAAAAAAAAAAGATCAATCTCTTTCATAATAGTGGCAAAACACCTTAAATACCTTGAAATAAATTTAATCAAGAATATTAAAGATCTCTACATAGAAAATTTCAAAACATTAAAAAAATAAATTGAAGACATACAAAAAAATAGAAAACTCTCCCATGTTCAAGGATTGGAAGAATAAATATCATCAAAATCTCTTTACTATGAAAAGCAATTTACAGATTCAATGTGATTCCAATAAAAATACCAAGAGCATTGTTCTCAGATATAGAAAAAATGATACTGAAATTCATATGGAAACACAGGAGAGCCCAAAAAGCTAATGCAATCTTATAAAACAAAAATATAGCCAGAAGCATCACAATATCAGATTTCAAGATATACTACAGTGCAGTTATAATCAAAACAGCCTGGTACTGGTACAAAAAAGATGGATTCACCAATGGAACAGAATATAAACTCCAGATATCAACCACGCATTTACAACCAACTTATTTTGAAGCAAGACCCCTGCATAACACCTTATACAAAAATCCACTCAAAATGGATCAAAGATCTAAATCTATGACCCAATACCACCAAATTATCAGAGAACATTGGGGAAACCCTGCAAGACACTGGCATAGGCAAGGAGTTCTGGAAAAGACCCTAGAGGCACAGGCAATCAAAGCCAAAATTGGCAAATGGGATTACATCAAATTGAGAAGCTTCTGTACTCCAAAAGAAACACTCAGCAAAGTGAAGAGGCAACGGAGAGAATGGGACAAATTATTTGCTAACTATGTAACTGATATAGGATTAATATCCCAAGTATATAAAGATCAAGAAACTGAGCAACAACAAAACAAACAACTCAGTTAAGAAATGGGCAAAGGACTTACATAGGCATTTTTCAAAACAAGAAATCCAAATGGCCAACAGACACATGAAAAAAAAATGACTAGACTTTAGGGAAATGCAAATCAAAACTACAATGAGGTTTCACCTTGACCCTATTAGAATTGCTTTCTTTTTTTAAAAAAAATACTTATTTTATTTATTTGATAGTCAGAGTTGCACAGAGAGAGGAGAGGCAGAGAGAGAGAGAGAGAGAGAGAGAGGGAGGGAGGGAGGGAGGGAGGGAGGGGTCTTCCATCTGTTGGTTCACTCCCCAGTTGGCCGCTACGGCTGGAGCTGTGCCGATACGAAGCCAGGAGCCAGGAGCTCCCCCTGGGTCTTGCCACCCGGGTGCAGGGGCCCAAGGACTTGGGCCATCTTCTACTGCTTTCCCAGGCCAAAGCTGGGAGCTGGATTGAAGTGGAGCAGCTGGGACTTGAATCGGTGCCCATGTGGGCTGCAGGCACTGCAGGCGGCAGCTTTACCCTCTATGCCACAGCATTGGACCCTAGAATGGCTTTCGTACAGACATCAACAAGCAACAAATGCTGGTGAGGATATGGGGAGAAAGGTACCCTAATCCACTTTTGTTTGGAATGTAAACTGGTAAAGCCAGTATCAAAGAAAATATGGGGATACCTCAGAAATCTGAATATAGACCTACCAAAAGACCCAGGCATCCCATTCCTGGGAGTTTACCCAAGGGAAATGAAATCAGCACATGAAAGAGTTATCTGTACACTCATGTTCATTGCAGCTCAATTCACAATAGCTAAGATATGGAATCAAACAAAATGTCTGCCAACTAATGACTGGATAAAGAAATTATGGGATGTGTACACCATTAAATACTACACAGTGGTTAAAAAACAAAATGAAATCCAGTCATTTGCAACACAATGTATGCAACTGGAAAACATGTTTAGTGAAATATGCCAGTCTCAAAAGGACAAATACCATGTGTTCTCACTGATCTGTGGTAACTAACAGAGCTCCTAAAAGGTAATCTATATAAATGAAATTGACACTTTGAGATATGACGACTTTGAACAACCCTGTCCCCACTGCAGAGGAACAGCAATTTTTTTCTAGACTATTTGTGGAACTCTCTACTTAGTATAGATTCAATCTTATGTGTATAAAGTTTATTGAAAACAGATCTTGGCGCCGGTGCTGTGGCACAGTGGGTAAAGCTACTACCTACAGTGCTGGCATCCCATATGGGCTGCTCCACTTCCAATGCAGCTCTCTGCTGTGGCCTGAGAAAACAGTGGAAGATGGCCCAAGTCCTTGGGCCCCTGCACCCGTGTAGGAGACCCAGAAGAAGCTCCAGGCTCCTGGCTTTGGATTGGCCCAGCTCAGGCTGTAGTGACTATTTGGGGAGTGAATCAGTGAATGAAAGATCTTCCTCTCAGTCTCTCTCTTTCTGTTAACTCCACCTCTCAAGTAAATAAATTAGTCTTTATAAAAAGTAAAATAAAATGTACTTGCTTTTTAAAAAAAAAAAAAAAAGACTTGAGTATGAAAATAAAAACACCGCTTTCTTGAGACCATCAGAAAAACTGTAATATAAGCAGCACCTAGACCAAATCCAAAGAGACTCAGAACTGTTTCTGTCCTCCTGTAACACAAGTTTGACAGAGGAATGCAGAAAAGCCCACTTCTAATATTTTATTCAAGAACTAAGGAAAATGGACATGGTTTATAATTTTTGACACTGGAAGAAACCTTCCGGGAAACTGTCATAAATCACAGCACTTTACAATAAAATAGTCACACCCTTCAAGTTCACTATTTCTTGTTAATTAAAATTTCATTCTCAAATACAATTTGCAGTTTGTTCACTGTAAGATATTCTTCTGAGAAAAACTGGTAAATAACTGGCTGGGTTTTCCTTTTAAAAAGGACCAGACAAAAGCCTGGCTTCTGGTTTTAAATATCCTTTCATCTAAAACAAAATAAAACAAAACAAAAATAAAGAAGTGCCATCAAGGGTTGACCTAAGCATTTCTACTGGGGCACAGTACACAAATGGCCACGCTCCCACTAGACTTCTGCCTCTTATATTACAGTAAATTCCTCCTGCATAGTACACTTTGATGCCGGGTAAGTTAAAAAGTGTTTCCAAGGGCAATAGTTTTCATTCCTTGTAATGATAACATTAACTCCTGGGCTCTCTTCTTTATACAATGTTTTTGGTTTCTAGATAATAAAAATTATCTATATCATCTCTCAGAAATGATAATAGAAGGGTATGGGATCCAGGTGGAAAAAAAAATGTAAAACTACTTTTAAAAAATGACTCTTGGTGCCGGCACAGTGGCACAGTGAGTTAAACCACCATCTATGATAACGGCATCCCATATGGGCACCGGTTCAAGACCCAGCTGCTCCACTTCCAATCTAGCTCCTTGCTAATGTGCCTGGGAAAACAGCAGAAGATGGTCTAAGTCCTTGGGCCTCCGCACCTACATGAGAGGTCTGGAAGAAGCTTCTGGCTCCTGGCTTCAGTCTGGCATAGCCCCAGCCATTGCAGCCATTTGGGGAATGAACCAGTGGATAGAAGATCCCCCGCCCTGTAATTCTGCCATTCAAATAAATAATAAATAATTCTTAAAAATTTTTACCCTTATTAAAAGTTGATCATCTGGGGCCAGCAGCATGGTGCAGCAAGTTAAGCCACTGCCTGCAATGCCAGCATCCCATACTGGCACTGGTTCAAGTCCCAGCTGTTCCAGTTCCAATCCAGCTTCCTGCTAATGCAACTGGGAAAGCAGTACAAGATGGACTAAGTCTTGGGCCCCTGCACCCACATGGAAGACCCAGATGAAACTCCCGGTTCCTGGCCTCAGCCTGGCCCAGCCCCAGCTGTTGGATTTGGGGAGTGAACCAGCAGATGGAAGTTAGTCTGTCTGTCCGTCTGTCTCTCTCTTTCTTTCTCTCCCATCCCCTTAACATGCCTTTCAAATAAATATGTCAATCTTCACAAAAAAAAAAAAAAAAAAAGAAGAAGAAGAAGAAGAAAATGTGGTTTTAGTTCATAATAGAAGATTATTCTTCCTTGTTAATAGACTTACCACACCTTCACCTGCCCTTTGATGGAACAAACCCAATTCTTTCTATGTTCTCACACAGGCTAGATTTTGGCAGCTCGTCTTGCATTCACTTGGACACATGACTTCTCTTTTTGATTCCACTTTATTTAGTTACCTGACTTTTAACACTCCAGGTTCTCCTGGAAAAGGGAGTTATCATGGTAGGGACCCAACCATCTTATCTTCTCCTATTTGACTCAAGAAATCAGAAATCAAATTAACCACACACAACCTACTTGAAATATCTTAGCAAAAAGGTTACAAACCAGAATATCAGAAAGTGAGAGAATACCCTAATTTGCTAGTCCTCATATAAACTAAAGGTAGCATTATGAAGGATAGCTATACAGCAGTGATGTTAAAATGTTTTTCAAAGGTACTCCACAGGCTTTGAAATAGGATTCACGATGTCAGAGTCAGCAACTTGTCCAACAGGTTGGCTGTCCTAGACAGCATCTGATCCCAGATGGCAGCTGCTTGATCCCAGCAGCTCAAGTTGCTTAGTTTCTAAGAGCAAGCAGAACCAGGTGACTTTTCTTTTTTAAGGAATAGAAGTTCATGAACCTAAACTAATATTTCATGGTGATGTCTCAGTAACTCTTTTACTTCTAAAATGCTGTCAAACCTGAGAATGGCAGAAACGTGCAGTTCTGTAGAGCGAGATGATTACTGGGATCTCCCCATTGGTTCCTCATTCCATGCTGAAGTTCATATTACTTCCTGCTAAGCTCTCTAGTAGGGTTGAGCAGGAGCAAGGAGGGAGCCAGAGAAGACAGAGACCTTCACCTGATTTTCAGTCACTTCAGTGAGTCTTGTTGAATGTGTACACAAGTATTCTGAGTGGTATTGTTTAAGGTTTCTAAGCACGCTGAGATTACACCCACAATTAGCAGTGTAATTCTCATAGACTGAGTCCCCATCAGCACTTTAAAAAAAAACCCTGTTATCAGAGAATTCATACTGCTGAGTCATGACTCAACTTCTTCAATTATTCTGATTCTGTTTTAAGAATCGGGTGAACCTTATTTCGCAACAGTCACCTGCTTTTCACAAAAACAAACTGGCTCACATAGAACCAAAAACAAGGACAACCATGAACAACCACTAGAGAGCATGAAAGAACAGAAGAGCACAAGTCTGTAACCAACACTTCCTCTTTAGAGAGGGCTGAAGGTCAAGACTGGAACAATCATGATGTCTACATACGAGGATTCCCAGACTTTTGGGAGGATAACTGAGTAACTTTCCTAAGTAAAGAATTAATTTGATAACTTAAAGCATTTTACATTCCCAGCCTCAAGTGCCTTCCCCACCCCCCTGGCCCCAGCTCCTGCCATTCCCCTTCATTTTTGTTTTGAGAGATCCCATTCCTTGAAATTTAACTGGGATACAAAACAGAACTATACCAAAGAGCTGGAGAGGAATTTTAACAAAAAGGGAGAAATAATAATTCCTTTGAATGAGTAAAAAGTTTTGATCAGCTATAGCCAAACCATCAGAAAATGCTAGAACTATATTGCAGATATACCCTATTTGAAAATTGTGTGTGTGTGTGTGTGTATATGTTTACATGGATGTATCTAGTTCAGAGGGAAAAGAAGGCTTAAAACCTAAGAGCAAGGAAAAAAAATCTCATGTAGTGAAGATGAGATTAACTTTTAAGACAACACAGGCCAAAAGCAAATCATTTCACCTCCATATGTGTTTCTTCCCTCATGCTACACATTTCACTCCACCCACTGCCTTCCCACTTAAGACCTGTCATTAGTCACAAACTGGTTCCACTATTACAGCTTTTCTCAAACACAGATAAAATAAAGCTGCACACTCTAATATCTGCATTTAGAAGAGAAACTGATGTGGATTTTTCTCAGATAGTTTTCTATTTCTAATGCAGGGTGGCAAGTTTTATAATGATTAAGGGGTTACTGAAATGTTTTCAACTTAGCTCAGTAAAAAACCAGCCATAGTTCAATGGCCTCTGATAGTTGCTGGTACCAGGAAATACATTCAGACCAAAGGCTCATCTTAACCCCTGTCTCTCGCCTTCTATCAAATCATGGACATATATAACATACATGCACATATATCATGGCAGTCCTTTCACATACTCAAGGATGGATGAAAAAAGGGAAAACCCTAAGTCCTATGTAACACAGCATGAACATGTTACAATGGACACTGCACGATGCCCTCATTCTCAGAGCCATCAGTCCTCTTACACACAGTGTGCTTAAATAATGGCTTCTGCAGAAGACAAACCGCCTCTTGTTTCCTACAGGGTGGAGAATTCGCTTTGTAATTTGGTTTCCGAGATAACCACGAGCAGCAATGAAACTATTCCTTACACCGTACTGCCCATCTCCACAGACTTGTAAATCAGCACCGCACCTCCCCAGACCTAGCTGAAAAGTGCAATGACGGGGCAGGTTTGAATGAACAAGGACAACATCCCTTAGCTGTGCTTCTAGCCACAGCAAGCTCACTTGTTCCCAGGAGCTGCAAAGGGCCATGACAGATCCTTTTGACAGTGGCTATCTTTACTATTTAGCTCGCTAGAATAGCGCGGCCTCTCTCATCCACACAATGGTCTCTAGGAAAATGGAAGGGCAGCAACCTTTGTCAAGGACTAAATGAAAATGTATGAAGACAGATGTTCACTGTCTGCTGTGACTCTCAAGAGTCTCACTTAAGTCATCCTCTAACACAGAATTCATGAGGATCCTTATAAAGGCAGACAAACAGAGCTGGACTTGGGATAAGCAAGTGGTTGGTCCAAACAGTCGGATACTTTAAAAATGTTATCTCAATTCTTTTTTGCAATAAACACAGGGAAGGCAGTGAATATGGGAAGCTTTTGTGCTTCTACTAAAAGAGACACAAGTTGATGGATATTTACATACATGAAGTTTGCTACTTATTTATGCAGAAACTGCTGAGTTCTTAAGTCTTTCAGATAAACTAAAAATCAGTGAGTTCAAATTTCTTATAGAGATATTCAAAACATGCCATAGCCATGTAAACCTTTATATAAAAATAGCATACGTTCTACAGTAATTTTTCATGAACTAAAAGCCATCTTTGCTGTTGATAAATATTTTGTTAAATACTCTTTGTTTTGGTCAAAAACTTGTATCAATACTGATTTGATGACATTCCTTCCTCAATATCTCTTCTCCATAACATTTCAGCCTAGGTTAATGAACACAATTGGTCTATGTAGACAATAACTCATTGCTCCCGAGGCCAGTGATATAGTATAGATATTTAAAGGCTAAATGTAATTGGTACCATAAATAAAAACATTAAACTGAAAATCAAGAAATGCACATTTTCATTTTAATTATGCCCTAACTCTGATCTTGAGACGTTCTGTCTAAGACTTCAACATTCTTGCTGAAAATGCAGAAGAAAAGACTGTTGATAATCTCTAAAGTCTCTTTCAGGTTTAACCCTGTGAGTCAATCGGTCCAAGTTTTCTAATTTGTCATCTGTTGACAGAGGATATTAAAAGCCTATATTGAGGGGAAAAGAAGTCAAAAACCCAAGCACTGGAATGCTCTTACTGTTGTCTGCAGATCCAACCTGTTGATCTTTCTGAATGACACAGATTTATTATGTGCTACTGCGATTCAAGCAATGCTGTAATAACAACCTTGTTCGTTGTCAATATATCCTGTCTACCTCAGAGAAGTACACCATATTCCTTCCTTCTTGATGTTTCATAAGGAATTCGGAGAAAGATCCAGCCTAAGAACCCATATTGTAGGGAGAACAGGTCCGTAGGCACAGGCTGCGGTGCTAGTATTTACTACACTCGGTATCCTCTGGATCTGTCCGAGCTTTCCGGTGCCTGTCGTGCTGGAGCTCTTACGGGAACGCGGGCCGATATTCTCCACCCAGTACTCCTGTGAACTCACAGTAAAGAAAACCAGTCTGATTTTTAAAGCCAATAACCACAAAGGTAAACAGTCGATACACTTGTGTAGTAAGAAAAACCCACAACACCTTAACTGTACATAAATTGCTCATTTCAGTCTTGGACTCCAGGAACTCTTACCTGGGGTCTGCATCCTGTGAAGTTTCTGGGTGTTGCTAACATGATCTTTCCGGCATGCCAGTCAGAAACTCAAAACACTTTGTGTACGGTGCTCGTCTGCGCTCTCTCTCCCGGTCTCTCCCCTTTTGCTCTCACTGGGTGCCTCAGACAGTTTGGAATGCAGAAAAGCCAGAGCCAATGCCAGACAAACACAAACCTTTTTTTTCCCCAGTTCTTTTGCTAGAGAGCACTAAACAATAGGCACCCTCCTTCCTCACACGCTGTGTCTCTCCTCCACAGCACTGGTGCGGGCGGGC